>NC_091988.1:179955397-180687835 GCF_044704955.1 Pristiophorus japonicus | reverse complement strand
GCCGCCGCAAAATTCATCAGCGGGGCCCTGAGTGTGGGGTGGAGCGCTAAGGGAGGCGTTGCACACCTCTCTTAGGGCGCTAGGATAGCTGAGCAAGTAAAAATCCTGAGCTCAACAGCTGGCCTTGGAGTGCCCTGAGAAAGGCCTCGCGGGGGGAGGCGGAAATCTGGAAAAAAAACACCAAAAACATTCCCAATAAATAACTTATGCCGCCACAACGTAAATATCAAAATTAAAAAAATCAATCATACTTGCCTCAGGTCGACATTACTTACCTCACTGCAGTCGCTACCGCTTCAACTGCCAGCTTCCACAGGCGTTCCCACCAGAGCGCACTACGGAGCGCCTGGGGTCGGGCGCGATCCAAATATCGAGCCGGTGTCGTAACCGGGGGCGTTGGCACACCGGCTCGCCACTTCCGGGCAGTAATGCTCTACACCCCCTCGAAACCGGCATCGAATGTCTCGGCGGGCCGCCCGCCCAGAAGTGCATAGCACCGCCATTGCTGCCCCTCCGAGGCGCCAACAGGGGCGGCAGAAGACCGAAGATCCAGCCCCACAACTATGTGGAAATCTTAACTCATAGAATAACGATTGCAGCATATGTGAGGAGAACGCTGCTCTACTAAACCCGAGTGCCCTAGAATGCCATGGGGGTGTAAGTCTTCGGGTTACCCCGGGATTGCTCCCGCCAAGATTCATCGCAGCCAGAGTGTGTGGGCTCATGGGGAGAAGGGCCTCCGGCACCCGGCTGTCCACCCACCTGTGTGGAGTGGAAAGTGAGCTCTCTCCCAGGCCTCCTGCAGTCCTCAAACCAACCCAAGAATTAAAATTAAAATCCTCTTTGTGCCGCGTGCCTTGCCTGGACCTTGGGACCCATCTTCACACTGTATGGTTCTGAAAATGTAACGGTGGATTTTATTTGTCAGTATCAAGTACTGAAATGTACATTTTATAAAAATTTAGTTTCCTTTTAAAGTTTGCTAATTTATTTTCTCTGACAGATCTATTTCGATGGTTGGAGCCATGTCTACAATTACTGGGTCGATACTGATAATCCAGATATACATCCTGCAGGGTGGTGCGCCAGAACAGGCCATTTTCTCCAACCACCAATTAGTGAGTACAGTTACCATTCCGTCCTCACTGCTCCCATTATCAGCATTCTCGATATTAGATTCAGGGTATAGTTTAACAAAGGTAGTTTTAGGATTTTTATTCTGCAGCACTTTGTATGCAAGTTGAGAAATATTGCAGGTCCAGGCAAGGTGTATAATTTGCAAGTTATCTCTGCAACTTGGGCTGCACCCCTTTAAAATGGGAACTATAGCATTGCTGCATCTGTAAACGATTAAGTCACCTTGGTTAATCCTTGCCACTGGATAAAGGCCTAGCTCTGTCAAGCCTGTGTGGTGGCTGGTGTGCAACGACCACCATACGTTAAAAAAATCCACGCGCAGGCATCTTCCACCCTTCAACATGTGGAATATTAGGTGCTTCATTGAAACACCCTTCATAGTGTGGAAGCAAGTCATCCTCAATACGAGGGACTGCCGAAGAAGAAGAAAAGATTAAATCAGTGTTTGTTTCTTTGTAGTGCCATTGCTCTACATTTATTCTGCTTCAGGAGTTTCAGTGTGGCACATACCTTTCCCAGTGATTCTGGATGGAATTTTCCCATTGGAGAGCATGCGGGTTTGGAAGTGGGTCAGCAGTTAAAAGAGCGGAGATTGACAGCGCGTCGGGAACCTGCCGTCATCCCGCTGAGTTTAATTCGGGCGCGTTTCGAGGCGTGTACTTAACCGCTTGTTCACAGACTCTTAACTGCCTTTTTAACACCAGGTTTGGGATTTAACTGGTGGAGCACGGGATTCGCACACCTCAGGAACCTCCTCTGTGAAGCTCAGTGGCCATTGTGTGAGTTTATTAAGTGGCAGCTGGAAAATGAACATAAATACTCACACCTTAAACCTGCTTTCTTGCCTAATGGAAAGGCTCTTGCTGACACCATTTTGTGCCGAGCTTTAGCTTTCAGGAGTTTGCAGGCCATTTCTGCAACCACGGGAGCCACTCTCACCACATTGTTATTCACTCTCACTACATTGGAGGATTGTGCCTCTGATCGCCATGTTACCTGGCATATATTAGATCAGCATGGGTGCCGCTTATGCTGTCTAGCCTTGGACCTCAGGATCAGACCAAGATGAGCGCTAGCACTAACCACACCAGCAGCAGCAACAACAGCAGCAGCAGCAGCCTTCTCCTCAGGGACCTGATGCTCCACAGGAGAGAGGGGGTCAGCACAGGGGTACACCACGCCAGAGGCGATACCCCCAACATACATAGGGTATACAGGCAGAGGATGAGCTCCCTGGACATGACTGAACAGCAGTGCTTCAGCAGGCTCAGGCTATCGCACCAGGCTGTCGCAGACATTTGTAGCTTGCTGGAGCAAGACCTGCTGCCCAGAGGACCTGGTGGACACACCTTACCAGTAGCTGTCAAAGTCATCACCGCCCTCAACATCTTAGCCTCCTTCCAGGGATCTGCAGCAGATATTTGCAGGATCCCACAGTCGGCCGCCCACAGATGCATCACCCAGATGACTGTAAACTTTGCCACTGATGAAGCCAGTATGACTGAGCGGGTGCTTGGCTTTGCGTCACAGGCTGGCTTCCCACGGGTGCAGGGCGTCATCGACTGCACACATGTGGCCATCAAGGCACCACCACATCACTCAGGAGTATTTGTAAACCGCAAGGGCTTCCACTCCCTCAACGTGCAGCTCGTCTGCAACCATAAAAAGTTCATTGTGATATGTGCGCCAGATTCCCTGGCATCTGTCATGACTCTTGTTGCACCAGTGCACCGTCTCTCAACTCTTCACCCCTCCAAACAGACTTTCCGGCTGGCTGCTTGGAGACGAGGGCTATCCAATGAAGACGCGAATGATGACACTGTTGAGAAGGCGGAGCAGTGACGCCAAGGAGCGCTATAATGACATCGACATGTCCACCAGATGTGTCATAGAGCAAACAGTTGGCATGATGACAATGTGCTTCAGATGCCTATAACAGATCTGGAGAAGCCCTTCAGGGTCTCCAGAATCATTGTGGTATGCTGCGTGCTGCACAACACCGCACAGCAGCGAGGTTTGGAGCCGCAGGAGAAACAAGACGCAGAGTGCACAGTCTCATCGGAGGAGGAGGTGGAACACGAAGAAGAGGAGGAGGAGGAACAGATGGAACATGAGGAGGAGGAGGAACCTGAGGTGGAGATGGCACCAGCAGCGGCGCACGTTCCTGCCCGGGAGGTCCGGGATGTCCTCATAATGGCCCGATTTACTTAACTTGCACTGGTCCAGCCAAATGGCTGCACCAACCTCCCCTCCCCCCAACAATATGACAAAGCAGTCTTACAATGACCGAGCCATTCCTCTCACCCAAACTCCCACTGCTCGAGGTTAAGTAATGTCTCCAAGTGACAAAGCCACTTCCCAGGTAGCAAGCAAAAATGGACAGGTGCAAAGAAATAAATTTCTGTGCGTCAGAAATATAACTGAAACTTAATATTAACATTTTGTTAAACACCCATGTGCATACCCTTGTGCATCTGCGATTGTGTCTTTTCTCGTTTGCTCAAGCATCCAAGAGGTGCAACCCCTGTGGCTTCAGCAGAGGTAGAGGCAGGCTGCTCACTTCCCTGCTGCAACTGCTTTGACACTTTTGGCAGACATCCTCTGGGTTTTGGAGCCTGTTAGGGTCCAATCAAAGACTGCTCCTCCTGCAACTGTGCAGGGGCAGGCTCGGCCATCGCGATCCGAGGCAGCAAGTGGGGCTCTGACGGAGGGGGAGGCAATGGGGGAGAAGTGGGAGCACTCTGAGAAGAGCCCCCACTGCCATGTCACCTCTCACCATCATCCCTCTCATGGGACACCTGCACTTCACTGCTTGCAAGGAGGAGCAAGAGCACCTTGCTGCACATCTGTGAGGCGATGAATGCGCAAGCCTACATTGGTATCCCTCCTCGAGATGAGGCCAATGAGTGGCTGCAATCTGTTGTTCACAGAAGGCATGTTCTCGTTGGACTGGCGCGGTGCCTGCTCCATGCAGGTGACCATCCTTTCCACGGAACAGCACATCTTCACCATCGCCTGCGAGATGGTGGTGCTCCTGTTGGACATGGACTCCTCCATTCTCTGTACATTTGCTCACATCGCGGCTGCAAAAGCTCCCAGAGCCTCATGCAGTTGTTGCTGCCCCTCCAATATCACCCTCTTTCTCATTGGCCCCCAAGGTTCAGTATCTGCATGCAAATCAACAGAGCTGGGAACGCCCTCCACCCTCCGTTGTGGACTGCGCACTGCTGTCCCTATCTCCACCATCTGCTCTTGCTCACTTGTGATCTGTGAGACACCAGGTGACCACAATACACTATCTCTCACAGGACTCACCAAGGTGCGCGTATCTGCGTTTGTGCTGGGTGCACATGGGTCTGGTGACGGTGCACCCTCTCTGAGGAGTCATCTTCCTCCTCTGGCTGGGCAGTAGGCAGAGGGTGGGCACTTGATGGACCTGCGGAAGAGTAAAGAGATGAATTAGAAGTCTTATGATAAGAATGAATAACGTTACCATTATGTACATGATGACATTTCATGAGCTGCTGATATTAAGTCACCACGAGTGACTGTTGTATGCCATGTGGCTTTATGAGATGTAATTCTGTCACCAGGTTGCTGGGAGGTCCCCCTCTCTCTGTCTCCCACTGCCAGCTGTTCTGCAACTCCAGAGATTTCAAGCGCCTCCTCCTCTGCTGGAGTCAAGTTGGTGAATATTAAAGGGAATAAGAGAACTTTGAGTGAGAGTGATGGAATGAGTGTAAGGAATGCATGGGCTGCATCTGTAGAGCGTGGCTATGAGACGTGACATTGACAAATGGCCTCCCTCTGTGATGTTACTTGCTATGATTGCATTAGGATGAGGGTGAGAGTCAGTGGTAATTAGTCAGACGGGGATGTGAGTAAATGCATAGACAGAGAGGGATGGGTGCACCTGCAAGGTAGATCGGTCTGAGGAGTGACGTACAGGAGCAGGCTTGGGAAGGCAGAGTGATGGAGTTGAGGTGACACGCACATCAGGATGTAGTTGAATGTGACATTGCACTCACCTTTCCTGAACTCATGAGATCATTACATCTTTTGTGGCACTGGATCCAGGATAGCCTCATGACATCCCTGCTGCTGACCTCTTCTGCGATCTCCAGCCACGCTCGCTTGGTGTCTCTGGCTGGTCTTTTACACCCATCTGCAGGGAGGAGGACCTCCCTGGGTGCTCCGATTGGCTGGACCAACACCTCCAGGGAGGCATCAGGGAATCTCAGTGCAGCCTTCTGTCTGAGATTCCATGACCCACACAAATCTCAGTGATATGCAGCAGTTTCTGCCTCTCCCAAACACCTTCAGCTGTCCGACGACAACCTTCAACTGGGATGTGTGCATGGCTGCTTTAAATATCTGTGCTGCAAAACGAGTCATCGGTAATGTCAGCGGACCCGCTCCATTTAATTGGGCCAGGAAACCCGCGTGACTGTTTCAATTGATGTAATTGAGTTAAACATGCAGTGCAGAACACGCTGTTAAACAGTTGACTACCCGCTTTACCGCCTGCACGCACCCGCCCTGACTACAGATTTTGGCCTCTGTAAGTTATGCCTGGACAGAGAGCATGCATTTTCAATGAATAATGTTCAGACTGCTGTAAGGTACCTGAAAATCAACAGTGAATTTTAGGAAAATATTGACAGGGAGCAATATATTAAATATGTTGCTTCTTTTTCTTTTACAGAAGTTACAGATTCTTCAGCTGATCCTGGGCAAAGAGGATGTCCAACTCCAGGGTGGAAGGCTGTTAGTCATGCAAAAGGTTCTAAGTACACCACCCATCATCGGTGAGTACCTGTTAAATTTAGGAACAGCCCGACTATCTTTCAGCACCCTACCACATCCCCAACAACAATTAACAGAACAATACAATTCAATCACTGTGAAAAGTTTTGCGAGGGATAAAGTTATAATTTCTTTTTTAAAAGCCACCTGCATGTGTATGAACAGTGTTTAAACATTAATTCTGATGAAAGGTCATAGTCCTGAAACATTGGCTGTGATTTTACAAACCCCTGTGGGTCTGTGGCGGGCAATGTCGGTGACTGGTCCCGACCCTGCTGCTGTCTCCATCCTGGTTTCTGAAATGAACGTCCCTTGATTGGGTTTGTTAAACTTGCTCAGCGCATTTCCCAGCCAGTTAGAGGAAGCGGGTCTGGTGACGTCATTTGATGAGGTGTCATCGGCCGGTTTCCTTAAACTGTATTTTGACATTTGTGCTGTCAGTGTTCTGCAGCATTGAGCTGCTGCAATAACTGACAATCACGGCACAAAGGCATGTGGCTGCACCCAGGCTCTTCCATGACTCCCCCTGTATGCCTATGGAGGGAGTCACAGAACACAGGGAGGTCCTCTTCCCTTCCCATGGATGGAAGAGACCTTCCAAGAAGATCAACACAGCCTGCTTGCACATTGCACAGGAGGGTACAAGCAGGGATGTGGTCAGGAGGACCTGGGGGCAGTGCTGCAAATGTTTCAATGATCTCAGTAGATCACGAAACATTAGTACAAAGCCACACTCAACCTCATCCTGCTGTGCCTATCATCACGTCCCCATCACCCTGCCTTCCCTACCCTACTCCTGCACATCCTTACTCACAAAAACTTACCTTGGACCTTCACCCATCCCTCACGATCTATATTACCACATCGCCATCTCACTAGCAACCCCTCACACTCGCCCTCATCCTAGTGCAATCAAAGCAACAAGGGTAGGCAATGTTCATATAAAGTTTATTTTAATGTGATGTCAAACATTGAAACCTTTATTTTCAATACTTTGCGTTCTTGGACAGATTTGTGTGCACCTTTGGAAGTGGCTTAATGAGTTGCAGTGAATGGTGAGACATAACGGTACCCCCCACAATGGTGATCAGTGTGAAAGGAATGGCTTGGGTATTATAGGGATGCTTTTTGGTGTTGCTGTGGGGTGGTGCCAACCTGTCATATCATATGGCAGCCAGTGTATACAGTGTCAAGTGAAGTAAATCTGGCCATGGTGAGGCCATTCCTGGCCTCCCGGGCAACAATGTATTCGAGTGCTGATGCCCTGTGCAGCATCAGCTGATTGTGGAGAAGGTTGATGTTGTTGGTACTGCTGGTGTGTCTGGTGCTGCCGGTGTGCCTGGTGCTACTGGTGTGCCTGGTGATGCTGGTGTTGGGGTTGATTGTGGTGGGATTCTGAGGACCAAGGTAAGAGAATTTCAAGGGCACCCATGCTGATGGAATAGATGGCAGGTGAAGTAGAAATGACAGAAGTGATCTGTCAATGGTGGGAGAGATAATAAGGTCAGACTGGATGGAGACTTGTATAAAGACTTGCAGCATCCTGAATCTGTAGTGGAAATGTAGTTTCGAAAAGCTATGATTAAGGGGACATATCTCAATCAGCTGGGAGCTTTGACTTGACATTTGAAACTGTCAACTCATCAGCTGAATCAATGGCTACTGACCTCCTCCTCAGCTTCACAGATGAGGTCTAGCCACAGTGATAAACCGGTGGGCGACCCGTCAAGTCCAAAAAGCTGGGGGAGGAGGGGAGAACATTCTGTCTGACCTGAGTATTTCCAGCATTTTCTGTTTCTATTTAAAAGGACGCATTTATTTGTACTGTAAAAATGGCCGCCCTTGTCTCTGATTGGTCCCTTTGGAAGATAAGCCACACCCTGAAGTTTCCCTGGAATGTGTAACTGGAACTGCCCAGCCTAAGTTCTCACTGACTTCGCAAATTGTAACTCGATCCACGTTGACTTCCAGAAGCCACAGAGGATAGATCTCCCCAGAAGCCACCAAGTGCCAGCCGAAGTCCCTTTCACCAGCACAAGTTCATGACTCCCCTCCCCCAGCGCAAGTGCTACCTTCCCCAGCCAAAGTCCCTTACCCCAGCGCAAGTGCATGACTCCCCCGCCCCC
This sequence comes from Pristiophorus japonicus, assembly GCF_044704955.1. Taxonomy (NCBI): domain Eukaryota; kingdom Metazoa; phylum Chordata; class Chondrichthyes; family Pristiophoridae; genus Pristiophorus; species Pristiophorus japonicus. Next base: position 180,679,766 of record NC_091988.1, on the reverse strand, counting down.
CCCCCCCCCCCAGCGCAAGTGCTGCCTTCCCCAGCCAAAGTCCCTTACCCCGCTGTAGATGGAACATTGTGTGCGGATTGTTAACAGGGTTATTGGGTATGAAGTGAATAGTGACAGTGTCATGACTTCTGGATTGGCAGAACCTTTCCCCCTTCGATCCCACCCCATGTCTCTCTCCACTCCCCCCTCCGCCAAACTCTCTTCCTCCCGCCTCCCCCGCCAAGCTCTCTCTCTCCCCCAGTCTCTCTCCTCTGCAGGCTCACTCTCTCTCCCCTGTTGACCGCCGCAGCTTGCGGCTCAGCTCTCTTTCCCTCCCCGACCGCAAATGTCCCCCAACCGCCTCTCTCCCCGACCGCCTCTCTCCCCAACCGCAAATGTCCCCGACCGCCTCTCTCCCCCATCGCCTCTCTCCATGCCCACCCGCCCGCCTCTCTACCCGGCCACCTCTCTCCCTGACCACCCAGCCGCTTCAATTCTCCGCCCCCAGCCCCCCAGGTTCTTTCTCTCTCTCTCTCTCTCCCCCCGCCCCCCCCAGGCTCTCCTCCCCCCCACTCCAGGCTCTCTCTCTCTCTCTCTCTCTCTCCCCCCACCAGGCTCTCTCCCCCGCCCCCACCCGGGCCAGGCTCTCTCTCTCCGTCCCCCTCACCCCCAGGCTCTCTCTCTCTCTCTCCTTCCCCCAGGCTCTCTCCTTTCCCCTCCCTCAGGCTCTCTCCCCTGCCCCTCCCCCAGTCTCTCTCTCTTCCCCCCCCCCCCCCCCCCCCCAGGCTCTCTCTCTCTCTCTCTCTCTCTCTCTCTCTCTCTCTCTCTCTCTCTCTCTTTCTCTCTCTCTCCCAGGCTCTCTCCCTTTCCCCTCCCCCAGGCTCTCTCCCTTTCCTCTCCCCCAGGCTCTTGCACCTGCCTCTCCCCCCGGCTCTCTCTCTCCCCCCAGGCTCTCTCTCTCCCTCGGTTGCTCGGAGGCTCGTGGAGGATCAGAAGGCCCGGTTTGCGGTTGCTCGGAGGCTCGCGGAACGTGGCCGCACTGATTGCAGGGTCCCACTTCTGATTCGGGTGGGAGGCATTGGAGGCGGAGTCTCAACAGCATGCATGCGCAGACGGACAGAAAAAGTACAAATAGTCAATACTTAGAAATAAGTAACATTGCCATATTTATTAGATGAACGAGGTCAAGGGCGATTTGGTGCTCGCCTCACTCCCATCCGCCTGCTTCCTGCTCCGGGTAAAAATTGGGGCTTTTGAATTTGTAATTCCCCAAAATAGTGGAGTTTGATAAAAATAGTTCCTTGAAGAGAAGTGCAAAGCAGTTTAATCAAGAACTGCGACCTAGTTTTGTGAAGACAGATATGAAGAATGTAATTATCAGCTTAATTTTATAAATTTGTTTAACAAATTCTAAAAAGCAAAGACTGACACAAACAGAATTGACAGCTGCAGTTATATTGAACCGATTGGGACTGGTAGCTGCAAGGAGCAACATCTAAGACCTCTATAATGCTACACTCTTCCTACCAGAAGAGCTTAACCAGTCACGTAATGTTCACAAGACTCAATAAAACCCCAGCCATTTGGGTTCAGGGGATCCACGATGAGGCAGGTGGTTATGAGCCTGGTAGATGAACTGGTAATGTGTAGTGTGATTGTTAAACCTTTGCTAATAAATCAACTAGTTCTTCATACCAATGTGTTGCTATGAATTCTTAAGCAAAGAACCCATGATGAAGCAAATACATTACATTGGTGAATTTCTAATTTTTTGAGAACATGGGCAGGAGCATCTACTTTCTCCACATGTTAGACTCTGTAGCTATTTTACAAAGTGCAGGAGGATCAGTGACACAAGTTTGAAACCACATTGCAGTTATATTCCACATGGTGTCAAGCCCAAGCTGTGTGAAACATCCTCCCCAAATGAGTTTCAGATTACTGTCGCACACCAATTCAAAAGTGGCAGGATAGATATAACCTGTAACACCTGGGAGCTCTTCTGCTACTGATGTGCATGAGGGAGTACGAGGAAATGCCTATACTCTCTTTCCACAAATAGAAAGAATAATGTTCTTGCATCTGGCGGAATCTTAATTCAGGACACCTGGAGTGTGACTCTTTGTGAGACCCTGTGAATAGCAGGAGACAGCTTTGTTCCTCCGTGCTTGCACACACGTGCAAAGTTGCCCCACCCCGTCGCTAAATTGTTAATGTTTTGGAAGCATGGGTGGAGCAGCTGTTTTTTTTTAATGTTCAAGCGTCTGTCGTCATTTTAAATTTGCAAAGTCACTTACAGTTCTTGAACCTGCTGTGAGCAAAGCAGTTCTATTTAAATTTTATTCAGGTTTACGTCAGAATCCATCTTGTCTTTCTGAACTAACAGGAACAACAACTTGCATTGATATAGTGCCTTTAACAGTAAAATGTCCCAAAACATAGTAAAACAAGTGTATGCTGACAGTTTAGAAAAACTGAGATTTGACTTGATTCACTAAAACTTTAAAAGAAGTAAAAGTGTAGAGAGACTTGGATACATATTTTTTTCAAAGTGGAAGAACAAGTTGATAAAGCTGTAAAAAAAAAAAGCATATGTGTCCAAGATTTTGTAAATAGGGGCATCAAGTACAAAAGTACCATCATGGATACCAGTGCCCTGCCGATTGGGTTTACATTAAGAAATGGATTAGTGCATTTGGGCACAGCATTATTTTATATCAACATCATCTTACAACTGATCAAAAAAAAACACCACGATGATTCCCATTTTAACTGTCTGAGACATGATAATTTAACAGTGTAACATTCAAGGCTAGAAGTTACCAGAGGATGAATGCTTAACCTGATCATACCTTTAGTCACAACTTTAATAGACGTATATTACTCCTCTGCTAATGTAGCAGAGAAAAAATTGGTCCACTATTATTGTCAACAGTGGAGTGAGCCTTTGGCCTCCGAAACAGAAGGTAAAGGGCTTGAGCCCCATTCCAGACAGCCCTGGTGAGTGAAGACTAAAATATGTCTCTAAATACTGGGTTGACATCCAGCAGGGTACTTGCATCTGGACAGAGTGACCACTGACTCAGTCGTATTATTCCTATTTCTGAGTCCAAAGGGCCCACTCCAGATAGCCCCACGAGCATAGACTGCACTAGTTCTAAAAACTGAGCTGACATCCGGCAAGGGTTCTCGCACCTCATGGGTGTGAGTGGCTCCATCTCCATCAAAAACGGTAGGTGGCTATTGGAAAGATACTTGGTTTGGTTGATTTATTTTTTGAAATTATGATTTTGGATTGGAATTTTCTTTAATGTGTGTTTATTATAGTAGTAAAAGATGTATTAAATTTACAATTGCAGTTTTATATTCATTCACCTTCACCTGACTTCTTTTACTTTGGATTGCAAATTCTTGTGGTATAATTAAAAATGATTGATACATCATCAACATTCTGAATCACAGAATCCATCTCAACCTTACATTACATTTTCCATGTTGCATACTCATATACTTCTTGAATTTTAATTTCCATGTTACCCACAGCGAGACTTACTGGACTAGATTTAGGCAATGAAGTGACTGAATTTCAATGTCTTGTCTTGTGCTCACTGATTGCCTCAGGAAATGCCCAACTCCTGGTTGTGATGGCTCAGGGCACGTTACTGGCAAGTTCACTGCCCATCATCGGCTGTCAGGCTGTCCACTAGCTGAAAGGAACCAAGCAAAGATGAAGGTAGAGCTGTCAGATGCAGAAAGATCATCCCGAAAAAGAAATCTCTTGTCATTTGGGCGAAGAAAGAAATCAAGACATCATGGGAGGTAATAATGGTAAATGCCATAAAACATATTTAAAATAAGCAACTAAACGTAACAAAGTTTTTTAATGGCTGGTGTTATAATTTCTCCCCCCCACATTTTTCTTTTTCCCATCCTTTTGGGGCCCATCACAATTCCTTAGCTAAGAGATGAGAATGTAACTTGCTCCCATTAATGCTTTTAGGAGGTGTCTAAGGGTGCCATTGCCTTGCCTTCTGATATTATACTGGCTGTAGGAAGATACCCAGCCATTGCTTGGCAACCTCACTTGGTAACAGAATGGCAATCAGGAATTTGACATGTTGGGGAATGACAGGATAAAAGGTCTTATCCTTGAACTCTATGATCCATCATGTTATAAGACAAGATGCTACCATGCCATTTCACCACTAGTCTTTGACTGACCATGTGCTTTATTCTTGCAACAATCAGCAATAAAAATGTATGAGAAAGTTTCTTTCTAATAAAATATTGGGTTAAGTAGTCCTCTGGTTGCTACATGCAGCAACAGTATAAATACATTTGTGAAGATTTTCTCCATTTAATAATTCTAGCTAAATTGTGAAATCATTTGATAAAATATTTATCATTTCAGTAGAAGTACCTAACATGGACTGTGCAGACATTTCCCATGTCATTGCACATCGTAACGAGATGAATTCTTATCTCACTGTCAATTTCCTTTGACAGAAAGCAGCTACTTCATCAAAGACCCATTTATACCTAAATAAATAAATTTTCTGCAGTATCAAAGTTTAGACATTTTATTTTTAGACTTTAGTAAACATTTTAAAACTTTTTGCTCATTTGGACTGTTGTGCGAAATTTCTTGTATTTGAATTTCTGTTTAGTCTGCTTAAGTCCCTGGTCTGTTTTGCACTGTTTATTGTACTTTCACGGATCGCCAACACATGAATTATGTGCCCTGATGCATTAGGATAAATTTTGGTGTTTATTTAAAAATAAAAGGAAACTTATTCAGCACAGCCCATAGCCAAATTCGGAAATAACATAACAAACATTAAAATGTGTCATAAAAATAAAGTGATTGAGAGAAAGATTCTTGTCCATAATGAATTGGATAAAATAAACAAGATTAGCAAACCATCTTACTGAAAATAGTATACAAATTTCGTCTTGGGTTATATACAAATTTAACAACACAGGAACTTAAAATGTAACGCTGGCAAAGCAGCACATCATACCTCTTGAGTGCCAAAGGAAAACACTGCTCTTTACTGTGATCCTTTTCTGGTTTTGTTTTGATAAACACTAGTTCTTTGATGTTGCACATTTTTGTGCCTCACCTCATGGTAGCATAGCCTCGGATATTCTCTTTCTGCTAGTGAACAGGATGTTGACTATTTTCCCATATCGCAACATTGATTACCATACAGAGACACACATAAATACACAGGCACACATAGGGCTGACAAAAATTGCATTGGCTGTGTGCTGTGTGTGCATGATAATGCAGCAGCAGAAATATGAACAGCCATTGGTGAGAACTTAATCAACAATTTTATATCTTACTTTAATTTTCTGCTGTTTCTCTTTTTTGCAGGATTGGTCGTCCACCTAAGTATCATAAACTTCAGCAAGAGGAATTAAAAGTCAGCTTTCAGAGTGAGTTGAAATGAAGGGCTCTTTACAGGATGAGTTATTTCTGGCAGCTGTGATGTCTCACATATTTAATATTTGATTTAAGTACAAGTTTAAATGTTTCCTATTTGAAATCTTAGCAGAAGTCTATTCATAAAGGTAGAAACTCCAATCAGCAAACTTCATAAACAAGTACTTAATGTGCTTGTGCCACATCCAATGTACACTATTAGTACACAGATATTCACCATTTAAATAAATGGGTTAATGTTTGCGTAAAGATAATATACATAGCAATGCAGTATGAGAGCATAAAACATTTGTAAGTGAAGTTTGCCATTTAGAATTTTAACCCCATAGTTTTCTGAACACTATAATGGCACTTTTAGAAGTTTCTTTCTTTATGCTCTACAGGTAAGATAATGTAACTTCCATTTTGGAGTCTACTGGTGAAAAATAAACAGCGGTGTCCAGTTATCTTACCTAATGCCCACACACAGGGTAGAAATTGATTTATGCTTTGCACAGTTTTCAGGCACAAAATCGGCATTCCACTTACCAATTCCGCATCGGAAATATGCACAAATTGCGATGGCCACCACATTGGTTAAGGCATTCCTTATGTGTCTCTGGCGGCTGCTTGAAAAAAACGCGGTCTCGTTTAAATAGTTTAATAGTAGCCCTGCGCTTGTAACAGGGCCCTTTTGGGAAATTGGTGCCTGGGAGTGCTTAATTCACTCACCCGCCTCAAAAAACACTCAGGAAGCAGGCTGCAGCAGTGATATTTAAAGTGATCCCCACGTCCATTTTTGTATTTAAAATTAAACTTTTAGCCTGCATCTAAGTATTGTTTACCTGTTGTATGAAGCACTTGGGACGCCCATCGACAGGGAATAAGAATATACACTTTCCACCAGATGGCGCAATACCAACATGCTGGGGATCTTTGGAGCCAGTTTTTGGCTGAGTTCAGAAAGTCTTTCAGACAAAATAGCTGTTGGATAGCTGACTTTTGGCTGCAGCTGTAATCTGTCACTTCACTGGCTGCAGGAGTACAGGAAAAAAATGGGAATGTTGCTGGGATTACCATTGAGGCTTTCGCTGCAGTGGCAATAGCAGCAGCAGAAGCAAGCACGGCAGCACAGACCTGCGCAGGCTCAGAGATGATGGCGAAGGAGGCCTGCAGCATGAGGGGGTTTTGCAGCAAGGTGTCTTACCTCAGCATGACAGAGGAGCAGTGTGTGAGGAGGCTGCCCCTCAGCAGGCCGGCAGTCACTGACCCCCTCACCTGTTGCAGCAGGAATTGCAGCCAGACACCAGAGCACATGCACAACCCCCCCCCTGCACAACCCCCCCCCTGCACAACCCCCCCCCTGCACAACCCCCCCCCTGCACAACCCCCCCCCTGCACAACCCCCCCCCTGCACAACCCACCCCCCGCACAACCCCCCCTGCACAACCCCCCCCTGCACAACCCCCCCCTGCACAACCCCCCCCCTGCACAACCTCCCCCTGCACAACCTCCCCCTGCACAACGCCCCCCCTGCACAACGCCCCCCCTGCACAACGCCCCCCCTGCACAACGCCCCCCCTGCACAACGCCCCCCCTGCACAACGCCCCCCCTGCACAACGCCCCCCCTGCACAACGCCCCCCCTGCACAACGCCCCCCCTGCACAACGCCCCCCCTGCACAACGCCCCCCCTGCACAACGCCCCCCCTGCACAACGCCCCCCCTGCACAACGCCCCCCCTGCACAACGCCCCCCCTGCACAACGCCCCCCCTGCACAACGCCCCCCCTGCACAACGCCCCCCCTGCACAACGCCCCCCCTGCACAACGCCCCCCCTGCACAACGCCCCCCCTGCACAACGCCCCCCCTGCACAACGCCCCCCCTGCACAACGCCCCCCCTGCACAACGCCCCCCCTGCACAACGCCCCCCCTGCACAACGCCCCCCCTGCACAACGCCCCCCCTGCACAACGCCCCCCCTGCACAACGCCCCCCCTGCACAACGCCCCCCCTGCACAACGCCCCCCCTGCACAACGCCCCCCCTGCACAACGCCCCCCCTGCACAACGCCCCCCCTGCACAACGCCCCCCCTGCACAACGCCCCCCCTGCACAACGCCCCCCCTGCACAACGCCCCCCCTGCACAACGCCCCCCCTGCACAACGCCCCCCCTGCACAACGCCCCCCCTGCACAACGCCCCCCCTGCACAACGCCCCCCCTGCACAACGCCCCCCCTGCACAACGCCCCCCCTGCACAACGCCCCCCCTGCACAACGCCCCCCCTGCACAACGCCCCCCCTGCACAACGCCCCCCCTGCACAACGCCCCCCCTGCACAACGCCCCCCCTGCACAACGCCCCCCCTGCACAACGCCCCCCCTGCACAACGCCCCCCCTGCACAACGCCCCCCCTGCACAACGCCCCCCCTGCACAACGCCCCCCCTGCACAACGCCCCCCCTGCACAACGCCCCCCCTGCACAACGCCCCCCCTGCACAACGCCCCCCCTGCACAACGCCCCCCCTGCACAACGCCCCCCCTGCACAACGCCCCCCCTGCACAACGCCCCCCCTGCACAACGCCCCCCCTGCACAACGCCCCCCCTGCACAACGCCCCCCCTGCACAACGCCCCCCCTGCACAACGCCCCCCCTGCACAACGCCCCCCCTGCACAACGCCCCCCCTGCACAACGCCCCCCCTGCACAACGCCCCCCCTGCACAACGCCCCCCCTGCACAACGCCCCCCCTGCACAACGCCCCCCCTGCACAACGCCCCCCCTGCACAACGCCCCCCCTGCACAACGCCCCCCCTGCACAACGCCCCCCCTGCACAACGCCCCCCCTGCACAACGCCCCCCCTGCACAACGCCCCCCCTGCACAACGCCCCCCCTGCACAACGCCCCCCCTGCACAACGCCCCCCCTGCACAACGCCCCCCCTGCACAACGCCCCCCCTGCACAACGCCCCCCCTGCACAACGCCCCCCCTGCACAACGCCCCCCCTGCACAACGCCCCCCCTGCACAACGCCCCCCCTGCACAACGCCCCCCCTGCACAACGCCCCCCCTGCACAACGCCCCCCCTGCACAACGCCCCCCCTGCACAACGCCCCCCCTGCACAACGCCCCCCCTGCACAACGCCCCCCCTGCACAACGCCCCCCCTGCACAACGCCCCCCCTGCACAACGCCCCCCCTGCACAACGCCCCCCCTGCACAACGCCCCCCCTGCACAACGCCCCCCCTGCACAACGCCCCCCCTGCACAACGCCCCCCCTGCACAACGCCCCCCCTGCACAACGCCCCCCCTGCACAACGCCCCCCCTGCACAACGCCCCCCCTGCACAACGCCCCCCCTGCACAACGCCCCCCCTGCACAACGCCCCCCCTGCACAACGCCCCCCCTGCACAACGCCCCCCCTGCACAACGCCCCCCCTGCACAACGCCCCCCCTGCACAACGCCCCCCCTGCACAACGCCCCCCCTGCACAACGCCCCCCCTGCACAACGCCCCCCCTGCACAACGCCCCCCCTGCACAACGCCCCCCCTGCACAACGCCCCCCCTGCACAACGCCCCCCCTGCACAACGCCCCCCCTGCACAACGCCCCCCCTGCACAACGCCCCCCCTGCACAACGCCCCCCCTGCACAACGCCCCCCCTGCACAACGCCCCCCCTGCACAACGCCCCCCCTGCACAACGCCCCCCCTGCACAACGCCCCCCCTGCACAACGCCCCCCCTGCACAACGCCCCCCCTGCACAACGCCCCCCCTGCACAACGCCCCCCCTGCACAACGCCCCCCCTGCACAACGCCCCCCCTGCACAACGCCCCCCCTGCACAACGCCCCCCCTGCACAACGCCCCCCCTGCACAACGCCCCCCCTGCACAACGCCCCCCCTGCACAACGCCCCCCCTGCACAACGCCCCCCCTGCACAACGCCCCCCCTGCACAACGCCCCCCCTGCACAACGCCCCCCCTGCACAACGCCCCCCCTGCACAACGCCCCCCCTGCACAACGCCCCCCCTGCACAACGCCCCCCCTGCACAACGCCCCCCCTGCACAACGCCCCCCCTGCACAACGCCCCCCCTGCACAACGCCCCCCCTGCACAACGCCCCCCCTGCACAACGCCCCCCCTGCACAACGCCCCCCCTGCACAACGCCCCCCCTGCACAACGCCCCCCCTGCACAACGCCCCCCCTGCACAACGCCCCCCCTGCACAACGCCCCCCCTGCACAACGCCCCCCCTGCACAACGCCCCCCCCTGCACAACGCCCCCCCCTGCACAACGCCCCCCCCTGCACAACGCCCCCCCCTGCACAACGCCCCCCCCTGCACAACGCCCCCCCCTGCACAACCCCCCCCCTGCACAACCCCCCCCCTGCACAACCCCCCCCCTGCACAACCCCCCCCCCTGCACAACCCCCCCCCTGCACAACCCCCCCCCTGCACAACCCCCCCCCCTGCACAACCCCCCCCCCTGCACAACCCCCCCCCTGCACAACCCCCCCCTGCACAACCCCCCCCTGCACAACCCCCCCTGCACAACCCCCCCTGCACAACCCCCCCTGCACAACCCCCCCCCTGCACAACCCCCCCCCTGCACAACCCCCCCCTGCACAACCCCCCCCTGCACAACCCCCCCCCTGCACAACCCCCCCCCTGCACAACCCCCCCCCTGCACAACCCCCCCCCTGCACAACCCCCCCCCTGCACAACCCCCCCCCCTGCACAACCCCCCCCCCTGCACAACCCCCCCCCTGCACAACCCCCCCCCTGCACAACCCCCCCCCTGCACAACCCCCCCCCTGCACAACCCCCCCCCTGCACAACCCCCCCCCTGCACAACCCCCCCCTGCACAACCCCCCCCTGCACAACCCCCCCCTGCACAACCCCCCCCCCTGCACAACCCCCCCCTGCACAACCCCCCCCTGCACAACCCCCCCCCTGCACACACCCCCCTACACTCTTTCCCCCCCCCCCCCTGCACACTTCCGCCCCCCCCCTGCACACTCGCCCCCCGCACACTTCCGCCCCCCCCTGCACACTCGCCCCCCACCCTGCGTGCTTCACCCCCTGCACACTCCTTTTTGGATGCGATCGAATTTCTAAGCCAGAAATTCCAAACTTTTCTTTGGTGTGGTGATAATGGGATATTAAATTGTTCATAATGATTTAGTCAACTACAGTTGTCCAGTTAACATCAGAAAGAAACACAATGATAGGCTGAAATTCTTTCTGTTGAAGAATTTTGCAAAAAAAAGTCAGTATGAAGAAATCCCTTGTACTCACAAATACCTTTTTTTTGCTAAAATAAATAGGATGAATCTCACTCCCTTTTAAAACATGGTCAGTGATACTTTTTGAAAAGAGAATAATGAGTCTTTTAGTCAACTAACATATTTCAGCTTATTTGTAATAATGCTCTTATTAATCGTTTCATTAAGATGTAAGTTATATAAATTATTGGTTAAAAAAAATTAACCTTGGCATAAAATCTTAATTAAAAGAGTAAATAAACGTTAAAGATATTTAGAAGGGATCAAATTTATCATTACAATCTTAGTGTTTTTCTGATGCTATATTTCTAGACATTCCAAACGATGGCATGCAACAAGTCTTGCATCAATCAGTCTTTATGTCTACCATGTCCCCACATCCAGCTCGTTCATTGTCTGTGTGCTGGGAACAACATTGCAAGCTGCTTCCAGGTGTAGTGGGAATCAGTGCCAGCAAAGTGGCCAAATGGAGCATTGAAGAGGTAAGAGAAGAGAAGAGAAGGAAAAGCAGGTGAAATGTAGCAGTTTAAAAAAAAATGTATATAGCAAATCCATTTGAATGCTGGAATTGTTCTCAATTAAAGCTGCGTGACCATGCTGTCAATTATTTACTGTCCCATTCACAATCATTGAACTCACTGTGGTTCAGTAATTGCACTGGTAAAACGAATCTGGGCAGTTTGCCATTGTTTGAATTCTTTGTCCGAAATGTACAAACCAGTTTTGGTGCTGTGGGATTTTGTGTTGGTTTGTTTCTCATTAAAATTTTTCCTCGTGATTTTAAAATACAAACTGCTTCTTGCACTAAAATAAGAGGTTGACCTGCAAATAATTTGAAGTCACTTGTCTCATAGCTTGATTATTAGCAAATATTTATTTTAAAACAAAAGATAAGTTGTTCCAGAGCAGAAAACTCAGCGGAAGGGAGTGAGAAAGAAGTCAGCTCGTGTTCCCACTTCTGATCACTTTTCATACCAGAAAATAGACATGCATGGACATCAAATGAGGACTGTTTGGACTCAGCTATGATGCTCCTCAAGCTAAAATAACTCAATGGGGATAATTTTAACTTTTGGAGATAGTGTAAATAGAGTGATAATGGATCACCCGAATTTTGTTTCCATCAATGGCGAATCCGATGTTGTTCCAGTGACACGGTCTCCAAAAGTTAAAATTACTCCCCATGACTCTGCTCAAAGGTAAAAAATGGCCCTTTAGGCTCATCATAGGCAGTCCCTCGAAGCGAGGATGACTTGCTTCCACGCCAAAAAGGAATGAGTTCACAGGTGTTTCAGTGAAGGATCTAATATTCCAGATCCTGAACTACATCTTGGAGGGTGGAAGATGCCTGTGCTTGGATTTTTTTAACGTGTGGTGGCAGTTGCACACCAGCCACCGCACGGGCTTGACAGAGCTAGGTCTTGGTCCAGTGGCAAGGATTACCCTAGACGACTGGAGACCAGCTCTGCTGCACAGACCGAGCGCGTACACATATAGCAGTGTTGCCCCTGGGCCCTCGCCTCTTCTAGGCCCCAGACTCACGCCTCTCCTGGGCCCCGGTCACTTCCTTCTACAAACTCTTGGCACTCCATCCCCCTGCTGCTGTGCCTGCCCGCACTGCAATCAGCGACCTGACTTCGCAGCCGTCGCCCTCCTGCAGTGGTATGCCACCGATTTCCAGGCCGGGCCGCCGCAAGCTGCTCCCTCATCAGGCCGGGACCGCGCCGATTTCCAGGCCGGGCTGCCGCATGCTGCTCCCTCTATTGCAGCCTTTCAATCACAGTAAATCCTCTTCAATTCTCTAACGTGGCCTTTCGATGGTGGTACATTTAGTACCTTTAGGCTAGGTACGAGATGGCTGCTGGTGTTTGTGGGGCCATACTCCAGTCAGCATCTTTATGTGAAAGACACGGACAAAAGGGAAGAAAATTGTGCAGGGACTGGAAGGAGTGCTGTAAAGTTCATTAGTTCTCACTCTGTTCACAAATGAAACATTCCATCCAAGGGAGAAGTGACATATTACCATGTGTTTTTTGCCAGATGGTTGCGCACTCCTATGGGTAAACTCAGAGAGCAGTACAAGCAGCCCAAAAAATGTTACACTGTGCAAATGCTAGAGCTGGAATTTCAATTTCTTGACACAAAATTTGCAGTTTAAATGGTGGAGTTGTTAACTCTGATCCTAGTTCAAGAATAAAACCCTTGCCATGTTATGCCAGTTACAGTCCACTTGAACCAAGTAAAACATTCACATGTATATATGAATAGTCCATAAAAGCCTACTTCATTAAACAGTATTATGAATTTTAAAATAACATACAAAGTTAAAGAACGTTGTGAGGTTAAAGATAGTTCATCTCAGTAAACATATTGAATGTTCCTAAGCTAAGAATATCCGGTGACCTAAATTCTAAAAAGTTCCGGATTTCTGTTAAATGAGCAATCTTCTTCTATTCCCACTAAACTGCTGACCACCCAACTTCCTTTTTTGGCTCCCATGTTAGCTGACATTGTTAACAGTTCTCTCTCCTCAGGTACTGTTCCCCTCTCCTTCAAATCTGCTGTCATCACCCCTCTCCTCAAAAAAACAACCCTTGACCCCACTTTGCTTGCTAACTATCGTTCCATCGCCAATCTCCCTTTCCTGTCCAAAGTACTTGAACATGTTGTTGCCGTGACCATCTTTCCATGAATTCAATGTTTGAATCCCTTCAATCTGGTTTTTGCCCCTGTCACAGTACTGAAACGGCTCTCAAAGTCACAAATGACATCCTTTATGAGTGTGACATAGGCAAACTATCCCTCCTCGTCCGACTGGACACAGTTGACCACTCCATCCTCCTCCACTGCCTCTCCACCAACATCCAGCTGGGTGGGACTGCACTCACCTGGCTCCATTCTTATCTATCTAATCGTAGCCAGAAAATCTCCTGCAATGGCTTCTCTTCCCACTCCCACATTATTACCTCTGGTGACCCCCAAGGATCTGTCCTTGGTCCCCTCTTATTTCTCATCTATATGCTGCCCCTTGGCAATATCATCCGAAAACACAGAGTCAGTTTCCGCATGTACACTGACGACACCCAGCTCTACCTCTCCACCACTTCCCTTGACCCCTGCTTGGTATCTAACTTGTCAGATTGCTTGGTCGACTCTGGATCAGTTCCTATGGACTGGAGGGTAGCTAATGTAACACCACTTTTTAAAAAAGGAGGGAGAGAGAAAACGGGTAATTATAGACAAGTTAGCCTGACATCAGTAGTGGGGAAAATGTTGGAATCATTTATTAAAGATGAAATAGCAGCGCATTTGGAAAGCAGTGACAGGATCAGTCCAAGTCAGCATGGATTTATGAAAGGGAAATCATGCTTGACAAATCTTCTTGAATTTTTTGAGGATGTAACTAGCAGAGTGGACAAGGGAGAACCAGTGGATGTGGTGTATTTGGACTTTCAAAAGGCTTTTGACAAGGTCCCACACAAGAGATTGGTGTGCAAAATCAAAGCACATGGTATTGGGGTTAATATAATGACGTGGATAGAGAACTGGTTGGCAGACAGGAAGTAGAGAGTCAGGATAAACGGGACCTTTTCAGAATGGCAGGCAGTGACTAGTGGAGTGCTGCAGGGCTCAGTGCTGGGACCCCAGCTATTTACAATATACATCAATGATTTAGATGAAGGAATTGAGTGTAATATCTCCAAGTTTGTAGACGACACTAAGCTGGGTGGAGGTGTTAGCTGTGAGGAGGATGCTAAGAGGCTGCAAGGTGACTTGGACAGGTTAGGTGAGTGGGCAAATGCATGGCAGATGCAGTATAATGTGGATAAATGTGAGGTTATCCACTTTCGGGGCAAAAACACGAAGGCAGAATATTATTTGAATGGCGGCAGATTAGGAAAAGGGGAGGTGCAACGAGACCTGGGTGTCATGGTACATCGGTCATTGAAAGTTGACATGCAGATACAGCAGGGGGTGAAGAAGGCAAATGGTATGTTGGCCTTCATAGCTAGGGGATTTGAGTATAGGAACAGGGAGGTCTTACTGCAGTTGTACAGGGCCTTGGTGAGGCCTCACCTGGAATATTGTGTTCAGTTTTGGTCTCCTAATCTGAGGAAGGATGTTCTTGCTATTGAGGGAGTGCAGCGAAGGTTCACCAGACTGATTCCCGGGATGGCAGGACTGACATATGAGGAGAGACAGGATCGACTGGGCCTGTATTCACTGGAGTATAAAAGAATGAGAGGGGATCTCATCGAAACATATAACATTCTGACGGGACTGGACAGGTTAGATGCAGGAAGAATGTTCCCGATGTTGGGGAAGTCCAGAGCCAGGGGACACAGTCTAAGGATAAGAGGTAAGCCATTTAGGACTGAGATGAGGAGAAACTCCTTCACTCAGAGAGTTGTTAACCTGTGGAATTCTCTACCACAGAGAGTTGTTGATGCCAGTTCATTGAAGATATTCAAGAGGGTGTTAGATATGGCCCTTTCAGCTAAAGGGATCAAGGGGAATGGAGAGAAAGCAGGAAAGGGGTACTGAGGTGAATGATCAGCCACGATCTTATTGAATGGTGGCGCAGGCTTGAAGGGCCGAATGGCCTACTCCTGCACCTATTTTTTTCTATGTACTGGATGAGCAGAAATTTTCTCCAATTAAATATTGGGAAGACCGAAGCCATTATCTTTGGTCCCCGCCACAAACTGCGTTCCCTAACCACTGACTCCATCCCTCTCCCTAGCATCAATCTGAGGGTGAATAAGACTGTTCACAACCTAGGTGTCATATTTGACCCTGAAAGGAGTTTCCAGCCACATATCCGCGGCATAACTAAAAGCGTCTTTTTCCACCTCCGTTACATTGCCCACCTTCACCCTTGCCTCAGTTCTTCTGCTGCTGAAACCCTCATTCATGCTTTGTTATCTCTAGACTTGACGACTCCAACTCACTCTTGGCTGGCTCTATTCTTCATTCTACACTACATAAACTTGATGTCATCCAAAACTCAGCAGCCCGTGTCCTAACTCACACCAACCCATCACTCCTGTGCTTTCTGGCCTACATTGGCTCCCGGTTAAACAACGCCTCGATTTCAGAATTCTCATCCTTGTTTACAAATCACTCCATGGCCTTGCCCCTCCCTATCTCTGTAATCTTTTTCAGCCTCACTACCCTGCAAGATGTCTGTGCTCCTCTAATTCTGCCCTCCTCTAATTCTGCCCTCTTGAACATCCTTGATTATAACTGCTCAATCATCAGTGGCTGTGCCTTCAGCTGTTTGGGCACAAAGCTCTGGAACTCCCTCCCTAAACCTCTCCGCCTCTCTACCTCTCTTTCCTCCTTTAAGACGCTCCTTAAAACCGACCTCTTTGACCAAGCTTTTGATTATCTGCCGTAATCCTTTGTGGCTCAGTGTCAGATTTATCTGTTTTGTTTTGTAACACTGCTGTGAAGCGCCTTGGGGCATTTTACTACGTTAAAGATGCTATATAAATAAAAGTTATTATTATTATTTACTGTCAAAGATGAAAGTAATTCATTGTGCATATTTTGTTCATTTAATATATTAATATCACAGCAACAGTAATTTTATTTATTGTAGGTGGGAAACTTTGTCCAGACACTCACTGGTTGTGAGCAACAGGCAAAGCTCTTCAAAGAGGAGGTAGATGAGTTACCTATATCCCAACAGTTTTCATACCATATTGTGTAGTTTTATTAAAGCCCTGAAGTGGCACCATTGGATACCAGCCTATAAATGCTCAACATGTTTGGCTGAAATTCCCCTTTCTGCTATTTTAACAGTTTTTATTAGAATTTCAAGTTAATGTGCTAACCTTTTGCATAATTTCAAGATCATTATTTTCTTAAGTACCGAAAACATGAATCACTGTTCAAACTTATTCTTCGGGACATTTCTAGAAATAAGACACGTGCTGTGACATTTTCATTATAGTATCCTGAACTGTATTGAAGAACTCCTGCACTTTTTTCTTACAGTCGATTGATGGGGAGGCTTTTCTTCTTCTAACGCAAGTGGATATAGTGAAGATCATGAGCATTAAACTTGGTCCAGCATTAAAGATTTATAATTCTATTCTTATGTTCAAAAGTGCAGATGATATTCCAAAATAAGATTCCTGTGATTTTAAGTGCACCATAATCTTGTAGAAAAAAAATGAAACTACTCCAGAAGTAAAGAGAAATGTGTTTTGTTAATTTATGTTTTTGTTTCTTTTGCACTGATAAATGTTGTGTGCTAAATGGCAAGAAAGTTGAACAAAACAAGTTGCATTAGTAGTTGACAGTATGTACGTGAAGTTACAAACATTGCTTGATTTATCTCTAGGTCCGTGATCGAATATTTAGATTATATTCCCATTTATGAAACCCAGTGAGACATTATGCGAAAGTATATTGGTTTTTACTGTGACAATTTACATTTTAAGTGTAATTTAATGAAATGATTATTAATCATTTTTTTTAATAAAAGTTGTTGAACTATTACTGTACAGATATAAAAATGCATTCAAATTGTATTTGGTTGCATTACCGTTTTGATTCATTAAACAAATTATTGATTAATTTCATGACAGGAGACCAAACTAAAATTGCTATGTATTTTGTACGTGTTTAATAGGCAGTTATACAAAGCCTTACATGAAAAAAATCGGTTTGTAACTTTTCTAATTGTTTGAGTTTACGTTTGGTATCAGTCGATTGAAAGTATTTTGCCATGTTGCGACACTGTGGACAGCTGGAGACAGCTTTACTTTTTAAAATCTTCATCCCTTACGTTTGCCATTTGCATAATATTATGGGACTTTTCCCCTGTTGTCATATACTTGTCTAACTAGCTTGAAAAAGTCCATGGTTGCAAAGGTTTTTTTTTTAATCACGCTATAATGCGGTGCTCATAAATTTCAGTCCTCTTTACCTGTAAGTGTTGTCAGCAGCATTACTTATGTTGTGATAAAGGAGATATTCCAGATTTGTTTAACTCTTTAACAGATATAAAGTTGAAGATTACTGTCGGGGCTATTAGTGGGCAATCACCCAATTACTTCATATGATATGCCCCTTTCTTTTATTTTAGCACAAGTGTTTACCCATTTATGTTAAATAGGTTAATGCTCTGCTAAATCAGGGGACAAAGAAATGTCATATGATGATGTCAAGTATTTGCCTGCTAATATTGGCAACAGGTATTTGTAAACCATATTGTAGTTTCTGTGGGTGATCTTGTATAATTCCCACACTGAGCCAAGTGCTTGTATTTCCATTGGAGTCATTTGGAGTACCCTTTTATCAGTTTTATGAATACACTGTAAAAGCCTGGACTATAGCACTGATTCATGCTTGTTTGGTTTGAATAGTACAGGTATACAATGGATCTTTATTGACTTTATTACTTAACTACTGCAAAGAAAACCCACATGGGTTAACGGGTTATGAATAAATGATCTTACTTAGATAACCTGGTTTGATAGTTGCTACCTAAAGCTTTAAACATCACTTTGGAATATCTGCCATAATTTGTTTTACAATTTAAAAGAGCAAAATGTATTTAAAGAAAAATGTGAGTGGCACTTGTATAAATCAGAAATACAAAATAATCACCATTGGGTTAAGTATTGCTCTCGTTAACAGGGGTAGTGAAACTATAAATACACCTTTTATAAATGTGTTTATAATTATGCTATCGCGAGAGGAAATCTTCCCTCTCGGTTTTCTTATCGTTGTACATAAGATAGCTGTTTATTTTACACACAAGGCCAGCTCCTTGCTTTCTACTCTACTATGGTGTTCACAACAATTTGTAATATTTTATATTTGAAAAGTATAATTATTATGGCATGACTTGTTACAATTACCTTTCAGTCTTTGTATGCACTTACGTCATTTATGTGTCGTTTTAAATGATATAACTATTTGGAATTAAGTATTTTTGTTTTCTGAAATTTTAGGTAATACAATATTCATATATATTTTTTAAATTCATGTTAGCATCAAAATGTCAGGAAAACCTTTTTTGTCTAATTGTAGGAGATGAAAAATACATTTTTAAACATGCAAAGGAATGTAAAACATTTAATTGTACACACATGTGTATTGGCACGCATTTATGTAGACTCCTGCTCCTGTTGTCAATATTTTCTGTTTGTTTCTTTTTCACCATGTGGACTGTGCTTTGTCACATTCACCATTTCACCCACCATCACGAGCTGTGACTTGAATATATTACTGCTTGTGCCCGTTTTTGGTTGTGTACAAAGCTTCTTTAATTCAAGTGTTACTGCTATGTAGCACAATTGTGGCGATATAGTCAGAGAACAGTGCCAGCAATGACAGGGTCAAATTATTACCAATTAAGTTATGTAATTTTTAATCACTCTTACTTGGCAATTTTACCTGGATTAAATGAAGTACTTTAAGCAAATCCATAAAGTATTCCTTTATACTGGCCCTTTATAGGTTTCAGTTAGGTTGATAATTCTCCTTACCCCTTTTCCAACTCCAGCGCTATGTGGGGAGAACTTCAAATACTTAGCTTTCCTATGTAATTCAGTAGGCCATGACCCAATATTTTTTTTCTCTATTGCTCATGTAATCAATAAATGAAACATTTAGAAGCAGTTCCGAGATTAAATATGATGTTCTATAAATAAAATGATCTTGGATGCCATTTTATTTCCTTTTTGTTGTAGGAGGGACCCAAAAGTCAGTGAACATTTCCACAAACCATGTTACTCTGTTTTCTTAATAAAGGTGACAAATGTGCACCTGCTCATACTTTATTTTCTTTTTCTCATTTAAAAGCCATAACACAGTGAAATTGAAATACGGGCCTGGAAATTCGGCTATGCAGCAGCCATATTCAGGCGCTAAGCGGCCTCCTAAGTCCAATATAATGGGCAGGAAATGCACGCTCAGTTTTAACAGAAAGTGCACCACCCACCAGATTGATAAAGGTCATAAAATCAGTGTGCAGTGCCCACGTGTGAAATAGCATATGCAATTAAGGGGAATAATGCCAGTTTGAGGCCTGCAGTTCACGACTGATTTTCTCTGAGGCAGCTGGTGCCAGACCTGCAGCCTAAAAGGCAATCCTTAAAACCAAAGAGCCATAGATGGGCTCACCAGTTTCTTTAGACTGAAAATATTAATATACTTCCACTAAATTAGAACTCAAGTGACAAAGAAAAAGCCATACTAATTTCTGAAAGTTTCACATCTCTTGGCAATTAAGAGATAAATGCCTCTTCTAGTGAAGAAATCAACCTTAAGGAATGCTTATATATAGGTACGTGTAAAAGAGTTTTGTGTTCCAGATTTTACTTGATTGCAATGATCTTTATAACAATATACGTTAACAGCATTGTTTGGAAGATTGGTGGGAAAAGAGCGAATTTAAATTATGGAGGAGGAAATACATCTTAAATGGTGTGCACCACTGTTGCTGACTCACATTTTCCTTTAATGAAATATAAGAATGTGGACTGAATTTTATTGCTTTTAGCATCTATAGTGTGATTCTAACAGTGTGCATTTGTGCTCCAGTCAGAAACCATTCTATTTTTCAGTCTGTGAAGAAACACAATGGCAGCATTTAAAAACAAATTGTATTATGAATCACCTTCTGGTATGCTTATTCCCATATTTTGGAATGAATGCGTTTAAGATTCGAGCATTCACTTTGAAATTTTGATTTTGTGGGAGTTCGATAAATATATAAAGGATTACACAAATGCGTCACATTCTGCTTGGAATGAAAAGTCCCTCCCTGGACTATAAAACTTATAACTGAAATATGCTGGCACAATGCCTTTGTGAGTTTGCCACTAAACAAGTGTTATCAGTGGAATGAAGGTTATGGAATGTAATGCTTTTAAATTTTTAAAATCATGTTGGCTCTCATTTAACGCATGTGATGGACACATCTATTTCATTGTACTCCACTCTTAGCAGCAGAGTGCTCAACTCTAGTACTGGCTAAACTAAAGAGCACTTAAAAGTAACAAATTGCACCACAGGCTTTAATTCCTTGATAATTCGCTCAATGACTCAGTATTATTTTCTGTTCCCATTTAAGCGTTAATGATGTGGCATGTTTGCTCTGGAACAAAATTGTAATACAAAAACTAGTGTTGCTGTGTTGCTGTGTTTGGGCTGCTTGTTTCTCGACATTGAATAATTTAAGGGCTGCTTTGAATCTTTAGAATATAGCACGTATCAAAGCGCCTGGCACTTTGTTTTGCTTTATTTGCACTTTATTTATGCAAATTGTCAGCACATTTTGCTGAGCTCAGTATCAGTGTTTGAGAGATCTTCTCAATAGAGAAATAAAATTACAAAGCAATACTGCAGAACAAATTGTGCTTGTTTCATATAAACGTAAAAATAAAACAAGTTTTAAAATGTAAGAAAAATTATCATGTAAATATTATTTTAGCTATGTAATTTTAATGTCCTTTCCTCAGTTTGATTGCATTAAGACTGAGTAAATTCCCAATAAAATAGAAATATCCAGAATCAAAAATGTATCACCTCATTACTAACGAGACAAACAAATCTTGTTTACGTGATATATCACTTTATCCTTTTTGGATAGTCTGCGTGGAAATGTACATAAAGGCTGTGAACTGCAATTATTCTTCCGAAATGATAAGATAATAGGTCAAACCCTATAAAATAAAACCAGGTGTGTAAATATTTATAGTGTAACTAGGCATACAGTTTTAAATCTAGTTTCCATGGAAGTACAGTCATTTCTAAACACTAATATCCCTAGCTGAATCATGCAACTAACTGAAACACAGTTTGGTTGAAACTACTTCTTTATTTTCCTGTTATGTAAAATGCTATTCTTTGCTGCCTTTTACATTGTTTTAGAGAAGGTAAGCTCATGTAAGCTTATGTGATTATTTTGATTTTTTTTGCTTAGAGATTGACATAAGCTCAAAGTTGCATCAATCAGTTGACTGGATTTTAAGTTTTAAATCATACAAGCATCTGAATCACAGACTTATTATTTATACAGTTGAGTACACCAAACACATGTTTCATTGTAGCTGCTCCTCTTGACCAACCAGTATCCACCCTCCTTTTAGTGGAGGTAAGTGGGGTCTATTTCAGGAGAACTTGACTCCAAGAGGTCACGCTGGTTGATGAACAATTGAAAGCAGTCAAGCCTCGATGACTGACTCAGTAATCCGATACCTCAGCCAGGCAGGCCCACAGGACACCACGACACCACTGACAATTGACCTACCAACCTGCTCATTAATGGAACCTGGGAGGGGTAGACCTGTTGGAGGTTGGGATTCTTCAGTGTCAGATAACCCTGCAATCCAGTGCCGAATGGATGGATAAGCAGGGAAAAGCTTATTGTTTCTCTGTGTGCTGGTAAGTTGCATGGTTTTAGCCTTTTGAATCAATTAGTATGGTTAGTACTTTGTGAATCAAATGAAAGCTGACAGTAAATAAAGTATTTATGAGAGTTCAGCAGAACAGGAAGATCCTAAAAGAAGAGGAGACTTGCAAAGTGGGTCCAGGAATCGACTTTCACTCCCTTTCAGGAAATGTTAGAATGTCTCAGTGCAAACTTCAGCGTTTAATGCCATTGGCAAGGCAATTTAATATTGAGGGTGGGAGTTACTTTAAAGGCCCCGATTTACTGCTTGAAGTGTTACAGGATGAGAAAAGGCATGACTGGGAAATCAGTTGGCACCAGAACTGGAGTGACTGCATCCACCATTATGGCACCAATTCCATCTGCTCTGTAACCGGGCAATGATCAATGACAATTTGCTGCACTTGAAGTACTGTGCACAGTTCTGAAGCATCCATTTTTGGGCGCCTTACCCATAGAGTGCAAACAGGTTTGAGGAGCCCCGGATTTTAGACCTCGGACCTCAAGTGTCAGCGGTGGCTCAGTGGGTAACACACTCGCATCTGAGTCAGAAGGTTGTCGGTTCAAGTCTCACTCCAGGGATTGAAGCACCATAAATGTAGATTGACACTCCAGTGTAGTGCTGAGGGAGTGCCGCACTGGCGAAGATGCCATCTTTCAGATGATACATTAAACCGAGGCCACGTCTGCTCTCTCAGGTGGATGTAAAAAATTCCATGGCATTATTTGGAAGAGCAGGGGAGCTATACCCGGCGTCCTGGCCAATGTTTATCCCTCAGTCAACATAACAAAAACAGATATCTGGTTGTTATCACATTGCTGTTTGTGGGAGCTTGCTGTGTGCAAATTGGCTGCTGCGTTTTCCACATTACAACAGTGACTACATTTCAAAAAGTACTTCATTGATTGTAAAGTGCTTTGAGATGTGCGGTGGTCATGTAAATGTTATATAAATATCAGTCTTTTTTTCTTTCATTATAATGTAGATGGAGCTGAGTTAGGAGCCTGCATAGGTTAGTTTCCAGGGATAAGTGCGTAAATAGCACATTTAACACATGAACTGGGTAAACCAGCTTTATAAATTGGTTATGGCAATCCAAGAAGTAAAAGTCTGTCTCCTTGCAATGAGTAAGATTGATAGAATTGTTTGTCCCTTTTATTTCTGTGTACTTTTTCAAATTAGTTTTGTTCCTCTTGGACGTTTTGAGCTGGGACTTGTCTGGCAATGGGTTTATTTACAATATCTCCATTGCTTTTTTTTGTGCTGTTGCGATAATCTCTGCCATTCCTTATTGTGCTTTGAATCCATCCGAGTCCATATTTCTTTGAGACCGGTCTCTTCTAAAGTTTCAAACACTGAAGTTTCTGCAGTTGGCCGCGACCTGCTGTTTGCAATTGGAGCATCTGCTCGAGGTCAATTTTTTAGGAATGTTGAGAGTCTCCAAGGAGACATTCCACAGAGTCAGTTTCTATGTGAAAACAGAGTGATTGGGTTGGATCGCAGGGGTCTGGAGGAAGAAAGGGTGGGCCTCGGAGTCCATGATCGGCGTGTTGTCGGGGGTCGGGTAGAAAGATTGTAGGCCTCGAGTGTATCGTTGAAGAACCAGGAGTGCTGTCAGGGGGCGGTGACTTGGAGGTCGTGGCTGGGACCGGGGGGGGTTCTGGAGGTTGGAGTTGGGAGTGAGATCGGAGTCAGAAGTGAGGTCAGAGATCTTGGGAGTGGCGGTGATTATGGTAAGTACTTACCTTTTTTATTTACTTATGAGGTGTTTAACATTGGTCTTCCCGGAGACATTCAGCACTGGTGCTGGCTGTCTCAGATGCAAACCAAAGTTGTAGTAGGTATCAGAAATCAGCCTTAAGGCCTCCTGTTTTCATATGAAAACAGCTTAACGCTTGTTTCAGACATGGATAAAGAATTCATCATGTTTGTGCTTTACCAGGATGGCATCCGACGCAGCCTGCATCAGATATGTGAGCGCGTGCAGTGGACACCATTTTGGACACGAAACGGCACCAGTAGCATTGAAAAAATGGGCACTATAGAGCTGAATTTCGAGCCCCTGGTCTTTTACTATAAAAAGGACATAAAAATACCGTACTGAGTGCAAAAAAGATTTACAAGGATGGTACAAGAAATGAGAGACTACAGATATCTGGTAGAGTGGACAAGGGAGAACTGGTTGATGTGGTGTATTTGGACTTTCAAATGGCTTTTGACAAGGTCCCACACGAGATTGGTGTGCAAAATTAAAGCACGTGGTATTGGGGGTAATGTACTGATATGGATAGAGAACTGGTTGGCAGACAGGAAGCAGAGAGTCGGGATAAACGGGTCCTTTTCAGAATGGCAGGCAGTGACTAGTGGAGTGCTGCAGAGCTCAGTGCTGAGACCCCAGCTATTTACAATATACATTAATGATTTGGATGAGGGAATTGAGTGTAATATCTCCAAGTTTGCAGATGACACTAAGCTGGGTGGCGGTGTGAGCTGTGAGGAGGATGCTAAAAGGCTGCAGGGTGACTTGGACAGGTTATGTGAGTGGGCAAACAAGTGGCAGATGCAGTATAATTTGGATAAATGTGAGGTTATCCACTTTGGTGGCAAAAACACGAGGACAGAATATCTGAATGGTGGCAGATTAGGAAAAGGGGAGGTGCAACGAGACCTGGGTGTCATGGTACATCAGTCATTGAAAGTTGGCATGCAGGTACAGCAGGTGGTGAAGAAGGCAAATGGTATGTTGGCCTTCATAGCTAGGGGATTTGCATATAGGAGCAGGGAGATTTTACTGCAGTTATACAGGGCCTTGCTGAGGCCTCACCTGGAATATTGTGTTCAGTTTTGGTCTCCTAATCTGAGGAAGGACGTTCTTGCTATTGAGGGAGTGCAGCGAAGGTTCACCAGACTGATTCCCGGGATGGCAGGACTGACATATGAGGAGAGACTAGATCGACTGGGCCTGTATTCAATGGAGTTTAGAAGGATGAGAGGGGATCTCATAGAAACATATAAAATTCTGACAGGACTGGACAGGTTAGATGCAGGAAGAATGTTCCCGATGTTGGGGAAGTCCAGAACCAGGGGACATAGTCTAAGGGTAAGGGGTAAGCCATTTAGGACTGAGATGAGGAGAAATTTCTTCACTCAGAGAGTTGTTAACCTCTGGAATTCTCTACTGCAGAAAGTTGTTGATGCCAGTTCATTGGATATATTCAAGTAGGAGTTAGATATGGCCCTTATGGCTAAAGAGATCAAGGGGTATGGAGAGAAAGCAGGAAAGGGGTACTGAGGTGAATGATCAGCCATGATCTTATTGAATGGTGGTGCAGGCTTGAAGGGCTGAATGGCCTACTCCTGCATCTATTTTCTATGTTTCTATCAGGAAAATTGAACAGATTGGGGCTTTTTTTTTTAGAAAAGATGAGATCTTGATAAAGGTCTTTAAAATTATGAATGTGTTAGACAGGGTAGATGTGGATGTGATGTTTCTACTTGTGGGAGAATTCAAAACTAGTGGCCATAAACACAAGGTAGTTACTAATAAATCCAAGAGGGAAATAAAGAGAAATGTATTTACTCAGCGTGGCTAGAAGGTGGAACTCACGACCATAGGAAGTGATTGAGTCTTAGATGCTTTCGAAAGGAAACTAGACAAATACATGAGAGAAAAGGGGAACAGAAAGATATGCTGAAAGGCTGAGATGAGGTCGATGGAATGGGAGGATGCTTGTGTGGAATATAAACACCAGCACAGACTAGTTGGGCCAAATGGCCTGTTTCTGTGCTGTATATTCCATGTAATATCCTCTGCATCCCCCAATGTCAGCATGGAGCAAGTTTTACTGTTGTGCTGTCTGCTGCAAGGAGACATGCAAACAACCTCCACCATAAGGACCACATTGTCAATATGATCAAGGTCAACTCCTTCAGATTTTCTGTCTGTGTCTCTTTCCTGGCTAGCAAAGAGATCATCTGCATTATCTACCCAACCATTGTCTCAAACAAGTGACTGATGTATTGTTGTGCAGGGCCAGCACTTTCCGTTCCTTCTCCTTGGCTTAGCAACAAGAGCATGATACAGTTGCCAAATGTCACTGCACTGTTGAATTTGTGGATCATTGAGGAAGAGTACGTAGATAATATATAGGAGGGGACTGAAGATATAGTCCTCATGGATACCTCAGATGACCATTTGGGTACTGTTTTAAGATGCTAAAAGGTGCTTTTGTTCTGTTATTTAGCATGGTAACTAAGCGTACTCTTACTAATTAAACAACTTGCATGAGTAATGTTTTAGATTTTATATCACAAGTGTAAAGACGGACCGTGGAAATATTTTTGTACATTACGACACTTCATGGATTACATATCTTCAGCACCAAGAACTACAAATACTTCCAGCTATTATCCTATTTCTTGCAGCCCTCTCTGTGTATCCTCCTGGCAACCTCAAAATTAACTTCTTAAATCAGTGAGTCACAAAACAAATGATTTTTAATCTCATTGAGTTATCATGAATACATAGAACAATTCATAGGTTGATGTATGAGAATAAAATTCAGATTTACTTTAAAAATTGGCATATACATTAATTAGTATAAATGTACCCATGGGCTAGTTTTTCCACTTTTGGGTAGATCGCCCAAAAATGGGCGTTATTTTGGGCGTGGGTGGTAAATATGGGTTTTCAGATCGCCAGATTATGCCCATTTTCAAACCCCCTAGTTTCCATTTTTAAAAATGGACGTTACCGCCAGCGATCTGAAATGGACATTAGTGTTAAATCTCTCTGACCTTCTGCTGTAAAGTGTCGCCGTCCTTAGAAACGGCATGGCAACGCTCGTATCCCACGATTCAGGAGGTCAAGGGTCATCATTACATGCACAGAAGAGGAGACAGAGAAAGAAGGAGCAGAGAGGGACTGAAAGCGTGTGTGGGTGTGGTGTGTGCTTGTTTGGCTGTTATGGGAGGCATGAGGGAGATTCACCAGCAGCAAAAAGCCTACTAAGCACCAAGAACGAAGTTGGCACTGAGTTTTTGTCCAACAAATAATATATAACTTGGAAGGGATGGAGGAGGCCCTGGAGCTGGTAGCCAGAAACACAGGTGGCAGAGGGCTCCCAGTGGACCCAGAGCGCAGCACTGCACCCCAAGGTGCCGCACCCCCATTGCCAACCACACATGAGAGCCAGGAGGAAGATCTTTCTTCTGGCTCGGAGCATGTTCCCACCTCGGGACCGTCCTCTCCCGTAGCCGTCCAAGCAGCGATTCTGCCGTCATTCCCCCCCCAATGAAGCATCGCCTGAGGGGTTCTTCGGCCAGGTGGCTTGTAGTCAGGAGGGGAAGGAGAAGGGGTAGAGGTTACTCAACTCTTAATCTATTTTTTAAACTTTTAATCAGCCTGAGCAACTTTTTAAACAATTTGGAAATACTTTTAAACAACTTGGAAACCTTTGGAAAAACTTTTAAATAACTTTGGAAACCTTGGAAGAAACTTTTTAAAACATCCTTCGGAACCCCAGCGGACAGCTGACCTTCCTAATGCCTGCCCCCGAACTGAGCCTCGGG
Source organism: Pristiophorus japonicus (assembly GCF_044704955.1). NCBI lineage: Eukaryota > Metazoa > Chordata > Chondrichthyes > Pristiophoridae > Pristiophorus > Pristiophorus japonicus. The sequence goes on along the minus strand of NC_091988.1, from coordinate 180,652,085 downwards.
CCAGTTACCATCAATGGCGCTACACGGCGCCGAGCTTGCGACCAACACCTTGTCGTAGGCAATGCCTGGTCTCCAGTCGTCTTGGACCCCTTGCCACTGGACCAAGACTTTGCTCAGCTAAGCCCGTGTGGTTGCCGGTGAGCAACGGCCATTCCACGTTAAAAGAACTCACTCACAGGCACCTTCCACTTCGTTAATATGAAGTTCGGGACCTGGAACGTCAGGACCCTCATGGACAACTCCAACAGCAGCAGGCCGGAACGCCGCACCGCCATAGTTGCCCGGGAACTTAGACGTTTTGACATCGACATTGCTGCCCTAAGTGAGACCCGGCGGGTAGGGGTTGGCCAGCTCAAGGAACATGCTGGAGGTTATACCTTTTTCTGGAAAGGAAAACCAGAGGAAGAACGCCGCCTTTATGGATTTGGCTTCGCCGTCAAAAATGAGCTGGTCGACCGCCTCAAAGACTCCCCCTGCGGGGTTAACAAACACCTCATGACTCTTCGTCTTACCCTATCCCAGAATCAATGCGCCACAGTCATCAGTGCGTATTGCCCAACACTCGATGCAACGGATGAGGCTAAAGAGGGTTTTTATTCCAACCTCGAGACATCCCTGTCCCGCATCCGCACAGGCGACAAATTAATCCTCCTCCGTGACTTTAATGCCAGGGTCGGCAAAGACACAGCCCTCTGGGATGGCGTGATTGGCAGGGAGGGGGTACGGAAAGCCAACTCCAGCGGTACCCTACTCCTGACAAAATGTCTAGAACATGAACTCCTCATCACCAACACCCTGTTCCGCCAGAGGGACAAATACAAGGCATCGTGACAACACCCTCACTCCAAACCTGTTCGACTAGTCATCATCCAAGCCAGGGATCGCAAGGATGTGCGCAATACCCATGCCATGACAGGAGCTGATGACTGCTGGACGGACCACCGCCTAATCTGATCCATCATCGACATTACCATAGCCCAAAGCAGAGGGGACAGCAGAAGCAGTGCCTCAAAATAGTTAATGCTGGTGTTATACTGATAATAAATGGTCAGACCGAGGACTGCGTGTAATGAACAAGTGTGACCTTAGCTCCTTTATTGTAGTTCCAGAGTGCAGGAACCTCGTGGGTGGCCTGCTTATATGCTGTGCTCCCAAGGGATGCTGGGATCCCTTGGGACTCCAACAGGTAGGCCCTCTGGTGGACAAGTATGATGCAGGTTACAAGAGATTAAATACATAACATCACTCTCCCGTGAAGTCAACAATACACTTATTTACAAGGTGAGACGATCTGGGGCTTTGCGCTCCCTTGTCGATTGTCTCGGTACAAATGATGGTATGGTTGGATTGGTCAGTTCTTCATTGGGCTGTTGGGCAGCCGGGCTGCTGGGGATGATGAGTTTTGTTTCGTGGTCAACTGTGATGTCAGTTTCCACTTGTGTGTGTGTTGGGAGATCAAAGTTGGTGGTGTCCTCTTCAGGTTGTACGTAGCTGTTGGTGAACCGCAGTTTAATTTGACCCAAGTGTTTTCTGTGCGTTTGTCCATTGGTCAGTTTCACCTGAAATAACCTACTCCCCTCTTTGGCTGTGACCGTGCCAGTGAGCCATTTGGAACCATGTCCATAATTGAGCAGAAACACATGATCATTGATCTCAATATCGCGTGACAAGTTTGCGTGGTCATGGTACACATTTTGTTGATGCCGCTTGTCCTCCACGTGATTGTGTAGATCAGGGTGGACCAGAGAGAACCTTCTTTTAAGCGCCCCCTTCATGAGCAACTCGGCTGGGGGAATCCCGGTGACTGAGTGGGGTCTGGTGCGGTAGCTGAGCATTACTCAGGGCAACCGGGTCTTCAGGGAGCCTTCCGACACGCGTTTTAAGCTTTGCTTGATGGTCTGAACTGCCCGTTCTGCCGGACCATTGGATGCGGGCTTGAACGACACAGATGTGACATTTTTGATCCCGTTGCGGGACAAGAATTCTTTGAATTCGGCACTGGTGAAGCACGGCCCATTGACGCTGACTAGGACATCAGGAAGGCCGTGCTTGGCAAACATAGACTTTCAATGGTGGCGGTGGATGTACTTACAGACATAATTGCACATTCAATCCACTTTGAGTAAGCATCCACGACAACGAAAAACATTTTGCCGAGGAATGGGCCCGCATAGTCTACATGGATCCTCGACCACGGTTTGGATGGCCAAGACCACAAAGTTAACGGTGCCTCTCTGGGTGCATTGCTCAACTGAGAGCAAGTGTTGCACTGGCGCGCACACGATTCTAAATCTGAGTCGATGGCAGGCCACCACACGAGCGATCTGGCTATGGCTTTCATCATCACGATGCCTGAGTGGATGCTGTGCAGTTCACAAATGAATGTGTCTCTACCTTTCTTGGGCAAAACTATGCCATTGCCCCACAAAAGACAGTCCGCCTGCAGGGATAGCTCATCTTTGCGTCTGTGGAATTACTTAATTGCTTCCTGCATCTCCACTGGGACATTGGACCAGCTCCCATGGAGGACACAGTTTTTTTTTACCAAGGACAGTAAAGGATCCTGGCTGGTCCAGGTCCAGGTCCTGATCTGGCGGGCCGTAACGGGGGATTTCTCGTTCTCAAATGTCTTCATGACCATGAACAAGTCCGCTGGCTGTGCCATTTCCACCCCGGTGGTGGGCAATGGTAGCCGACTGAGAGCATCTGCGCAGTTCTCTGTGCCCGGCCTGTGGCAGATTACATAGTTGTATGCCGACAGCATGAGCGCCCATCTTTGGATGCGGGCAGAGGCATTGGTATTAATCCCTAATCTCTGAGAATAGCGCTATGAGCGGCTTGTGGTCAGTTTCAAGTTCGAACTTGAGGCCAAACAAGTACTGGTGCATTTTTTTTACCCCGTAAACGCACGCCAGAACCTCTTTTTCAACCATGCTGTAGGCCCTTTCGGCCTTGGACAAACTCCTGGATGTATACGCAATTGGTTGCAAAATTCCCGATTCATTAGCCTGTTGTAACACACACCCGACCCGGTATGACGATGCATCGCAAGCTAACACCAATCGTTTACATGGGTTATACAGGACAAGCAGTTTGTCGACACAGTAAATTTCTGGCTTACTTAAAGATAGCCTCTTGTGAATTCCCCCCATACCCAGTCATCTCCCTTGTGCAGTAGCGCATGCTGGGTTCTTAGCAGGGTGCTTAACCCAAGTAGGAAATTACCGAAGTAGTTAAGGAGTCCCAGGAATGACCGCAGCTCTGTCACTTTCTGTGGTCGCGGCACGTTCTTGATGGCCTCCGTCTTGGCGTCAGTGGGTCTGATGCCGTATGCTGCTATTCTCCTTCCTAAAAATTCGATGTCCTGTGCCAGGAAAACAAACCGGGCGTTTCAACCAGAGCCCCACGCGATCCAACTGACTAAGAACCTCCTCCAAATTCTTCAGGGACTCCGTAGTGTCACGACCTGTAACCAATATATCGTCCTGGATGACCACTGTGCAAGGAACCGACTTTAGCAGGCTTTCCATGTTCCGCTGGAAGATCGCTGCGGCCGGCCGAATCCCGAATGGGCACCGGTTGTGGATAAACAGATCTTTGTACGTGTTGATGCAGGTGAGGCCTTTTGAAGACTCCTCCAGCTCCTGCATCATGTAGGCCGAGGTCAGGTCCAGCTTGGTGAACATCTTCCCTCCAGCCAGGGTCGCAAATAGGTCGTCTGCCTTGGGTAGCGGGTACTGGTCCTGCAGCTAAAAACGGTTAATTGTTACTTTATAGTCCCCGCAAATTCTAACTGTACCGTCCTCCTTGAGTACCGGAACAATTGGATTGGCCCAGTCATTGAATTCCACCGGCGCGATGATGCTTTCACGTTGCAGCCTGTCCAGCTCGATTTCCACTTTTTCACGCATCATGTATGGTATGGCCCGAAGCTTGTGGTGGATGGGTCGCGTACCGCGAACCAAATGGATTTGCACTTTTGCCCCCGAGAAGCTTCCAATGCCTGGTTCAAATAATAAAGGGAATTTGCTTAGAACCTGGGTACATGCGGTATCGTCGACGGACGAGAGCGCTCGGATGTCATCCCAGTTCCAGTGGATTTTCCCCAGCCAGCTTCTGCCAAACAACATGGGGCCATCCCCTGGCACAATCCACAGCGGGAGTTCGTGTATTGCTCCATCATAGGAGACTTTGACTTCAGCACTGCCAATTACAGGGATTAGTTCCTTTGTGGTAAGTCCTTAGTTTGGTGTGAATGGGGCTGAGCTTGGGCCTGTGTGCCTTCTTCCCCCACAGCCTGTCGAAGGCCATTTTACTCATTATGGACTGACTTGCCCCCGTATCCCGCTCCATAGACACTGGAATACCGTTCAGTGCAACTTTCAACATTATTGGTGGGCATTTCGTCGTGAACGTGTGTACCCGTACACCTCTGCCTCCTCCGTATGAGTTTCCAATTCCGTTTGATCCACTGTGAATCGATCTTCCTCTGCAACTTGGTGGTTTGCAGCTCGCCTGCACATTCGTTGGAGGTGTCCCATTGTTTTGCAGCCATTGCATACATAGTGCTTAAAGCGGCATTGATGGGGCCGATGATCACCACTGCAGCGCCAACAGGGTGTTAACTGCCCCGCATTAACAGATGACGGCGGACTCTGGGTCAATTGAGGTCGGGCCACAGCAGCTGACATGCACATTCTGCCCAGTACATTTCTACTCAAAACTGACATTACTTTTGCACAGTACTGGCCGAAACTTCTTTACTCTGCGAAATCTGCTTGGTGGTGTCGCTGGTGGACATAAATGCCTGGGCTATCGTTATGGCTTTACTCAGATTCAGAGTTTCTACAGTCAACAGTTTACGAAGGAGTGTCTCATGTCCGCTGTCTAGTACAAAAAAGTCTCTGAGCATTTGTTCTAGCAATCCCTCAAACTCACAATATCTTGTAAGGTGCCTTAGTTCAGCGCTGTAGCTCACCACTTCCTGGCCCTCCGACCGCTGACACATGTAGAACCGATATCTCGCCATCAAAACACTTTCCTTAGGATTTAGGTGCTCCCGGACCAGCGTACACAGTTCTTCGCAGGATTTCTCTGTTAGTTTAGCCGGGGCCAGGAGATTCTTCATGAGGCCATAGGTTGTTGCCCCACAGACAGTTAGGAGGATTGCCCTTCCTTTGTTAGCGTTCTCGTCCCCTTCCAGCTCGTTGGCTATTAAATATTGGTCGAGTTACTCCACGAAGGCCTCCCAATCATCCCCCTCTGAGAACTTCTCCAGGACGCTGACTGTTCTTTGTATTTTTGCGCGGTTGTTCGTTACCTCGTCGCCAATTGTTATACTCATAATAAATGGTCAGACCGAGTACTGTGTGTAATGAGCAAGTGTGACCTTCGCTCCTTTATTGTAGTTCCAGAGTGCAAGTACCTCATGGGTGGCCTGCTTATATACTGTGCTCCCAAGGGATGCTGGGATCACTTGGGACTCCAACAGGTAGGCCCTCTGGTGGACAGGTGTGATGCGGTTACAAGGGTTTAAATACATAACAGCAGGGACACTTAAAGACCAGCTAAGAGCGCCCTATACAGCCAGCGTCTCTCAGCTAATCTGGCGTGCCTTGATGACAGACACGAGACTCCCTCAGCAAATGCTCTATGCGGAGCTCCTTCACGGCAAACGAGCCAAAGTTGGGGCAGCGGAAATGTTACAAGGACACCCTCAAAGCCTCCCTGATAAAGTGCGACATCATCACTGACACCTGGGAGTCCCTGGCCGAAGACCGCCCTAGTTGGAGAAAGTGCATGCGGGACGGCGTCGAGCTCTTTGAAGCTCAACACCGAGAGCGTGAAGAGATCAAGCGCAGGCAGCGGAAGGAGCGGCAAACCAGTCCCACCCACCCGTTACCTCGACAAATGTCTGTCTCATCTGTGACAGGGTCTGTGGCTCTCGTATTGGACTGTTCAGCCACCAAAGAACTCGCTTCAGGAGTGGAAGCAAGTCTTCCTCGATTCCGAGGGACTGCCTATGATGATGATGATGATGATGAGAGGTGGGGAGGAGAAGTGGGGGGGAAGGACAGTGAGGTGCATGGCCGCAGGTGTTGTCTGGGGCATATTTTTAGGTTGCTGCTGCTATTTTGGTGGGAGAGGGGGGCGACCTTGTTGGTGTGCATTTGTGTTCTGTTTTGCTGGAAATGGGGACCATTGTAATGATATAAATGTGATAATTTTGTTGTGGCGTGGGGTGTTTTTTACAGTTATAATTATGATTTCAGACAAATGGTCCGATTAAATGGTTTTTATTTAACATACCTTGTTGTGCATTGTCTCCGACAGATGCACCATTACACACTGGTGATTCCTTAACATGAAAGGGTATAATTGCACTTAACTTGAATCAACTTAAACTTTACCTGTTACCAAGGTGATGCCCACCATTGACGTATGATCTGCATACCCAGCAGTGTTGCAGCTTTGTAAATAACACCAACGTTCTTTCAGGCAAAGCGCTCATTTATGAACTGCTGATGTAAGAGTCTTGAAGCTATGTAGGCACCACGGGCCCTTTCCGGCAGTCTAGAGGGGGGTGGGGGCATCAGCCTGATAGTCTGGCCCTATGACAGCGTCCACCTCCTCGTCCTCCTCTTCCTCTCTCTCCTGAGGTGGACCGTCAGACCCTTCTGGCAATTCTTGTCCCCTCCTGATAGTCAAGTTGTGCCGCATGGAGCACACCACCACGAATTGAGCTAACCTGTTCAGGGTGGTATTGTAGCTCGCCTCCTGAGCGGTCCAGGCATCTAAAGTGCTGCTTAAGCACTCCAATGGTTTTCTCGACGATATTGCGAGTGGATCTGTGGCTCTCATTGTATCGCTTCTCGGCTTCGGTGTGGGTGTCACGCAGGGGGGTTATCAGCCAGGTGGCGAGGCCATATCCTTTGTCATCAAGCATCCAGCATTGACCTTGTGGCTGATTCGTAAACATGTCAGATACAGTGCTCTCACGCAGGATGTGAGCATCATGGATGCTGCCTGGAAATTTAGCATTTACTACCATAATAATTTGATGGTGGTCAACAATGAGTTGCACATTCAGGGAGTGGAATCTCTTGCGGTTCCTAAAAACCTCTGCATCCTGAAAAGGTGCCCGCGATGTGCATACAGTCTATTGCTCTCTGCACCTTGGGGAAGTTAGCAATTCGGTAGAATCTTAAAGCCCTCACAGTCTGAGCCTCCCTGGTCATAGGGAAGCTGATAAAGTCCATCCTGTGTGCATACAGGGCTTCAATGACCTGTCTAATGCAGCAATGTGTGGCATGCTGAGATATACCACAAATGTCACCAGCTGAGGCCTGAAAGGAACCTGACACGTAGAAGGAAAGTGCCGTGGTCACCTTGACCTCGACGGACAGTGCGGTCCTGATGGTGCTGGCAAGCTGCAGATCTCCCCTGATGAGCTGGCATATCTCACTGATAACCTCTTTGTGGAAGCGCAGTCTCCAAAGGTAGGTGTTGTCGCACAAGTTGAGGTCAGACTGCTTCTCCCTGTAAGTGCAGGGGGTGTAACGTTTGGTCCTCCTCATCAGTCTGGCATGTCTTACATTGGGCACATGATGCTGTCGAATGTATCTTCTGCCATCTCGAGTCTGCAGCATGTGTGTGGTCATCAAAAGAGGCTGAGAAAAGACAGGCTCAATTCCAATAGCTATCTGTATTACACTGATTGTTCACAAACAATGAATGTCCCCACTAAGATATCTAATGTAAGTTCCAATTGTCCACAGTATGATAAGATGTTCACATCACCTCAAAACACTTCCAGAGTACATCCAAACTCCCCCGAAGTTGAAGCAGAGCAGCCTTTTAAATGATGCGACCGGAGAAAATGGCGTCCATACCGCTGTGAGTAGTTCTGGTCAGTTCATCTTTTTCACTGCGGTTTTTTCGGCGAGCGATATTGTTGGCGAGATGTGTGCGAGGTGCTGAAAGTAAGGATGGCCGATTTTCTGGGCGTTCGTTTCGGCAAATGTGATCTTTATGACAAAAAACAGTGGCCGGGCGATATTATTAAATCTCAGCGTTAATTACGTGCTGAAAGTAATGCTCGGCGATAAGTGACCGAGAAATGGGCGTTACTTTCCATTTTGTGCCTAAATGGGCGATATATGGGCGTTACACCTCAGATCAGCACTAAAATGGACGTTAAGTGGGCGGTATGCATGCAAAAATAATGTAAAATCTAGCCCCATGACTTTAATGTCATGTATGGCCGATTGGCAAAACATCCCTTGCATTGAGTGAATAAGGTGTGCTTCTTATTTGCAGGTCACAGATACCTGGGCAATTATGTGACTCATGCACCAGATTTGATAATGTTTCTTTAATTCCATGAATCAGATGCTAATTATAGTATTCTGTAGATTTACTGTATTAACCGCCTGTGAGTGCAACAATAAAACTGCATTTGTGGCCTAGTGTAAGACACAAATTAAATATGAAAAAGTTGTATTTCCTTTGAGGAAGTTCAAAACGTAGAATTCTTTCTTAACTGTTTCATGGAGCTACAAATGTCTATTGGCTACATTAATCACTGAAAATGAAATATTGCAAATATTCAGAACCCATGAATTTGATATTTTTTATTCATTTAAATGATAGCCAGTCCTCTCTGAGAAACATTGATGTGGAACCTCTGAGGTTATCTCCGCAGATCCCAATACATCTTCCCTTCCAGGAGAGTTACTCTTGGGAACATGGCAATATACTTTGTGTAGTACTTCGATTGATTTCCATGAATTGGTTATTTTATTATATGAAACAAACTTGCATTTATATAGCGCCTTATCATATCCTTAGGATGTCCAAAACAATTCACAATTAATTTGTGAAGTGCAGTCACTGTTTTGATGGAGGCAAACAATTTATTATTATTTGTTCTTGGAACGTGGGTGATATGGAAAAGGCCACATTTATTGCCCATCCCTCGTTGTCCTGAGCCTTCTCCTTGAATTACTGGCAATGATGCTCCTGCAATGGTGTTAGGTAGGACATGATTCTGCTAAATCGATAATGAAAAAACTGTGATATATGCCCAAGTCAGGATTTTGTGTAACTTATAATGGAACTTAGAGAAAATGGTATTTCTACAACATTGCTGCTCTTGTTCTTCTTCGTAGTAAAGGTTTCAGGGGAGAGAGTCTGTCGAAGTGAACTTGGTGAGTTACTGCAGTGCATCGTACATACTGCAGCTACAATGGCAGGGGCACTATTCAAGCAAGCTGTCCTGAATGCTTCTTAAATGGTTTTGCAGCAGCATCCACCCAGCTCCTGCCCTGCTCTTGTAGCCATGGTATTGATACGGCTTGTCCAGTTCAGCTTTTGGTGACTATCCAAGATGTTGATGGTGGAGGAACTTTGCGATGGTGGTACTATTGGAGGTCAAAGCAAGGTTGCTGGACATTTTCTTGTTCGAGGTGGTCATTACTTGGCACTTATGTGGTACGAATGTAACCTGAAAGTTGACAGCCCAACTCTGTATGTTATCTAGTTCCTCTTGTAGACTGGCACAGACTTTTTATTATCAGAAGAGCTGAACACAGTGGAATCATCAGCAAACAACCCCACTCCTGATATTATGATGGAGGAAAGGTAATTAATGAAGCAGCTGAAGATGGTTGGGTTGAGAATGCTTCCCTGCGGAACTCCAACAGTGATGTCCTGGGGCTATGATAACTGGTTTCCAACATCCACTAACATCTTCCTTTGCAGCAGATATGACTCCAGCCATTGGAGGGGCTTTCCTTTAATTCCCATTGACTTCAATTTTGATATGGCTCGGTGCCATACTTAGTTGAATGGTACCTTGATGTTGAGGATAGCTACTCTCACCTCTCCACTGTTATTTGGTTCTTGTGCCCATGTCTGGATCAAGGTTATGATGAGGTCTGAATCTGAGTGGTTCTGGCAGAACTTGAAAAGAGCATCGGTGAGCAAGTCATTGATGAGTAGGTGTTGCTTGATAACGCAATTGATGACTCCTTCCATAATTTTACTGATGATTGGGAGGTGGCTGATATGGTAATAATTGGTTGGATTAGATTTGTTCTTTTTTTGGATAAGACATACCTGGTTAATCTTTGACATTTTCGGGTCGATGCCAATGTCATAGCTGTACTGGAATAGCCTGGCTAGGGGAGCAGCTAACTCTGGTGTTCAGGTCTTCAGTACTGCAGCGGGGAAATTAATAGGGCTCAAAGCCTTTGTTTTCACTCATTAGATTGTTAATGTCATGTGGAATGAATCAAATTGGCTGGATACTAATATCTATGATGGTGGGGCCTTAGGGAGGAGGCCAAATAGGAGCATCCACTCAGTAATTTTGGCTGAAGATGCTTGTAGCCACTTCAGCCCTGTCTCTTGAATTCATGCTCGGCTCCACTCTGGTTGGGGATAGGGATGTTCATGAAGCCTCCTCCTCCATTGTCCATCACATTGACAACTGGACGTAATAAGGCTACAGAACTTTGCTCTGATCTATTGACTATGGGATCTCTTAGCTCTGTATATTGCTGCTGATTTTGGTGTTTAGCATGCAGGTATCACTATGTAGTAGCTTCACTGGGTTTGCAACACATTCCAAGGTATGCATGGTGCTGCTTCAGGCATGCTTTTCTACACTCCACATTGAACTAGGATTGATCGATCGCCTGTCTTGATGGTGATCACAAAATGCTGTGCTGTAAAGAGATAGGCAATTTGCAACTCCCAAGGTCCCACAAACACTAAATGAGATAAATAATCAGCTAGTGTGTTTTGGATAGCCAAATTTCACTGCTCTTCAGTTTCATGCAATCTTTTTAGATCACAGTGACGTTGCCTCAGTTTAACATCTCCTCCAAAAGGCATCACTTTTTTATAATACAGTATTCTTTCAATCCTACACTGACGTGATGGGGCTCAATTTTCCCCAATGATTTGCGCCATTTTTTTTTGAGCAGGCTGCTTTTTTTGGCCTATGTTTAAAAAAAGAACCACAGTTTCGACGATCAATTTGCACCAGCGTAACTCAGTTACGATTTTTTTAGGTACGTTTTTTTTTCAGCCAAAGGGGGCATAACCTGTCACCCGTGCCAATTCTGGCCTGTTAGGCAAGTTTGACCAGCTGAGAGTTACTCCAGTTCTGATTAGGCCAGCGTATGTGGCCTCTGCAGAAAAACCTTCTGGAGAGTTAAGGAAATCGCCGCAGGTAAGGAAATCGGCGCAGGTAAGGAAATCGGCGCAGGTAAGTGCAGCAGATGCCCGGACACAGCAGCAGGAGAGGTAAGAGAGAGGGAGAGGGTGGGGGGGGGGGGAGCCTTTCGGATGTAGTTAGGTGTGGGGACCGGGAGGGAGGAGGCAATTCGGCCTAGGATAGGGGCGGGCAGAAGATTGGTAGGCCACTCGGCCTGGGCTCGGTGCGGGGGAGCGGACCGGAAGCCACTCGGGGGCCAGGGACGGGTTAGGGAAGCAGACCAGCAAACTCTTCGGGCAGGGCTAGGTGTGGGGGAGCGGGACTGACAAGGCACTTGGGGCTAGGGTCGGGGGAGCAGGACCATCAAACCACTTGGGGCTAGGGATGGGCAGGGGTGCAGGACCGGCAAGCCCTTTGGTCTGGGATGGGGCAGAGATTGGCACTGGCATTGGGAGGGGGGGCGGGGGGTTGGGGGGGGGGGGCAGGGTGTGGAGGGATTGTAATAATTGGAGGTAAGTTGTTGCAATGTATTTTAATGTGTTTTTAAGTTGCTGCAATGTATTTTAATGTGTTGCGAGCTGGCCGGATGTTTCACTTTGCAACCTCAGCCCGCATTGTGTCCCTCGTTACCGTGACAACCTGATCTTTTTGGCGCAGATCAAGGCTCCACCCCCAAAACTAAAGGACAGGTTAGGCTGCGCCAAAATGAAGAAATCCAACTGGGAAACTTGGAACATTTTTTTGGGGCGTACTTGGGCCCCCAAAAAACGGGTGTAACTCTTCAAGAACGCCACAAAAAAGCTTTGTGTAAAATTGAGTCCATAGACTCAGGTTTTGGACTCTACAACTTTCTGACTCACGGGCAAGAGTACCATCAGCTGAGCCAAGCTGACTCTTCGTCTTCATTATTATTTTCATATCTCATGGTAAACATTCTATTTCTGTCTCAATAAAATATTAATTGATAAAGAGGTTCAGCTCTGTGGAGGATTGTAGGTTTTATGGAAACTCTTGTGGCTTTAATTGAGGTTAACTGGAATTACTTATAAGTCACAGAACCATGAGTAAGTTTCAGTGATGAATGAAAAAACATTGTTCAACATGAAAAACAACAATGTTCAATAGTGTTCTTCCCAAAGCACTAATTTATATAATTCATTATTTTATTTGGCATAATTGAAACTGGAACTAACAAATTATGTGTGAGCAGAGCTGAGAGATAACAACAACAACTTGTATTTATATAGCGCATTTTGACACCAAGTCACATAATGAGAAATTAGGACAGATGACCAAAAGCTTGGTCAAAGAGGTAGGTTTTAAGAAGCGTCTTCAAGGAGGAATGAGAGGTAGAGAGACAGAGAGGTTTAGGGAGGGAATTCCAGAGCTTAGGGCCTAGGCAGCTGAAGGCACGGCCACCAATGGCTGAGTGATTAAAATCAGGGATGCTCAAGAGGCCAGAATTAGAGGAGTGCAGATATCTGGGGGAGGAGGGGCTGGAGGAGATTAATGCCAGTTCTGTATACAATAGATCAGGAAGGTCACTGCACTTCATGAACTGGTGCAAGTGTTACTACTAGTGGTTATTTCTACAAAATAGTTTAAATTCAAGTCGGTTAAAAAGCCTGAAATTTCAATGAGACATATGTTTTGGCCAGTGTTTGTCCCTGTACTTAATTTTATTTTTTGCTGTGGTAATTTTTAAGATGTGACAAATAAACGAATGCTGGACAGAGGACTCAGTCACTTTGTTACTGAAAGGATTTTGCCTTTGGAAATTATAACCATTCTATGGATCTAATTGTTGATTTAAATCATCATCATCAGAGACAGTCCCTCGGAGTCGAGGAAGACTTGCTTCCACTCTTAAAATGAATCCTTAGGTGGCTGAACAGTCCAATACGAGAACCACAGTCTCTGTCACAGGTGGAACAGATAGTCTTTGAGGGAAAGGGTGGGTGGGACAGGTTTGCCGCACGCTCTTTCCGCTGCCTGCTCTTGATTTCTGCATGCTCTCGGCGATAAGACTCGAGGGGCTCAAATACTAAAATAATAGATCTAGTCTAAAATATTAAATGCATGGTATATTATGTGCGAAACTTTCTACTTCAGCAGAGCAGAAAATGAGTGCTAGCAGATCGTCCGACTGTTATATACCCACCTAATAAATTGAGCGGGCTGCACAATGGGTGGCCGATAGGTATCGCCTGTTTCAAGCTCCTGCTGAAGTTGAAAGTTCCACGCTATCTGTTTTGGTTACAAGTTTTATTACACCCTTTGCTGTTTCATCCTGAAACAATTTAAGTTGTGTAAATGGGCATCTTCATGCCATCTGTCCTTACATTATTCCAGGGACCAGGGGTAGCACGGACCAGCCCACACTGTGATATGTGTGCGCACTAGGTCCAGCAGAGCAGGTCTCTGGTCGTCTTGGTTAATCCTTGCAACTGGACCAAGACCTAGCTCTGTCGAGCTCGTGTGATGGCTGGGGTGCAACGGCCACTACACGTTAAAAAAAACCCACAGGCGTCTTCCACCCTTCAGGATGTAGTTCGTGATCCAGAATACAAGGTCCTTCATTGAGACATCTGCGAACTCATCCCTTTTCGGTGTGGAAGCAAGTCATCCTCGTTTCGAGGGACTGCCTATGATGATGATGATTTGCGAGCTACATGGGTAATGAATTTCCAGGTCGGGTAGCAGAGCCAAAAACCCTGGAATCATTTTATTGTGTTCCTAACACAAATGAGACTGCACACAGAGGTGTTAAAGTAACAGTGACCTCAGTCTTCATTGAGACACTGTAGAGTGAGTAACAGGCCTTGGGGGCCAGCTTATATACAGTGCTCCCAAGGGATGCTGGGATCCCTTGGGACTTCAGGGGATGTGCTCCCTGGTGGTGGAACATGGGAGTGCATGCTTTACAGATACACAACATCACTCCCTCCGAAAGTCAAAGTGAAAACTATTTACAAGGTGAGGCGGTCAGGAGCCTTTCTTTCCCTGTTGGACCGCCTCGGTACAAATGTCTGTTCTGGTGTGTTGGCTGTGCCCTCGCTGGGCTGGTGTGTTGTTGGCCCTGCAGGGCTGCTGGGTGAGCCTGGCCTTGCTGGGCTGTTGGGCGTGATGGGTTCGATTTCCTGGTCCGGCGTGGTGTCGTTGATCCTTTGGGTGTGTGTTATGGGCTCGAAAAAGGTGGTGTCTGCTGTGGGTTGTTCAGGGCAGTCTGTGAACTGCAGCCTTTTTTGGTCCAGGTGCTTTCTGTAAATTTGTCCATTGTCAAGTTTGACTACAAACACCCTACTCCCTTCTTTAGCTATGACCGTGCCCGCGATCCACTTGGGACCATGTCCATAGTTTAGCACATACACAGGGTCATTCAGATCAATTTCCCATGACACAGTGGCACGACCATCATTTACATTTTGTTGCTGCCGCCTGCTCTCTATCTGATCATGCAGGTTGGGGTGAACCAGCGAGAATCTGGTTTTAAGTGTTCTTTTTATGAGTAGCTCAGCTGGGGGCACCCCTGTGAGCGATTGGGATCTCGAGCGGTAGCTGAGCAGTACTAGGGACAGGCGGGTTTGGAGTGAGTCTTCTGTGACTCGTTTAAGACTCTGTTTGATGGTTTGTACTGCCCGCTCTGCCTGCCCATTGGAGGCTGGTTTAAACGGAGCCGAGGTGACATGTTTGATTCCATTGCGGGTCATGAATTCTTTAAAATCGGCACTGGTGAAACATGGCCCGTTGTCACTGACCAGTATGTCAGGCAGGCCGTGGGTGGCAAACATGGCCCTCAGGCTTTCAATGGTGGCAGTGGCGGTGCTTCCCGACATTATTTCACATTCAATCCATTTTGAAAGGGCATCCACCACCACCAGGAATATTTTACCGAGAAACGGGCCCGCATAGTCGACATGAATCCTCGACCATGGTCTGGAGGGCCAGGACCACAAACTTAGTGGTGCCTCTCTGGGCGCATTGCTCAACTGAGCACACACGCTGCATTGCCGTACATAGGACTCTAAGTCAGAGTCGATACCGGGCCACCACACATGGGATCTGGCTATCGCTTTCATCATTACTATGCCCGGGTGTGTGCTGTGCAGATCCGAGATGAACGTCTCCCTGCCCTTTTTGGTTAGCACTATGCGATTACCGCACAACAGGCAGTCTGCCTGAATGGACAGCTCATCTTTTCGCTGCTGGAAAGGCTTGATTAGCTCTTGCATTTCAACGGGGATGCTGGCCCAGCTCCTATGCAGGATACAGTTTTTTACTAGGGACATAAGAGGATCTTGGCTAGTCCAAGTCCTAATCTGGCGGGCCGTGACAGGTGATTTATCATTTTCAAATGCTTCCATGACCATCAACAAGTCTGCGGGCTGCGCCACCATCAACAAGTTTGCAGGCTGCGCCATTTCCACCCCTGTGGTGGGCAATGGTAGCCGACTGAGAGCATCCGCACAGTTCTCGGTGCCTAGCCTGTGGCGGATGGTATAGTTATACGCTGATAGCGCGAGTGCCCATCTTTGTATGCGGGCTGAGGCATTAGTATTTATCCCCTTGTTTTCAGCGATCAGGGATATGAGGGGCTTGTGATCGGTTTCCAGCTCAAATTTGAGGCCAAACAGGTACTGATATATTTTCTTTACCCCGAACACACACGCTAATGCCTCTTTCTCAATCATGCTGGAGGCCCTTTCGGCCTTAGACAAGCTCCTGGAAGCATAGGCGACAGGTTGCAACTTCCCCGCAACGTTAGCTTGTTGTAATACACACCCGACTCCGAATGACGACGCATCACATGCTAGCACAAGTCTTTTACACGGGTTATAAAATACAAGCAGCTTGTTGGAGCATAAAATGTTTCTGGCTTTCTCAAAAGCAATTACTTAGTTTTTTCCCCATACCAAGTTCTCACCTTTGGCAATAACACATGTAGGGGCTCTAAGAGGGTGTTTAATCCCAGTAGGAAGTTACCAAAATAGTTGAGAAGTCCCAGGAATGACTGCAGCTCCGTGACGTTCTGTGGCCTGGGCGCGTTCCTGATAGCCTCTGTCTTGGCATCTGTGGGCCGAATGCCATCCACCGCGTTCTTTCTCCCCAAAAACTCCACTTCTGTTGCCATGAAGACGCATTTCGACCTCTTCAGCCGCAGCCCTACGCAATCCAGTTGCTGGAGGACCTTCTCCAGGTTTTGTAGGTGCTCGACAGTGTCCCGACCCGTGACCAATATAGCGTCCTGAAAAACCACCGTGGGTGGTACCGACTTGAGTAGGCTCTCCATGTTTCTCTGGAAGACCGCTGCAGCCGTCCGAATTCCAAACGGGCATCTGTTGTAGATGAACAGTCCCTTGTGCGTGTTGATGCAGGTGAGGCCCTTCGAAGACTCCTACAGCTCCTGCGTCATGTAGGCCGAAGTCAGGTCGAGCTTGGTGAACGTCTTGCCTCCTGCCAGCGTCGCAAATAGATCATCTGCCTTAGGTAGCGGGTATTGGTCCTGTAGCGAGAAACGATTAATAGTTACTTTATAATCGCCACAAATCCTGACCGTGCCATCACTTTTGAGTACTGGAACAATCGGGCTAGCCCACTTGCTGAATTCCACTGGGGAGATGATGCCCTCGCATTGTAGCCTGTCCAGCTGGATTTCCACTCTCTCCCTCATGTGAGGTACCGCTTGCACCTTGTGGTGAATGGGTCGTGCCTCTGGGACCAAGTGGATCCGCACCTTCACCTCGGAAAAGTTTCCAATGCCTGGCTCAAAAAGGGAAGGAAATTTGTTAAGAACCTGGGTACATGAGGCCTCATCGACATGTGATAGTGCTCGGATGTCATCCCAGTTCCAGCAAACTTTGCTCAGCCAGCTCCTTCCAAGCAGTGTGGGGCCATCGCCCGGGACAATCCAGAATGGCAGTTCATGCATCGTGCCCTCGTAGGTGACCTTGACCATGGCGCTGCCCAGGACAGTGATAAGCTCTTTGGTGTACGTTCTCAGTTTCGTGTGGATGGGGCTCAGGGCTGGTCTGAGTGCCTTGTTGCACCACAGTCTCTCAAACATCTTTTTACTCATGATGGATTGGCTAGCGCCAGTGTCCAGTTCCATGGCTACGGGTAAGACATTCAATTTTACATTTAGCATTATAGGTGGACATTTCATCGAAAATGTGTGAAAACCTGTACTTCAGCATCTGCCTTCTCTCTCTGAGGCTCAAAATTGCTTTGATCCACCATGGACCGATCTTCCTCTGCCACGTGGTGGTTAGCAGGTTTTGCAGAGCTTGCAGCTCGTCTGCAAGCTCGCTGGAGGTGACCCATTGTTCCACAGCTCTTGCAAACATACCCTTTGAAGCGGCATAAATAGGCTGAATGAAAGCCTCCACAACACCAACAAGGTGTGAATTGCCTTGCATTTATCCTTTGTTGCGGACTCTGAGTCATCTGGGTCACCTGAGGCCTGCTGGCAGTTGCAGATTCATGGGTTCTGCCCTGTACATTTCTGCTCACAAACACAGTTCCAGTTAATTTATGAACATTGCTAGCACTTGTGTGCTGAGAGATTTGTTTGGTGTTATCACTGGTGGACATAAACACCTGTGCTATCGCAATGGCCTTACTGAGGGTTGGTGTCTCTACAGTCAAAAGTTTTCATAGGATGGTCTCGTGGCCAATGCCCAATACAAAAAAGTCTCTGAGCATTTGCTCCAGGTAGCCATGAAACTCGCATTGTCCTACAAGTCGCCTTAGCTCGGCGACGTAGCTCGCCACTTCCTGACCTTCAGATCGCTGGTACGTATAGAACCAATACCTCGCCATCAGCACGCTCTCCCTCTGGTTAAGATGCTCCCGAACCAGTGTACACAGCTCCTCATACGACATATCTGTGGGTTTCACCGGAGCCAGAAGATTCTTCATGAGGCTGTAGGTCGGTGTCCCGCAGACCTTTTTGAGCGCTTCCTTCTCCGTCCAGCTCGTTGGCTACAAAGTACTGGTCTAGCCATTCGACATAGGCATCCCAGTCCTCACCCTCCGCGAACTTCTCCAGGATGCCCACAGTTTGCTGCATCTTTGCATTGGATTCGTGTACTTGTCGGCAGTTATTGTGTTCCTAACACAGATGAGACTGCACACAGGGAGGTTAAAATAACAGTGACCTCAAACTTTATTGAGACACTCCAGAGTGAGTAACAGGCCTTAGGGGCCGCCTTATCTACAGTGCTCCCAAAGGATGCTGGGATCCCTTGGGACTTCAGGGGATGCGCTCCCTGGTGGCAGAACATGGGAATGCATGCTTTACAGATACACAACACATTTACCTTGTGTGATTTTATGGTAAATATACTTACAACACTGAAATAAAACAGAAAATGCTGAAAACACTCAGCAGGCTAGGCAGCATCTGTGCAGAAAGGACAAAACGTTATCATTTCAGGTATAAACCTTCGGCAGAACTGACAAAGGATTATACCTGAAAAGTTCACTTTTTTTCTTTCACCACAGATGTTGCCTGCCCTGCTGAGTGTTGCTAGCATTTTTTGTTTTTGTTTCAGATTTCCAGCATCTGCAGTGTTTCATTTCTTACAATTAAAACATTATTATGTAATCACATTTTTGTTTCACTTCAAACTGTAACAGTTTATCAGCTCTCAGATGCATAATAAATCACCACTTTTGTTTGGAACATAAGAATTAGGAGTAGTCCATAACCCCCCCCCCCCCCCCCGTCCCCAAGAGCCTGCTGCACCATTTAATAAGATCATGGCTGATCTTCTACATCAACTCTATTTTCCTGCCGTATCCCCATATCCCTTAATTCCCTGAGTATCCAAAAATCTATCGATTTCAGTCTTGAATATGCTCAACGACTGAGCATCCACAGCCCTGTTATGTTTATGTTATTGTTTACTTATGGAGCTCTCAGCCAATACGAAAAGAACATCGGAGCTCGGGCTCTAATTTTGAGCCATCAGGTAAATTCGGCCTCATCGACGTGGTTGACTGACACCTGTCACTTGTCCCAGGGGCATGGGCTGCTGTCAGATTGGAATCTGAGATTCCAGACCCACCTGTCTCCAAAGGCAAACAAATATATTTTAACAAAAGAATGTTTTTTTTTCAAATTAGCTGTTTTGGGGAAAAAAGAACATACTTTTAATTAAAATAGTGAAAGTAAGATAGACAGTAACTCCAAACTATACATTTCCTAAATTATAACAGTGACTGCACTTAGAAAATACTTCATTGGCTGTAAAGTGCTGAGGTTGTGAAAGGCACTATATAAATGCAACCTCTTTTTGTTTAATTGCAGTAATTGATGGCCGGTGCCTTCACCAATTAAGAGATAACATGTGCCATAAAACTGTTAACTTAAACACTATTTAAATAAATAAAATTAAAACATGGTTTCCGGGGGTGATGACGCACTGCAGTCCCTCCGGTGCCCTCCGGTGCCCACCGGTCGCAGAAGGCCTCAAGCGTGCTTCATCCCCAGGGACGCTGTGGCGCGAACGTAGCCGCGGAAGAGAGGCAGGCAGTCGGGCCGAACGTCCCCCTCGACCACTCGTCGCCTGGACCCCTGTTAACGGCCACCTTTGGCCAGGCCCAGGAGCGGCCCTACGGGGAGGTCCACCGACTTGCCCGTTTCGCCGCCCCCAACTCCGCCGGTGGGTGCGCCCAAAGGTCAGGAGCGCTATATATTTTTAGAAAAGAAAAACGGGGCAACATCTGAGCAAGTTTGGGAGCAGCTAATGGGAATTACCAGTCCCAAAATAGCTCCCGGATATATATGCGAGGCACACACATGAATAAACATGCACATTGTCCAAACGCACTGGGAGTCAATAGGAGAAGGGTTGACTGGTGCCCATTCAGTGAGGCGCACCCACCCTCCCGCCCCGGGTTGCAACAGGCAGCTGACGTCAGGCTCGGATTGTTCCTCTCGCTGCTCCTGCTCACTTGTTGCGGGGATCGCCGGGCTGGAGTCGCTTTGCTTGCCGCTTGCCCTTCCCTTTTTTTTTTCATTTCAATGATCGCCCCACTTCCAAGTCGATCGAGGAAAACAACTGCACCGTGCGCTTTCTTTCTCTCCCTCCTCCTCTCGCTGACTCCGAAGGTACGTGTTTTATCCCATCTGCATTCATTTCTGAGGGCAAGTTGCGTCCGCTCTGCGGCTTGCGAAGTCGGAGAGCCCGAGAGGTTTATTTGTGGACTTCTGCCGAAGGACAGCTGCTGAGCTCGATCTGGTTGCTCATGGCAGCTGGAGCTGGTTGCCATGGAGAAGCCTGGCTTCGCTTACCTTTCAGGGCTTGAAGTGTTGGGGCAAATAATTGGGTGGTGGGGGGGTTGTCTCTTTGAAGAAACAGGTAATTATAAAAACAAATGACTTTGTGCAGGCTGCACTTTCAGTTCTGCTTTTTTTTTTATTCCCCATTAAGTGCAACCGAGAAGCAGCAAACTGCACGGACAGGAATCGGCTGCAAGATAGGGTTTCCAGCTTTAGTTCCTTGTTTACTTCGGGCCCACGCTGATTATTTTTGGCATTTATCTAATCGAACACACCTTTTTTCTCCCCCAGTTGCAAAGGGCTTGGCACAAAGCTGACTTTTTGATGGCCGAATGTAGAAGGGACTCTGTAGTTTTGGCGAAAAATAAACTGTTGGGGAAAGTAACTCAAGGATGAGTGAGTTTTCCCCCACCACCTCTTAAATTATCGATTGGGCAGCTTGCATCATGCCAATTGTCAATTGATTTATCAAATCATTTTGATATATTGTCCCGGATTTTGCAGTGGGTATGGCGGCGTACCCTCGGACTACGCCACCATACCTGCTTTGAAATTTGCCAAACCCCAAACTTGGGAGTCTGTGAACCATCTGCAGAGCCCACGAAAAACCAATTGCTGGTGCAGTGGTGGGCACCGACTGGGCAGCAATTGTGTATGGAAATATTACGGTAGATGCAAGCAGGGGAAGGGCCTGTTTGCATCAGCGCAAGGGGATACCTCAGGCATGTTTTAAACATTTTCATCTCGGAAATCATATCGTCTAACTGTATCAAATTAGTTTTTCTTCTTTCTGCAAATATTACAGTTTTAATGATGTCAAAAGTTATCAGCAAAATTAAATGTTTAGTGAAGTTTGTGGAATTAAACTAATTAGGAATTATGTTCCGATCCTGTAAATTGTCATTCAATCTGACTATGGAATTCCATTAAATATGATTATGGGATTCCCTTCTGAAATAATTAAAGTCTAATACTGTTTTCTGATTGGAGGACTAGGCCCACGTGATCCCAGCAATGCTTCCGCACAGGCTACATCCCTGGGATCCGTGGGCCATTACGCTGCCCTCCTATTTGCAGCGTCGTCTGCAAGTTTTCGCAGGAGGGCCATCATCACGTATTCTTTTGGCAAGTTGCTGGCGTACTCCGGAGCTACACTTCCGACCGCAATTTTTAACCCATTAAATGGGTTTTGCACTGTTGACATGTAAAAGGACATTGTCTTTGAGAAAAGTGTTTTATTGATCTCATTTTATATTGAGGGGGAGCAATAGCTAATTTATTTTGCAGATGTAGAACATTTTTTATATATTTTGTAATTTGACTGTACCACAGTAACTTCTGTTGTGATAGTAATTACCGTCAGGTTTAATGTATGTGATTATTTCTCTATCCTTTAATGACTAGTTTGAACTTGATATTTCCCCACAGTGTTGTAGCAGACATTGGCAACCCAGTGAGTGGATTACTGTTAGTGCAAATCCATGTTCCACCACTATGTGGCATTATTCATTTACATGGATCCACAGTTCTTAGTAACCTCTTACTTTTACCAAAATCTCCAACTTTATTGATGCCTGCAGCTCCTCCAGTCATCTTTGTTATATTTGTTGATATTTTGCTGGCTTTCTGACTGTATTTACTGGTTATTGTTCCATTATTGTTGTGCAATTTATCATGAGGGGGTACCAAACTATGCACAGCATCATAGGTGTCAGCTCCTTGTGCTCAGAGATCTAAAAGTTTAGTGGAGCTAACTTTTCACGTTCCCCTGATGTCATGGTGCCAATTTCTTACCACAGCCCTACACACCAAACCATGTGACAGTAAGTTTCTATTTTGACCTTATTAAAATGAAGCAACATTCACTAAAATTAATTGAGAGAACTTTCCTAGTGAGCGCATTGGACATTCACAATTTAAGTATAGATAGGCAAAACAAGCATAGGGATATATTTCTGTGTGCTTTCCAGAAATTTCTATTTTTATCAAATATGTCCAGCTACAGGACAACAGCATGCTCATCATCATAGGCAGTCCCTCGAACGAGGATGACTTGCTTCCACGAGAGTTCACAGATGTTTCAATGAAAGACCCGATATTCCAGTCCTGAACTCCAGTTGAGGGGGTGGACGATGCCTGTGTGTGGATTTTTTTAACATGTGGTGACCATTGCACATTAGCCACCACATGTGCTTGACAGAGCTAGGGCTTTATCTAGTGGCAAGGGTTAACCAGGACGACTGGAGACCTGCTCTGCTGCACGGACCTAGTGCGTGCACGCATCGCAGTGTGGGCTGGCCCGTGCTGTCCCTGGGCCCTCGGCTCTTCTGGGCCCCATACGCTCATTCACTGCACCTTCGTCCATGATGTTCCAGGGCCCGGTGCTCCAGCTCTATTTATAGCCCTGACCTACGGTGGTGTTCTCATACAGGTCGGGGCAGCCCACGGTGCTATAGCATTGGTAAGTGTGCAGATCTGCAATAAGTTGCTGGTGACATAATTGTATCAGTGATGCATCATTATAGTATGGATTCCGTCAACCTTGTTGTTATGTAGGATATCTATAACCATTGAACCATAGAAATTGCAGTAAACAAAGAGGTCTTTCAGTCCATTGCACCTGTGACAATGCTAGTTCTTTATCTGGCGCTGTCTGTTATAATCCTATTTCCATGCACTTTCCCAGTGTCCTTTTATATTTTTCCTTTTGAATACTAATCCAATTCATGTTTAAATAATGTGTAGTTTCTGCCTCTAAAGCCATTGATGTGGGCCTATGCAGGATAAATTTTATATTCAGCATCTAAAATGGCAAATTTTACATCTTAGCTCAGAAATTGTTAATCACGAGTATCTGTAAAACAGTATCAGTTTTGCACCTAAATACACATTATACAAATCTCTACACATTATACAAACAAGTGTGAAGAACAAACTTTATAGGCTCAATTTTCCCCAATTATCTGCGCTTTTTTTGGCATGCAGTTTTTTTTTGAGTAAATTAAAATCTCCAAGTTTCCCCAAAGTTTCTGCGCCAGCGTAATTCATTTAGGTACCGTTTTTTTCGGCTACAATTTTTTTTTACCTCATTGCCACCCGCGCCAATTCTGGCCATTTAAGCAAGTATGGCCAACTACGATTTTTCTTAAGGCGGTGTATGTGGCCGCTCTGAAAAACCTTCTGGGCAATTAACAAAATCAGTGCAGGTAAGAGAATCAGCACAGAAGATCCAGTTCCACGGCCGGGACAGCAGTGGCAGAGAGGGAGAGAGAGGAGGCAGGGAGGCATTCAGCCAGGTCTAGGAGTGGCACATCGGCTCCGGGGGGGGGATGGGGGGTGGAGGGTGGCCTTTCAGCCTGGGCTAGGAGTGGCACTGGCATGGGGGTGGGGGGGCCTTTCCAATTCAGTTTATAGGATAGACTTTTGGCACAAAGACTCTTTAATATTTTCATGTTGGTAAGCTGCTGCCTTATATAGCTGCAATGTGCAAGATGCTTGTGCAGTTTGCTGTGAGCTGGCCAGAATGTCTTGTATGTTTCACTTTCCAGCCTCAGCCTGCAGTGTATCCCTCGTTACCCTGGCAACCTGAACTTTTTGGTGCACATCTTAGGCTCCACTCACAGAGCTTGACAATGTGCGCCGGGGCACATTCACAAGTTAAAACGGGGAAACTTTCAACTTTCTTTTTTGGCGTAGTCAGGCCGCAAAAAAACGGGCGTAACTCTTCAAATACGCCAAAAAATGGCATTGGGGAAAATTGAGCCCAATATTCTCATTCATGATGTATGAATTTTAAATTTTTAAAATTCATTCATGGGATGTGGGCGTCGCTGGCAAGGTCAACATTTATTGCCCATTCCTAATTGCCCTTGAGAAGGTGGTGGTGAGCCGCTTTCTTAAACCGCTGCAGTCCATGTGGTGAAAGTACTTCCACAGTGCTGTTAGGGAAGGAGTTCCAGGATTTTGACCCAGCGTCTATGAAAGAACGGCGATATATTTCCAAATCAGGGTGGTGTGTGACTTGGAAGGAGAACTTGGGAGGTGATGGTGCCTGCTGCCCTTGTCCTTTTAGGTGGTAGAGGTCGCGGGTTTTGGAGCGCTGTCGAAGAAGCCTTGGCGAGTTCCTGCAGTGCATCTTGTAGATGGTACACACTGCAGCCACGGTGTGGAGAAAGTTTAAGGTGGTGGATAAGGTGGCAATCAAGTGGGCTGCTTTGTCCTGAAAGCTGTCGAGCTTCTTGAGTGTTGTTGGAGCTGCACTCATCCAGGCAAGTGGAGAGTATTTCATCACACTCCTGACTTGTGCCTCATAGATGGTGGAAAGTCTTTGGGGAGTCAGGAGGTGAGTCACTCGCCACAGAATGCACAGCCTCTGACCTGCTCTTGTAGCCATAGTATTTATGTGGCTGCTCCAGTTAAGATTCTGGTCAATGGTGAGCCACAGGATGTTTATGGTGGGGGTTTCAATTGTGGTAATGCCATTGAATGTCAACGGGAGATGGTTAGATTATCTCTTGTTGGAGATGGTCATTGTCTGGCATTTGTGTGGTATGCATGTAACTTGCCACTTTTCAGTCCAAGCCTGGATGTTTTCTGTTCGGAGAATGTTCTCTGTCTAGTCATGACATAAGATTTTTAATTTTCCAAGTTAGGCATTCTCATGAATGATAAAGTGATTTGTGAGTTAACTTCATAAGTAGAAACATAAATCATAAGGTCACAAACTATTTTATTTAGAATTCTCACATTTTTGTGTTTAACCTATTTGGGAGTGAGCTGACCTCTACATAGCAGAAGATGTGCTCATGCCAAAAAGATACAGTCACAGTTAAACTCATGGTGGACACTGCAGATGGTTCGGTTGTGTCAGGGGTTCTTAATTGGTGAGGAAAATGGACCAGTGCCAGAGTTCCAGTATGGCAGATTCTTTTATCTTTCTAATATATTCTTCTCACTTTTTCTACATTGAAAGAAAAAAAGAAAGACTTGGATTTATATAGTGTCTTTCACGACTACCTGACATCTCAAATTGCTTTACAGCCAATTAAGTACTTTTGGAGTGTAGTCGCTGTTGTAATGTAGGAAATTTGTGCATAAGCTCCCGCAAACAGCAATGTAATAATGACCAGATAATCTGTTTTTGTTATGTTAATTGAGGGATAAATATTAGCTAGGACACCGGGGATAACTCGCCTGCTTCTTCTTCAAAATAGTGCCGTGGGATCTTTTACATCCACTTGAGAGAGCAGATGGGCCTCAGTTTAATGTCTCATCCGAAAGACGGCACCTCCAGCAGTGCAGCACTCTCTCAGCACTGCACTGGAGTGTCAGCCTAGGTTTTTGTGCTCAAGTCGCAAGAGTGGGACTTGAATCCATAACCTTCAAAAAGGCACTAGAGGAATTGAGGATAGAATCTGGTGTTGTTTTTGCCTTGGGAAGGGATTCAAGAGTCCTCAGGAGAAAAAAATGCCTGAGATAAGAGAACATTTGTCTGTTATGAGTAGATGATTATATGGCAATAGATTTTTTTTTTGGTGGGGGGATTGATTTATTTAGACTACATAAATATGTTTATATTCCTAAATCATTATATGAAATAAATTTCTGGATTTAAGGTTACAATTCAGAAAACTGATCGTTATTAAAAACAGTGAACAGCTTGACTTCCTGCTTGGCTTTATGATACAATCAGGCTGCTGCAATTGAGTTACAACCTTCCAGCACCCTTCCAACTATCCATTATCTCTGTTATTCTTTACAGATGGTTTGTAGCATTTTAAACATAATTGATTACTCGATTGGAATACTGTTCCTTTATTGTTCGTCGGCAGCAAATACAGCTGTTCATTTTATGTTGGTATTTTGGTAACGTACATCTAAATGCACAAGATTTTTCAACGTCAATGTTAAATAAATGTTTTTATAATTTATTGGTGAAAGCCTTACCAATGAAATATTAAACAATAATAGAAATATACTTTAATGTTTACTGTAAAAGATGGAAATAAGTCTGAATATCTAAATTTAATCAACTCCACATACATTTTGCTTTTTGAAGAAAAGATTTTGAAATTGAAAAGTTACTTATATTCAGTTTTGTCATGTATTCAACTGTCATTGTAACCCATGTATAAGCTGACCTAAGTTGTACACTTTGAGAACATTGACCACAGGGGGCGAACTTGTGGGAGACACTCCTAACCTGGACTTTCTGGTATAAAAGGGGAAGCTCCATCCACCGTCTGTCTCTTGAGGCCTTGGTAATAAAAGTAACTGGTCACAGAGTGACCTTCTCTCAAGTATGGGCCTCGTGTGCATTTATACTGTATAGTAAGGACATATCATTAGCGATGAGAAACTGGGATTTGAACCACGCGAGCATGGCCACTAGCAGCACAGAAGAGAGGTACTGTGTTGGTGATGATTGGTACGACTTTATTGAGAGACTGCAGCAAAGTTTTGTCACTAAGGAATGGTTGGGACAGGATTCGGCCGACAGTTTGTGGATCCAGAACGTACTCCCTGATAAAGGACCTTCTAGTGCCAGAGAAGCCGGCTGGCAAGACGTTCGAAGAGCTCAGTAAGTTGATTGGGGAACACCTTAAACCGGCGAGCAGCATGCACATGGTGAGACACCGGTTTTACACCTACCGGCGGCGAGAAAGGCAAAGCGTTCCAGACTTAGTGGCAGATCTCCGGTGACTGGCGAGCCTATGTAAGTTCCCAGATGCATGCAGAGCGGAGATGCTGCGAGACTTTTTTATTGAGGGCATTGGGCACGCTGGGATTTTCAGGAAACTAATTGAGACCAAAGACTTGACCTTGGAAGCGGCGGCTCTGATAGCCCAGACAATTATCTCAGGGGAGGAAGAGACCAAAATGATTTATGGCAAAAGTCTTGGCTCAAATGTGGCAAACGACCAGGGAGTCGATCAACATTGTTAACACGGCACACAGTTCTCTAGGCAGACAAGGGCAATCGGACATGTCCCAGCATGTAGTCGAACCCAAAGTGGGAATTCAACAGAGACAATGGCTAGCTGAACGGCGATTCATGCCATCACAAGGGACAATGCGGCCAGTAATGGGGCCATCAACACCTGTTAATTGTGCGCTTAAGGACAGTTACAGAGACCGAGACGATCGACTGGTAATGGACCTTTTGTTTCAAACAATGGGGCCTCCAGCTCATGCTGGAGGTGTGGAGGCAAACACCCAGCCAGAGCTTGCAGGTATCAGCAATATACCTGCAGAAACTGCAACGTCAGCGGTCACTTGGCGCGTATGTGCAGGAAGCCTGCAGCCAGGTTGATGTACGAGGTGGACGGGCCCGATGTAAGCCCTATGAGGCCAAATGAATATTGGGGGAAAGCGCTGGAAGCTGAAGTTCAGTGAGTTCATATGGAGCACATATACAGTTCATAGACCAGGACACCACCGATAATGATGAAAGTGCTCCTCAATGGCATCCCAGTATTAATGGAGCTAGACACGGGGGCCAGCCTGTACCTGATGAGGATCAAACAGTTTGATAAGTTGTGGGTGTCCAAGGCCAGGAGGCCAAAATTATTGCCAATTGACGCATTGCTACGGGCATATACAAAGGAGATCATTCCGGTGCGAGGCAGCGCCATGGTAGTCGTGACCCACAAAGATTCGGAGAACAGGTTGCCACTCTGGATTGTCACGGGGGATGGTCCCGCACTACTGGGGAGGAGTTGGCTTGCTGTCATGAACTGGAAATGGGGC
The DNA here is from genome assembly GCF_044704955.1 of Pristiophorus japonicus. Lineage (NCBI taxonomy): Eukaryota > Metazoa > Chordata > Chondrichthyes > Pristiophoridae > Pristiophorus > Pristiophorus japonicus. The sequence continues at coordinate 180,623,826 of NC_091988.1, read as the reverse complement.
TATGTCAATGCAATTTCTTCTGTGGGGCGAGTATCATGCTCACAGGTCCTGGACAAATTTGACTCATTATTTCAACCCGGCATCGGCACTTTCATGGGGACCAAGGTAGTGATTCACATAAACCCGGATGCCAGGCCAGTATGCCACAAGGCCAGAGCGGTGCCGTACGTGATGCGGGAAAAGATAGAATGTGAATTAGACCGCCTGCTGAGGGAAGGCATCATCTCGCAAGTCGAGTTCAGTGACTGGGCGAGCCCGATCGTGCCGGTGCTCAAGGTGGATGGGTCGGTCAGGATATGTGGCGATTACAAGGCCACCATCAATCGGGTGTCACTCCAAGACCAGTACCCGCTACCAAGAGCGGAGGACCTCTGTGCGACGCTATCCGGTGGCAAACTTTTTTCAAAATTGGACCTGACCTCAGCTTACATGACCCAGGAGCTGACGAGTGAGTCGAAGAAACTGACCACCATCACGATACACAAGGGTTGTTTGAGTATAACCGATGTCCGTTCGGGATTTGTTCGCCCGCCGCGATCTTTCAGCGAAATATGGAAAGCCTCCTCAAGTTGATTCCAAGGACGGTGGTTTTCCAAGACGACATCCTCATCACGGGTCGCGATACTGAAGAACACCTCCACAACCTGGAGGAGGTGCTACGCAGACTGGACCGGGTAGGGCTGGGACTGAAAAAGGCGAAGTGGGTCTTCTTAGCTCCAGAGGTAGAATTCCTGGGGATGAGGGTAGCAGCAGACGGGATCAGACCTACTGCATACAAACCGGAAGCGATCCAGAGAGCACCCAGACCCCGTAACACGACGGAGCTACGTTCGTTTCTGGGGCTCCTGAACTATTTTGGTAACTTTCTTCCCAAATTGAGCACGCTGTTAGAGCCGCTACACGTGCTCCTACGCAAAGGTCGCGATTGGGTCTGGGGGGACAGCCAGGAAAAGGCTTTTGATAGAGCACACAATTTGTTATGCTCCAACAAACTGTTAACGTTATATGACCCGTGTAAGAAACTAGTTTTAACGTGTGATGCGTCGTCCTATGGGGTTGGGAGTGTGTTGCAGCATGTGAATGCCAATGGTCAGTTACAGCCGGTAGCTCATGCCTCCAGAAGTCTGTCCTAGGCAGAAAGGGGCGAAGGGATGATAGAAAAGGAAGCGCTGGCATGTGTATATGCGGTAAAAAAAATGCACCAGTACCTGTTTGGCAGGAAATTTGAGCTGGAGACAGATCACAAACCTCTAATGTCCCTTTTGGCCGACAACAAGACCATAAATGCAAACGCATCGGCCCGCATACAGAGGTGGGCACTCACGTTAGCCGCCTGTGACTACACAATTCCGGGCACTGCAAACTGTGCCGATGAACTCGGCAGGCTCCCACTAGCCACCACTGAGGGGGCAGCTGAGCATGATGCTGAGATGGTCATGGCTGTTGAAGCTTTCGAAAGTGAAGGCTCACCCGTGACAGCCTGTCAGATTAAAGCCTGGACAAATAAAGACCCGTTACTGTCTTTAGTTAAGAAATGTGTCCTGAATGGGGACTGGGCAGCCATGAACGGGGCATGCCCTGAGGAGTTTAAACCATTTCATAGGCGCAAGGATGAACTCTTGATTCAGGCCGATTGCCTACTGTGGGGAAACCAAGTAGTCATGCCCCAGAAGGGCAGAGAGGTGTTTATCAGAGAACTTCACAATGAGCACCCGGGCATTGTCATGATGAAGGCAATTGCCAGGTCACATGTTTGGTGGCCAGGGATAGATGCAGTCGTGGAACTTTGTGTTCGCAGGTGCAACACGTGCTCAGCTGGGCAACGCACCCAGGGAAGCCCCTCTGAGCCCCTGGTCTTGGCCCACCAAACCATGGTCACGCATCCATGTGGACTACGCAGGTCCTTTCATGGGAAAAATGTTTTTGGTTGTAGTAGACGCCTACTCCAAATGGATTGAGTGTGCCATTTTAAATTTAAGCACATCCTCTGCCATGGTAAAAAGTCTACGGGCAATGTTCGCCACCCATGGTCTACCGGACGTCTTTGTCAGTGACAATGGCCCGTGCTTCACAAGCACTGAATTCCAGGACTTCATGACAGGCAATGGAATCAACCATGTCAGAACGGCATCGTTCAAGCCGGCCTCAAACTGCCAGGCGGAATGAGCAGTACAGATAATCAAACAGGGGATGCTCAGAATCCAAGGGGATTCCCTACAGAGTCGCTTATCATGCCTCCTGTTGGCCAATAGATCCCGACCACACTCGCTCACAGGGGTTCCACCCGCAGAGCTGCTCATGTAAAGGACGCTCAAAACCAGGTTATTTCTTATACACCCTACTATGAAAGAAATTGTTGAGAGCAGGCCATTAATTGACCTTAATTATGCTGCAGGGCCCAAATGGCTTGCAGACACTGTGATTGCCAAAAAGGGGAATAGGGTTTTGGTAGTTAAACTTGCCAATAGACAATTCTGCCGCAAACACGTGGATCAAACTAAAAGGAGGTCCAGCAACCCCATAGAAGAAGCAGAGGAAGAACACGACGTAGAGTTTACTCCACCACAGGTGACCGAACACCGGAACCAAGTGGTGGAGAGCCCAGTCACTGTGAGCAGTCCGGACAGGCCTGAGGCACCGCAAACAGCAGACACTCAGGCCAGCGCCCAACAACCGGAGCCCCAACTCAGGCGCTCTACAAGGGAACGTAAACTACCAGAGAGACTTAACCTGTGATCCCAATAAGACTTTGGGGGGGAGGTGATGTCATGTATTCAACTATCATTGTAACCCATATATAAGCTGACCTAAGTTGTACACCTTGAGAACACTGACCACAGGGGGCTAACTTGTGGGAGACACTCCTAACCTGGACTTTCCGGTATAAAAGGGGAAGCTCCACCCACCGTCTGTCTCTTGAGGCCTTGGTAATAAAGGTAACTGGTCACAGAGTGACCTTCTTTCAAGTATGGGCCTCGTGCATTTATACTGTATAGTAAGGACATATCAAGTTTTAATATTATACTTTATTAGTTTGACGAGGCACCACTGGTGTAAAACTGTAGGTGTGCAGGTAGATGAGTGGGGTGTTTTTATACTAATGTGTATACAAATATTAAATGGTAATGAATGCACCCTTTTCTCCCCATAGGGTGAGTTCCTAGTTGTCATGTTATTGGGAGGGAGATACTGGCTCACAGAGAGACAAAAAATGGAAGAGTATGATAATACTGGCTACACGCAACTCACTACAAAAAAAAAGCTTCAGCATTTAGCTTATCTTGAAATCTAGCTATTCAAAATTACTATGTAAAAATGTTTTTGTGTAATTTATACACATGACAAATGTGTACATGGAATAGCACAATTATCAACGTTTAGCGAATCAGTACAAAAGCAAAATACTACAGATGCTGGAACCTGAAATAAAAACAGGAAATGCTGGAAATCTCAGCAGGTCAGGCAGCATCTGTGGAGAGAGAAACAGGTTTAACGTTTCAGGTCGATGACCCTTTGCCAGAACTCTGTACTTCTGACGAAGGGTCATCGACCTGAAACGTTAACTCTGTTTCTCTCTCCACAGATGCTGCCTGACCCGCTGAGATTTCCAGCATTTTCTGTTTTTATTTCAAAGAATCAGTGTTTTAACTGCATTTATCAATCTGTTGCATTCAATGACTGGATTTTGTGGTGGGCAATGACGACGCACTGTTTGTATCGCCGCCATTACCTCTCTGAAACATACCGCAGCTTCAGGATGTAATGGATGCGCATTTAAACATGGAAATCCTGAAGTTGCGGTCAGTCATTCACTGCTGCAACACTGGCTGCGTTGTGGACTGCCCCCAACCCCCCCCCGCACCCTTTGGTGGCAATCAATGAAATCAGTGGAACCAATGAAAACGTGGGCTTTTACGCGTCATATCGCTGTTAAACACCCCATTAAATATTAAGCCTTGTTAGAATAGGTGTAACTGAGGTTTTAACAGCACATTGACTGCTAAACAGAAGTGCCAGGGGAAATGACCATCTCCAACAAGAGAGAGTCTAGCCATCTTCCTTTGACATTCAATGGGATTACCATCACCGAATGGCGAGTTTTTCTCTCTATTCTTGCTTAATTTAAGGGCTGTAAATTAGGGGCTGGGATTAAAATCTAAATAATTAAATACATTATAGATGGCAAGGCAGGCAATGTGTCACTGCTGCAAGTGGAAATGGTGGACACCATTGAGGTCCACGGCGACCACATCTGCAGCAAGTGGCTGCAGCTCGAGGAACTTTGGCTCCGTGTTGATGAGCTGGAGTCCGAGCTGCAGACACTGCGACACATCAGGGAGGAGGACAGTTACCTGGACGCCATGATCCAGGAGCTACTCACACCAATTAGAGTAATTAATTCAAATTAAATCCGTGGTCAGGGACAGGAGGGTGTGACTACAAGTAAGGAAGGTATGGGGATTCGGGATGGAGTGATGGAGGAGCCTTGCCCCTTGCTCTTGTCCAACAAGTTCGAGGCTCTTACTCCCTGTGTGGATGAGAACAGAGACTGCAGGGAGGATGAGCAAACTGATCACAGCACCGTGGTACAGGGGGGGAGTAAAAAGAAATGTTGTCGTGGTAGGGGACAGTATCATTAGGGGGATAGATACTGTTCCCTGCAGCCAAGAGCGTGAGTATCGAAGGCTGTGTTGCCTATCCGGTGTCAGGGTTAAGGACATCTCCTCTGGGCTGGAGAGGAACTTGGAGTGGGAGGGGGAAGATCCAGTTGTCGTGGGTACCAAGGACATAGGTAGGACAAACAAAGAGATTCTGCTGAGAGATTATGAGCAGCTAGGGGCCAAATTAAAAAGCAGAACTACAAAGGTAATAATCTCTGGATTACTATCTGAGCCACGAGCAAATTTGCATAGGGTCAATAAGATCAGAGAGTTAAACACGGCTCAAAAACTGGTGTGGGAGAAATTAGTTTTGGTTCATGGGACACTGGCACCAGTACTGGGGTAAGAGGGAGCTGTTCCCTTGGGACGGACTCCACTTATACCGTGCTGGTACTAGGGTCCTGGCGAATCAAATAACTAGGGCTGTGGAGAGGGCTTTAAACTGATTAGTGGGGGGGAGGGTTCAGGTGAGCGAAAATGTAAAAAGTCAAAGAATAAGGAGAACGCAATAGAGCAGGGTAGCACTGGGGTAAATGAAAGACAGAGCATGCCAGGAAGGGACAGAATGTATAAACATAAAGATGATTCAGAAAGTGGGGTCAAAGCAGGAAAAAATGGTTAAAAAAAACAAATTTAAAAGCTCTTTATCTGAATGCACGCAGCATTCGTAACAAAATAGATGAGTTGACGGCACAAATAGATACAAATGGGTCTGATCTGATAGCCATTACAGAGACGTGGTTGCAAGGTGACCAAAGCTGGGAACTAAATATTCAGGGGTATTTGACAAGTTGGAAGAACAGACAGAAAGGAAATGGAGGTGGGGTAGCACTGTTAATAAAGGATGGGATCAGTGCGTTAGTAAGAAACGATATTGGCTCAGAGGATCAGGATGTTGAATCAGTTTGCGTGGAGATAAGGAACAATAAGGTGAAAAAATCGCTGGTGGGCATAGTCTATAGGTCCCTTAACAGTAGCTACACTGTAGGCAGGAGTATAAATCAAGAAATAATGGAGGCTTGTAAAAAAGGAACAGCAATAATCATGGGCGATTTTAACCTTCATATTGATTGGACAAAGCAAATTGGCCAGGGTAGCCTTGAGGAAGAGTTCATAGAGTATATCTGAGATAGTTTCCTTGAACAGTACATTGCAGAATCAACCAGGGAGCAGGCTATCTTAGATCTGGTACTGTGTAATGAGACAGGATTAATAAATGATCTCCCAGCAAAGGATCCTCTAGGAATGAGTGACCATAACATGATTGAATTTCAAATTCAGTTGGAGGGTGAAAAAGTTGGATCTCAAACCAGTGTCCTAAGCTTAAATAAAGGAGACTACAAAGGTATGAAGGCAGAGTTGGCTAAAGTGGACTGGGAAAATAGATTACAGTGTGGGACGGTTGATGAGCGGTGGCAGACATTTAAGGAGATATTTCATAACTTGCAACAAAAATATATCCCAATGAGAAAGAAAGACTGTAAGAGAAGGGATAACCATCCATGGCTAACTAAGGAAATAAGGGGCCCGAGTTTGGTGAAACCTAAGTTCTTGACGGTACTTTGGGCAGAAGTTTGGTGATAAAATATGGGAAAGACTGCCCGGCGGCAAAAATGGGCCTTGCATGCCGATTCTAGGCAGGAAATGCGATCCTTGGCAAAGTACCACTCAGGATAGTGTCGGGCCCAGGGAGGGGGAAATGGATAAAATAAAACATTTTCAAAACAATAAATAAAACACCAGAAATTCTGCAGGGGACCCCATCCACGTAAATCCATGCAAAAGAAATAAAGAAAAGAAGTGCACTAATTTTTTTTTGCAGGTCTTTATACTTATCATTCAGGTAAGACCTGCCTTCACACGATGGCCTCGTCTCCTGCTGGAGCAGAGGACCGCCCGGACCAAACTGGTAACTCAGTGGGCGGGAGGACCATTGTGCGCGTTGCACGCCAGCACATGCCAATGGTTTTCTCTCTCAGTCGGCAGTGAGTCTTCCAAACTCGGGCCCAAGGGATGGTCTCAAATTGAAAACAAGGGCATACAATGTGGCCAAGACTAATGGGAGGCCAGAGAATTGGGAAGCTTTAAAAAGCCAGCAAAAAAACGACTAAAAAAAAATAAAGTGAGGGACGATAGATTATGAAAGTAAACAAGCACGAAATATAAAAACAGATACTAAGAGTTTCTACAGGTACATAAAAAGGAAAAGAGTGGCTAAAGTAAATGTTGGTTTCCTAGAGGATGAGACTGGGGAATTAATAACGGAAATGGCAGTGACGTTGAACAAATATTTTGTATCGGTCTTCACAATAGAAGACGCTAAAACCATCCAACAGTGGATAATCAAGGGGCTATCGGGGGGAGGAACTTAATACAATCACTATCACTAAAGAAGTAGTACTCGGTAAAATAATGGGACTGAAGGTGGACAAGTCCCCTGGACCTGATGGCTTATGTCCTAGGGTCTTAAAAGAAGTGGCTGCAGAGATATTGGATGCATTGGTTGTAATCTATCAAAATTCCCTAGATTCTGGGGAGGTCCCAGCAGATTGGAAAACCGCAAATGTAATGCCCCTATTTAAAAAAGGAGGCAGACAGAAAGCAGGGAACTATAGACCAGTTAGCCTAACATCTGTCATTTGGAAAATGCTGGAGTCCATTATTAAGGAAGCAGTAGCTGGACATTTGGAAAAGCATAATTCAATCAAGCAGAGTCAACATGGTTTTATGAAAGGGAAATCATGTTTGACAAATTTACTGGAGTTCTTTGAGGTTTTAACGAGCAGGGTGGATAAGGGGGAACCAGTGGATGTGGTGTATTTGGATTTCCAGAAGGCATTCGATAAGGTGCCACATAAAAGGTTACTGCACAAGATAAAAGTTCACGGGGTTGGGGGTAATATATTAGCATGGATAGAGGATTCATCATCATAGGCAGTCCCTCGAAATCGAGGAAGACTTGCTTCCACTCTAAAAATGAGTTGTTAGGTGACTGAACAGTCCAATACAGGAATTACAGTCTCTGTCACAGGTGGGACAGATATTCGTTGAAGGAAAGGGTGGGTGGGATTGGTTTGCCACAAGCTCCTTCCGCTACCTGCAGTTGGTTTCTGCATGCTCTCGGCGATGAGACTCGAGGTGCTCAGCGCCCTCCCGGATGCACTTCCTCCACTTAGGGCGGTCTTTGGCCAGGGACTCCCAGGTGTCGGTGGGGATGTTGCATTTTATCAAGGAGGCTTTGAGGGTGACATTGAAACGTTTCCTCTGCCCACCTTGGGCTCGCTTGCCGTGTAGCAGTTCCGGAACTGCTTTGGGAATCTTGTGTCAGGCATGCGAACAATGTGGCCCGCCCAGCGGAGCTGGTTGAGTGTGGTCAGTGCCTCGATGCTAGGGATGTTGGCTCGATCGAGGACACCAACATTGGTGCATCTGTCCTCCCAGGGGATTTACAGGATCTTGCGGAAACATCGTTGGTGGTATTTTTCCAGCGATTTGAGGTGTCTACTGTATGTGGTTCACGTCTCTGAGCCATACAGGAGGGCAGGTATCACAACAGCCCTGTAGACCATGAGCTTGGTGGCAGATCTTCGAACACTCTTTTCCTCAGGCGGCCGAAGGCTACGCTGGCGCATTGGAGGTGGTGTTGAATCTTGTCGTCGAAGTCTTCCCTTGTTGATAATTGGCTCCCGAGGTATGGAAAGTGATCCACGTTGTCCAGGGCCGCGCCGTGGATCTTGATGACTGGGTGGCAGTGTTGTGTAGTGGGCTCAGGCTGGTATAAGGCCCATGCTTTCGTACGCCTTAGTGAAGATGTTGACTATGACTTGCAGTTCAGACTCTGAATGTGCGCAGACGCGTGCATCGTCTGCATAATGCAGTTCGACGACAGAGGTTGGGACGGTCTTGAATCTGGCCTGGAGGCGATGTAGTTTGAACAGGTTCCCACTGGTTCTGTGGAGAGCTTGTTGAGTGTGAGGTGGAGCATTGCAGCGAGGAAGATTGAGAAGAGGGTTGGTGCGATGACACAGCCATGCTTGACCCCAGTCCAGATGTGGATTGAGTCTGTAATGGATCTGTCTGCCACCATTCTCTGCCAAATTTTTGCCCACTCACTTAGTCTGTCTATATCCCTTTGCAGATTTTTTGTGTCCTTCTCACAATTTGCTTTCCCACCCATCTTTGTATCATCAACAAACTTGGCTACATTACACTCGATCACTTCATCTAAATCATTAATATAGATTGTAAATAGTTGAGGCACCCGTTACTGTTTGCCAACCGGAAAATTTCCCATTTATCCCGACTCTCTGTTTTCTGTTAGTTAGCCAATCCTCTATGCTAATATATTACCCCCCAACCCCGTGAGCTTTTATCTTATGCAGTAACCTTTTATGTGGCACCTTATCAAATGCCTTCTGCATCACGCACCTTATCAAGGGCAATTAGGAATGGGAAATAACTTCTGGCCTTGCAAGCGATATCCACATCCCATGAGTTAATAATTAGCAAAACAATCATTCTGGCCAGGATAAAGCTAATTTTTATGTTTGTGGAATGTCAAATTTCTCCATTATGAAAAATTATATATTTTTAAAAGTTTGTTCATTATATTTCAGCTTCTAGCTTAATGCGTATGCCCCAATCTTTATTTTGCTCTCTGTAACATTTTTTTTAAAGTGCAGATAATCAGTGCTTTTCATTTCCTGGTTTGCTGTCTGTGAGAATGGGTAATGGGTAAAGAAACTATCTGGCACAGGAGGCACCCAGGTTCGATTTCCAGTCTATGTTGAATTTGCTGATCTTAACCAATGGAAAAGTTTGAGTAATGGAGTGCTATAATTGTGATAGGCTGCTTAGACAGCATGATGACGTCACTGCTAGGAATCTCCTCTTGACAGCGCTACAATCAACTGCAATTATGTCGAGAAATCTAATGTTTTCGCCACAGAGATCGGCAGCTTTCTTTAAGGTCAGTGACGATCGTCGTCACATCGCTGCTGACCGCAAATCACGGGGCCCCTCCTGTGTTCATCACACAGCAGAGATCCCACTCAAATCTCACACTTCAATGTCTCACACTTTATTATAAATGAAAAACAACTTTAAAAAAGAAAAGCCTCACAATAAGAGAAGGCTAGCCAGTCATGGATTTCTGGGATCTTCAGGGCTGGAGCCAGAAAGTTACAAGCCTATGTAGACCACTCGGAAATCCCTTCTAAATCACACACCACCCTGACTTGAACATAATATTGCCATTCCTCCATTATTGCTAGATGAATATTCTGGAATTCTAACATCATTGTGGGAGCACCATCACTGCAAGGACTGCAGTAATTCAAGTAAAACCTTACCATCACCTTCTCAGGTCAAATAGGAATGGACAATAAATAAGCCTTGCCAGCATTTTCCACATTCTGGGCCCAAGTTTAGGCGCGGCCCCGAACTGGACGCCCATTTTTCGCGCCACAAAGTGCGCCTAAAAAAAACTTCCAGATTCTCGGGCTCCCTGCAGGTCCTCTTGAGCCTGGCGCGGCGCAGCACGAGCAGTTGGGGGCGGAGCTAGGTCCCTGCACTGAAAACAGTGCCAGGACCTCTGCACATGCGCGCTACAGTGGGCGCGCATGTGCAGTAGCTCCAGGCGCCCAAAACTGTGTGGGAGGGGCCCGAAGCACGCAGTCCCTAGCCCTGGCCTAATGGCCTCACTGGGGCTGCGTGCATAAGGCTGCCTCCCACGCCCAACTCCTGCTTCCTCCCGACCCGACTCGACTCCCGCTTCTCCTTTCCTCCCCCCTTCTCCTTTCCCTCCCCTTCTCCTTTCCCCCCCGTCTCCTTTCCCCACCCTTCTCCTTTCCCTCCCCTTCTCCTTTCCACTCTTTCTCCTTTCCCCCCCTCTCCTTTCCCCCCCTCTCCTTTCCCCCCTCTCCTTTCCCCCCCTTCTCCTTCCCCCCCTTCTCCTCCCCCTCCACCCCCTTCTCCTCCCCCCTTCTTCTCCTCTTCCCCCCTTCCCCTTCTCCTCCTCAACCCCTTCCCCTTCTCCTCCTCAACCCCTTCCCCTTCTCCTCCTCCCCCTTCCCCTTCTCCTCCTCCTCCTCCCTTCCCCTTCTCCTCCTCCCCCCTTCCCCTTCTCCCCCCCTTCTCTCCCCCCTCCCCTTCTTCCCCCCTTCCCTCCCCCTTCTCCCCCCTCCCCCCCTGTCCCCCCCCTCTCCCTCTACCCCCCCTGTCTCCCTCTACCCCCCTCTCTCCCTCTACCCCTCTCCTCCCCCTCCCCTCGCTGTCAGAAACACAGACACTGACAGACAGAGAGTGAGAGACACACACAGACAGAGAGATAGAGACACTGACAGAGACACACTGCGGGGGGCGGGGGGGCATCCCAGCACGCTGTTGGAGGGCTCCCGGTGCTGCTGTCGGTAAGTAGAAAATATTTTATTTATTGATTTTTTGATTTAAAAAAAAATTATTTCTTATTAATTTTTTTGATTGATTTATTGGTTGATTTATTGATGTATTTATCATTTATTATTGATGATGGCTCTTTATTTATAAAACTGAAGTGTTTAATGTTTGTAAACTTCCCTTTAAACCCACCCCCCCCCCCCCCCCATTCTCTACGCCTGATTTGTAACCTACGCCTGATTTTCTAAAGTGTAGACAAGGTTTTTTCGAGCGTACAAAAATCTTCACTTACTCCATTGTAATTTAGTTTGGAGTAAGTTTTCACTGCCGAAACTTTGAAAACAGGCGTAAGTGGCCGGACACGCCCCCTTTTGAAAAAAAAACTCTGTTCCAAAGTGAAACTGTTCTAACTGACTAGAACTGGAGCAAACTAAATGCCGAGAATTTGAATTTCTGAGATACTCCGTTCTACACCAGTTGCTCCAAAAAATCAGGAGCAACTGAGGCCGAAACTTGGGCCCTCTGAAACCAAATAAAAATTTCCACCCAGATGATGTACTTGACCGTAACAACAACAAAAAGCTGCTTTTATATAACACTTTTAACATAGTAAAACGCCCCAAGGTGCTTCACAAAATTTGACACCGAGTCACATAAGGAGATATTCGGGCAGATGACCAAAAGCTTGGTCAAAGAGGTAGATTTTAAGGAGCATCTTAAAGGAGGAAAGAGAAGTACAGAGGCAGAGAGCTTTATGATGGAATTCCGACAGCTGAAGGCTAGGTTAGCAGCTACACAGCACAACCATGTTCCAGAATTCAAACTCGCTGCGAGGATTGGGAGATCCACTGGGTCTTATCATATCTAATGAAATTACACTTCTTTTTTTTGTGGTTTTAAAAAAAACAAAATTATGCGACAAAATAATTTTTTTATAGGATATCGCAATTTATTAAGGTTGCTTAAGGTGGGTGTCTGGACAGGAGCAATTGACAAACACAGTACAGTGCAGGAAACAAGTGGAAAGATCTATACAGGTAGATCTACCTCCAGAAGTAGTTCAAGCATGGAACAATGTTATGAGAACATTTTTCGAGCATTTCAGTGCTAATAATTTGTTAGTGGTACAAGTGAAATTTAGTTCAAATGTTGCTTTCTAGCCATTAAGTAACAGTAGAAGAAGATTTCTTCTGTGCAGGATATGTATTGGAATCGTAAACCTGTTTATAAAGCACTAGTTGATAATATCATTGCACATAGTGCAGAGAGTAAATCTTCCCTGGTATTTCTAAGTCATACCAAACAGTACAAAGTTTAACTGAAAAGGAAAAAAAATGAAACATTTGCATTTATATAGAGCCTTTCACGAGCTCAGGATGCCCCAAAGCACTTTACAGCCAATTAAGTAGCCACTTGGAATGTAAGAAATGCAGCAAGTTGCTCACAGCAAGCTACCACAAACAGCTATGTGACAAAGACCAGATAATCTGTTTTAGTGATGTTGATTAAGGGATGAATATTGACACATCTATCACCAAATCTAACAATGTTAAACACTAAGGGCTAAAAGTCTGGTCGCTAACTTCAGTGCCAGGCGATGTTCGCCACCTCAAACCGGGATATTCACTTTTAGTGCCCCAAGAGGGGAGTTGGCGCTAACCCTGATTCTTGGGGCGCTATCGCAGGAGCGCTGCTGAAGTTCAGTTTCTAGGAAACCAGCATCCTAGCACCTAAAGGGGAGGCCTGGACCACCTGAAGAGTGAAAATAAATGCAAGGGAGGTTATTTCAACACTCGTAAACAGTAAACAAAGTTAAATAAATGTGAAATAACTGAATGTAAATAAAAAAAGCACCTTTATAACTACCCACCTGCTGAGCTGTTTCCTTATCGCCCCGGGAGGTTTGGGAACGCCTGCTTTCCCTGTCACGATTAACGCCAGGCGCAAAGGCAGGGGAACCAACTGAAGTTAGTGGCGCGGTGCTAACGGTGCAATGCACACACATTGACGTCAACAAGTGGGTGGCGCTAGAGTGTGCAGCACTAACTGCTAGCGCTGTCGTTGAACCTCCTCTGAAGTGCCCGGAACGTGCTGACAGCGCGGCGCTCTGGCGGTAAACGTTTAGTGATCCGTGTGGTGCTAAGCAACCACATTTTTAGCCCTCAGTGGAAGCACAGCAAAACTCTAATCAGCAATTCCCATTTATAAAGAAGAATGTTGCTGAAAAAATTTAATCTGTCCCAACTGTGTCTGTTATGAAATTCAAATTAATCAACAGTGCCAAATTATTAATAAACAGTTTCAGCTCACATTATGACTTAATGGGTAAATAAACTATCCAGTGTAGGAGGTACCCAGGTTCGATTTCCAGTCTGTGTTGAATTTACTGATCTCAACCAATAGAAAGCTTTGAGTAATAGAGTGCTATAATTGGTCTCAATGCCCTTGGGCTAGGGAGAGGTGAAAAATCAATCAATGTTCCCCCTCCTGTTTGCTCACCAGTGATGCATGTGTGGATATTAAGTTAGCACAAGATGAGGCTCGAATTAAACGTCAACTACAGTTGAAAAGTTTGCCAAGATTCATTGGCTATAATGAGAATGTTTCATTCCCAATCTCATGGCCATCAGGGTGAGGTACCAGAAAGTTGGCATCACCCATTGAGCTGCAAGAATCAGTAACTTTTGGGAAGCCAGGGAGAAAAAAAATCAGAGATATAAGGAAACGGTTATGTCAGCTTAGGTCAAATGATCGCATTCTTGGCCTCTGCAACTCACACACTCACTTCAAAACTTGAACATAACCTCTGGTGACATTTCATTGGATAGCTGTATTGTTCAATGTGCCTTCTTTTAGCCAACTCAGTATACTGAGGCCTCGTCTGCCTGATGTTTGATGCCTCATGCTACTTTCTGAATAAGAGCTGGGAGTTCCTCCAGTGTTTTGACCACGATTCCTCCCTCAAACAATACCGGCAAAATCAAATGAAGTGATCATTTTTCTCATTGTTGTTTGTGGGCAAAATGGTCGTTGCATTCACAGGTATAACAATAGCAATTCATTCAAAGTAATTCATTGTTTCTCAAGTGCTTTGTCAAGGGGTCTACAGTGATTCAAGTTCAAAGGGCTAGATTTTCGGTTATCGTCAAACGGTAGTTTTTACGCCAAAATTACCATTTTTGCTGCGCTACCGTTTTTAGGCCTAAATTTTAGCCTTTACGTCTGGTAAAGTCGGCATTGCATGATGATTCGTGGTGCAAACCGTGAGTTTCGGCAACTTTAGTCCGAGACCGGTAACGCTGTGAGAGAGGCCTTGGGAGAGGGAGAAAAAAAATTGCAAAAAACATTCACAAAACATTCACAAAACACTTACCTACTAAATTGCTGAAAAAGAATTAAAAAATAAAAAACTTTAACTTACCTTTTTTGCAGGTCTTCATACTTATCGCTGCCGGCAGGGCTGCCTATCCGTATTCTGGGCGTGGCGGAGAGAGCCGAAAGTACGACGGTAACGCAGTCTGCGGTGTTGCATGTTGTTTCACGTTGGCACACCTCTCCCCAGCGGTATGTGGAAGCGCTGCCGCAAAAAGGTGCCCGAAGATCCCGCCGACAGGGTTTTCGCTACGGAGGGTCAAAGCGCGGCGAAAACCCTGTCGCAAAGTCGGCGAAAATCTAGCCCAAAGTGTTAAAAATTCTATGTCGTCTACTTGCCTTGAGAAATATAGTGTTACTGCACTTCTTTTAAATGAGAAATATAATAAGCATCACAATAAGAACGATTGGCTCAAGATGCTTCAATAAGTGTTAAAAATGTTGGTCCGTTTGCATTAGTTTGACAACCAAGGATGATTCATTGGCTGAGGAAGATTGCGCCATAAGTATTTTGCAGGGGGTCTACGATGCAAAGGCTGATACTTATAACTGAAGTGCTCTTGCAGAGAACCAGTACGGGCCTGATGGACCAAATGGCCTCATTCTGCTATAAGCACTCTATCACTCTGACTAAAGACTTTATTAATATGCCTGTATTCTGCTGACTTTCTCATTTGTTCTGTATTTTCTCTTAGCACAGTATACCGTTTTTAGCAACTGATCAAAATTTTATAAGTTTGAAATTACTTTGCAATCTCTCGTTTAATTCAAAACAGACACTCAATGATAAATGTTTCATGTTCTTTGTTTTCTATAATAGCAAACACCAATCACTGGTTTATAGCTGGTTTTAGATGAGATAAACGTTCCATAGGGATCAAATAAAGTGTCTGGTTTCAGACAAGCTTCCTGTAATGTGAGCTCAACACGTGAGCGAATTCAATTCTGTCTGTTCCTTTAGCAGTTGCAGGATTGCTCTACCCTTGTGTAACTGACGTAGATATGCAATAATCATTCATCTTAACCTTTTACTGGCAGATTTATTTGAAGTTTTGATCAATTGATATTTAAAATTGTATTTACACAACAATTGTAATGTTGATGCTAAAGTTGCAGCATAAATTTGGACTAGGCTTTTGGGGTCCAGTGGTGTGAAACTATAGTGAGAAGATTGTCTCAACACTGGGGTTTGACATCACAGGCACTGTGACCTTAGTGCAGTGCCAAATTGAGTTTAAAAAGTGCCCAGGGGTCTGTTGGACCTTAAAGAACTTAAAAAAATAAATCTACCTCCTGTTAATTTAAATGTTTAAGAGTGGCAACTCTTCCACTTGCATTGTCTAAATATTTACATTTTAACTGCTGAGAGAGAAGCAGGGGCTGAAATTAAGCTCCCAAATAAGGCCCTTTACCGCCGGATTGAGGTGGCCATGTGGCGGTGTTGTGCAGCTGCCGATTTCTGGTCAAATGGCCGCAGCAAACTAAATTCAGCGGGGGGGGCGGGGCGGAGGGTGTTTCTGGCAGCTTCCACTTCTGCCCCACCGCTGCCGAGCGGCCGTGAGTGTGGCATCAGTGCGCACACCGCTGAGTCCCCCCACCTACCTCGAAATTTAGCCCAAAAAATCAAATGTCCCCCGACAGCTTTCTCCATCCGTGCACCTTTCATTCCCTCTGTGAGCCCTGGTAGTGTGGCGGCCATTAAAGGCAAGGGCCCAATGCCGCGGCCGACATTTTTTTTTGCCAGCCGACTTCCCGATCGGCCGGACAGTTATGCCCCCTGGTTCGGCCGGGCCACCAACAGGCAGCCTAGCGCCCCCTCTTGGGTGCCAGGCTGCTGGCTAGACCGGAACCCTCCCTGGTGGCCCAGTGGTTGATCCTAAATAATCAGCGATTCTCTCCCCTTTAAAGGGGGGGAGTTACGTGGAGATGCACACGTGTACTGACGTAATCACTGCTACGCTGCTGAGTGACAGCAACGGAGAATCCATCCCGCCTCCACTTCCGCCCCTCACCAGCACTTACTGCCGCACTTCCGCCTCTATTATGACCGACTTCCTGGCCGCTTAAAAAAAACGACAGAGCTGAATTTCGCGAAAGAGGCGACCTCATCTGAAACAGCAGTAAAAACTCTTTGAAAAAGGTAGGTGTGCCAGGATTCCGGCAGGGCTGAATTTCGGCCCCCCAGGGTGAGGGGTTCTTTCCTGACCTCGAGAGCTGGAGTTCCAACTGGGTACCGCCTGACTGGAACCATCATAGAATCATAGCAATTTATGGCACAGACGGAGGCCATTGTGTCTGCTGGCTGAAAATGAGCTAAACATCTTAATCCCACTTCCCAGCTCTCGGTCCGTAGCCTTGCAGGTTACGGCACTTCAAGTGCATATCCAAGTACTTTTTAAATATGATGAGGGTTTCTGCCTCTACCACTCTTTCAGGCAATGCATTTCGGACCCCCACCATTCTCTGGGAGAAAAGAATTCTCCTCAACTCCCCTCTAATCATTCTACCAATTACTTTAAATCTATGCCCCCTGGTTATTGACCCCTCTGCTAAGGGAAATAGGTCCTTCCTATCCCCCACTCTATCTGGGCCTCTCATAATTTTATACATCTCAAATAAATCTCCCTTCAGCCTCCACTATTCCAAAGAAAACAACCCCAGCCGATCCAATCTTTCCTTATAGCTAAAATTCTCCTGTCCTGGCAACAGTCTCGTAAGTCTCCTATGTACCCTCACATCTTGTAATATGGTGACCAGAAATGTACGCATTAATGCAGCTACTGCCTCAGATCAGTAACTGCAATATCTGCAGCACAAAAGTGCTTTACTGACTGTCATTTATTTTAACAACTCTTATTTGTGTGAAGGTAGATTAAAAGGTAATTCATACTGAACAATGACTGTGACTTACATATGAGGAACAACAACAAAAATTGGAAATACACAACAGGTAAGTAAGCATCTATAACGGAGAAGACAGATAGATTAATGTTTTCAACATGATTAAAACATTAATTTGTAATTTGCTTCTACAGCTGCTAATGGCCCTGCTGTGTATTTCCAGGTCTTGAATCTGATTTCCAACACTTGCAATCTGTGTTTTCAATTTTACACGAGGATTGCTCCTATTAATGTATTTGTATCTTTGTTTTGACTGTGGGATGTTGGTTCAAAGTTCTGAGTCAGCCATCTTCCTACTCGACTCTTCAGATGTTGTCAAAAAATATGGATAGCAGTTTTCTTACTGCAAATACTTCCTCTAATGGTGAACACTAAACCAAAATTCTTAAGAAAATGCTTACTGAAGGAAATTCATGTTCATGATCTCATCACATCTGCACACGAGGTGCAATCTGATCTCTAACACAGATCCTAGTACTAACAGCTTTTGCAGACATAAACCAACCACAATGGTCAATAGGTTTCAGTAAACCTATATTACTTTAATTATAATGGGAGAGGTGAAATTAAAGTTTCCCAGGGACATGTGATTTATAACTTTTTGTTTCAATGCACTGGGTGAGTTCAAAAAGGTGGATGTACCAACATTTTTCAAACTTTTCATTTGTGCAACTCTTGTTAAAGCAACTGATTGGACCTGTGGATAACATCAATTCAAAACAAATTAAAACATACTGAAGTTTGTATTTGAATCTATTTTGATTCTAATTGTCTGACAGTTTTGTTTAGTGTGTGCATGATTTGTTAGGTTACTTCAGTTATGCCAGTCTACCTTTTCTTTGGTTGTCTTTTTCTTCAATGGATAAATGTATCCAGTGCATGCTCTGGTGGTAGCATGGTTTATGTTGTGTATGGAGAAGGAGTCAGACTGAACAAAGTGTGACCTTAGTCTTTTATTGCAGGTCTCCAGAGTGCCTCTCCAACTTGTGAAGCCTCCTTCTCTTGGGACGCCAGGGGAAGAGCCCTCTGGTGGCTGTACAGAGTAAATACAAGTCCACATATATAACAACACCGCCCCCCCCACTCCTCAAAGTCAATAGTGTAACTATTTACAATGTGAGTTGATCTCGGGCCCTTCTTGCCCTGATTGATCGTCTCGGTGTGAAAGCTGGTGTTGTTGAAGCATTTGTTGGGCCTTCGCTGGGCTGCTGCGCAGCTTGTCTTGCTGGGCTGCCTGGTGTGTTGGGCCCTATTGGGCTGCTGTGGATGATGGGTTCTGCTTCGTGGTCAATCGTGGTGCCGGTTGCCACTGGTGTGTATGTTGGGGAATCAAAAAAGGTAGGGTCCAAGGTGGGTTGCTCAGGATAGTCCGTGAATCTGAGTTTGATTTGGTCCAAGTGTTTCCGGTGAATGAGTACATTTGAAAGTTTGACCCGAAACACCCTGCTCCCCTCTTTGGCCATGACAGTGCCGTGAAGCCACTTAGGACCTTATCCATAATTTAATAGAAATACAAGATCATTGATTTCAATCTCGTGTGACACATTAGCGCTATCATGGTATGCACTTTGTTGAAGCCGCCTGCTCGCTACCTGTTCATGTAGATCAGGGTGAACTAACAAGAGCCTTATCTTAAGTGCTTTTTTCATGAGCAGTTCAGCAGGTGGGATCCCAGTGAGTAAGTGGGGTCTCGTGCAATAGCTAAGCAGGACTCGGGATAGGCGAGTCTGCAGTGAGCCTTCAGTTACCCTCTTCAAGCCTTGCTTGATGGTTTGCACTGCTCTCTCTGCCTGACCATTGGACGCTGGTTTAAACTGGGCAAATGTGACATGTTTCATTCCATTACGGGTCATGAATTTTTTGAACTCAGCACTGGTAAAACATGGCCCGTTGTTGCTCACCAGGACATCGGGTAAGCCGTGAATGGCAAATATGGCCCACAGGCTTTCAGTAGTGGGAATGGACGTGCTAGCCGACATGATCTCGCATTCAATCCACTTGGAGTACGCGTCAACAACCACAAGGAACATTTTATCCAAGAACGGACCTGCATAGTCGACATGTACCCTAGGCCATGGTTTGGAGGGCCAAGACCATAAACTTAGCGGCGCCTCCCTGGGTACATTGCTTAACTGCGAGAATATATTACATCTGTGAATGCAGAACTCTTAAGTCTGCATTGATACCGGGCCACCACACGTGGGATCTGGCTATCGCTTTCATCATCACGATACCTGGGTGGGTATTGTGGAGGTCATTGATGAAGGTGTCTCGGCCCTTCTTGGGGACCAGTACTCGATTGCCCCACAGAAGGCAGTCTGTCTGTATAGACATTTCATCTTTGCACTGCTGGAACGGCTTTATTTCTTCCTGCATTTCCACTGCGACACTGGACCAGCTGCCGTGAAGCACACAGCTTTTGACTAGAGATAATAATGGGTCCTGGCTTGTCCAGGTTTTGATCTGCCGGGCAGTGACAGGTGATTGCTCACTCTCAAATACTTCCATAGCCATGGCTATGCGGGCTGCGCTATTTCCACCCCCGTAGTGGGCAATGGCAGCCTACTGAGAGCATCAGTTTCCAATTCGAATTCAAATTTTAGCCCAAACAGGTATTGATGCATTTTCTTTATCCCATAGACAAATGCTAACGCTTCTTTTTCAATCATGCTGTAGGCTCTCTCAGCTTTAGACACACTCCTGGATGCATAAGCAACCGGTTTCAGTTTCCTGAAATCATTAGCTTGTTGCAATACACAACCGACGCCATATGACGACACATCACATGCTAGTACCAAACGCTTACATGTACCATACAACACAAGCAATTTGTTTGAGCATAACAATTTTTTCGCTTTAACAAAGGCATTTTCTTGGCTTTTGCCCCATGCCCATTCATCCCCTTTTCACAGTAAGACATGCAGTGGTTCTAACAGTATGCTGAGACCCGATAAGAAGTTATCAAAATAGTTCAAGAGTCCCAGAAACAACCACAGCTCCGTCACATTCTGTGGCCTCGGTGCGTTCTCGATTGCCGCCGTCTTCGCATTGGTGGGCCTGATGCCATCTGCCGCATTCCTCCTTCCCAAGAACTCCACTTCAGGTGCCAGGAAAACACACTTCGAGCGTTTTAACCTGAGCCCCACGTGGTTGAGTTGACTAAGAACCTCCTCCAGGTTCTGCAGTTGCCCGACTGTGTTCCGACCTGGGACCAAGATGTCGTCCTGGAAGACCACGGTGTGTGGGACCAACTTCAGTAAACTTTCCATGTTTCTCTGGAATATCGCCGCCGCTGATCGGATTCCAAATGGGCATCTGTTATAAACAAAAAGACCTTTGTGCATGTTGATGCAGGTGAGGGCCTTCGATGATTCCTCCAGTTCCTGCGTCATGTAGGCTGAAGTCGGATCCAGCTTTGTGAATGTCTTTCCTCCTGCCAGCGTTGCAAAGAGGTCATTGGCCTCTGGTAGTGGGTATTGGTCCTGCAGAGAGAAACGATTGATAGTTACTTTGTAATCGCCACAGATTCTGACGGTGCTGTCTCCCTTGAGGACTGGGACGATAGGACTGGCCCACTCACTGAACTCGATCGGTGAAATGATGCCCTCTCTTTGCAGCCGGTCTAGCTCGATCTCTACCCTTTCATCATGTACGGTACTGCTCTCGCCTTGTGATGGAAGGGTCGCACCCCCGGAATTAGGTGGATCTGCACTTTTGCTCCTTGGAATTTCCCGATGCCTGGTTCAAACAGCGAAGGATATTTGTTTAAGACCTCGGCACACGAAGCGCTCGGACATCGTCCCAGTTCCAGCGTATCTTTCCCAGCCAGCTCCTGCCGAGCAGAGTGGGTCCATCGCCCGGGACCACCCAGAGTGGTAGTTTGTGCACCGCTCCATCGTACGAGACCTTTACAGTAGCACTGCTGATTACAGGAATCAGTTCTTTTGTGTAAGTTCTTAGTTTCGTGTGAACTGGAGTTAAGACTGGCCTTGAGGCCTTGTTGCACCACAATCTTTCGAAAGTCTTTTTGCCGATGATGGACTGGCTCGCGCCCGTGTCCAGCTCCATTGACACTGGGAGTCCATTTAGTTTAACATTCAGCATGATCGGGGGACAAATCGTGGTGAATTTGTGCACCCCATGTACTTCTGCCTCCTCGATCCGAGGCTGTGGTTCATCGTGATCCTCCGTGGATCTGTCCTCCTCTGCAACATGGTGCTTTGCAGGTTGAACAGGCTTTTCAGCTCGCCTGCACACTCGTTGAAGGTGTCCCATTGTTCCACAGCCCTTGCAAATGTACTCTTTGAATCGGCATGAATGGAAATGATGATCAGCCCCGAAGCACCAACAAGGTGTTAATGGCCTTGCATTCATCACCCTTGATGGTGGACTCTGAGTCATCTGCAGACGTGCAGCTGCAGGTATGTGTGACCTGCCCTGTACTTTACGATTCAAAAACAACATCACTTTGTTCACAGTACTTGTAGCAGCACTTGTGTGCTGAGAGATTTGCTTCATATTGTCACTGGTGGCAATGAACGCCTGGGCTATCGCTATGGCCTTACTCAAGGTTGGGGTCTCTACAGTTAAAAGTTGGCGAAGTATGGTTTCGTGGCCAATGCCAAGTACGAAAACGTTTCTGAGCATGTGCTCCAAATGTCCTTCAAATTCGCAATGTCCTGCAAGGTGTCTTAGCTCGATGACATAACGCGCCACTTCCTGGCCTTCAGACCTTTTGTAGGTGTAGAACTGGTATCTCGCCATCCTTCGGGTTCAAATGCTCTCGGACCAGTGTGCACAAATCGTCGTACGATTTCTCCGTGGGTTTCGCTGGAGTGAGCAGATTTTTCATGAGGCCATGTGTTGGTGCCCCACAGACGGTGAGGAGGATCGCCCTTCGTTTGGCAGCGTTCTCTTCCCCATCTAGCTTGTTGGCCACGAAGTATTGGTCGAGTCGCTCCACAAAAGTTTCCCAATCATCTCCTCCGAAAATTTCTCCAGGATGCCCACTGTTCTCTGCATCTTTGGGTTCGCTAAGTGTATCTCATCGCCAGTTGTTGTGTATGGAGAAAGAGCCAGACTGAACACCGTGAGCTCAAAGTAAAGTGTTACCTTAGTCTTTTATTGCAGGTCTCCAGAGTGCCTCTTCAACCTGTGAAGCCTCCTTAAATACCTGTGCTCCCAAGGGATCCCTAGAGACTCCAGGGGAAGAGCCCTCTTGTGGCTGTACAGAGTAAATACAAGTCCACATATATAACAGTTTAGTATAGGATTGTCCAAATGTTTTGTATCCATATACCATAGAAACCGAAAATCTGCACCTCGGGCTGGATTTTAGGCGTTTTATGTTTTTAGGGTGATAATAGCGACTGGGCGGGAAAGTTAGCAGCCGGAATAATTTGCGCTTTAATAGTTTAGTTTGGGCATCCGGGTCCTGCGTCAGGGGGCACAGCACTAAGGGAGGCATTGTACACATCTCTTGGCGCAAGGGTAGGAAACTGCTGAGCTAAGGAGCCGAGCCAGGAGCGCTTCGAGTGGCGGGGTGGAGGGCAGGTGGGGGGGGGGGGGGGGCGGTGGCGGGTGTGGGGGAGGTGGGAAAACATTTTTAAAAAACACAAAAACATTCCCAAAACGTTGCTCATGCCATCACGACAAAAATAGCTAAAAAAAATTAAAAGAAAAAACAATCACATGTACCTTAGAGGTCCATTACTCACCTCTTTGCCGATGGGATGGTAGGACTGACGTGATTTCCCAGGCAGCCATTTCGGGACGCACTTCCGGACGGACGGGTTGGGCAGGAGCTCAAACTCGCGCCAGTGTCGCAACCAGGGCTGTTGCACACCAGCGCATCTCTTCTGGGCGGTGCTGCTCCGCGCGGCTGCAAAACCGGACCCAGGGATTGCTGCAGGGTGCAGAAGACCTCACCTCCACCATTGCCGCTGCTCCGGGGCTAAAAAAAGGCGCACAGAAGACCGTAAAATCCAGCGCTAAGTTTAAAACAATGTTCCCATAAATTTGCATATATCTCAAGTTGTAGATACTAACAGATTGACGAATGATACTTAAAGGGTTGACGGTGGATAGGCAATGGCAAATATTTAACGATCACATGGATGAACTTCAACAATTGTACATCGTTGTCTGGAGTAAAAATAAAACGGGGAAGGTGGCTCAACCGTGGTTAACAAGGGAAATTAAGGATAGTGTTAAATCGAAGGAAGAGACATATAAATTGGCCATAAAAAGCAGCAAACCTGAGGACTGGGAGAAATTTAGAATTCAGCAGAGGAGGACAAAGGGTTTAATTAGGAGGGGGAAAATAGAATATGTGAGGAAGCTTGCTGGGAACATAAAAACTGACTGCAAAAGCTTCGATAGATATGTGAAGAGAAAAAGATTAGTGAAGACAAATGTAGGTCCCTTGCAGTCCAGAATCAGGTGAATTTATAATGGGGAACAAAGAAATGGCAGACCAATTGAACAAATACTTTGGTTCTGTCTTCACTCGGGAAGACACAAATAACCTTCTGGAAATACTAGGGGACCGAGGGTCAAGCGAGAAGGAGGAACTGAAGGAAATCCTTATTAGTCAGGAAATTGTGTTTGGGAAATTGATGGGATTGAAGGCCGATAAATCCCTGGGGCCTGATAGTCTGCATCCCAGAGTACTTAAGGAAGTGGCCCTAGGAATAGTGGATGCATTGGTGATCATTTTCCAACAGTCTATCGACTCTGGATCAGTTCCTATGGACTGGAGGGTAGCTAATGTAACACCACTCTTTAAAAAAGGAGGGAGAGAGAAAATGGGGAATTATAGACCGGTTAGTCTGACATCAGTGGTGGGAAAAATGTTGGAATCAATTATTAAAGATGAAATAGCAGCACATTTGGAAAGCAGTGACAGGATCAGTCCAAGTCAGCATGGATTTATGAAAGGGAAATCATGCTTGACAAATCTTCTCGAATTTTTTGAGGATGTAACTAGTAGAGTGGACAAGGGAGAACCAGTGGATGTGGTGTATTTGGACTTTCAAAAGGCTTTTGACAAGGTCCCACACAAGAGATTGGTATGCAAAATTAGAGCACATGGTATTGGGGGTAATGTATTGACATGGATAGAGAACTGGTTGGCAGATAGGAAGCAGAGAGTCAGGATAAACGGGTCCTTTTCAGAATGGCAGGCAGTGACTAGTGGGTGCCATAGGACTCAGTGCTGGGACCCCAGCTCTTTACAATATACATCAATGATTTAGATGAAGGAATTGAGTGTAATATCTCCAAGGATCTCATAGAAACATATAAAATTCTGATGGGACTGGACAGGTTAGATGCAGGAAGAATGTTCCCGATGTTGGGGAAGTCCAGAACCAGGGGTCACAGTCTAAGGATAAGTAGTAAGCCATTTAGGATCAAGATAAGGAGAAACTTCTTCACTCAGAGAGTTGTTAACCTGTGGAATTCTCTAACCGCAGAGAGTTGTTGATGCCAGTTCGTTGGATATATTCAAGAGGGAGTTAGATACGGCCCTCACGGCTAAAGGGATCAAGGGGTATAGAGAGAAAGCAGGAAAGGGGTATTGAGGTGAATGATCAGCCATGATCTTATTGAATGGTGGTGCAGGCTCGAGGGGCCGAATGGCCTACTCCTGCACCTATTTACTATGTTTCTATATTGGTGCTCTAATTTGATATTTGTCCACCAATCGGGCAACTATGCAAATTTCCAGGCCCACAAAATACAAGCAGCACAAACCGTAAATAAGAATAGCACCGAGCTGCCTGGGCTTTCAGGTTGCATTTCGGTTCTTGGGCCACAAGAATGTTCAACCTGACTATGCATAAAATTCATGTTATTCTTCATGTGATAGGGCTGCCTATTGATAAGCAGGTTTTAACTTTTTAGAAACAGTGATGTAACACACTGTTTTTTTTAGATGGGGTCTACAATGAGAGCCCAGGGGGTTACTGCAGTCAGATTCTGTCCATCTGTTTGTCATCAACCTCTGTATGTTTCTGTATTTGTTGACTTACTAGTATATGAAAGGGTAGCACATACTTATTTGGGAGTAAGGATTATAAGAGATCGAGGAAGAAAACAGGAACTGGATTGAAAAGATAGAGCCGCTGTAGCTAACAAAATGATAGAGGAGGCTCGATGGGCTGAACAACTTCTTTTTCTGTTATTTCTGTTGCTGTATACTGATAAAAAAAAATATTTTCTGCAACAAAACCACCATTTTCCTCTGGGTAGCTGACATGGTTTCAGGAGTTGGGACGGTGAGTTCCAGGCTCAGCTCAAGGTGGGATAAACAAATACATTTTTTTACCAACCTGTCTGTATAGACTAATCAAGTATAATATCACATTTTATTACAGGTAGTAAGATTTGTATAACCTGGTGTCTTCAGATGCTTAACTTCTAGACTTACTAGGATATAAGGTATCGGAGCAAACAATGCAAACAAGCATTGCTAACTATTGAGCATCTTGGATGAGCATGATTGGAGTAATTCCAGTTAAAGCACTACTTGTGAAACTACTATGCCCCATATAAGACAAAAAAATCTACACATGGCTAGTCTAAATTTGTAAGCATTGATTAATGCTGGTGATGTGGGAATTATTTTCCACCTACAACAATCACTTCATACTGGCACCCCTAATTGCACATACTTGAAACTTGATGGTGTAATTTTGGTGAGTTCAGGCGCAAAATGCAAAATGTCATCCATCGCATCAAAAATGGTCCTCTCTGACCATTATCAAATAGTAAGTTCTGCAGGCTAACTTACAGCCAGCCACTGCAATGATGTTCCCTTTTGTGTAGCTTTCAAGTAGCAAGCAAGTGTTATCACGACAAATGGGCCTCTACTCACTGTGGACTTTGTTAAGATTGTTTTTCATTCTATTTCTACAAGAAGTATTTTAGAGTAGTTGACTTTACTGGCGTTCTTTATTTGTTCTACTTGTATTTAATCATCTGTTATGTGCACAGCTACAAAAACAAACAACAAGTTATTTGTATTTGCCTTATGAATACTTTTAGACATACTTAGTGTACCCTTAGTCTCTAAAGAGCACATGTTAAAAGATCCTGAATGCTTAGCAAGATTTGTAGGCTAGTTTTGTACCCTACATTGTGTGCCAAAGTGACCTGGTTCTAATTTTACATTAAAGCAAAATATGTAATTTAAGACAAATTTGAAGTTTCTGATCTGAGGAGCCTTTGTATTTTAATAAAAGATGTGAGACCATTTTGAGGAAGTAATCTTTCATCATGAATGAGATGTAGTATAATTGCAACTGGTACAGAACCTCCACCCAAGAACTTTTTAATCTTCAATTTTTTTTCTTTCTTTCCCCAATTTTCTATTTCCACCTCTTTTCTTGAAAGTGCTCATTCCTTACTAGTGCTTGATTTCATGAGAACCTGCTGCCTTCCAGTACTTTATTTATGTGACCAGTCTTCATGTTTTGAGTCTAGATAATGACTGTTGGCAGACTGTTCACTTGCAGGGGCATCACAGCCGAGCTTGATCCTATACTTGACGGATGTCCACAATTAAACTTCCAGCTCCCTTAGCACAGATTCGGGTTGATTTACCTGGGGTTCATGACAGTGAGCACTGAAATAGCACCTGATGTCACTTCTCTGCACCCGGATTTTCTATCGGTGCTAATCACCATATCGTGAATGTTCCATGGGTGAGCACCAAGGCCTCCTATTGAGCAGTCATGAGGGTATTGGAAATTAAACCATTTGTGCAGGCTTTAAAGTCCTATAGCTGCTTCGAGAGATTGGCACATCTTGGGGCCTTGGGAGAGCCTGTGGAAGAGACACATTGCACGAGCCTAGGTGAGCATTTCAAAAGCCTACAACTTACAGCCAAATATCCTGAAGGGCTTCTGAGAAGTAATTTCTGTCAGCAAATCATTTTTAAAGTGACCGTGTCAAGAAGGAAGATTTTGTGGGGGTGGTTAAAAAAGAAACACTGCAGTCCATCATCATGTCTGTAAGAAGGGCTGGTTGCAGAAGGACACCATGTTTTGATGTTGAGACTGTTGCAGGAAGAAGAGCAAAGGAGGGCTGCCTTGTTTCTCTGCCATGGAAGGAAGATCATGACAATACCTAGAGCATGACAAGAAGTGGCTGAAGCCATCAACAGCAGCAGCACCATGCCAAAGACTTGAATAAATACGAAAAATAGCTTGATGACCATACCAGGAAGGGAAAATTAAGTGAAATGAAATGAGCTTTTGACCACATATCTGCAGCATAACTAAGACTGCCTATTTCCACCTTCATAACATCACCGTCTCCACCCTTGCCTCAGCTGCTGAAGCCCTCATCCATGCCTTTGTTACCTCTAAACTTGACTCTTCCAACGCACTCCTGACTGGCCTTCCACATTCTACCCTACATAAGCTAGAGGTGATCTAAAACTCGGCTGCCCATGTCCTAACTCACACCAAGTCCCGCTCACCCATCACCCCTGTGCTCGCTGATCTACATTGGCTTCCAGTTAAGCAACGTCTCAATTTCAAAATTCTCATCCTTATTTTAAAATCCCTCCATGGCCTTGCCCTTCCCTATCCCTGTAATCTCCTCCATCCCCACAATCCCTTGAGATGTCTGCATCCTCTAATTCTGCCTCTTGAGCATATCTGATTATAATTGCTCAACCATTGGTGGGCGTGCCTTCAGTTGCCTAGGCTCAAAGCTCTGGAACTCGCTGCCTAAGTCTCTCCAACTCTCTACCTCTCTTTCTTCCTTCAAGATGCTCCTTAAAACTTTGGTCACCTGCACTAATTTCTGCTTATGCGGCTCGGTGAAATATTTTGGGCTAGAAATTTGGTTTTCGAAAACGGTATTTTTATGCCAAAATTACCATTTTCGATTCGCTACCATTAGTAGGACCGAATTTCGGCCTTTAATTTGTGCAGCGGTAAAAATCAGCGTTGCACGATAATTCGTGGCGCAAACCGTGAATTTTGGCAACTTTAGTCCGGAACCACTAGCGCTGCGAGAGAGGCCTTGGGAGGGGGAAAACAACAAAAAGAAAATTGAAAAAAAGTAAAATTCACAAAACATTCACAAAATCCTTACCTACTAAAAAGAATTAAAAAATAAAAACTTTAACTTATCTTTTTTGCTGGTCTTCATACTGCTGCTGGCAGGGCTGCCATGCAGGTTTTTCCCTGTCGGTATTCCGGACGCAGAAGACGGGCGGAAAGAACCAAATTTCGGCCGAAAATGCTATTTTGAGTGTTGCACGTGGAAAGTGCCGTTGCCTAAAGGTCACCGAAGTTCCCACCGATCGGGTTTTCGCCGCAAAGGGTGAAATATCGGCAAAAACCTGGTCGCAAAGTTGCCGAATTTCTAGCCCTTTATTTCATAATACTCCTGTGAAGCGTCTTGGGACGTTTCACTACGTTAAAGGTGTTATATAATTACAAGTTTTTGTTGTTGTAAGCCTTTTGGAAAGTATTTCTTATCACTCAATGTTTATGTTCATTCAAATTGCATAATGTAACCAACCATGCTGGAGTCTCGTTCTCATTTAAGAACCACTAGATGGTCACAAGTTGCAGACACTCCATACAAGTACCAGCAAGAATCTAATGCATGAAAGAACATTAAAGCAGCAGCACTTCTCTGCCACTCCTTAATGCACTGGGAAATGGCACAGCCAGTGTTGTAGCATGTCCTGATGCTGCAGTTAATTACTAAAGGAGTAGCTAGCTTTTAACAGAAGGCAGGCTACTACTGCTGGAGAAGTACAGGAAGTGACCCTGTTGCAGGAAAGGACAATAGAGATGCAAAAACAGAACTTGAGAGAGGAGGCAGGCAATGTTGAAGCAGGAGGAAGAAGAGACCCCTTGTCAGAGGAGAAGAGTGCCTTCTTCAGCAGCTGCAAGGGCAACAGAACCATGTCTTTGTGGCCATACATTCAAAAGAAGAATGCTTTCAGAGCATGATAGACTATTACAGTAATGTGGCCAGCAACTGCTGCACCATGGTGACAGCTGTGGAGCAGTCCATGACCCACATGGGTGATGGGGTGAGGTATGGACTTGAAAACATGCAGACATCCTTGGAGCTGCTGGCAATTGCAGGGCCATCTACAGGGCAGCCCTTCACAACTGTGACATGTTGCCAATCTTTGCTTACCTTGTAAATAATCATTCTGCTGAAGTACAGGCTTTCTGCAGTACTGTGGCTTCCTCAATGGGCAAGCTTACAGAAGAGGTTTCACAAACCAGGAGGGAAATAGTGTCTGCATTGTGCAATGCTTATCCTGTCATGGGGTCTGCTAACCCTCTGATTGTCAGGCAGAGTGGCAAGGAGGCAAAGAGAAGGAACAGTACAGAACAGGCAATGGATGTTCGTGCTCTCTCTTCACGATACCATCATCCTATCACAATTCAGCATTCTCTCTGCCTTGTTCAAAGGATCAAAGGGCTTGCTTGTAAGGGATCTCACCTGCCTTACTGTTAAC
The DNA here is from genome assembly GCF_044704955.1 of Pristiophorus japonicus. Lineage (NCBI taxonomy): Eukaryota > Metazoa > Chordata > Chondrichthyes > Pristiophoridae > Pristiophorus > Pristiophorus japonicus. Next base: position 180,593,994 of record NC_091988.1, on the reverse strand, counting down.
ATGGCCAATGACACCCGTGTGGGCTCCATCTACTGATGCAGAACTGATGTAGTTAGAGAGGGATGGGTGGAGGTGTAAGTTAAGTTGGTGCGAGTATGGATGTGCAGGGGTAGGGTAGGGAAGGCAGAGTGATGGGGATGTGATGAGTGACACAGCAGGATGAGGTGGAGTGTGGCTTTGCAGTAATGTTTTGTGATCTACTCTAATCATTATGTCACAGCAGCCATGTTCTCCTGACAACATCCCTGCTTGTGCCCTCCTGTGCAATCTGCGACCAGGCAGTGTTAATCTTCTGGGGAGGTCTCTTCTGCCCATTGGAAGGGACAAGGACCTCCCTGCATGCTGTGACTCCGTCCATAAGCATATGGAGGAAGTCATGGGAGAGACTGGGTGCAGCCGTGCACCTTTGTGCAGTGTGTCAGTGTTTGCAGCACCTCAGTGCATTAGAACACTGATGGCACAACTACCAAAAATGAATGCAAACATGGCACCTTTAAGGAAATCGGCTGATGGCGTGTCATCAGATGATGTCATCAGATCGGCTTCCTTTTAATTGGCCGGGAACCTCGCAGGGCGGGTTTAACAAGCCCCATCAACAGAAGATTGTTCATACAGTGCGGGCTGGAGTGAGGAGCGGCTTCGCCAGCCACCACCTACCCCGGCTGTTCCGGTCTCGCCATGGTTAGAAACAAATAAAATTCTGACGGGGCGGGACAGGTTAGATGCAGGAAGAATGTTCCCGATATTGGGGAAGTCCAGAACCAGGGGACACAGTCTAAGGATAAGGGGTAAGCCATTTAGGACTGAGATGAGGAGAAACGTCTTCACTCAGAGAGAGAGAGAGCTGTTAGCCTGTGGAATTCTCTACCGTAGAGAGTTGTTGATGCCAGTTCGTTGGATATATTCAAGAGGGAGTTAGATATGGCCCTTACGGCTAAAGGGATCAAGGGGTATGGAGAGAAAGCAGGAAAGAGGTACTGAGGTGAATGATCAGCCATGATCTTATTGAATGCTGGTGCATGCTCGAAGGGCCGAATGGCCTACACCTGCACCTATTTTCTATGTTTCAATGAGACTTTGGAGAACACGATCGTCACTTTGAAGCAGAGGTTCTATTGCCTGGATCAATCGGGGAGTGTCCTGTGTGAAATCTGGCTTAGGTCTCAAGATCAATGTGGCCTGCTGTGTGCCTCACAATCTGGCATTGACCTGCATTATTTTGTGCAGGTGATTGTACACAATATGAAAATGAATGGAATAATATCCATTTTGATTGATGTAAGGGAAATTCCTCTCTTCAGATGGCTCCACTTTCGTTGACTGCGCAGGGGAGTTAAAAACAATCAGGTTTAGGCTTCCCATGTAGCAGCAGATAAGATGTAGTCAGAAGGGGGCTTATCTGGAGTGTGAGCTCACAGAGACCAAGAGCCATCTTGGGTCCAAGAGCATAACGCAGATAAACACTTGCCATCTTTCTGTCCAGTTTCTGCCTCAGGCGAACCACCGAGAGGATGCACCAGACTAGTTCGTTTTTCAGAAAAGGCATCTACTGTTCGAAAAGAGCAATCACAGGACAGAAAAGAATTAGTTTGAGAGTGATACATTAAATATGTATGCAACTAATGTGTTGGCTAAAGATGATGCTTTAAGAAAAGTTAAGAGGGACCAGAGAACCTTTAAGAGGAGGTTTTGTAACAGGTGGAATAATGGTAACAGGGTCTGGGGATTAATCTGTGTTGGTTTCCAGTTATGGTTCTATTGCAGAGGAAGTTCAAGAGGGAGGGTATGAATGTCAGGGTTAGACTACATGAGATGGTCAGGAGAAAGTTTCAGTAATGCGGTTTCACCAGCTACTTCTCCCAGTAGGTGTCTGACTGCCATCTGGTCTCTCTGGTTCTTCATCTGGCAAATTCTCCTGCATCTCCTTTGCCTGCTTCACTTCTTACTCCTCTCGGTGCATGTCCCTGTCAATAGCTAGGTTGTGAAGCACACAGCAGGCCACAATGATCTTGAGACGCTAGCCAGGTTTTACACAGGTCGCTCCCCAACTGATCCAGGCAATGGAATCTCTGTTTCAAAGTGCCGATCATGTTCTCCATAAGTCTCACTATATGTTCTGCATAGTAGATGGAGCCCACAGGGGTGTCATTTGCCATGTTAACAGTAAGGTAGATGAGGTCCCTGAGCAGCAAGCCCTTTTATCCTTTGAACAAGATGGAGAGAATGCTAAATTGTGATAGGATGAAGGTATCATGCAAGACTTCACGGAACCTGGCATTGACCTGTATTATTTTGTGCAGGTGATCGTACACAGTATGGAAATGAAGGGAATAATATGCCTTATAATTGAGGTAAGGGAAACTCCTCTCCACAGGAGCTTCCAGGCCCACTTTGGTCCTGTCACTCAACACTGGGTTAACCAGCGAGTTGGTTAAAGCGAAAGGAATGTGCTTGCTGCTTCCTGGCATCTATGAGGAAGAATCATAGTGAATCACAAACTGGCACAGCACAGAAGGAGGTCAGTCGGCCCATCGAGTCTGTGCTGGCTCTTTCAATACTTGATTCTCCTTCAAGTATTTATCCAATTCTCTTTTGAAGGCTACTATTGAATCTGTATCTACCACCCTATCAGGCAGTGCATTCCAAATCCTAACCCCTTGTTGCATAAAAACGATTTTCCTCATGTCGCCTCTAGTTCTTTTGCTAATCATCTTAAATCTGAGCCCTCTCATTATCGACCCTTCAGCCATTGGAAACAGTTTCTCTTTATTACTTATTTAAATGCTTCATAATTTTAAACACCCCTATCAAATCTCTTCTTAGGCTTCTCTGCTCTAAGGAGAATAAGCCCAGCTTCCCTAGTCTAACCATGTAACTGTAATCCCTCATCTCTGGAAATATTCTAGTAAAGCTCTTCTGTGCCCTCTCCAAAGCCTCCACATCTTTCCTAAAGTGTGGTGCCCAGAATTGCACACAATACTCCAGCTGGGGCTACGTACTGATTTGTCTTGGCAATTAAGTTATCCATCACATGGTGGATGCACTTTTGCACTGCCAATTTGTTTATGCAATCTACAATCCCTGTTGGTCTTCTGAAGCACTCCACAGTCACAGAAATTGAGTGCTTGATAATCTTCATTGGCACTGAGGTGGCCGCTCTGGATTGTGATTCAGGACTTCTCCCAGTAGGTGACAAAGCTCTTTGATGAACTCCCTGCTAAACCAAGGCCCCCGGAAACATTGCTCATCACTAAGGACTAGGAATATCCATCACGGTCAGTAAACCTGCACAGCTTGGTGCTAAATCGGTGCCCTCCTCCTCTGGTACTGTCTTATTACTCTGGCTTCCAACGAGCCTCCTGTAATCGTCCTCCAAATATAGCATGTTGAGGGGACCCCCATGCAGAAGACACAATCCCTCTAATTGTTAGATTCTCAAAAGTGTAAGGTGCTTGTATCTACCTGTAAATTTCTTCCAACTTACAATTGTTGCTGTCTCAGGCCTTGCAACACTCATCGCGCTCCATCTCCTTTCACAGTGCCCTCTTTTTATGTGGGCAGCTTGCACACGAATCCAACCATTTAAAAACCTAGAAATCAGATCACAAATTGCTGTGACATCATAAATGAGACAAATTCAACTGATTATAGTAGCTGTGCACTCTTAGGTGCTGCAATACGGGCCTTGCAAAACATCCTTCAGGAAGTATATGGCCAGCATGATGGGAGTGGAGACCTGGCGCTGTGGGTTTCTGCCCATATTTCCGGGGTAGTATACCTCCCCAGTCAGGTGCCCCTTGGATGCTTAACCAAGAAAACTCTTCCTATTTGTGCTAAAATTGTTGGACGCTGATAGGAATTTTTGCTCTTTGACATGTTCAATGTCTGGAAGCTGGTTTTGCTGAACAACTTGTTTTTCTAATCTGTCTGTTGGCAGAGTCGGAATAATTATGAAAGATTGAGCAACTCTGGGAAAATCTAATTATTTTATTCCTGTCTGGAAATGATAGAGATTGCCACACCTCAGTGCATAACATTTTATAACTAAGGACACCAAGATTTATTAGTTATCTGAGGGATTTAAAAGGCAATCAAACTATTGATAGAACAACTGTAATTAAATTTGCAATGATTACTTGAGAGAAAATTCATACATATACATGAACGATTTGAAGAGCTTGTGATAAATCAGGACATTTGATTCACATTGCTTAACATATGGAATGGACTTCTAGGCCAGGTAGTGGAAGCAAAAACTGTGGAATTATTAAAAGCTGATTTTATATTGTTCTTTGACCATTGGATCCGATGGCACAGGTCTCCCACAACCAGCTGCCATATCAGCAGATACCTGCGAGATTGTTTTAAACCAGCTCGTGTTTCCCTGGGTCTCCCTGGCTGCCATCAGTTTTAGTGGAGCTAGTAATATCTTGTGTCATGATCTCATTATGCACAAACATTTCCATTACCTTTGTGATGATGCAGCATCGTGATGCCGATACTCTGTACGGGGGCATCAGCTAAAGTGTCACAGTCACTCTGTGCACATACAGAATGTTGGGACCTCCCCAATGTTCCAAGTTTACTGGAAGACTGGTTCTGCATTGGAAAACAAAGTATGGGAGAAGGTCTCAGCTAGCACACTCTCCCAAAACCTGGGCTGCAGTGCAAAGTATCTTAAGAAAGAGATACTTTGATAGAGAACGATTGGGTCTTCCTGGATGGATAAGAAACGATGGGCCAAATACCTTCCTCATTCATATCTATCTTGTGATCTTCTGAAAATGGTGGTGGCAGGGGGGTGGGGGTGGGGGTGGGGGTGGGGGTGGGGTGGCGGGTGCTGTGTGGGCTTTCCCCCATCTTTTTACATCCTTTTTTCAATATAGATTTTTGCAAAGTAGTTAATGCTGCAGCAGTTAATAAGTGATACCTGACAGGGCCAGATTTGTTTATAATTTGCATTTTGTTTGTTCTTTTGCTTAAATTAATTATGACAGAGAAAAGATGCTTATTGGTGCCCGAGAAATGAAATGCTCATACAGATTGTATACAATAAGGAATTGTTTTGGTGCAGTCTAATTCCTTGTAATTTATTTCCCATAGACATTTCTTGTCTACTTTTTCAGATGATATAGTGTGTTTGAGCGTTTTCAAGAGTTCTCAATTTATCTACATAAGTGGCACATCTGCTTAATGGATTATTGTTGTAATCTTTGCTGTTGTCACTCAATCCTTATTTCTCCCCTCCCCAACATCCAAAGTTGCGTAAGAGAGTACAGGTAGTTAAAAATCAAGTAGATCTTTTGCAACTGTTCAGAACAAGTATAACCATGCACCTTTTCAACAGATTGTTTCAGATTTTCATTTGTGCAAATGTTGCTTTTATTCTAAGAATATTTATGCCAAGGTCTGATCACTTATGTAGGCTTCTGTTGCAGTACACCAACTGGCCTGAAACCGAGGCATCTTTGTAATGTGCATCTTGTAGACCAGAGTTGTACTGGGGTGGCATGTGTTACTGAATCTCATACTGAGGTCAGCCAGAAGTGAATTCTGCACTAAAGGGTAAGACTTGTAAAAAGGCCCGGGAACACAGTACTCCCGAACAATAGCATAGCTTCCTACTTTGGTTTATATATTTTATCTGGTTTTAAAATTATTAGCCAGTAAATTATGACTGTGTTAAGAGTGCAGATAGGGGTGTCCATTTTCTCACAACATTAAAAGAACTCTGCAGTAAGTAAAGTGTCTCAGGCTATCCAATGCATCATCCGGAGATATTTTTTTTAATTGCCTTTGCATCAGAACCAATTTAGGTTACACCTGCAGCAAAGCAAGAGGGGGGTAAAAGTGGAGGTGGTTTCACCTTGAATCAAAATGGATGACGGACTCTGACAGCTGATCTGTGTCATATATTCACCTATCATTGTAACCCATGTATAAGCTGACCTAAGTTGTACACCTTGAGAACATTGACCACAAAGGGTGAACTTGTGGGAGACACTCCTAACCTGGACTTTCAGGTATAAAAGGGGAAGCTCCACCCACCTTCATCACTTGAGGTCTTGGTAATAAAGGTAACTGGTCACAGAGTGACCTTCTCTCAAGTATGGGCCTCGTGTGCATTTATACTGTATAGGAAGGATATATCAATCTGCTTTCTCAGTTATATTTAGGGTTGGCAACTCTGCTTGGACATATTCCTGGAGCTCTGATTACATGTCTGATCTCCATATCTTCTAGAACCCAAGATAGTATCAATGGGCCCAAGTTTCAAGCCGCGCCTAGAACGGCGCAGTCCCGACCTGGACGCCCGTTTTTTGCGCCACAAAGTGCGCCTAAAAAAACCCTCCAGATTCTCCACCTCCCTGCAGGTCCTCTGGCTCTCTGCGCAACGCAGCACGAGCTGTAGGGGGCAGAGCCAGGTCCCTGCACTGAAAACAGTGCCGGGACCTCTGCACATGCGCGCTACAGTGGGCACGCAAGTGCAGTAGCTCCAGGCGCCCGAAACTGTGTGGGAGGGGCCCGAAGCACGCAGCCCCTAGTCCTGGCCGAATGGCCTCACTGGGGCTGCGTGAATAAGGCTCTTCCCTCGCCCAGCTCCTGCTTCCTCCCGACCCGACTCGACTCCCGCTCCCCCCCCACCCCCGGACCGGACCCGACTCCCGCTTCCCCCCCCCCGCCTCCGGACCCAACCCGACCCGACTCCCACTCCCCAGCCCCCCCGCCCCGGACCAGACCCGACTCCCGCTTTCCCCCCCCCCCCACCGCCCGGACTGGATCCGACCTGACCTCCCTCCCCCCGACCTGACCTCCCTCTCCCTCCCTTCCCCCGACCCACGCTCCCCCCGACCTGACCCAACGCCACCTACCTGTAAAGGCCCTGCCCGAAGTCTCGGGCCCGGCCCATTCAGCCTCCCTCCCCCTTCTCCTTTCCCCCCCCCGATCTCCTTCCCCCACCCCATCTCCTTCGCCCCCCCCATCTCCTTCGCCCCCCCATCTCCTTCGCCCCCCCATCTCCTTCGCCCCCCCATCTCCTTCGCCCCCCCATCTCCTTCCCCCCCCATCTCCTTCCCCCCTCACCTCCTTCCCCCCATCTCCTTTCCCCCCCCCATCTCCTTCCCCCCTTCTCCTTTCTTCCCCATCTCCTTTCCCCCATCTCCTTTCTCCCCCTTCTCCCCTTTATCCCCTTCTCCCCCATCCCTCCCCCTTCTCCCCCATCCCTCCCCCTTCTCCCCCTCCCCTCGCTGCCAGAAACACAGACACTGACAGACAGAGAATGAGAGACACACACACACAGACAGACAGAGAGATAGAGACACTGACAGAGACATACTGGGAGGGGCATCCCAGCACGCTGTTGGAGGGCTCCCGGTGCTGCAGTCGGTAAGTAGAAAATGTTTTATTTATTGATTTAAAAAAGAAAAAATTATTTCTTATTAATTTTTTTTGATTGATTTATTGGTTGATTTATTGATGTATTTATCATTTATTATTGATGATGGCTCTTTATTTGTAAAACTGAAGTGTTTAATGTTTGTAAACTTCCCTTTAAACCACCCCCCCATTCCCTACGCCTGATTTGTAACCTACGCCTGATTTTCTAAAGTGTAGACAAGGTTTTTTCGAGCGTACTAAAATCTTCACTTACTCCATTCTAAGTTAGTTTGGACTAAGTTTTCACTGGCGAAACTTTGAAAACGGGCGTAAGTTGCAGGACACGCCCCCTTTTGAAAAAAAAATTCTGTTCCAAAGTGAAACTGTTCTAACTGACTAGAACTGGAGCAAACTAAATGCCGAGAATTCCAATTTCTAAGATACTCCGTTCTACACCAGTTGCTCCTAAAAAATCAGGAGCAAATCATGTGGAAACTTGGGGCCAATATCTTGTACTTGTCAATTCTGACTCCATGTCCTCGAGAGTAAGTAAGAACCAATGATGGAACAACCCTGAAGCAGAGGACACTTGTCTGAAATAACCAGGCAGCTCCAACTTTGTTCCCCTGTTCTACCCCAGCATATCTTTCCAGTACCTCATCCAATAGGCCCCATTTTCCATCTTCCAGTCCAGGCAGTGGGTGTCTGGTGAATGTTCGATCCTAGGAGAAAAAATCGCTAACAAGCCCTGATCCTGTCCTCCTCCAACACCCTCACATACTCCAACAGGAGTCACTGGACAGTGTTCAGAAGCAGGAGCCTGAGCTAATTCACCCACTCCCTATCTTGAGGGCACTGAGGCCAATTATAGCCCTAGCTAATTCACCCACTCCCTATCTCAAGGGCACTGAGGCCAATTATAGCCCCTAGCTAATTCACCCACTCCCTATCTCTAGGGCACCGAGGCCAATTATGGCCCCGAGCTAATTCACCCACACCATGTCTTAAGGGCACTGAGGCCAATTCTAGCCCCTACCTTTTCCGAACATGGGCCCTTCCTGCCCCATGTGGATCAGTCCCACACCGGGTGGGAACGTCAGTCAGAAAACCAGACAGCCTGCGCCTTTGCAACTCTGGCAGAGTCTGAGCAAGTGGAAAGGTATTTGAAGCTGTTCAAAGTTCTGTGCCACACCTTGATTTCATTGACAATGCACATACACTGTGTGCTGTACTGTATCCTGCTTCAGCATGAAAATGACAGTCTCCTACAAGGATAACTAGATCGACAAGCCCTCCAGACTCTCCCCAGTTCATTCCTTCCCTTGTTGACATTTTGATTTAACTCTCTGAGGCTGGACCCTGGATCCTCAACTTCCCAGCTCTGCAATTTATGTTCTGTCCCCATACTCATTGCCACCCTCCCCCCCTCCTCGAATTTCATTAGCTGAGCACTGTCACACTGGAGGCGTTGGTCTGTGTTCAACTGCTCGATTGCTGCTCAAGTATCGTGCCGTTTCCCTGGTGCTGAATGATGTGCATCTTTTCCTGAGTTTTCATTCAATCTTTAAATAAGAATGGGGTGGGAATGGTTCGGTGCCAAAAATTGTCGCATGGGAACTTCCAGTGAAGCAAGAGCAGAGCACAGGTGATAATTGGACCAGAGCAGCAGCCAGAATTCAATCTCCATTTTAAAGTCATATATCCTGTCTTGAGGCTTAATTTTCCACGTTTTCTGGCATATTGCCAGAGTTGGGCCGGATTTTCTAGGCCAGAAATGTGCCAGAAATATTTTGCCAAACTTTTCCCGATGTATAATTCGCATTTGGCGCCGTACAGCGTATCCAGTCTCCTCGGGGGGTGAAACCTTGATCTGCGCCAAAAAGATCGGGTTACCACAGTAACCAGGGACACAATGCGAGTTGAGGCTGCAAAGTGAAACATACAGCCAGCTCCCAACACATTCAAATATACTGCATCAACTTAAAAACACATTAAAATATATTGCAGCCAACTTACCTCCAATTATTAAAGCCAATCCCGTTCCCCGCCCCTTTCCCAGGCCGAAGGGCTTGCCGGTCCGCTACCCCACCCCTATCCCAGGCCAAATGGCCTCCTCCCTCCCAGTTCCCGCAGCTAACTACACCCAAAGGGCTTCCCCCCACGCCCCCTTCCACCCCCTCCATCTCTCTCTCTCCTCCTCTCTCTTACCTTTCCTGCTGCTGCAGTCCAGGCATCTGCTGCACTTACCTGCGCCGATTTCTTTAACTCTCCATAAGGTTTTTCTGCAGAGGCCACATACGCTGGCCTAAGCAAAACTGGAGTCATTCTCAGCTGGCCAAACTTGCCTAAATGGCCAGAATTGGCACGGGTGGCTGATTACGCCCCCTTTGGCTGAAAAAAAAACTTACCTAAAAAAATTGTAACTTAACTGAGTTACGCTGGTGCAAATTGATTGGGGAAACTGTGGATTTTTAACTTAGGCCAAAAAAAGTAGCCTGCTCCAAAAAAACGGTGCAAATCACTGGGAAAAATTGAGCCCATTATGTTTATGTTTCCATTTTATATAAATTCCTGCATCCCAATTTATATTGGAAACTGTCTTTGTTAAATTGTTACGCTTCTTATAGACCCTCCTGCCAGTGTTGGCATAGCAGCACCTCTATAAATGGGATAGTGCAAATCCAGTGTTTCAAGTTTACATTGAAAGAAAAAAGAAAGAAAGACTTGGATTTATCTAGTGCCTTTCATGACCACCGGACCTCTCACAAAGCGCTTTACAGCCAAGTAATTACTTTGCGGTCTTGTCACTGTTGTAATGTAAGAAACGCAGCAGTCAATTTGCACACAGCAAGCTCCCACAAACAGCAATGTGATAATGACCAAATAATCTGTTGTTTTGTTATGTTGATTGAGGGATAAATATTGGCCAGGGCACCCTTCTTTTCTTTGAAATAGTGCCATGGAATCTTTACCTCCACGCGAGAGCAGACGGGGCCTCGATTTACCTTCTCATCCAAAAGACGGCACCTCTGACAGTGCAGTGCTCCCTCAGCACAGCACTGGAGTGTCAGCCTAGATTTTTTTGTGCTCAAGTCTCTGGAGTAGGACTTGAACCCACAACCTTCTCAGAGCCACAACTGACATAGGCAGCTTCTATTGTAAATGTGGACATAGTTATTTATAATGCAAAATGTTGATGGGTAGCGCAAGCAGATAAGATTTTTAACATATATAGATAATCTATTTGAGTAATGTAAACTATTATATCTACCAAGTGACCCATGTTGGTAGATCCACTCGATATCTATGTGCACACACTTAACAGCAAGGGCTGACTAGTCTATATAGCTCGGTACCTATAGGAAGGAGGGCATTATATTAAGGAATAACATCTGTTCTCTTTTGGGTCAGTTCTAACAGACTAATTAGCACCACTCAGCATTGAGCATAACTCTTTTATTCTTGCAGTAGCATGGGCCTCTATTTTCGCCATGATTGTGCGCTGTTTTTTGGTGTCCAAATGCTTTTTGGCGTGAAATACTCACTTTCCAACCCTCGCCAATGTTTGGACGCCAGCGCCGACCATGTGTGCAAGTTTAAAATTTTTTTGCCGCAAAACGGGATCGGGCACCGATTTTCTGGACTTAATCGATTTTGGCCGTCCACGATTTTTTTCACAGGAAACTCTTTTTGGAGCAAGGGAAGAAGATTTCAGGGCCAAAAGGACTGCTCCCCCTGCTGCAATCCCGGGCAATCGGACTGCTCCCCCACACTGGAGCTGCTGCAATCCCAGGCTGAATAGCCCCCCGCTCAGTCCCGCTCCCCCTGCGAGTTGAGGTTCTGGAGCGGGAGGGCCATTTGGCCTGGGATTGTAGCGGGTCCAGCTGGTGGGGAGCAGTCCTTTCGGCCCGGGACTGCAGCAGGTCCAGCCTGGGGGGAGGGGTGTCGGGGAGCGGGAGCGGTGTCAGCAGATCCAGCCGGGGCTGGGCGGTAGTGGGGGGGAAGCAGTGTTAGCAGATCCAACCGGGGGTGATTGGTGGCAGCGGGTCCAGCGTGGGGTGGGTGGGGGTTGGGGGGAGGTGGTCGAGCGGGGGGGAGGGGGGATCGGTGGCAGCAAATCCAGCCGGAGGGAAGGATTCCGGAAATGAGGGGGTTGACATGAGGAAAGGTTGAGTAGGTTGGGCCTCTACCCAAAGGAATTCAGAAGAATGAGAGGTGATCTTATCGAAACGTATAAGATTATGAGGGGGCTTGACAAGGTGGATGCAGAGAGGATGTTTCCACTGATAGGGGAGACTAGAACTAGGGGGCATAATCTTAGAATAAGGGTCCGCCCCTGAGGAGGAATTTCTTCTCTCAGAGGTTGTAAATCTGTGGAATTCGCTGCCTTAGAGAGCTGTGGAAGTTGGGTCATTGAATAAATGTAAGACAGAGATAGACAGTTCTTAACCGATAAGGGAATAAGGGGTTATGGCGAGCGGGCAGGGAAGTGGAGCTGCGTCCATGATTGGATCAGCCATGATCGTATTAAATGGCGGAGCAGGCTCGAGGGGCTGTATGGCCTACTCCTGCTCCTATTTCTTATGTTCTTATGAAATTATGTCCTTTATTACCAGTCGCCCAATACAGCCAGAAATCTTAATCGGATTGATCGCTTCACCTTTGAACAACAATTATTTTAATGAATTAAATATTTTGGAGAACCTTTAATAATATTTCAAAATAGAATACTCTTTCTTTGATCAACTTGGATAAAAGAAACTGGAAGATGAAAGAGCAGTACAGATAGTTGATGCATCAAAGCTTGTGTGATTCTGATTGGATTTTTATTGTGCTGAAGGGTGATGATCAAACAAGTGGACTGAAGTGAAGAGCTGATGGGATATGTTTACTATTGGCCCCTGGCTTTCTGTAGGATTTTGTTGTGAGAGAACATTGTTCCAGTTTAGTTTTCAGTGACACGTTGTCACTTGCAGCCTGCAGGTAAATATCCCTAACAACACTGGGAGTACCTTCACCTCATGGACTACAGCGTTTCAAGAAGGCGGTTCATCACACCTTCTCAAGGGCAGTTAGGGATGGGCAATAAATGCTGGCACCCACATCCCATGAATTAATGTTAAAAAAATTTCATTTTGCAACAAACATAAAAATCGAAGGGTTTCTTAACAGGCACACCTTCCCGAGGAAGTACTGTCGTCGTATTGTGTTTGGATAGCTTGAAAGCTTTTTTCCCTATTGATCTGTACTTCTGGAATACAGGAAAATATCATTAAGTTGACAGCCGGCTACATTTCCTGATCTGCAACATTCGATGTAAAAACACTGCCATTAGCAATTTTCAGAGTTGTACAATACAAATTACTGTATTACAAGGAAAAGAATGAAGAACATAACTTTTCTGATACTGATGGACCTGCTGTGTATTTACAGCACCTTGTATTTTTATTTATGTTCAGTTTTTATCAGATAGTCTTTTTAGTATTCAAGTCTCCAGCACATCACTGTTCTTTTAACATGGTACTAATGTAAGAAGCTTTGTCCTCCTGTCATGCACACGTTATTGCATTGCATTGTTGACTTTCATGATGCGTATAGTTTATAAGATATTCCATATTTATGTGCTTACTAAGCTGTCGTTTAATGGCTCATTTGTCCTTTTCTGAATAGCTGGCTTATTTCTTCAACTCTGCATTCACTGTATTTTTGGTTCATGGGGGTAAATTTCTGCATGGTTAGTTGTGCCACTGTTACATGAGTGAGAAGAGATTTGTGCCCCCCAATGGTTAGTAGCGGTATTAGAGGGGGGAGAAATCAACCCAAAAAATAAAGACTTGCATTTATATAACGCCTTTCACGACCACCGAACACCTCAAAGCGCTTTACAGCCGATGAAGTATTTTTTTGGAGTGTAGTCACTGTTGTAATGTAGAAAACACGGCAGTCAATTTATGCACAGCAAGCTCCCACCAACAGCATTGTGATAATGACCAGATAATCTGTTTTTGTTTCGTTGATTGAAGGATAAAAATTGGCCAGGACACCGGGGATAACTCCCCTGCTCTTCTTCAAAATAGTGCCATGAGATTGTTTACGTCCACTTGAGAGAGCAGACGGGGCCTCGGTTTAATGTCTCATCTGAAAGACAGCACCTCTGACAGTGCAGTATTCCCTCTGTACTGCACTGGGAGTGTCAGCCTATTTTGTGCTCAAGTCCTGGAGTGGGATTTGAACCCATAACTTGTGAGGATGCTCACAGGTTTGTGGAGCTGTTGAATTGGGAGTGGCTTAGCCAGTCACGTGATGTTCACAAGACTTAATAAAACCCCAGCCAGTTGGGTTTGGGGGAATCCGCGATGAGGCAGGTGGTTTTGAGCCTAGTGGAAGAACTGATAATATATAGTGTGTTGTTAAACCTTTTGCTAATAAACCAACTAGTTCATGCTCCTCTTGTACTATGTGGGAAGTCAGGGATGCTTCCAGTGCCCCTGATGACTACATATGCGGGAAGTGTATCTGGCTGCAGCTCCTGACAGACTGCATTGCGGCACTGGAGCTGTGGGTGGATTCACTCTGGAGAACGACATGAATAGCACGCTTAGTGAGTTGGTCTTACCGCAGGTAAATGTTACACAGCCAGAGAGGGGATGGGTGACCAACAGGAAGAGCAGTGGAAGGAAGGTAGTGCAGGGGTCCCCTGCGGTCATCCCCCTGCAAAACAGATACACTGCTTTGGCTACTGTTGAGGGGGATGACTCTTCAGGGGAGGGCAGCAGCAGCCAAGTTCATGGCACCATGGGTGGCTCTACTGCACAGGAGGGCAGGAAAAAGAGTGGGAGAGCTATAGTGATATGGGATTCTATTGTAAGGGGAATAGATAGACGTTTCTGCGGCTGCAACCGAGACTCCAGGATGGTATGTTGCCTCCCTGGTGCAAGGATCAAGGATGATGTCTTGAAGCAGGTGCAGGACCTTTTGAAGGGGCAGGTTAAACAGCCAGTTGTCATGGTGCATATAGGTACCAATGATATAGGTAAAAAACAGGATGAGGTCCTACAAGACAAATTTAAGGAGCTGGGAGCTAAATTAAAAAGTAGGACCTCAAAAGTAGTAATCTCAGGATTGCTACAAATGCCACCTGCTAGTCAGAGTAGGAATTGCAGGATAGCTCAGATGAATGCGTGGCTTGAGGAGTGGTGCAGAAGGGAGGGATTCAAATTCCTGGGACATTGGAACCGGTTCTGGGGGAGGTGGGACCAGTACAAACCGGACGGTCTGCACCTGGGCAGGACCAGAACCAATGTCCTCGGGAGAGTGTTTGCTAGTGCTGTTGGGGGTGGGTTAAACTAATATGGCAGGGGGATGGGAACCTATGCAGGGAGACAGAGGAAAGTAGAATGGGGGCAGAAGCAAAAGATAAAAAGAAGAAAAATAAAAGTGGAGGGCAGAGAAATCCAAGGCAAAAAGCAAAAAGGGCCATATTACAGCAAAATTCTAAAGGGGCAAAGGGTGTAAAAAAAATAAGCCTGAAGGCCCTGTGCCTCAATGCGAGGAGTATTTGGAATAAGGTGGGCAAATTAACTGCGCAGATAGCAGTTAACTGATATGATGTAATTGGCAACACGGAGACATGGCTCCAGGGTGATCAAGGCTGGGAACTCAACATCCAGAGGTATTCAACATTTAGGAAGGATAGACAGAAAGGAAAAGGAGGTGGGGTGGCGTTGCTGGTTAAAGCGGTAATTAATGCAACAGTAAGGAAGGACGTTAGCTTGGATGATGTGGAATCGGTATGGGTGGAGCTACGGAATACCAAAGGGCAGAAAACGCTAGTGGGAGTTGTGTACAGACCACCAAACAGTAGTAGTGAGGTTGGGGACAGCATCAAACAAGAAATTAGGGATGCGTGCAATAAAGGTACAGCAGTTATAATGGGCGACTTTAATCTACATATTGATTGGGCTAACCAAACTGGTAGCAATGCGGTGGAGGAGGATTTCCTGCAGTGTATTAGGGATGGTTTTATGTCGAGGAGCCATCTAGAGGGCTGGCCATCCTAGACTGGGTGATATGTAATGAGAAAGGACTAATTAGCAATCTTGTTGTGTGAGGCCCCTTGGGGAAGAGTGACCATAATATGGTAGAATTCTTTATTAAGATGGAGCGTGACACAGTTAATTCAGAAACTAGGGTCCTGAACTTAAGGAAAGGTAACTTCGATGGTATGACACGTGAATTGGCAAGAATAGACTGGCGAGTGATACTTAAAGGGTTGATGGTGGATAGGCAATGGCAAACATTTAAAGATCACATGGATGAATGAACTTCAACAATTGTACATCCCTGTCTGGAGTAAAACTAAAACGGGGAAGGTGGCTCAACCGTGGCTAACAAGGGAAATTAAGGATAGTGTTAAATCCAAGGAAGAGGCATTTAAATTGGCCAGAAAAAGCAGCAAACCTGAGGACTGGGAGAATTTTATAATACAGCAGAGGAGGACAAAGGTTTTAATTAGCGGGGGGGAAATAGAGTATGAGTGGAAGCTTGCTGGGAACATAAAAACTGACTGCAAAAGCTTCTCTAGATATGTGAAGAGAAAAAGATTAGTGAAGACAAACATAGGTCCCTTGCAGTCAGATTCAGGTGAATTTATAATGGGGAACAAAGAAATGGCGGACCAGTTAAACAAATACTTTGGTTCTGTCTTCACGAAGGAAGGCACAAATAACCTTCTGGAAATAATAAGGGACCGAGGGTCTAGTGAGAAGGAGGAACTGAAGGAAATCCTTATTAGGCGGAAATTGTGTTAGGGAAATTGATGGGATTGAAGGCCGATAAATCCCCGTGGCCTGATAGTCTGCATCCCAGAGCACTTAAGAAAGTGGCCCTAGAAATAGTGGATGCATTGGTGATCATTTTCCAACAGTCTATCGATTCTGGATCGGTTCCTATGGATTGGAGGACAGCTAATATAACACCACATTTTAAGAAGGGAGGGAGCGAGAAGGCGAGTAATTATAGACCGGTTAGCCTGACATCAGTAGTGGGGAAAATGTTGGAATCAATTATTAAAGATGAAATAGCAGCACATTTGGAAAGCAGTGACGGGATTGGTCCAAGTCAGCATGGATTTATGAAAGGGAAATCCTGCTTGACAAATCTTCTTGAATTTTTTGAGGATGTAACTGGTAGAGTGGACAAGGGAGAACCGGTGGATGTGGTATATTTGGACTTTCAAAAGGCTTTTGACAAGGTCCCACACAAGAGATTGGTGTGCAAAATTAAAGCACGTGGTATTGGGGGTAATGTACTGATGTGTATAGAGAACTGGTTGGCAGACAGGAAGCAGAGATAAATGGGTCCTTTTCAGATTGGCAGGCAGTGACTAGTGGGGTGCCGCAGGGCTCAGTGCTGGGACCTCAGCTATTTACAATATACATCAATGATTTGGATGAGGGAATTGAGTGTAATATCTCCAAGTTTGCAGATGACACTAAACTGGGTGGCGGTGTGAGCTGTGAGTAGAATGCTAAGAGGCTGCAGGGTGACTTGGACAGGTTAGGTGAGTAGGCAAACGAGTGGCAGATGCAGTATAATGTGGATAAATGTGAGGTTATCCACTTTGGTGGCAAAAAACATGAGGGCAGAATATTATCTGAATGGCGGCAGATTAGGAAAAGGGGAGCTGCAACGAGACCTGGGTGTCATGGTACATCAGTCATTGAAAGTTGGCATGCGGGTACAGCAGGTGGTGAAGAAGGCAAATGGTATGTTGGCCTTCATAGCAAGGGGATTTGAGTATAGGAGCAGGGAGGTCTTACTGCAGTTGTACAGGGCCTTAGTGAGGCCTCACCTGGAATATTGTGTTCAGTTTTGGTCTCCTAATCTGAGGAAGGACGTTCTTGCTATTGAGGGAGTGCAGCGAAGGTTCACCAGACTGATTCCCGGGATGGTAGGACTGTCATATGGGGAGAGACTGGATCGACTGGGCCTGTATTCACTGGAGTACAAAAGAATGAGAGGGGATCTCATAGAAACATATAAAATTCTGACAGGACTGGACAAGTTAGATGCAGGAAGAATGTTCCCGATGTTGGGGAAGCCCAGAACCAGGGGACATAGAAACATAGAAACATAGAAAATAGGTGCAGGAGTAGGCCATTCGGCCCTTCTAGCCTGCACCGCCATTCAATGAGTTCATGGCTGAACATTCAACTTCAGTACCCCATTCCTGCTTTCTCGCCATACCCCTTGATCCCCCTAGCAGTAAGGACCTCATCTAACTCCTTTTTGAATATATTTAGTGAATTGGCCTCAACAACTTTCTGTGGTAGAGAATTCCACAGGTTCACCACTCTCTGGGTGAAGAAGTTCCTCCGCATCTCGGTCCTAAATGGCTTACCCCTTATCCTTAGACTGTGACCCCTGGTTCTGGACTTCCCCAACATTGGGAACATTCTTCCTGCATCTAACCTGTCTAACCCCGTCAGAATTTTATGTTTCTATGAGGTCCCCTCTCATTCTTCTGAACTCCAGTGAATACAAGCCCAGTTGATCCAGTCTTTCTTGATAGGTCAGTCCCGCCATCCCGGGAATCAGTCTGGTGAACCTTCGCTGCACTCCCTCAATAGCAAGAATGTCCTTCCTCAGGTTAGGAGACCAAAACTGTGCACAATACTCCAGGTGTGGCCTCACCAAGGCCCTGTACAATTGTAGTAACACCTCCCTGCCCCTGTACTCAAATCCCCTTGCTATGAAGGCCAACATGCCATTTGCTTTCTTAACCGCCTGCTGCACCTGCATGCCAACCTTCAATGACTGATGTACCATGACACCCAGGTCTCTTTGCACCTCCCCTTTTCCTAATCTGTCACCATTCAGATAATAGTCTGTTTCTCTGTTTTTACCACCAAAGTGGATAACCTCACATTTATCCACATTATACTTCATCTGCCATGCATAGTCTAAGGATAAGGGGTAAACCCTTTAGGACTGAGTTGAGGAGAAACTTCTTCACTCAGAGTTGTTAACCTGTGGAATTCCCTACCGCAGAGAGTTATTGATGCCAGTTCATTGGATATATTCAAGAGGGAGTTAGATATGGTCCTCATGGCTAAAGGGATCAAGGGGCATGGAGAGAAAGCAGGAAAGGGGTACTGAGGTGAATGATCAGCCATGATTTTATTGAATGGTGGTACAGGCTCGAAGGGCCGAATGGTCTACTCCTGCACCTATTTTCTATGTTTCTATGTTTCTATGATAGCAATGTGTTGCTATGAATTCTTAAGCAAAGAACCCATGAAGCAAATACATTACAATAACCTTCTGACTCAGAAGCAAAGGTACTACCAACTGAACCACTGGCTGACAGACAAAAGTGCATGGAGTCTCGATATTTCTACTGACTGCCCACTTCTGATCAGAAAGTCTAACTCATCAGCTTTTTAACCACCTGTCTTCTTGGTGCTTCTTTTAAAAAATCTTGTCTGAATAGACTTTTCTTTAAAACTCGACCCTTTTTACTCTTTTTCCAAATACTTTTTTGTGGAGCAAAAAAAAAGAAAAATGTTGCAACATGACAGTGTCCCAATTAAATGGAATGGCTTAGGAATGCAAACGGTAATATTTATAGAGACGGCACTGCTTGAGTATGGCTGAAGTTTAACAACACTGTGAGACCGAATTAGCGTTAATTATAGTTGCAGAAGTGACCTAATGTAAGAGAATTATTCAGACGTTGGAGGATAAAATTATTTATTTCCACACATGTGGTTTGCATTTGTGTCCTGCTTTAGAAGGAAAGACTTTACAAAAGCTGAATAAATTGTTTAGAATGATTCATAACTTAATTGTTACAGTTCAGTTAGCTTTATATGTTCTAATCCCTTTTAAAATTTGTCAATACTGTTGTGACTTTTTACTGAACTACCATTTTGTTACACACCTATTGTGCAAAGGTGAATTCAAACAATATGTCTACCATTCCTGACTGGAGTGAGCGAGGTACTGCTGTTGCCATCTACAGTGATTGTTCCTTTTTCTTTAGAACTTTTTGTACTACAAGCATGTTCATGCTTCCTCACATACATGCCTGAGCATGTGGAGTAGTACTTGTATTTTGCAGAAAGCAATAATGGTAGTGTGAGTAAGTGTGTGTGTGTTTGTACACCCCAGTCATACGCAATTTATAACTACTTACCAGCCTGAATCTGCAGCCCAACGTTCATGCTCCTGAGCAGGACGTATGCGGGGCATATTAGATTCTAAAACATTGGCGGCTCCAGATGTTTTGGTAAAGCCAACACAACACAACTTAACTACCAAAGTATATATTTGGGTCAGTTAAATTGTTGTGATATTCTTTTGTTCTGTACTATGACTTTTCACACTGAACATTATCAGTGTGGAAGTAAATTTTGATGCAATAGGTGTGGTATAATAAAGGCGATTTATAAATCTGTAATACTGATCCCATGCACAGTCACATTGCTTGGCAGGTAATATTTATCAGACAATAGTGAAACCTCCCTCTCCCTGTTTACTAAAATTCATGTGAAATAATTACCAATTTTTGACTACCAAAGTCTGTGACAACACAAGCCTTCCAATAAATGTGAACTCCCACATTACATGCCACATAATGAATACAAATATGTTGTAAAGTCTCTATCCAAAATTTTTTGTAAGGCAGCCAATATCTCCAGGCTGCTGACGTAGGTCATATAATGGTACATGCTTTTCAATTCAAGTAATCTTTCTAGTTCTATCCTATTCCACTTATGGTGAAAATAATTGGAACAGTGCGGTTTCTTGTATAATGCTCATACCATACATCTTAGACTGGAGTTGCACCATAGTGCTGGTCTTCGACAAGACCACAATGAGAAGCATAGTTGCCTACGTGTTGAGTGCAGTCAGGGAGCTGACCTCCAATATGATACCCTGAGGTTAAAATTGGCTAAAACTGGGGTGGAGGGTGGCATCTCAATGGCAGATGAAAATTCTGCTCCCCCGGACATGCACCCCAACCGGGTGGGGAGGGCAGGGGCATAAATACTAGGCCCTAACCGCTCTAATGTGATGGATGAACAGTGCTGACACAGACATTGTGGACAGGCTGATCAACTGACTCAATGAACTCCTCAGGAGATGATAGTTGTGCAGCATCTGACTTTACAGCTGTATGATGGTTCCTGAGCTTTCTACGCCACAATATTTAGATTAGTGCAGCTTCAAAACCACCTGTTAAAAGTCTTGTGAAGTGGATGTGCTATTGCAGGGGATGAGTGCAAAGAGGGTTGCTCTGTTTGGCATGCCAGAGCCTCCTCCCCAGAGGACACCAGTGCAGCATGCCTGGCAGAAATCTTTGAGGGAGGAGGTGATCTTGAATATCACCAACAATGACATCTCAATGGTACTTGTTGGCTGTATGTGTCTTTACAGCATAGAACCCAGAATTACAAGTGGCTCTGTGCTAACCTCGATGCTCACTACCATTACCAATTTTTCAGCGATTTTCATGCTTCTTCTGCGAAAGTTACGGCATACAGTCATGTTACAGAGGTTCTTCAAGCAATTTATATCTTTGCTATTGCAGTGATATTTCACCTGAACATCAAGAAGAAAAAGAAGAAGGACTTGCATTTATGGAGTGCCTTTCATGACCTCAGGATGTCCCAAAATGCTTTACATGAAGAACTTTGGAGTGTAGTCACTGTTGTAATGTAAAAAACGTGACAGCCAAATTGCGCACAAAAGCTTCCACATCAGCAATGTGATAACGACCAGACAACCTGTTTTTGTTTGTGATGTTGATTGAGGGGTAAATATTGGCCAGGACACCAGGATAACACTCCTGCTCTTCTTAAAAATAGTGCCATGGGATCTTTTACGTCCACCTGGGAGAGCGAACGGGGCCTTGGTTTAACGTCTCATCCGAAAGACAGCACCTCCGACAGGGCAGTATTTGCTCAGTACTGCACTGGGGTGTCAGCCTAGATTTCTTGTGCTCAAGTACCAGAATGAATGTAAAACTATTGCGTGAAATTAGCTTGTGGGCATACAAGTTATATTTACATAAACAATTGGATATTTGCAACTAATATTTGGTGTTGCAGAGTGGATTTTCAGGACCGCTAGATTTAAAATCAGTGGAGCAAGTCTCCTCCGGATAGACACTGAAGCACTGGACATAATTTTCTAAGACTGACTTTAAAACCAAAGTATTATTTATTTATTTATTATGTATTTCCTGTCATGGTATTGCAGTCCATTACTTCTATTACTCAGAATTCCAGGAAAGCAGTTGTAAAAGATTATATGAATGCGAAGGTGTGCTTCTCTGAACAGCTGCAGCCCAATGAGCAAAATCTGACTCTATTTTGTTGTGGTGCAGTATGATAGGTATTGTAGATTATATCATTAAGACGATCCTTCCCCAATTCTCTGAATTACAATTTCTCTTTTACAACAATAACTAAGATGTTATCTTTTGTAGAGTTGGTTTACAACTTCCTGGAGTTCCCTACATGAATAGTTTGGTCTACCATTAATGTATTTTTAGAGATGTGAGAGAAAAATTCAAAAGCTGAGTGACACCATCTATTTCTTATAGATGTTTGGTTGTGTTAGGTTTATGCTCATTATTCAGTTGGAATGGGATGTTACAATTTAAGATGATGAAGGGAGAGTTGGTGTAGGAGCAGAGAGGGTGCATTTGTGTGTGACCTCATTATGGATTGACTGTGATGTAGCTTGGTTTAAAAAAAATCTTAGTGACAAGTATTTGGTTCGTAGGCAACAAAGAGCAATAGTGCATGGGCAGATCTGGTTGGCAGCCAGTTATCATTGGCGTGTCAGTCAGAAAGTCACAGTGTTGGAGACGCTGTTGGCTATAATTTATATAAATGATATAGAGGAAGGAATTGTGTGCAAAGTGTCCCAAGTTTACAGACGATACCAAATTGGGAGTAGTGGCAAATGATTATCAATGTGCACAAATCCAAAGGGATCTTGACAAGCTCAAACAGTGGTCAGAGAAATGGCAGGTGCAATTTAAGATAAGGAGTATAAGATTATTGCATGCTACAGCCAACACAGACTTCATTATGGAAAAGAAAACTTTAAAATTCATTTTAACTTGCGGCTGGAGCTACTTTGTACTGAATTGCTGTCAGTGCTGTGCTTCTTGCTGTGGTTCAACATCTGCACAGCATTGTGTCGAGGAGATACTTATCATTCGCAGGCTCACCAGACTGCAACAGAAGTTAAAAGCATTTGTTCCCTGCGTGCTGCTCCCACAAATGCTCACGTGTTTTTGTGCAGTGGTTTCTGAATTCTTGAGCCCAACATTTTTCCACAGATCTGTTGCCACTGTTGGTTTTTATGTGTCAGAGGGATTTCTTAAAAAGAAATAAAGGGGTAATTTATAGTCATCCAACAAATGTGGGAGAAGTGAGTCTACCAAATATTGATAATTATACCACTTAACTAACCACAGTGAGAGAAGATATGTACTATTTATTAAACATTATGTATTTTGGAACTTGTCTGACGTGCAGTGATAGTTAACTGTAGTTGGTTGTCACATTTCTGCACTGTGGAGTTGCCAGATATCGCCCACCTCATTCACAGATGAGCACTTAGCCTCCCTTCTCACGCTAAGGAGAGAAAAGAAGTTTAACCTCTGATGTTCTTTATAAACTTAGATTTTGTGTTCAACAGAGCATGTGAAATTGTGGCATACTAGCATTAACCTCAACAATGTTTACATTCATATTGGCCTCATTATATTAGAGATTCTCATGCTGTTTAAATTGTAAATTTTAGCTATGCAAATGTCTCGGAGCCACTCGTTCTTTGCTGTTCCTATTGGCATAACATTCACTGTGAGCTACTCGAGGCTGTAATGTAATATGAACATCTGACAGAATTTAACACGAGACACTGACAGAATGGTCCAGAATCCATTGAGCAACATGACATATATCGTACTATATTTTATACTAGACAATATAGTGGGAGCTCGGTGTAAAATGCTGGCAGTACAGCTATATGCTTAACACGCCGAATTCCGCGATCTGAAATATAAAAACGCAAATAGCCTTGAAAATTCTTGGGTGCAATCCTGTCAACTGTGTCAGGCTTGTGCCTACTGGGGATTTCCACTGCTGACATTTACACACACCTAGTGGGCACTCATGCCATAATGGCCACGTCTCAGGTGCCTGTCTGCCTTTAACAGGCCAGAAAATTGTCTGTCTTCTGCTGGTCTGAAGGGGTGTCCAGTCTCTATAAAAATTACATGATGGCCTCCTCAACCCACTTTTGCCTATCAACTTTTCGCATATGCAAGTCTTTCATATCCAGCCCCAAAAATGTCATTGAAGAGATTGGTATACTTGTTTCGTCTTAGTGAATCGGCCTCTGAAAATTAGCCAGGCCGAATAGTTGCCTGGGATGTGACAACTCCCAGGGAGTCCCCACCTTGGCCACAACCCTTCCAGGCCAGTTACCATACCAGGCCATTGATAACTCCTGTCTAGGCCAGGAGCATATCTGGGTCATGGACTACTTTGTGGCTGTTCTGCCCCACTCCTACTGGAATTATGATAGCAGCGTAGGGAAGCGTGATGGAGAAAGAAGTTATTTGTCACAATATAACTCTACTTTTTCACACTATATGGCTCAGAGATGTGGTCTATGTACAGCAGACACCTCAAAGCACTGGAAAAGTACCATCAGCGCTGTCTCCACAAGATCCTGCAAATCCACTGGGAGGATAGACACACCAACGTCAGTGTTCTCGATCAGGCCAACATCCCCAGCGTCGAAGCACTGACCACACTTGACCAGTTCATTGGGCGGGCAACATCATCCGCATGCCCAACACAAGACTCCTTAAGCAAGTGCTCTACTTGGAACTCCTACACGGCAAGCGAGCCCCAGGTGGGCAGAGGAAACGCTTCAAGAACACCCTCAAAGCCTCCTTGATAAGGTGCAGCATCCCCACCGACACCTGGGAATTCTTGGCCAAAGACCGCCCTAAGTGGAGGAAGTGCATCCGGGAGGGCGCTGAGCGCCTCGAGTCTCATCGCCGAGAGCATGCAGAAAACAAGCGCAGGCACAGAAGGAATGTACGGCAAACCAGACTTCCCACCCACCCTTTCCATCAACCACTGTCTGCCCCACCTGTTACAGAGACTGTAATTCCTGTATTGGACTGTACAGTCATCTGAGAAGTCACTTATAGAGTGGAAGCAAGTCTTCCTCGTTTTCGAGGGACTGCCTATGATGATGTACTATTTCACACTATACAAGGTAATCGAGGACCCGGTTCGTAATTGTGACAAAACCCAGGTTGTCGATTGGAGTGTGGGCAGGAACTTCAGCGGGGCCCAGGTACAGCAGAGGTGCGGCGAATGACCGTAACAGAGGAACGGAGCGAGATCGGGGCCCAGGAGAGACGAGGGCCCAGGGGCAGCATGGGCCAGCCCACACTGCGATATGTGTGCGCACTAGTTCCGTGCAGCAGAGCTGGTCTCCAGTCGTCTTAGTTAATCCTTGCCACTGGACCAAGACCTAGCTCTGTCAAGCCCGTGTGGTGGCTGGTGTGCAACGGTCACCACATGTTAAAAAAATCCACACACAGGCATCTTCCACCCTTCAATATGCAGTTCGGGACCTGGAATATTAGGTCCTTCATTGAAACACCTGTGAACTCATCCCTTTATGGTGTGGAAGCAAGTCATCCTCGATATGAAGGACCGCCAAAGAAGAAGTAATTTGCATTTATCAGGATAATGGCATATAAATGCTTTTTCAGCAGGGTTTTTTCAACTTGAAAAGCATATACTGTAATATGAATCTAACTAGCTTGTTCTAATTCTTTTGCTGGAAGCTACCCTTTCCGTTGTGAATTTGGTTCACAAACTACATCTGTTTCAATATTATGTAGAGAATACAGTCAAGGAAAGTTGTCTAAGGATGCATTTACAATACAGGTTTAGCATTGGTATGAAGTGATTTCAGCTCCCCACTGCTGTGAAACTTGCAGTGCAAATCCGGAGTCAAGGTCTGGCCAGAAGAGGGTTTCACATGCTTTGGTTTGACACTGCAAAGAATGTAAAACTGGTTTACAAAGTGCACAAGGGATCCAGTGGACACCCAAGGCACATTTTAACCTTAACCAACATTAATTTATATACTTAGAGAGCAGAGACTCACTTTTCTAAACTCTCTAAACATTTAGGTCTGGAGTTTCTTCCATAGGTACAACCTGGAAGTTAGAGCCAAAGATGCACCCAATGTCACGCCCATTTTGCAACATTGGAGCCAAACACTGTAAATATGGTATTGTCTGGCTGGGACCTGATTGTTCAGCAAATACAAGTAAAACTCCAACAAAAGCAAAATACTGCAGATGCTCGAAATCTGAAATAATAACAGAAAATGCTGGAGATACTCAGCAAGTCAGGCAGCATCTGTGGCGAGAGAAACAGACTTAACGTTTCAGGTCGATGACCTCAGCGGAGTATCTCCAGCATTTTCCGTTTTCATTGCAAGTATAATTGTTTGTCATTAGTTGGCGGCTTCTCAGATTTCGCTCTCCCCCAACATATATTGAGTAAGTTGTATTTTAATGTGCTGTGAAAATGTGAAAGAAGTGGCTGGAAGAAATTTTAACCGTGCTGTTGGTAGTGGTCCCTTTTAACCATTTTGTGATGGGAGTACATTTATTTGTCACTTTGGTGACTGGAAAATGCTGGGCCAGCGCGCTGGGTCTGGAAATATGCTTTCTGGCTTTTGAATGTCCTTCCCAGTTCCTGTACAATCCAGGGCCAGAAGAATTTCCTGGGGAAGACAAAAATCACTGGGAGCAGTTTCCACAATAGTTAATTACGTAGGTCTGGAATTTCCTGTGTATTTGCACCCAGATACACGCGCAATCTGGGCCAAATCAAATACGCAGGCTAAAGCATCACGGAATTTTGGGCGTAAGTGAGTTACGCACGTAAGTGTAATATGCCCATAGCTCCTCGATCTTTTGCAATCGTCTATTGATCCCTACGCCCGAATGTATCTCCACCAATAATAATGAACCCTCCCACAAGTTACAGAGCCTTGTACACAAGATCTTTGCAATTGCACTTGCTCAGAGGCTCTCTTTAAATTACGGCCAGATTTTGTTGATGCTTCAGAATTCATTCAGGCAGTTACAACAAGGCAGTTGCTATGGTTACGGCTATTGATGACGAGAATGAGTGTGAACTGATTCAATTATTCTTAAAATGAATCATGGGAAGACAGCTCTAGTGAGGTTATAAAATTAAACGTTTGTGTGATAACAAGCATTTGGTGTACTGTGATCTGGAGCACACAAATCTTATGAATGCAATAACTGACTGAGCCAAGGGAAATGGCTACATGTTTGCTGCGATAATTGGTAACAGAGATATTTGTTTCCCTCTAGTGGAAATGGAGGACTAGTACAGCCCAACAAATTTAAATGTTGACTTCCTCCATTTTTCTCCCTCTCTCGAATCCACAGCAAATGGTACAGTGTGCAGGGTAACCTTTCTCTTTCATTTGACGCAATTCAGACACTGATGCCATCTTCTTAAAACAGAAAGAAACCTGTAGTTTATCTGCTCAGGAAGTGGGGATAACTTGCTACTGCAGGATTTGATTAAGTTTATCAAAGTTACACATGCAGAATTCTTCAGGATCACAAAGAGCACCTTCTGATTCTAGTTAGAATCCTCTGAAGAAATAAATTTGAGTGTTTAACTTATTAAGTGAAAAATACCTGAAGGAATAGTGACTAAAGTGGGAAAAATAGTAAAATCATGAAAATGAATTATTTTTAGAAAGAAAGACTTGCCTTTATATGACCTTTCATGACCACCAGAACGTCTCAAAGTGCTTTACAGCCAATAAAGTACTTTTTGGACTGTAGTCACTGTTGTAATGTAGAAAACACATCAGTCAATTAGCACAAAGCAAGCTCTCACATACAACAATGTGATAATGACCAAATAATCTGTTTTTGTTATGTTGAATGAGGGATAAATATTGGTCAGGACACCGGGGATAACTCCCATGCTCTTCTTCAAAATAGTGCCGTGGGATCTTTGACATCCATCTGAGAGAGAAGACAGGGCCTCAGTTTAACATCTCATCCAAAAGATGGCGCCTCCGACAGTGCAGCACTCCCTCAGTACTGCATTGGAATGTCAGCCTAGATTTATGTGCTCAATTCTCTGGAGTGGAACTTGAACACACAACCTTCTGACTCAGAGGCGAGTGTGCTACCCACTGAGCCACTGGCTGACATATTACATATGACATATTAAAAACATCAAATGAAGTATAAAATCAAGATCTACTTTTCAAGAAAAGCAAGTCGAAAGGACTGTGAAAAATGTGTGATTCTAATCTGAATACCTTTAACTTCTGTTGCAATCATTATGTGACAATGGGAAATTCCGTGTCACTGATTCAGTTTGGGTAGTACAAGTAATAGATCCTTGGGGGATTGAATTTTGGACAAGATGATTTTTAAATAGAAACTCACTTTTGTGATTGCATAACAATAGATGTCATATAACCAGTTTGGGGCCAAGTTATAGTCAAATTGTTTTACCTATGAACCCTAGCAGCATGTGGCCATTGTTCCCTAAGTACTATCTCTGCACAGTGCACTGACATACATCGTGCTATTCAGTTTTAAAAGAACTGCTGCACTTCATATCCCACTAAAAAATCCTCCTAATTGTCAGGGTATTTCAGTAAGCAATGCATTGCCACACATTTCACATTTTTGGCAGCAAGGATTCTCCTGATTTGGTGTTTCACTAGAAATACTGAACAGAGGAAATCATCACTAGTACAATTATTGTCAACAGACATAGCTAGACTCAACAATGAGAGGTATTGTTACCCCTATTCCCTGGAAAAATAGGTTGCCAGTTTTTGTGTCAGTTATAAACTGGTAAGCAAGGGCAAATGGGGACAGTAAAAGGGACAGAGACTCACTATACCAGATCTCTGCCCCACTTGTACGCGGTGCACATTTCTGTTGGCAATATGGGCAGGTGCAGGTAGCTTCCAACTGAAACATAGTGACACATTAAGTCTAAGCATTACGCTCTCTGTACCATTTGTCCCTTGTTCCACATAAACTGTACTATTTCTGTCTGTTAACCTGTTTGAATGTCATACTGTATTTTTCTCAAGTGGAATTATTTATACACGTGCAAAATCTACAATCTACAAGGGGACATAATTCAAACTAGTAAAACGAAATTTAGGAATGGTATCAGGAAGTTCTTTATACAAAGATCGATCAATAAATGGAATGGTGAGTAGTGGAGGCAAAAAACTTAGAATTGTTTAAGAAACAATAGGATGCCATAAAGTGAGGACTGGATGAATGTCCTTCCTGATTTGTATTTATCTTGTGAATAATAAGTAATATACATAAAACTATAATACATTTAATTCGTGTCCAGTATAACAATGATGATCAGTTTTCAGTCCTTACACAATAACTATTATAGCAACCTAATTAGAGAATCATACTATGAAACTATTATCATGAACAAAAAATTACATTTTTGAACAGCTACATCCATCAATAGATTGTCTAAAAGTAACACAACCATATTTCTAATGTTACAAACATTCCCTTTTCTTTATTTGAGTCTTATTCCTTTCACTGAGGGTATCACCATCAGGTCAACTTCACAGAATAATACAAGTGTGCCTTTCACCAGTAACCACTAGATGGCAGTATTTTAGACAAATCTTGCACCATATTTGGGGACAATTTCCTCTGAGTTGTGTGCAGTACAATTGTAAATGTGCCAAAGAGTTTGTTTCATAGCACATTGAGGAAATGTTTTCATCTTATTGCTTCAGTTTGAGTAGCAGCTTTCATTGTTTTCCTAAATTCGGGTCAAAAAGTGGTATGACCAGCTGTGAGTAAATATATGCATTTTTGAGTCAAAAATGAAACTTCAGTTTTAATTAGCAAAACAATTCTGGAAGCAACAAAATAACATAATAAAAGCAAATAAAATACGTTTACAACTAAAAGGAATTCACATGCGTCATGAGCCACATCATCAATGTCTCCTCCCTCATCTAATGGACATGAAACAGGTAATTGAAGGCGCACTCTCTGTTGATTGTGCTCATCAGCATGGAAAGAAGATGAGGTACTCTCTGTGCCAAGCAAGGGAAGTGGTTACACTCATTGCCCCAGTACAGCAGTACGCGATGCTGATGTTTCTGGGTTTTATTAGGTTTGACTCTGATTTGAAAATTCACCATTTTCAGGAAATGATTAGGTTTAATTGAGTTTATCCCTGAAATCAGAAAGCTAATATGGGATCAAAGCAGTACAAAGAGTATTGTTCTGGAAGGTCACCTACCACAATTAATTAATTACTTATATCAGATCTGGTACTGATGCTAAAAACAATGTTGTCCAGCATTGCTCTAAAGGCCAATTTTCAAATGGCAGAAGCAAAACACTGCAGATGCTGGAAATTTGAAATAAAAACAGAAAATGCTGGAAATACTCAGCAGTCAGGCAGCGTCTGTGCAGAGAGAAACCACAAATGCTGCCTGACCTGCTGAGTATTTCCAGCATTTTCTGTTTGTATTTCAAATGGCAGAATCTAGAAAAGGTAATGGGACAGAGATGCAAATCTTAGTTTAAATATATTTTGAGCAAAATTTTGCACTGCAACCATTGAATTACTTAGTGGCAGGAGAAATTCCCATACCCATTCCAGGAGTCTTAGGGGGCAATAGCGTTGATACGGCAAAACATTACACGAGCATTAAGAAAAAATTAGCACTGTACAAAAGCTGTTTAGTATTTCTGTCCGGTGAGGGACAGGAGTCTGTAAGATACCATTTTATTTAAAAAATACAAAAATCAGAAGCAGTATTTCACTTAGAACCATTCACTGTTTGAATCAACTGTTATCTTTTAGCTAATAATTGTGTGCTGTCAACTGTGGAAAAAAATGTTGCTCATTAATTCCTCTGGCTTGTCTTTTCCTAAATTATATACTATCGTAATTGCCTTGGCTGAAGAGTGTTTGCAGTACTTGTACATATTCAGGCAACTTAATAATGTTGGGCACGGATTATTGTATGCACATGGTCTGGCAGTAGTAGTGATAACATTTATGTTTGACTGTATTGCTGCAGATAACAGTTGTTTGCAATTGCAGTACCTATTCGTTCTATGCCTAGAAGCAAATAAATCTGATTGACGTGACAAATTGAATTGTACCTGCCCCAATGTACATGTGGGAAAGAGACTCTGCGGCCAAAATGGCAAGAGTTCTTACGCATCCCTTTTGATACAGCTGAAACAACTCTACAAATCTTGGAGTTACTTCATCTATAGTGAAAGATGTGGGTAACATCAAGCACCATTAAGAAATCATAGAACCATAGACTAGTACAGCACAGAAGGTGGCCATTCAGCCCATTGAGTCTGTGCCGGCTCTTTCGAAGAGCAATCAGTTCGACCCTTTTTCCCCATTCTTATCCCATATCTCTGCAATTTTTTCTTCTTCAAGTATTTATCCAATTTCCTTTTGAAGGCGATTATTGAATCTGTATCCACCACCCCATCAGGCAGTGTATTCCAGATCCTAACCACTCGTTGAGTAAAAAGGTTTTTTCATGTCGATCTTTCAGCCATTGGAACCAGTTTCTCTTTATTTAGTCTCCCTAAACCCGTTATGATTTTAAATACCTCTATCAAATCTCCCCTTAGCCTTCTCTGCACTAAGGAGAACAATCCTAGCTTCTCCAGTCCAGCCATATAACTGTAACCCCTGGAAGTATTTCAGTAAATTTATTCTGTACCCTCTCCAAAGCCTTCAGGTCCTTCCAAAAGTGTGGTGCCCAGAATTGAATTCAATATTCCAGCTAGGGCTAAACTAGTGATTTATATAGGTTTAGCATAACTTACTGGCTTTTGTACTCCAGGACTCTATTTATAAAGTCGAGGATCCCATATGCTTTACTAACTGCTTTGTTAAGTCTCGGAGCTTGAGCGAGGACTGGAGGCACTAAGGAGCATCCGAGAGAACAAGAGGTACGTGGATAGCTCATTTCAGGCGTTGGTCACCCCACAGATTAAAAGGGTACAGGAGGATAGGGAATGGGTGACCGTCGCACACAAGAGTATGGCGAGGCAGGTAGTGCAGGAGTCCCCTGAGGTTATCCCACTGTCCAACCGATACTCTATTCTGACTACTGGCGAGGGCGGTGATGCCTCTGGGGAGTGCAGCCAGGGCCAAGTCCACAGCACCGTGGGTGGCTCAGCTGCACAGGGGGGAAGGAAGAAGACGGGATGGGCTATAGTGATAGGAGATTCAATAGTTAGGGGAGCAGATAGGCGCTTCTGCGGCAGCAAAAGTGACATCAGGATGGTGTGTTACCTCCCTGGTGCAAGGGTCAATGATGTCACTGAGCGACTGCAGGGCATTCTGGGGAGGGAAGGGGAACAGCCAGTGGTTGTGGTCCACATTGGTACCAACGACACAGGTAGAAAGAGGGGTGAGGTCCTGAAAGCTGAGTTTAGGGAGCTAGGAGTAAGATTGAAAGCCAGGACCTCAAAGGTGGTAATCTCGGGATTACTGCCAGTGCCACGTACTAGTGAGGGTAGAAATAGACAGGCTAGTCAGATAAATATGTGGCTGGGGCATTGGTGTAGGAGGGAGGGCTTTAGCTTCCTGAACAATTGGGACCGCTTCTGGGGTATGTGGGACCAGTACAAGTCGGACAGGTTACACCTCAACAGAGACGGGACCAATGTTCTCGCGGGTGGTTTTGATAGTGCGGTTGGGAGGGCTTTAAACTAGCTTGGCAGGGGGATGGGAACCCAGGAGAGGGCTCTGAGCTAGTTAGAGTGGGTGAGAGCTCAGATGAACAGAACCCCAAGAAAGGATGCAAAAGGCAGGAGGCAACAGAGCAGAGTAGCACTGGGGTAAGTGTAAACCATAAGGTGATAGGAAGGGACAATATGTATGAATATAAAAGGGCTGCAGGAGGGGTCAAAACTAAAAATCATGGTTTAAAAACTAGTATTAAAACACTTTACCTAAACGCACGCAGCATTCGAAACAAAGTAAATGAGTTGACAGCACAAATCATTACAAATGGGTATAATTTGGTGGCCATTACAGAAACGTGGTTGCAGGGTGGCCAAGACTGGGAATTAAACATACAGGGGTATCTGACAATTCAGAAAGATAGACAAGAAGGGAAAGGAGGTGGGGTATCTCTGTTAATAAAGGATGATATCAGGGCAGTTGTGAGAGACGATATTGGCTCTAATGAACATAATGTTGAATCATTGTGGGTGGAGATTAGAGATAGTAAGGGGAAAAAGTCACTGGTGGGTGTAGTTTATAGGCCCCCAAATAATAACTTCACGGTGGGGCGGACAATAATCAAGGGAATAATGGAGGCATGTGAAAAAGGAACAGCAGTAATTATGGGGGATTTTAACCTACATATCGATTGGTCAAATCAAATCGCATGGGGTAGCCTTGAGGAGGAATTCATAGAATGCATACGGGATTGTTTCTTAGAACAGTATGTTACAGAACCTACAAAGGGAGCAAGCTATCTTAGATCTGGTCCTGCGTAATGAGACAGGAATAATAAACAATCTCCGAGTAAAAGATCCTCTCGGAATGAGTGATCACAGTATGGTTAAATTTGTAATACAGATTGAGGGTGAGGAAGTAGTGTCTCAAACGAGTATACTATGCTTAAACAAAGGGGACTACAGTGGGATGAGGGCAGAGTTAGCTAAAGTAGACTGGAAACACAGACTAAACGGTAGCACAATTGAGGAACAGTGGAGGACTTTTAAGGAGCTCTTTCATAGTGCTCAACAAAAATATATTCCAGTGAAAAAGAAGGGCTGGAAGAGAAGGGATAACCAGCCGTGGATAACCAAGGAAATAAAGGAGAGTATCAAATTAAAAACCAATGCATATAAGGTGGCCAAGGTTAGTGGGAAACTAGAAGATTGGGAAAATTTTAAACAACAGCAAAGAATGACTAAGAAAGCAATAAAGAAAGGAAAGATAGATTACGAAAGTAAACTTACGCAAAACATAAAAACAGATAGTAAAAGCTTTTCCTGATATATAAAATGGAAAAGAGTGACTAAAGTAAATGTTGGTCTCTTAGAAGATGAGAAGGGGGATTTAATAATGAGAAATGTGGAAATGGCTGAGACCTTAAACAATTATTTTGCTTCGGTCTTCACAGTGGAAGACACAAAAACCATGCCAAAAACTGATGGTCACGAGAATGTGGGAAGGGAGGACCTTGAGACAATCACTATCACGAGGGGGGTAGTGCTGGACAGGCTAATGGATCTCAAGGTAGACAAGTCCCCTGGTCCTGATGAAATGCATCCCAGGGTATTAAAAGAGATGGCGGAAGTTTTAGCAGATGCATTCGTTATAATCTACCAAAATTCTCTGGACTCTGGGGAGGTACCATCGGATTGGAAAGCAGCTAATGTAACGCCTCTGTTTAAAAAAGGCGGCAGACAAAAGGCATGTAACTATAGGCCGGTTAGTTTAACATCTGTAGTGGGGAAAATGCTTGAAGCTATGATTAAGGAAGAAATAGCAGGACATCTAGATAGAAATAGTGCAATCAAGCAGACGCAACATGGATTCATGAAGGGGAAATCATGTTTAACTAATTTACTGGAATTCTTTGAGGATATAACGAGCATGGTGGATAGAGGTGTACCGATGGATGTGGTGTATTTAGATTTCCAAAAGGCATTCGATAAGGTGTCACACAAAAGGTTACTGCAGAAGATAAAGGTACGTGGAGTCAGAGGAAATGTATTAGCATGGATAGAGAATTGGCTGGCCAACAGAAAGCAGAGAGTCGGGATAAATGGGTCATTTTCGGGTTGGAAATCGGTGGTTAGTGGTGTGCCACAGGGATCGGTGCTGGGACCACAACTGTTTACAATATACATAGATGACCTGGAAGAGGGGACAGAGTGTAGTGTAACAAAATTTGCAGATGACACAAAGATTAGTGGGAAAGTGGGTTGTGTAGAGGACACAGAGAGGCTGCAAAGAGATTTAGATAGGTTAAGCGAATGGGCTAAGGTTTGGCAGATGGAATACAATGTCGGAAAATATGAGGTCTTCCACCTTAGGAAAAAAAAACAGTAAAAGGGAATATTATTTGAATGGGGAGAAATTACAACATGCTGCGGTGCAGAGGGACCTGGGGGTCCTTGTGCATGAATCCCAAAAAGTTAGTTTGCAGGTGCAGCAGGTAATCAGGAAGGCGTACAAAAGCAGGGAGGTCCTGCTGCAACTGTACAGGGTATTGGTTAGGCTGCACCTGGAGTACTGCATGCAGTTTTGGTCACCTTACTTAAGGAAGGATATACTAGCTTTGGAGGGGGTTCAGAGACGATTCACTCGGCTGATTCCGGAGATGAGAGGGTTACCTTATGATGATAGATTGAGCAGACTGGGTCTTTACTCGTTGGAGTTCAGAAGGATGAGGGGTGATCTTATAGAAACATTTAAAATCATGAAAGGGATAGACAAGATAGAGGCAGAGAGGTTGTTTCCACTGGTAGGGGAGACTAGAACTAGGGGGCACAGCCTCAAAATACGGGGGAGCCAATTTAAAACCGAGTTGAGACGGAATTTCTTCTTCCAGAGGGTTGTGAATCTGTGGAATTCTCTGCCCAGGGAAGCAGTTGAGGCTAGCTCATTGAATATATTCAAATCACAGATAGATAGATTTTTAACCAATAAGGGAAATAAGGGTTATGGGGAGCGGGCGGGTAAGTGGAGCTGAGTCCACGGCCAGATCAGCCATGATCTTGTTGAGTGGCGGAGCAGGCTCAAGGGGCTAGATGGCCTACTCCTGTTCCTAATTCTTATATTCGTATGTTCTTATGTAATCTGATCTACTATCTTCAAAGATTTGTGCGCAAACGCCCTTTTGTTTTTTTGTCTTTCTGTTCTTGCAAACTCTTTAAAATTGTACCATTGAACTCGTATTTTCTCTCCTCATTCTGCCTACCAAAATGTTTCACCTCACTTTTCTACATTGAATTTCATCTACCATGTGACTGCCCATTCCACTAGCCTGCCTATGTCCTTTTGAAGTCTATTACTAACTTTGTCGCTGTTTGCTACACTTCCAAGTTTTGTGTCATCTGCAAATTTTGATATTGTGTCCTGTACTCCCTAGTCTAAGTCATTAATGTATATCAAAGACAACAGCGGTTCTAGTGCTGAACCTTGGGGAACTCCACTGTATACTGCCCTCCAGACCGAAAAATAGCCATTCACCATAGCTCTCTGTTTTCTATCTCTTGGCCAGTTTTGTATCCATGCTACTACTGCCACATTTATCCAATGAGTTTCAGTTTTGCTAACAAGCATAATATGTGCTACTCCTTTTGAAAATCCATATACACAACTTCAGATGTACTGCCCTCATCCACCCTCTCTGTACCTTGTCAAAAAACTTGATCAAGTTAGTCAAACACAATTTGCCCTTAACAAATCCATGCTGGCTCTCCATTATTAGTCCATGCTTGTCCAAGTGGGTGTTAATGTTCTCTCAGATTATTGTTTCTAAAAGTTTCCCCACCACCAATGTTAAAGTGACTCATCCATCATCATTGGCAGTCCCTCGAAGCGAGGATGACTTGCTTCCACGCCAAAAACGGATGAGTTCACAGTTGTTTCAATGAAGGACCTAATATTCCAGATCCCAAACTACATCGTGAAGGGTGGAAGATGCCTGTACTTGGATTTTTTTACGCATGGTGGCCATTGCACACCAGCCACCACACGGGCTTGACAGCGCTAGGACTTGGTCCAGTGGCAAGGATTACCCAAGACTAACTGGAGACCAGCTCTGCTGCACAGACCGAGCGTGCACACATATCGCAGTGTGGGCTGGCCTGTGCTGCCCCTGGACCCTCGCCTCTTCTGGGCCCCAGATTCACACCTCTCCTGGGCCCCGGTCACTTCCCTCTCCGGACTTTTGCTGCTCCTTCACCCCTCCTGCTGTGCCTGCCCGCACTGCAATCAGCCATCTGGCTTCATAGCCGTCGCCCTCCTGCTGCCACACGCTGCTCCCTCCAATGGCCCCGGCCTGCTGATGGTCTTGCAGGCCGGGACCGCACCGATATCCGGGCCGGGCCTTAGCGTGCTGCTCCCTCCGATGGCCCTGGCCACCAGTTGGAGTGACTGGCCTGTAATTGTCACCTTTTTTGAACAAAGATGTAACAATTTCAATCCTCCAGTCCTCTGGCACCAAGCCTATATCTAAGGAGGATTGGAAAATTGTGGTCAGCACCTTCGCAATTGCTACCGGAGGACAGACGCATCAATGTTAGCGTCCTCGTCCAGGCCAACATCCCCAGCATTGAGGCACTGACCACACTTGATCAGCTCCGCTGGACAAGCCACATAGTCTGCATGCCAGACACGAGACTCCCAAAGGAAGCGCTCTACTCAGAACTCTTTCATGGCAAACGAGCCAAAGGTGGGCAGCGGAAACGTTACAAGATCACCCTCAAAGCCTCCCTGATAAAGTGCAACATCCCCACCGACACCTGTGAGTCCCTGGCCAAAGACCGCCCTAATTGGAGGAAGTGCATCCGGGGGGGGGGCGCTGAACTCCTCGAATCTCGTCGCCGAGAGCATGCAGAAATCAAGCGCAGGCAGCGGAAAGAGCGTGCGGCAAACCAGTCCCACCCACCCTTTCCCTCAATGACTATTTGTCCCATCTGTGACAGAGACTGTTGTTCTCATATTGGACTGTTCAGTCACCTGAGAACTCATGTTAAGAGTGGAAGCAAGTCTTCCTCGATTCCGAGGGACTGCCTATGATGATGATGATGAATTGCTACCCTTACTTTCCTCAGCAGCCTAGGAGGCATCCCAATTGGACTGGGTGACATATACACTTTAAGCACTCCCAACCTTTATAGTGCCTCCTCTTTATCTATTTTTATCTCATCTTGTATCCCAACAATCTCCTTGTTTAACGCTGCTTTGACAAAGTCCTCTTCCTTGGTAAACACTGATACAAAGTCCTCACTTAGTACCTCAGCCATCCCCTCTGCCTCCACCAATAGTTCTCCATTGTAATCCCTAATCAGCCCCACTGCTCGGCAGACAA
Source organism: Pristiophorus japonicus (assembly GCF_044704955.1). NCBI lineage: Eukaryota > Metazoa > Chordata > Chondrichthyes > Pristiophoridae > Pristiophorus > Pristiophorus japonicus. The sequence goes on along the minus strand of NC_091988.1, from coordinate 180,556,374 downwards.
CTCTTTTACATTAATATGCCTTATAGAAGACCTTTGGATTCCCTTTTACGTTAGCCATCAAACTATTCTCATATTGTTTCTTTGCCCCTATATTTTCTTCTTCGCTTCTCCTCTTGACTTTACATATTCAGCATGATTCTCTCTTGTATTATCAAACTGACATCTGCTTCATCCTACTCTCTAACTCCTTCGTCATCCAGGGAGCTGTTAATAATTTATTCCTAGAACATTTATTTCCTTTGGTCACAAAGATGTTAAAAGATTTTTGTCATGATTTTATTGTTGTATTATTTTGTTTATGATTATTCTCTGGATGGATGAAGATTGATTGACAAAAATTTTACTGTAGCTTTTTTATATTGCGACTTCTCTCAATATAGCTAGTGGTTAATAAATAAACTGGCATTTATATTCCTCTTTATTTATATTTTAGTTACATGATTCTTTCTGAAACTAAAGCTATGCTGAAACCTGTACACCTCTGCTAAATTGTGAAATGTATTCAGTCATTCAGTAGTATTCCAAATTCATACTTGTTTGCTCTTGAAATAAAATAGAAACTGTTGTGATGAGTAATTTCTCAAGATAGACCTTTGTCCTGTAGTGTCACATTGTTCAAAACAGTCACCAAAACTGAAGGTTCTATTGATGTGGTATTCACACATAGATTGCAAAGTTTTCTTCAGCCTTGATGTGAGCATGGTAACACGCTCACTCCTACAAGCCTTGGGCAATATTTAGGAGCTACAATCACCAAATAATCTGTGGCATACATTGGTGGGAATTGTTATCTTTTACTCCCAGGCACAGACTTGGTTCAGCAAGCTTCAAATGAGCAGCCATTTAAAAGCACACTAAAGCTCAACAGTCCATGACTGTGCCGACATCCTTATAGTTAGGGATCATCAATGCTTAACTTTTAAAGGGTAAAATATTTGAATCTGGGAATGACTGACTTGGCGTCTAGTCAGCCATTCAATTTAATCAGAACCAACCAAAATGCACTTATCTTGGAGCTGAACTGATGACTGAAATGGCTAGTTCCAAAATCCAAATGAATGGGAAAGAGCAACATTGTAAAGAGGCCAAATGCAGTATGAGGGTAGAACTTGTGATTGGTGAAGTTCACATATGGACACTTGATGTGTTCGTACGACATCACTGCATGCATTCTCTCTGTACAGGGGTGGGAAATAGAAAAAATATCACATTGGTAAAGTAGGGGCTTTTGTTCTAAGGTTGGGGCTGAGGCATATTGTTGAGGCAGAGTATTCAATCCTGAGAATAGATTGCCTATCTTCCCTCTCACACCTGATCAGAGAATAGAGCAGGGGCAGCAAAAAGGGAAGGAGAAAAGTAAGTAAGAAATGTGGGGAAGGGCATGATAAAGGAAGAGAAATAATAAAAATAATCACATTTAATTTAACAAACTTTTCTTGCTTCCTCCTCCCTCGGTCTCCTCTCCACAGTATTCACTGGAAAACTGCCCATTCCAGATTGGTGCTAATCTGCTCTCAAATCGTGGAGGTACTCCTGTGAAGCGGCTTGGGTCATTTTATTACATTAAAGGTGCTATATAAATACAAGTTGTTGTTGTTGTTGAGATGTATGACAGCAACTTGACCGTTATCTGTCTTCCAGTTTTCCCCTTAAGTCTCTCACCTCCAGTGGATGGCATAGCCATAACCCCAAATTCTCAATGTGGAGAATTTTATTGCACTACTTCTTGGCACAGTATGTTCACCTGCCAATGTGATGTGTTCACTTCCCAATTTAATTAATACACTTTGTTGTCTTAAAAGCAGAAATTAGTTTAAATCACCAGTATTAGTAAAAAATCCTTATTTTGTGGAATAAAAACAGAAAATGCTGGAAATCTCAATGGGACAAGCAGCATCTTTAGAGAGAAAACAGAGTTAACGTTCGGGTCGATGACCCTACGTCAGAACTGGAGAGTGTTCGGAAAGAACATATTCTTAAGATGCATTGAAAGGGGGAGGGGAAGAAAGAACAAAAGGGAAGGTTTGTGACAGGTTGGAAGACAGGAGAGATTAGAGAGACAAAAGAGATGATGGCCCAAATTGAAATGGTAATGCCAGGAGTTAGAAAAACATTAGTCAAGATAGGGTGTGAATGGTGGGATAATAACCAGCCGCCATTGGAGACGAGGAGAAAAAAAATAAACAGGGAAGGAGGTAGAAGCGGGCTGTGCGCAGTTGGGGAACTATGAGGTTTGTGGCTGTGGAGGGAAGATCTCTAGAGGAGATGAGGATAGTGACGGTCTGGGAAATGATGACTTGATGTTCAGTAGTGGAGTCATGGCCCAGGGGGAGGTAGGAGGAGCTGTCAGAGAGTTGGCGATTAGCCTCTGCAAGGTAGAGGTCGGTTCGCCAAACAACAACAGTGCCAGCCTTGTCAGCAGGTTTGATGACAAGGTTGGGGTTGGACCTGAGTGAGCAGAGTGCTGCAAGTTCTGAAGAAGGTAGTTTGGAGTGAGTGAGGGGAGCAGAGAGGGGTCCAACCAATCCCCAGCCACCACCACCCTCCTCCGCCTGGATGAACTTGTTCTCACATTGAACAACTTCTCCTTTAGCTCCACTCACTTCCTCCAAATTAAAGGTGTTGCTATAGGAACCCGCATGGGTGCTAGCTATGCCTGCCTTTTCGTGGGATATGTGGAAAATTCTTTGTTCCAGTCCTACTCGAGTCCCCTCCCTCTTTTTTTCCAGTACATTGATGACTGTATTGGTGCCATTTCCTGCTCTCGCCCTAAACGTGAAAATGTCATTCACTTCGCATCCAATTTCCACCCTTCCCTCACCTTCACTTTGTCCATCGCCGACTCTTCCCTTCCCTTCCTTTACTTCTCCATCTCCATCTCTGGGGATAGGCTTTCGACCAGTATCCACTATGAGCCCACTAACTCCCACAGCTACCTGACCTACACTTCCTCCCACCCCGCATCCTGTAAGGACTCCATTCCATTCTCCCAGTTTCTCTGCTCTGACAATGCCACCTTTCACACTAGTGCCTTTGACATGTCTTCCTTTTTCCTCAGCAGAGGATTCCCCTCCATCGTGGTTAACGGTCCTCGACCATGTCCATTCTATTTCCCACACCTCTGCCCTCACCCCTTCCCCTCTCTCTCAGAATCATGATCTTGTCCTCACCTTTCACCCCAACTTCCTCCACGTTCAATGGATCATCCTCCACCATTTTCACCACTTCCAGCGTGATCCCACCGCCAATCACATCTTCCCCTCCCTTCCCCTCTCAGCATTCCGAAGGGACTGCTCCGTCCGCGACACACTCGTCCATTCCGCAGTCACCTCCAGCACCCCCTCCCCTTCCCACGGCACCGTTCTGTGCAAGCACATGAGATGCAACACCTGCCCTTTTACTTCCTCCCTTCCCACTATCCAGTGCCCCAAATGCTCCTTCGAGGCGAAACAGCGATTTACTTGTACTTCTTTCAATTTAGTATACTGTATTCGCTGCTCATGATGTGGTCTGTTCTACATTGGGGAGACCAAGTGTAGATTGGGTGACCGCTTTGTGGAGCATCTCCATTCAGTCCGCAAATGGGACCCTGAGCTTCCGGTCGCCTGTTACTTTAATTCTCTACTCCATTCCCACTCTGACCTCTCCGTCCTCGGTCTCCTGCACTGTTCCAATGAAGCTCAACGCAGGCTCGAGAAACAGCACCTCATGTTTTGTTTAGACACTTTACAGTCTTCTAGACTCAACATCGAGTTCAACAACTTCAGAGTGTAACCGCTACCAATCTTTGGCTCCCTTCCCCCCCCACCCCAGCTTGTTTATTTTTTTCTCCTTGTCTCTAATGACAGCTGGTCATTATCCCGCCATTCACAACCTATCTTGACTAATGTTTTTCCAACTCCTGGCATTATCATTTCAATTTGGCCCATCATCCCTTTTGTCTCTCTAATCTCTCCTTTCTTCCACCCTATCACAGACCTTCCCTTTTGTTCTTTCTTCCCCTCCCCCTTTCAGTGCATCTTAAGAATGTGTTCTTTCTGAACCCTCTCCAGTTCTAACGAAGGTCATCGATCCGAAACGTTAACTCTGTTTCTCGCCACAGATGCTGCCTGACCCGCTGAGATTTCCAGCATTTTCTGTTTTTATTCCAGATTCCAGCATCTGCAGTATTTTGCTTTTATTTTGCAGAATGCTGCTTTCAGAATCTTCTAAGCCCCACTTCAGAGACTGGAGCACATAGCCACTTCAGTGCACTTCTTTTGTATCCACTTGAGATAGTGGACAGAACATTTTGTCAGGAACACACCGCACTACTGGCTTCGGCTAGGCGGCTGGGCCTCTGTGTGCACTTCACGTCCTCACAATTCAGACACCCGGAGCCGATTTTACACTTCCACCCTAAAGTCGAGGATGGGGCTCTGTTGCAAGACTCCCTGCAGTAGAATATTTGACTGACACTTCATTTCTAGGCTGACATTTGAATAATAGCCACGCAAGTGAGATACCAGATTGTGCCCGGCATCTTTGGAAAGGTGGGTGGGGTGGATTGACCCATCTACCTCCACGGAGGTGTGTGGGGTTGCTGACCCATCCACCTCCATGGCACGAACCTGGTATTGCAGTACTTCCAGGAACGGTGCAATGGCTCTCGGCCTTTTGGCTAAGAGCATTGGCGCAGAGTGATCCTTGATGTGTGCAAGGTGACCTCTGACGTTTGTGATTTGACAAAGAATTGGAAAGATTGGCTACGAATAAAAAATAAAAATTGTACTCCAGCAATGAGTCAATACCCTGAGAAGGAGGAATGGATTGCAGGGAGCGGAGGCTGGTAGGTGGCAGGGTGGGAGAGAAAATTGGTGGAAAAAAGGAGAAAAACAGTAATAATCGAATTTGATAAACTGGCACATAAATTTGGTTCTCAAATAATTAAATGCTGCTTCAAATTTTCTGTTGTCACAATGCAGACAGCTTGTAATTCCAGAGGAATCACTGGATTTTTTCTGGAGTAATGGTCTGCATATGGTACCTATCATACGTCCAGTGCTGCAGTTCACTTTATATTTTACACAAATTTTATATTGAGGGTGAGCTGAATCAGTACAGCATACAGTATATTGATTGTCTTTCTAATTATGCATCTTCAGATGGGAAGATGTTTTCCCCCACATTGTCTAAGAATTTGAGATATTGTGGGAAAAAAAGCTAAACGTCACATTTTTTTTCCCTTCACAACTTCATTGGATCATTTACAAGATTCGGGCTCTGAAACTATTGGACCGCTAACAAACATTTCACTTTGGCGTGCCAACTATCTACTTCGTGATTAAATCCTGAAAAGAATGAAGCAAAACCTGTTCAACCCATACTTCAAAGTTCCATACATTGATCTAATACTCTTTTTTTCGAAGGAGCATTTCCTTACTTTTTAAAATTAAAATTGTATCTCAGTGCGAAAAATTAAGCTGAGTGGGTAAAGACCGGAAGATAATGAAGTGAAATGAGAGTGATTTTTTAAAAAGGAACGTGCAGAAGTATGCAGCACAGTTAAGCAGATGGTGAAATGGTTTATTGTATTTGTGTTGATGTGCGTGCATGAGAGAAGGGGGTGGAGTTGCTGACTCTTGCCCAGACGTATGCTGCTGTCACTCTGGTAGGTTGGGCTTTACATTCCTAATAAGTTGAATTAGTCCGTAGAAGAGGAGCTGTTGTGTGCGATATTTTCCTTTATTGAAGCTTCCCTTCAGGTTGCGTGTAACGTGTTTCGACACTAAGGGAGAATTCGCCAGTTGGAGATGGAGAACAAGAAAACCAACGTCATTTCAAAAACTTATTCCCGTATCCCGAGACCAAAATTGTATGTGAATTCGATGCCAGCGTCTGTACGCAATTACCCGCATTCGAAACTTGGCCAAAGGTATCATTTTTTTCGGTATTTGAAAATGTAACTTTTTAATCACAAATTTATATTTAATATAACTTGGGTAAAGTGAAACCAGAAACTTAGAACTGCTTTTTGCCATTCATTGTTTTTAGTACAGATGATAGCATCATTGTTCAAACAATGTAAACAATATATATATATATTTATTATGTAAAAGTGGATAAAGCCGACACATTTCAAGATAATTTTAGTCATGTTTAAGTGTATAAGGATGCTTGTATCTGAGGGTCTGTTTGGCCATCATATGGAGATTTTTTGTGGAGAAATATTTAGAACAATCATACACACAAATATATCATGTTTATACACTTTACATTCCTATAGCTTTCCAAGTACTTCCATACAAAACGAAAATGTATTTACAGAGTTGTCTGTTCAGTGCTGAAGCCTTTTCTGCTGTATTCAACGAGTAAATTGGGCCAGATTTTGCAGTAGAAGGTCATTTAACAGCATCTGCCGTTAATCAAACTTGTCCCTGCCCAGTTAGGTTTTTACATTTTTTGCGTGGCACGTTGCTGAAAGTGCGAACTGATAATGGCAGAGCGAGGGAAACCGGGTATCTGGGACCTGAGTGAACAGGACAAGCAACTGCGCACCTCCTTAACCAATCAGATCGAAAGATTGTGAATTAACAGCACAAGGACCGAAAAGGAAGTGTAATTTAGAATGGGTAAATTAAATGTTGAATCAGATACAGAAAGAGAAATAAAGAGAGGGAAAGAAAGATTCAAGTAAGAGAGAGAAAAGAGACACAAAGGAAAAGTAAAAATATTTTTAAAATGTTCAAATGTGACATTTTTTAAATCTCCAACAACAATTAAAACCTGAAGGAATGAGACTCCACACTTGTAATAGTTAATTTTCAGTGGCAGAGAGGTTGATTGACAGGAATTAATATTTACCATGTCATTGAAAGGGTACTTTTAAATGGATAAGACAACTTTCTGTGGTAAGTTTAGTTCGTATCTACCATGCAAATACAGCAACTTCATCCCAATCAATACATTTCAAAGGCAGACAGCGAAATGCCATTTTCGCTAAGCTAATGGCAGAGCGGTGTAACTTGGACAGCAACTTTTGGACTTTTAAGTAAACCGCACCTCTGTCCTATGCCTGAAGCTGCTGTACCATCTGTGCCTAAATAAACAGCGAGCACCACTGTTATTTTGAGAAAATGTGGGCCATTAATATTTTTACTTATTTTCTGAATGAAGCTGATTTAAACAAGGCTATAACTTAGATTTTTAAAGGTTAAGGATACCAAGACTGAAAGTTACTAATGCTGACAGCAATTTCTGCATGTTACTTCATAAGCAGATTTAATCCATAGTTGAACTTTAAAAATTACCTGACTAAGCTGATCATTTTGCAGAAATCAGCAGCTCTTTGGAGCATACATTCAGATTGCCTAACTGGTTTTCTCCATACTTCTGAATGTGATACAAGATACCATAGTCTGTTCAAGTAGGATCAGCTATTCTTCTTCATTATAAGGAGACATTTATGCTTATTTTGGTCAGGGATATTAACAGTAATGAAAAAGCAGATGTGACTAAATTGATGAGCTACATGCTGAGGTGTATTGCCAAAGGACAAGTAAATGGAAGAGGTTAAGTGTGAGCCCATGATGCTGTACCATGCTTTGGTAAGGCTGACCTTGATTATTGATTTCAGTCACTGGTTACTGAGGCACAAGGAAAAGATCCGAGCCTTTGAAGGGGTCGCAAGGAAGGCCCACAAGTCTGGTATCAGAAAACTGAGTTATAAGAAAAGGTTAGAATGAATTATGATGAAACATTAGAAAAACTTGGGTTCTTCAGCCTTAGAAGGAGACAAATTATGAGACGTACTGAGGTATATAAAATACAAAATCAAATAGAAAAGGTTCATTCTCAACATATTTCACGTTAAACCATAACTGCAGGACAAAGGGACATAGAGACGCATTGATAAATGGCAATTCCAGGACTGATGTCAGGAAGCCCCTTTTTATTTAAAGTGTGATTAATATCTATAATAGTCTTCTGGGTAGACTAATAGAGGCAAAAGCCATTTCAGAGGCAGTTAGCTACTATGATAGGGGATTGTAGGATTCAATGGAAGGTTGATTTAGAAGGGTTGAATGGCCTTCCTCATCTGCAGTTGCTGTGAGCAAAAATTGAAATTGACTTATTTTCTGTATTACCACTGGTCTCATATTGCAGGGCATTGTAAATACATTGGATTATTCTCCATTTTTGTTCAACCATTATTGTACAGATGACGGCATGAACTGTTCATCCATTCGGCTAATTAACAGGCAATTAGTTGACTGAGTATGTGAAATCCTCATTAATTCAGGTGTGTCATGATATATGATGTTTATAGTTTATTGCTATTGAATTGTTGTATCACATTCATTTTTTAAATCACTTTTGAGAATGGGCAACCAGTCCTGTTTTGAGAAATGTTTGTTTATTTGATACTCTGATCTTGTAAGAAGAATGTTAATACTTTTTTTCTCAAATTCCAAGAAAGAGATGCTGTAACGAGAACTCATTTTGTTCGCAATCTATTGTAGAGCAAAGTTGAGTCGATCCTTTTAACCTGTAAGAATGCATCCTCCCTGTTCTTTCTGGACAACAGTATGCAATGTGGCAGAAATGCAAGAGCTGTGCTTGAAAAATACCTGAATACTCAGCTTTTGGAGTTAAAATGGGTATTGAAAGTCTGTACTTTTCAGAAGTTTTGTTCATTAACTTATGTATATTACTTATTACACATTTTCATTTTCTGGTCTGACTAAACAATCCAGCAGAATACTGATCTTGCCCGGCTTGGCAAATATTTCTGTCACTCATTTACGATTGAAGGTAATGGTAACCAACTCCCTACATGAGTAAAATTAAGCAAACAAAATTGAAAGCAATTCTGTTGCATTGATGAGGTAATTGTGAAGTAACTTTGAAAAGTGATGAAGACTGCTTGTTGTAAAATGCATTATTTTGATACCCATTATAAAAAGTGTTTTTTTAAGGGGAATCAAATGTTGCCCAACAGGTTACTGATTTATGGGGGCCCAGGTTTAATTTTTAATGAGTTAAAACATTGATTTTATATTGTCTTGAGTTTGTCAAAACTTTGTGAATGCACCAATGATGTTGGTACATGCAAAGACCAGAGCAGTTCTCCCCAGTATGTTTATGCACGTGATGTATCTTTTGTTTGTGTAGGAGTGTTGCCTCAGGTTGTGGACTTGCAAAGGATGATGAGGCATTGGCCAAATTATTTGCATGCTAACCAATGTGGTAGCACTCTTATATTAATAAATGTTGCCTTATGTCCATAATTGTCAAGTAGTAGCTGTAATGAAAGGTCCTAATATTAGTATGATGTAAATATGATATAGTGGAACCCACGAACAATGAAAATATTGCACTGTTCCAGTTTTTTTGTTACTTAATTGGATGGAATAACCCTTCTGTGAAATTACTACCTTCCACATGAAATTAAAATTCAAGCCCAACCTTTTACCTTAAAGATCAACAGAATATACCTTTCTGATCAATGGAGCCTAGTGTCTTCTCTCATAATGGATTTAGCCTGTCAGTACTTTGACTGAATCACTTAATTACATTTTTGAAAAGCATTCCAGTCCAGCCACAGAAAGCATTATATCATCGAAAGGTTGTACATGGTTATATCTGTACTTTGTCAAAAGGTTCACAGCCAACTGAATTTCAACTTGCTGCTTGTTCCATTTAATCAAATATTCAGATAGAAAGAGTAGGCTATTCTCTGATTTGGCGGAAATCTGGAATAGTGAACTTTGTGCCCACCTGACCTCTCTGCTGCTGACCCTAGCGAGTTTTCTGGGGTCAGCCTAACAAACACAATTTTGTTAGACACTCGGCAAAATTCCCAGACGTGCTTGGGAGGCTGACTCTTGGAGGGGGAGGAGTTGTAATAATGGAAGCGAAGGCCTTGGGCAGCTGAAGAGGACTAGATTGGTCAAAAATGTTAATGTTGTTGAGTTGCGGAGTGTGATCCTCTGCAAAATTTGTCCCTGGCCGCAAGATAATCAAGTGTTCTATGTAGTATTTGACCACACCTGTCTATACTTATCCTTATGCTTTTATTGCTATTCATTACCAAACTTCTTAACAGAACCATACAGTGCTGCAGAGTGATATTGTAGCCGTGCTAAGCCTGCAAAGGGACAATGTTACTTTCCCAATTTCATAACTCCACATTGCAACCGACCTGTAATGTACAGGGGAAAGCTGTATTGAGTTTTGTGTTCTCTGCATTGCTATGTGGGGCTGCCATCAGTCACCATTTATATAGTTGCTTATGCTGAATTTTAGATAATACAACAACAACTTGTATTTCTATAGCGCCTTTAACATAGTGAAACGTCCCAAAGTGCTTCACAGGAGCATTATGAGCTAAAAAAATTGACACCGAGCTGCATAAAGAGAAATTAGGGTAGGTGACCAAAAGCTTGGTCAAAGAGGTAGGTTTTAAGGAGCTTCTTAAAGGAGGAAAGAGAGGTAGACAGGCGGAGAGGTTTAGGCAGGGAATTCCAGAGCTTAGGGCCTAGGCAACAGAAGGAACAGGAACCAATGGTTGAGCGATTATAATCAGGGATGCTCAAGAGGGCAGAATTAGAGGAGTGCAGAGATCTTGCGAGATTATGGGGCTGGATGAGATTACAGAGGTAGGGAGGGACGAGGCCACGGGGGGGATTTGAAATCAAGGATGAGAATTTTGAAATCAAAGTGTTGCTTAACCAGGAGCTCATCTTGTCAATGAGACCGACTTCCTGCTCTCTCGACCCTATTCCGACTAAATTGCTGACAACCCAACTTTCCTTCCTGGCTCCCATATTAGCGAATATTGTTAACGGTTCTCTCTCCTCCAGTATTGTCCCCCTTTCCTTCTAATCTGCCGTTATCACAACCTCTCCTCAAAAAAAAACTTTGAGCCCTCCATCCTGGCAATCTATCAGCCCATCTCCAACCTCCTTTTCCTTTCCAAAGTTCTTGAACGTGTTGTTGCCTCACAAATCCGTGCCCATCTTTCCAAGAACTCCTTGTTTAAATCCTTCCAATCAGGCTTCCGCTCCTGCCACAGTACTGAAACTGGTCTTACCAAGGTCACAAATGACATCCTAATTGACTGTGACAAAAGTAATCTATTCCTTCTCCGCCTTCTGGACCTGTCTGCAGTCTTTGACATGGTTGACCACAAAATTCTGCTCCAACGCCTCTCTGCCTTCATTCATCATGGGCAGTCCCTCGAAATCGAGGAAGACTTACTTCTACTCTAAAAGTGAGTTCTTAGGTGACTGAACAGTCCAATATGGGAATTACAGTCTCTGTCACAGGTGGGACAGGCAGTCGTTGAAGGAAAGGGTGGGTGGGAAGTCTGTTTTGCCGCAAGCTTCTTCCGCTACATGCGCTTGCTTTCTGCATGCTCTCAGCGATGAGACTCGAGGTGCTCAGTGCCCTCCCGAATGCTATTCCTTCACTTAGAGTGGTCTTTGGTCAGGGACTCCCAGGTGTCGGTGGGGCTGTTGCATTTTATCAAGGAGGATTTGAAGGTCTCCGTGAAGTGTTTCCTCTGCCCACCTTTGGCTCGTTTGCCGTGTAGGAGTTCCGAGTAGAGCGCTTGCTTTGGGAGTCTTGTGTCAGGCATGCGAACAATGTGGCCCTCCCAACGGAACTGGTCGAGTGTGGTCAGTGCTTCGATGCTGGGGATGTTGGCCTGATCGAGAACACTAACGTTGGTGTGTCTGTCCTCCCAGGGGACTTGCAGGATCTTGCAGAGATATCGTTGGTAGTACTTCTCCAGCGATTTGAGGTGTCTTCTGTATATGGTCCACATCTCTGTGCCATACAGGAGGGCGGGTATCATACAGCCCTGTAGACCATAAGCTTGGTGCCAGATTTGAGGGCCTGATCTTCGAACACTCCCTTCCTCAGGTGGCCGGATGGGACTGCATTCACTTGGTTTAGTTCTTATCTTTCCAAATTTAACCATAGAATCACCTGCAATGGCTTCTCATCTTGATCCCGCACTGTCACCTCTGGTATCCCCCAAAGGTCTATCCTTGGCCCTCTCCTATTTCTCATCTACCTACTGCTCCTCAGTGACAACATCTGGTGACACAACGTGTGTTTTCACATGTACAGCTGATGATACCCATCTCTACTTCACCTCCACCACTCTCAAACCCTCCACCATCTTTATACTATCAGACTGCTTATCTGACATCCAGCACTGGATGAGTAGAAATTTCCTCCAATTAAATATCGGGAAGACCAAAGCCATTGTCTTCGCTCACGCCATAAACTCCATTCCCTTTCCACTGATTAGGCAATTGTCTAAGGCTGACCAAGTCTGTTCGCAACCTTGGTGTCATATTTGATCACAAATTGAGCTTCCGACCTCAGAGGCATTCTATCACTAACATCGCCCATTTCCACCTTCGTAATATCCGCTCCTCTCAACTTATCTGCTGTTGAAATCCTCATCCATGCCCTTATCACCTCTAAACTTGACCATTCAAATGGACTCCTGGCCGACCTCACGAGTTCTACCCTCCATAAACTTAAGGTCATCCAAAACTCTGCTAACTCACTCCAAGTCCCACTCACCCATTTCCCCTGTGCTTGCTGACCTACATTGGCTCCCAGTTAAGCAATGCTGCGATTTGAAAATTCACATCCTTGTTTTCAAATCCTTCCATGGCCTCGCCCCTCCTTATCTCTGTAATCTCCTCCAGCCCTATAATCATAAGAACATAAGAATTAGGAACAGAAGTAGGCCATTTGCCCCTCGAGCCTGCTCCGCCATTCAACAAGATCATGGCTGATCTGGCTGTGGACTCAGCTCCACTTACCTGCCCGCTCCCCGTAACTCTTAATTCCCTTATTGGTTAAAAATCTATCTATCTGTGATTTGAATACATTCAATGAGCTAGCCTCAACTGCTTTCTTGGGCAGAGAATTCAACAGATTCACAACCCTCTGGGAGAAGAAATTCCTTCTCAACTCGGTTTTAAATTGGCTCCCTCGTATTTTGAGGCTGTGCCCCCTAGTTCTAGTCTCCCCGATCAGTGGAAACAACCTCTCTGCCTCTATCTTGTCTATTCCTTTCATTATTTTAAATGTTTCTATAAGATCACCCCTCATCCTTCTAACTCCAACGAGTAAAGACCCAGTCTACTCAGTCTACCATCATAAGGTAACCCCCTCATCTCCAGAATCAGCATAGTGAATCGTCTCTGTACCCCCTCCAAAGCTAATATATCCTTCCTTAAGAAAGGTGACCAAAACTGCACGCAGTACTCTAGGTGCGGCCTCACCAATACCCTATACAGTTGTAGCAGGACCTCCCTGCTTTGGTACTCCATCCCTCTCACAATGAAGGCCAACATTCCATTTGCCTTCCTGATTACCTGCTGCACCTGCAAACTAACTTTTTGGGATTCATGCACAAGGACCCCCAGGTCCCTCTGCACCGCAGCATGTTGTAATTTCTCCCCATTCAAATAATATTCCCTTTTACTGTTTTTTTTCCCCAAGGTGGATGACCTTACATTTTCCGACATTGTATTCCATCTGCCAAATCTTAGCCCATTCACTTAACCTATCTAAATCTCTTTGCAGCCTCTCTGTGTCCTCTACACAACCCGCTTTCCCACTAATCTTTGTGTCATCTGCAAATTTTGTTACACTACATTCTGTCCCCTCTTCCAGGTCATCTATGTATATTGTAAACAGTTGTGGTCCCAGCACCGATCCCTGTGGCACACCACGAACCACCGATTTCCAACCCGAAAAGGACCCATTTATCCCGACTCTCTGCTTTCTGTTAACTAGCGAATTCTCTATCCATGCTAATACATTTCCTCTGACTCCGCGTACCTTTATCTTCTGCAGTAACCTTTTATGTGGCACCTTATCGAATGCCTTTTGGAAATCTAAATACACCACATCCATCGGTACACCTCTATCCACCATGCTCGTTATATCCTCAAAGAATTCCAGTAAATTAGTTAAACATGATTTCCCCTTCATGAATCCATGTTGCATCTGCTTGATTGCACTATTCCTATCTAGATGTCCCGCTATTTCTTCCTTAATGATAGCTTCAAGCATTTTCCCCACTTCAGATGTTAAACTAACCGGCCTATAGTTACCTGCCTTTTGTTTGCCCCCTTTTTTAAACAGAGGCGTTACATTAGCTGCTTTCCAATCCGCTGGTACCTCCCCAGAGTCCAGAAAATTTTGGTAGATTATAACGAATGCATCTGCTATAACTTCCGCCATCTCTTTTAATACCCTGGGATGCATTTCATCAGGACCAGGGGACTTGTCTACCTTGAGTCCCATTAGCCTGTCCAGCACTACCCCCCTAGTGATAGTGATTATCTCAAGGTCCTCCCTTCCCACATTCCCGTGACCAGCAATTTTTGGCATGATTTTTGTGTCTTCCACTGTGAAGACCGAAGCAAAATAATTGTTTAAGGTCTCAGCCATTTCTACATTTCCAATTATTAAATTCCCCTTCTCATCTTCTAAGGGACCAACATTTACTTTAGTCACTCTCTTCCGTTTTATATATCGGTAAAAGTTTTTACTATCTGTTTTTATGTTTTGTGCAAGTTTACTTTCGTAATCCCCCCAGATCTCAGCGCTCCACCTATTCTGGATTTTTAAACATCCACGATTTTAAAAGCTCCTCATTAGCGGTCATGCCTACTTCAATTGCTTAGGTCCTAAGCTCTGGAATTACCTCCCTAAATCTCTCCGCCTTTCCTCCTTAAAGACTCTCCTTAAAACCTACCTCTTCGACCAAGCTTTTGGTTATCTGCCCTAACATCTCCTTATGTGGATAACACTCTCCTTTTTTTGATAACACTCCTGTGAAGCGCTTGGGATGTTTTATTATGTTAAAGGTGTATATATAAAAATTAATTGTTGCACCTCGGTCATTTAAAAGTCCTAAGATCCTCTTTGCTGACAGGCTCAGCATACCTTGAGTTAATAGCAGAAAATATTATTTTGATTCCTTTTTGCAGCGTGCACAGTACCTGGACATGTTTGAGGTTTGAGCCTTGACAATGAGTATTGGTAGGATTGTTAACCACAGGGGCATGAAAGTGAAACCTGACCCTGTTCTTGCCTGATATCCACAAATGCTCACTTCCAGTGAGGCTTAGGAGCAGCGACCTCAGCTGACTTTTTTCACCATACCTAGCCCAGACAGACTGATTCTAATTGTGGTGCCCTTCCTGCGATCAATGCAGACTGGGTATTGAACCTGGAACCCTCCTGCTCGGGTACACGGTTTCATAAACTGCTGGGTCATTGTGAAAGCCATGCTGATGCTTCTGTTGTAGTGTGTGTGCAGTTGTGTGCCAAATTCAGTTTATTTTTACATATTTGCATTGGTTATTTGATTATTTTCATATCATTTTCTAGCAAAGTGATCATACGATAACTAAACTGCGTCACTGATTTGCATAGAATACAGGTGAAAAATACTGTCGTGTACTTATGGAACTGAATACGTGCAGTGGTACATAAATTTGGCTGCATGGAGGTGGGGGGAGGAGGTACAGGAATTCGGCTTTGCCCCTAAATGGCGAGATCTGAGGTGCCCCCGATATTGGGCCTCAAGCCTTGTTTCCATAGAGCCGATGAGCTGAGAAGAGCAACAAGCCACTGCTGACACTGTTGGGCAGCAGGGTGGGGGGAGGCGGAGGAGGAGGCAGGAGGGTGGGTGGGTGCGTGGCAGGGCAATTGGTTTGGGAGGTCGAGGTGGCCTCTGCGTGATCGGAGAGGTGATTTTATATAAATTGTCAAGGAGCGGTGGCAATTGATGGGGTTGGGGGAGGGCTACAGGATCAGTACCCATCAGTGGCCTGCATTCTTTAAATGTGGTGCTCCTCCGGTTCCACATTCAGGTCGGTATATTTTCAAACCTTGCCTGAAAGGTTGCGGCACACATTTAGGCTTGGTGCTGGCTGCCTCAGGGTGAACCAGTCTTGCAGTGGGCGGGGGGGGGGGGGGGCGCAGGTGAGGGGTGCTCAAACAGGTGTTAGGCCCCATATTTTCATATGCAAAGGGTCCAGTCCCTGTTTCACGTGTAGACACTTCAAGACGATTTTTTTGCCAATATGCGAGGCGATGCACATCTGGCTCATAATGAGCGTGCGCTTCTTGCCCACCATATTGGAGGCTTAGGAAGTGTTTAGCGTCTGAACAACAGTTGCTGCATGGCCGAATTTCTAGGCCAAAGTATTTAAAGTGTATAAATACATTAAGATGATGTTGAATCCATTTTTGATCAATGAAGTCTATTTTTTTCATTTTGATTTTACATTGTGGTTCTGTACTTGAAACTACAAAAGAAGCTGAATTTGTTGTCAGCAAATTCAGAATTTTTCTAGCTTATTTACAGGTACTGATTACTACAGTGCAGTGCTGAGAGAGTGTTGCACTGTTGGAGCTGCCGTCTTTCGGATGAGACGGTCTCTAAATTGTCCAGTTCTGGATGATCAGAAATTTACACCAATTGAATATTGGGAAGACCGAAGCCATTGTTTTTGGTCCCTGCCACAAGCTCCGTTTCCTAGCCACTGATTCCGTCTCTCTCCCCAACTTCTATCTGAGGCTGAACCAGACTGTTCACAACTTTGGTGTCATATTTGACCCTGAAATGAGCTTTCAACCACATATCCGCAGCATAACTAAGATCGCCTATTTCCATCTCCGTAACAGTGCCCGTCTTCGCCCTTGCCTCAGCTCATCCGCTGCTGAAGCCCTCATCCATGCCTTTGATACCTCTAGACCAGTGGGAAACTGTTTAACCTATGCTGCCTTCAGGCCAGGTCCAAGATCACCTCAACCTCTGTCGTTGAGCTGCAGTATGCGGACGACGACTGCGTCTGCGCACATTCAGAGGCTGAACTCCAGGATATAGTCAATGTATTCACTGAGGCATTTGAAAGCATGGGCCTTACGCTTAACATCCATAAAGGTCCTCCACCAGCCTGTCACCGCCGCACAGCACTGCCCTCCAATCATCAAGATTCACGGTGGCTCTCAACAACGTGGACCATTTCCCATATCTCGGGAGCCTCTTATCAACAAAGGCAGACATTGATACGGAGATTCAACATCGCTTCCAGTGTGCCAGTTCTGCCTTCGGCCGTCTGAGGAAAAGAGTGTTTGAAGACCAGGCCCTCAAATCTACCACCAAGCTCATGGTCTACAGGGCTGTAGTAATACCCGCCCTCCTGTATGGATCTGAGACATGGACGATGTTTAGAAGGCACCTCAAGTCGCTGGAGATATATCACCAACGATGTCTCCGCAAGATCCTGCAAACCCCCTGGGAGGACAGGCGGACCAACATCAGTGTCCTCGACCAGGCCAACATCCCCAGTATTGAAGCACTGACCACACTCGATCAGCTTCGCTGGGCAGGCCACATAGTTCACATGCCACATACGAGACTCCCTAAGCAAAGGCTTTATGCGGAGCTCCTTCGTGGTAAACGAGCCAAAGGAGGACAGTGGAAAGGTTATAAGGACACCCTCAAAGCCTCCCTGGTAAAGTGCGACATCACCACTGACACCTAGGAGACCCTGGCCGAAGACCGCCCGAGGTGGAGAAAGTGCATCCGGGAGGGCGTTGAGCTCTTTGAGTCTCAACTCAAAGAGCATGAAGAGACCAAGCGCAGGCAGCGGAAGGAGCACGTGGCAAACCAGCCCCACCAATCCCTTCCCTCGACGAATGTCTGTCCTACCTATAACAGGGTCTGTGGCTCTCGGACTGTTCAGCCATCAAAGAACTCAGTTAGGGAGTGGAAGCAAGTCTTCCTCGATTCTGAGGGACTGCCTATGATGACCTCTAGACTTGACTATTGCAATGCATGCCTGGCCTATGTAAACTAGAGGTGATCCACAGCTGCTCGTGTCCTAACGCGCACCAAGTCCCGCTCACCCATTACCCCTGTGCTCGCTGACCTACATTGGCTTCCGGTTAAGCAATGCCTTGATTTCAAAATTCTCATCTTTATTTTCAAATCCCTCCAGGGCCTCGCCCCTCCCTGTCTCTGTAATCTCCTCCAGCTCCACAATTCCCCAAGATGCCTGCGTTCCTCTAATTCTGCCCTCCTGAGCGTCCCTGATTATAATCGCTCAACCATTGGTGGCGGTGCCTTCTGTTGCCTCGGCCCCATGCTCTGGAACTCCCTCCCTAAACCTCTCTGCCTCTCTACCTCTCTTTCCTCCTTCAAGACGCTCCTTAAAACATACCTCTTTGATCAAGCTTTTGGTCACCTGCGCTAATTTCTACTTATGCTGCTCGGTGTCAAATTTTTATCTCATAATACTCCTGTGAAGCACCTTGGGATGTTTCACTGCGTTAACAGCGCTATATAAATAAAAGTTGTTGTTGTTGTTGTTGAGACATTAAACCAAGGCTCCATCTGTCCTCTCAGGTATTTCAAAAAAGAGCAGGGGAGTTATCCCCAGTGACCTGGCCAATATTTATCCCTCAATCAACATAACAAAAACAGTTGATCTTGTCATTATCACATTGATGCTTGTGGGAGTTGCTGTGTGCAAATTGGCAGTCGTGTTTCTCACATTACAACAGTGACTACACACCAAAAGTACTTCATTGGCTGTAAAGCGCTTTGCAATGTCTGGTGGTCGTGAAAGGCACTATATAAATGTAAGTCTTTATTGATTATAGTTGTTTTCCTTCCTATCTTGAAGGCTAAATGGAGTTGGCAGCTTTTCATCATCTCATTCAGTTTGCCATTCATGATCTGTGAGCCTAAAATATATTTTCAGACCCAATGTATTTTTAAACTAAAATTGAATATTTTTTTAAAGCTATTTTGATAGTTAGTAAAAAGAGCTCACATTGTTTGATTTATCACTTGTTGCAAAGATACTGTTCATCGGATAGTGTCGTACTAGATAATCTTGAAATATTTAGGCCACAGAGCATTCGGAGAAATTATAATGGGAAATCAGGAAATGGCAAAGAAATTAAACAAATCCTTTGTGTCTCTCTTCACGGAAGAAGACACAAAAAACTTCCCTTAAATAACGGAGAACCAAGGATCTGGCAAGAATGAGGAAGTGAAAGAAATTAGTACTAGTAAAAAAAATAGTCCTGGAGAAATTAATGGGACTGAAAGTGGATACATCCCGAGAACCTGATGGCCTACATCCTGGGAGTTTCAAAGAGATGGTATAGAGATCGAGATAGTGGATGCATTGGTTGTCATCTTCCAAAATTCCATAGATTTTAGAATGGTTCCCACAGATTGGAAGGTAGCAAATGTAACCCCACTATTTAAGAAAGGAGGGAGAAAGAGAATGGGAACTACAGACCAGTTAGCCTGACATCAGTGCAGGGAAAATGCTAGAATCTCTTGTTAAGGTTATGGTACAGTCTGTGGTCTGGTTTCCTTGGGACCTGACCGGTGCCAGACCAGAGAATTTTCCGAACCACGGGAGGTCAATTGGTGACAACGCTGCTGACAACGACCTAGATGTGTTCTGCACAAGCGCTGTGCACAAGCTTACTGTGCAGCGTTTAGTCGTCCAGAATTACTCTGTTTAAAAAAAAATCCTCAGGCCCAGCTTTGGCGCCTCAGTCAGCCGCCTGCCCTTCCCTTTCCTTGCCCGGCCCGCTTACCTCAATGAACACCAAAACCAACACCTCAAAAAACCACATACATACACACAAAGATCGGAGATAAAGTAGAGGATAAAGTCAAGGAGAGATGCCGACCCTTACTCACGATCCTACTCCCGGCGTTAGTCCGTGTATAAAGCGCGAGCAGAGCCTGACTAGTGGAAGCGGCAGTCTCCTCGCACCGAGATACACACACACAAACACACACACACACACACACACAACAACCCCCGAGACCGGGGGAGGGGGGGGGGGGGCTGGAAAATGTTGGTTCTGCCTGCGCTGCAGCCATCAGAGCATGCGCACCCGCTGCCAATCAGGCAAGGAGAGGCGTCCTTGGCAGCGAGGAGCACGTGTCAAACCACAGCACCAACCATTGTGTAAAACCTCCAGCTGGCCAGGGCAATTCTGTCTAAAGATTTGTCATCCAAAATGCATCATGCATAAGTTTAAAACGTGGAGCCAAAATTTTTTTTTCAATGGACGCCACCCATGCCGTGAATGATGCTGGACCAGGGATGTTTCCGGACTAAAGAGTCCCGGACTGGAGAGGTACAACCTGTAACAGAGCACTTAAAAAATAATAATAGGATTGGGCAGAGACAACACAGATCTATGAAAGGGAAATCATGTTTGACAAATATGTTAGAGTATTTTGAGGTTGTAACTAGCAGAATAGATAAAGGGGAACTAGTGGACGTGGTGCAGGTTCGGAAGGCATTCAATAAGGTGCCAAACAAGAAGTTATTAAACAAAATTAGGGCTCATGGGATTGAGGGTAAGTAATATATTAGTATCGATTGAGGATTGGTTACTGGACAGAAGAATAATAAATGGGTCATTTTCGGGTTGGCAGGCTGTAACTAGTGGGGAACTGCAAGGATCAGAGGGGACAAAGTGTAATATATCCAAGTTTGCTGATTCTACAAAGCTAGGTGAGAATGTCAGTTGTGAGGAGGATGCAAAAGGGATATAGACAGGCTAAATGAGTGGGCAAGAACATGGCAAATGGAATATAGGCCCCAAGTTTCCACATGATTTGCTCCTGATTTTTAGGAGCAACTGGTGTAGAACGGAGTATCTTAGAAATCGGAATTCTCGTCATTTAGTTTGCTCCAGTTCTAGTCAGTTAGAACAGTTTCACTTTGGAACAGAATTTTTTTTTCCAAAAGGGGGCGTGTCCGGCCATTTACGCCTGATTTCAAAGTTTCGGGAGTGAAAACTTACTCCAAACTAACTTAGAATGGAGTAAGTGAAGATTTTTGTACGCTCGAAAAAACCTTGTCTACACTTTAGAAAATCAGGCGTAGGTTACAAATCAGACGTAGGGAATGGGGGGGGGGGGTTTAAAGGGAAGTTTACGAACATTAAACACTTCAGTTTTACAAATAAAGAGCCATCTTCAATAATAAATGATAAATACATCAATAAATCAACCAATAAATCAATCAAAAAAATTAATAAGAAATATTTTTTTTTAAATCAATAAATAAAACATTTTCTACTTACCGACTGCAGCACCGGGAGCCCTCCAACAGCGTGCTGGGATGCCCCCCCCCCAAGTGTGTCTCTATCAGTGTCTCTATCTCTCTGTCTGTCTGTGTGTGTCTCTCATTCTCTGTCTGTCAGTGTCTGTGTTTCTGACAGCGAGGGGAGGGGGAGGAGGGGGTTAGAGGGAGAGGGGGGGGAGCAGGGGGAGGGATGGGGGAGAAGGGGGAGGGGGAGAAGGGGATAAAGGGGAGATGGGTGGGGGGAAGGAGATTGGGGGGGAAGGAGATTGTGGGGGGGGAAAGGGGGAAGGAGATTGGGGGGGGAAGGAGATTGGGTGGGAGGGGGGAAGGAGATTGGGGGGGGGAAGGAGAAGGGGGAGGGAGGCTGAACGGGCCGGGCCCGAGACTTCAGGCAGGGCCCGTCCCCAGCACCAGATTTACAGATAGGTGGCGTTGGGTCGGGTCGGTGGGAGCGCGGGTCGGTGGGGTGGTGGGAGGGAGGTCGGTTCGGTTCGGGTCGGGGGAAGGGAGGGAGAGGGAGGTCAGGTCGGGGGGAGGGAGGTCAGGTCGGATCCAGTCCGGGGGCGGGGGGTGGGGGGGGGGAGCGGGAGTCGGGTCGGTGTTGGGTCCAGTCCGGAGGCGGGGGCGGGGGGCGTGGTGGGGGGGGGGGGGGGAAGAAGCGGGAGTCGGGTCGGTGTCAGGTCCGGTCTGGAGGCTGGGGGGGTGGGGGAGCGGGAGTCTGGTCGGTGTCGGTGTTGGGTCCGGTCCGGGGCGAGGGGGGGGGGGTGCGGGAGTCGGGTCGGGGGCGGGGCGGGGGGGAAGCGGGATTCAGGTCGGTGTTGGGTCCAGTCCGGAGGCGGGAAGCGGGAGTCGAGTCGGGTTGAGAGGAAGCAGGAGCTGGCCGTGGGAGGAGCCTTATTCACGCAGCCCCAGTGAGGCCATTCGGCCAGGGCTAGGAGCTGCGTGCTTCGGCCCCTCCCACACAGTTTTTGGCGCCTGGAGCTACTGCACATGCGCGCCCACTGTAGTGCGCATGTGCAGAGATCCCGGCACTGTTTTCAGCGCAGGGACCTGGCTCCGCCCCCTACAGCTCGTGCTGCGCTGCGCCGAGGGCCAGAGGACCTGCAGGGAGGTGGAGAATCTGGAGGGGTTTTTTTAGGCGCACTTTGTGGCGCAAAAAACGGGCGTCCAGGTCGGGACTGCGCCGTTCTAGGCGCGACTCTCAACTTGGGCCCATTATGTGGAGAAACATGAAATTATCCATTTTGGTAGGAAAAATATTTTTTAAATGGTGAGAGACTGGGAAATGTTGGTGTTCAGAAAGACCTGGGTGTCCTTATATACCAATCACTGAAAGGTAATATGCAAGTACAGTAAGCAATTAGGAAAGCAAATGGTATGTTGTCCTTTATTACAAGAGGATTTGAGTATAAGTGTAAAGATGTCTTACTGCAATTATATAGGACCCTGGTGAGACCACACCTGGAGTATTGTGCACAGTTTTGGTCTTGTTACCTAAAGAAGGATATACTTGCAATAGAGGGAGTGCAAGGAAGGTTCACCAGACTGATACCTGGGATGAGGGGATTGTTCTATGAGGAGAGATTAAGTAGACTACGAAAGAAAGACTTGGATTTATATAGCGCCTTTCAAAACCACCGGACGTCTCAAAGCGCTTTACAGCCAATGAAGTACTATTGGAGTGTAGTCACTGTTGTAATGTGGGAAACGCGGCAGCCAACTTGCGCACAACAAACTCCCACAAACAGCAATGTGATAATGACCAGACAATCTGTTTTTGTTATGTTGATTGAGGGATAAATATTGGCCAGTACACCAGAGATGACTCCCCTGCACTTCTTCGAAATAGTGGCATGGGATCTTTTACGTCCACCTGAGAGAGCAGACGAGACCTCGGTTTAACGTCTCATCTGAAAGAGGCCATTTCCAACAGTGCAGCTGCACTCCCTTAGCACTGCACTGGAGTGTCAGCCGAGATTTATTAGGCGTGGGACTTGAACCCACAACTTTGGAAAGTTTGTTACCTGATTGGAGCTGTCAGTCAAACAGTCTTTTCCCCCAACTCTAACTAATAAACAGAAGTGTAAAAAGAACATGGAAAAAAACACTTTTTTAATGCCCAATGATTTTTCTCCAGGGTTGTTCGGAGATTAATCTTTAATTCATGGAAACTCCAGGGTAGTCCTGGAGGGTTAGCAACCCTACCATGGCAGTTTGAGCATTTGAACTCTGTTTTAAAAAAAAAACAAATCTGGAAAAGCAGTGTGGCATAGAAATGTCCATGAGTTACCCGGGTGATGCTGATGCATCAGGACATATAAAATTCTCTAGATACAAAACTTTCTATATGATATAGATTACTTGCATATCATTGTGATTTGAAATCATGAATCTCAGTGATGCAGGGGCCGAAATTCAGGGTCCGGATAAGGCCCATTACTGCCATTTTGCGGCGGCCATGCGGCGGAATTGAGTGGCTGCCGCTTTGCAGTCAAATTGGCTGCCACGACCCAAATTCACCGTGGGGATTTTTCGGCCTGTCCCCACTTCCGCTCCGCTGCTGCCAACCGCCACAAGCGCGTCATCAAAATGCACACCGCCGATCTCCCGCACCTACATCCCAATCCACGTGAAATTTACCTGTCAAAATCCTTGATCTGCCGTGTGCTGCTCCTGACAACTTTTTCTGTCTGTGCACCTTGTTTTGTGTGTGTGAGCCACGGCATCATGGCGGCCCTTCAAGGGGTGGGTGCACTGCCGTGGCCGCCATGTTTTTTTTTGCCGGCCGATTTCCCGATCAGCCGAACCCATGGCCATAATTGTCCACCCTCTCTTGGGTGCTAGGCTTCTGACCCGGCCAAAACCCTCCCTGGTGGCCCAGTAGCCGAACCTACAAAACCACTGCTTCTCTCTCCTTTAAATGATGCACACGCGTACTGACGTCACCACCGCTCCATCGCTGAGTGACAGTGGCGGAGACTCGGGCCTGCCCCAACTTCCGCCCCTCACAAGCACTTACCGCCGCACTTTCCCCCTATTATAACCGACTTCCGATCTGGTCGAAAAAAATGACAAAGACCTGAATATTGATCAAGAGTCGACCTCTACCCATACGGCGGTAAGATCAGTTAAAAAATCATAGGTGCACCAGATTTCTGGCGGGCCTGAATTTCAGCCCCATAGTTTCTAAACTTATGTGAGGAAAATGTGATCAGTTCTTGGGCTACTACCATACAGTTCCCTATATATATATATTAGGCTATATTATATTATAAATATACTAGGCCTATATTCTCTAGAGTTTAGAAGAATGAGCGGTGATCTCATTGAAACATATAAAATTGTTACAGGGCTTGACAGATTAGATGCAGGGAGGATGTTTCCCCTGGCTGGGGAGTCTAGAACCAGGAGTCACAGTCTCAGAATAAGGACTGAGATGAGGAGAAATTTATCCACTCAGAATGTGGTGAATCTTTGGAATTCTCTATCCCAGAGGGCTGTGGAGCTTCAATCGTTGAGTATATTCAAGACAAAGATCAATAGATTTTTGGATATTAAGGGAATCAAGGGATATGGGGATAGTGCAGGAAAGTGGAGTTGACGTAGAGGATCAGCCACGATCGTATTGAATGGCGGAGCAGGCTCAAGGGGCCGAATGGCCTACTCCTGCTCCTATTTCTTATGTTTTTATGCAAAGAGTCTGTTGTAGTAAGGATTTTCTTGTGGTGTCTGGGTAATGATTCTAGTGATACTGCTTCTGCAACTGTCTTGCAACTTTGCATTCCTTAAAGGAATACTCCAGCAGAAGGTCCTCAGTAGGTTTATTCTTTTTAACCATCCAGGGATTTGATATTCAGTGAAAACAGGAAGCTGGGCGAGTGGAGTTTAATGTAGACAGCAGAGCTTTGGACAAATTCGAGATTATGAAGGGGGAAGCTAGTGGGTTAGCAAAGAGAAAATTAAGAGTAGAGCTGGATGAAGGAGGATAGTTGTTTGAGGACGATCGTGTGGCCAACAATGTCGATCATTGTGGAAAGGTTGAGGTGGAATAATACACCACGGTGAAATAGGATGTTGTTTCTGACTTTAGCTAGGGTCATTTCAGTGCTGTGAGAAGGGTGAAAGCTAGATTGGAGGGGAATTTTCGGGAGAGATGCACATGGTGCTTCAGTGGGACTTATGCCAGCTCTCAACAGCATATCCTTAAGGCTTTATAAAGGAGCTGAATTTCTTGGGGTGCACAGTAACTCCACCCAAATATGCACATTTGGCATGGGTGGGTGGGTATTCACAGAAAATCCACCCATGGCCTCTCCCTCATTTACATTTAAAGAGCCAGTGTAAGCGGGGCAGAATCCAGACGTAACTAGGTGCTGCCCTGAATTCCTGACGGTCCAGATAAAAATCCTTTCTGGCTTCCCGGAGCCTAGGAATTTGGAGTCTGAGAATCTGTGCTCTGTCCCTACAATTTATCACACTCGTACTCGTATATCAGGATAAATACAGTGCTCCTGCTCTCTCGTTGATGATTTTTGGAGAAAACTCTAAGGGGTAATGTTACAAAATAATGTTCCCATCACAGAGTCCTGCCAGGTGTGATTATTGAAAATTTTATGTCCAATTAATTATGCCCATACCCAAAGTCCCAACTCGGAGTCCCAGCAGTGAGGCTCTGTGCCAGGAGTTTAACTTTGTAAAATATTCTTTTAATATTTGGCATTCATGGGGACAAAGACTGAGAAATTCATAGGAGCTGCTCCTGCTCCACTAGCATTACTTTTCTGGAAGTATGGGGGAAAACTCAGGTGATCCTAACTCTGTCTGCCCAGCGGAATGGGGCAGCGGGTGGTTGAAATGGCGGTTAAGCGTTACCCATTGTGTTCGCAATGCACTTCTGCCTCCTACCATTTTAGCTGCGCTGTTTTTGTTTGTGGGAATGGTGCCCTCCAAGGCAGGCATGGATCTCATTACAATGTAAAAGCCGCACTGCTGAAGTCATTTGGACCCAGATGCTATTTTTAACTTATAATCGCGGCACCCAGTGGTCAACCAGACAGTAAAACCTTGCTGGATTGGTGTGCCAGAGCTACTGAAGCTATATTTAAAAAGGCATTCAGATCATAGGATCTTTTTGCTATTTGGTTTTCCAGGAGAGTTTCCAGATCAATTCTTACGTTTTTTTGCGTTATCACCCTCAGAAAGCTTTGCACGGGCGCTATTATTACTGGTTTCTTCTGGGTGGAGAAGATGCAGATGTGATGACAGTCTGATAGAGGGAAATCCATATGGCTCCATTTGTGCCAATGCCACTACTGTGCGCCTGGGGGTCAGCACTTCCACTGATCTGTGCGAGAGTAGATTGCAACTTGATAGCCCCTATGTATTCGGTCTACCTATCTCTCCAAGTTGGAGCCCAGAGCCCGCATGGCAACAATTTTAGCTTCCACCAAAGCTGCAAAGCATGTGAACATTATTCCTGGTTGAAGTGTTCCTGGAGGTCCAAGGTAGACTGCAGAGTGCTGATGCCATGTGAGATGACACCACACAGACTAAAATGGCAGCTTCACACTTTCTTGGCAGGCCTTCCAGTACCTTTCTTTTCATGGCTGGGCCCTTGAAGTCCTTATCACTCAGCAGAACTAGGAGAGGACCTTGTATCCTCAGGAACATTGTCCTCCTCCGAGGTTTCTTCTGCCATGGCGTCTTGGAGTAAGGATGGCAGATAGAAGTTGAAATTTTAGGATGACAGCCTTGAGAATGTAACTTGAAGTTGTGAAGCTTGCTGCAAATTGCTGAGCTGAATAAAGCGATACAGGTAATACACAGGCACCCTGTTGAGATAAGCCGCCAGCCTCGCCTCTGATACGCATACCTCTGCCTGAGCCACTGATCTTCTTGCCTCTCCCAGCACGGGGCTTCTTGCCTCTCCCAGATATGATGTAATATCTTGTCCTGCAGAAAAAGAGTATGAAAGTTAGTGTGTCTCTATTAAAAAGGTAAGTGAAAATATATGGGGCTTGTGCCTATAGTGCATGTGTTGCAAGGTGCAGAAAAAGCAACATGGAAAGAGGATGACGAGATGCTGAATGTAAGAATAAGTCTGTGTAATGCCAACTGAACAAGGAGTGCTGGGAGGAGTTGATGGTTGTGCAAATGCTAGGATGTGAAAAGAGAATGGCGTTAGTGTGTCGTATGAATAGAGCAAAGGAAGAAGTACGTGTACTTGGAATGAAAAAGAGAGCTGTTGTAGTTACCCTTGTGATTATATGTTGAAGGACATTGATGGGAATAGTTGAGTGGTGGGGGAGAGAATGAAAGGAATGTTGTGAGGTGCTGTTCAGACAAGTAGGGAGGTAAAGAGGTATTATACTCATCCTTACTACTCTTGTGAGGTCATTGGAGGTCTTTCTGCATTGAACCCAGGTCTTGGATGCACTGATCCTATCTGCCCATCTGTCCACGTCTGCTTGACAGTGCCATTAGGGATGCTGCTTTGGCTGCTGGGGAAGAGTCCTAGGACATCCAGAGGGCATCACAAAATCGGGAAACAGAGCTTAGACTAATTTGATGAGTCATGGCGTCGTGAATCTTTTCCAGTCAAACAGAATAGGCCTCTTTTTCTTGTCTTGCTGCAACCTTCGACTTAAAATGATTATTCTTAGAATATGTTTTGTGACAAGAAGCCCTTTTCCAGGCAGAAGAGTGAATTTTAAACCCTTGCTGTTGATTATTGAGTATTTGGTCCTCAAAACAAATTGCCGATACTTCACTCAATGTCATCTTAATAAGTGAATGCGATGCCGTCAAAAAAGTTACCATTTATGCTGGACTGCACATGCTACTGAGTGGATTTATATATACCAAGTTATTTTAAGTCACGTTCAGCATTTCCTGTATCTGAGCAGTGTCTCGCTGAACAGTGTGTATGAAGTTGCATGAGATTACTGATCTTGAATTCTAAAATGCAAAATTATTCTGAGAATGTAAGAGAAACACCTTTGTCTCCTGCTTCCTGTTTTGTGAATGCAAAACTCCTCGTGCAATGTATTTTTATTTTTGTAGGTGTTTAATACGAGGTTTTAATTTTATTTTGATATGCAAAGCTGTAAAACAGCCATTGTTTCCAGTCACTAGGTGTGTCTATGCAAAACTATCTTGTTTTTTTCGCATGGGATGAAAATTAGGCAGGTTCTACAATGTCCATACTGGCATCACATTAAACACAAAAATATATTGATCGCGAGAAGGTGCCAACATATAAGATGATGCTGAACTTTAATCGGGTGGGTGATGCATTTACCTTGTCCATTCTGGTTAAGTTATTTTTTTCTGGCACTGAGTTGTGGAATTGTTACTAACTGTTCAACCACATCCCTTTACTGTGCCACGACATGGTTATTTTGTAAATAACTCCTGCCTTGTCCTCATTACTTGCAACAGGACCTCCATCTCAGTGATGCTGAACTTTGAAGTTGCCTTTCCTGCTGGTCTTCACGCTGCCATCACTTTGCACTTCGTCTCCTGTGCTCTTTCTGCTGCCACTTCCCCTTTAAGCTGTTACAGACCTTTAAATGTTGATGAAGCATCCACAATTGCAACCCTCCCATTTGTTGCCAAGATACAGGGCTACACCACCTCCTTTTTTGTCCACTATGTAGTTTCTAAGCATTCTTTACCCTTGTAGCCAGGAGCACGTGAAGCCAAGCGCAGCAGCGGAAGGAGCGCACAACAACCCAAGCACCCCACCCACCCGTCCCTCCAACCACCATCTGCCCCACCTCTGACAGTCTCTGTAGGTCCCGCTTTGGTCTCATCAGTCACCTGAGAACTCATATAGTGTGCAGGCAAGTCATCGACTCCGAGGGACTGCCTCAGAAGAAGACCCTTGTATGGGGCATTAATTTCCTTCCCTTCAATGTAGCAATGTTTATGTTATTCCCACCACATCAGAATTCTCTAGATCTTGTATCTTAATTCAGATGTACTCTAGGGTTCACATATTTTGCCAAATTTGCAAGTAATTGAGATATATTTTCCGATCATGGCGTAAAATGCATAAGCATCAGATCAGTAGACAGCCATCAGCTGCAGAGCTCTTGTCATCTCGTTCAAGGACAGCTGAAGCTAACACATACCTTAAGGCTGGCATTGCAGCTGTTCTGTCCTCAAGTCTACTTCCAGAACCAGGGGTCACAGTCTAAGGATAAGGTGTTAAGCCATTTAGGACTGAGATGAGGAGAAACTTCTTCACCTAGAGAGTGGTGAACTTGTGGAATTCTCTACCACAAAAAGTTGTTGAGGCCAATTCACTAAATATATTCAAAAAGGAGTTAGATATAGTCCTTACTACTAGGGGGATCAAGGGGTATGGCGAGAAAGCAGGAATGGGGTACTGAGGTTGCATGTTCAGCCATGAATGCATTCAATGGCGGTGCAGGCTCGAAGGGCCGAATGGCCTACTCCTGCACCTATTTTCTATGTTTCTATGTTTCTTTGCCTCCTTCCAGGAATTCTGCAATGCTGTACTGCTCTATGAGGAGAGTACCCGGGAGTAGTATTCTGCATCACCTCCACTTTACTGGCCATCAGACAGGAGTGTTGAGTGTTATGCTGCCTCACCATTTGGCCACAGCCTTGGTATCCTATCTCGATATTTCTTGTGCCAGTCACTGGGTACATTAAGGAAGGCTACACTTTAACTTCCATTTGCAATCATTTACCTTTAGGTGGTCAAATCTCTTCATCATCACTCTACAAACACCATCAAGTAGCCATCATCATCACAGGTCCTGCAGCAGTTCAAAAGGAAGGTCCACCGCCTTCTGAGGGAAATTAAGGATGGGCAATTAATGCAGTTTTGCCAGTCCCACCACACTCTGAGAACAATAAAAAAAGCATTCCCATTAAATGTACCCTTCATCTCTTGTAAGCAGACCTTTAAGGAAGGCCCCATGTTTGAACTATGATCTTAGCCAGGACAGTTGTGAGTGAGTTTAAGAGCTGCTTACAAGCGATTTCCCAGTCCCTTCTAGTGAGCTGTCAGTGTCAGGTCTAATTGGGGCCGGGTGCTTGTTCACATTAAGTAAATGACTGGGCAGGTGATAATGTACTGCATGCCTAATGCCTGTTGAGTGGCAATCAGAAATATCTATCCTGATATGTATGTTTTTGGTATAGAATCAGTTTCCGACACTGTCTTTTACAATGGTGTCAGCATTAATTGACAAGAGATTTTTTAATGATTAAAGTTTTTTTATTCCTCTCACAGTTTTTTCCTTCCCTCCCCAACTAAAGTAACCTGCTGATGATGATCCTGTCAGAAACTTGTTAACTCAGTGTAGACTAAGGTTTAACCTGGGACCTTCCTGGTCTGTTTGGCTCGGTACAATTCCCCGCAGTGCATTTGCTCACTATGCTACTACAGATAGTGGGTGAGAATAGGAATGAGCCAAGAGAGGCAGGGTTCTTCAGTCATTTTGAGCTGCAGTGAAAGCTACCACTATGCTTTATAAATACAAGTCAATCACCTTGGATCTCAGTTCTTGATAGTAATGCATTGTAGAACCCACCCAAATTCTCGTATGCCATATTGTTTAAATAATCACTCAATATACAGGTTGGTTGCAATTTAGAATAGTCTTTTAGTCAGTCAATCACTCTCTCCCAGTGTGTCGTTGTCAAACAGATATTTTCCCATGCTAATTTCAGGGGCTCCCATCTGTTTTAAGTTGGTGACGTGACCTCCAAACTTCTTGATCATCTTAGAGATTTAAACAAGACTATAAATTGAAGCTTTTGCCAACTATAAAGGGAATTTTGATATTAAACTGTAGTGAACTCATTAATTTTGGGGGGAAAATTTTAACTTGTTATTAAACCCATTTTAACCCAAACTGCCAGTAATCTATTGGCCCTTCTCCTTGCATTCTGTCCCCTAATCCTGCCTTCTTATTACTTCTGGAAGAAGCCAGTCTGTCAGTTTCAACCCAAAGCAGGCAGACAAAAGTAAATTGATCCACATATCTGAATCAGTGGATGTTTGGACCAAACCAAACTAAACTTGAATTCATTATTGGGTGGACAAAGATATTCAGAGCCTATGAGTGCCCTGACTTCTTCCATCTTTGCTGATCAAATTGTTAATTGTGTTTTGTTATTTATTTATCATAATATTCAAATGGGTCCTAAAATATATCTTGTGCACACATATGTATTACTGTACTATTCACTGCAGTGGGTATTCCATGTTGTAAGTTGTAAATCTCAATCATAGTCAGATGGTGGATATTATAATGGTTAAGATCAAGTTTCCACCTATCTTCCCAGTACCTTTTTAATAAGATATTTAACCCCCCACTATTGGAATCACAAACCACTCAGGTATCTAACAGGACAGAAGTTAGTATATTTGCACAAACATGTGGGCATGGTGGGACAAAGTATATTCAGGAACTTATTCTTTAAATAAATCTGGTTTGATATTAATTATTTTTAATCCACCCGCTACTATGCGAGATTTAAGACTTGCAGATATAATTAACGGGCATTGTCATTACAACCTCACATGGCTGGGAAGACCTTTTCAATTAGATGAATTCTTCAAATTTATGACACTATTAATAGCTAATCAATCTCTCACAGCATTGCACAGGAAGAGTTAGAACCAAGTGCAGTGTGCAAAATTAAAGCACATAGGATTGGGGGTAATGTACTGGCATGGATTGAAAATTGGTTAATTGACAGGAAACAGAGAGTAGGAATAAATGAGTTTTTCTCGGGGTAATGACTAGTGGGGTACCACAGGGATCAGTGCTTGGGCCCCAGCTATTCACAATATATATAAATGATTTGGATGAGGGAACCAAATGTAATATTTCCAAGTTTGCTGACGACACAAACCTAGGTGGGATTGTGAGTTGCAAGGCGATTTAGATAGGTTGAGTGAGTGGGCAAACACATGGCAGTTCAGTTTAACGTGGATAAAAGTGAAGTAAAAATATAAGGACAAAGTATTATTTAAATGGTGACGGCTTGGGAAATGTCGATGTGCAGAGGGACCTCGGTGTCCTTGTATACCAGTCATTGAAAGCAAACATGCAGGTGCAGCAAGCAGTTAGGAAGGCAAATGGTATGTTGGCCTTCATTGCAAGAGGTTTTGAGTACAGGAGCAAGGATGTCTTACTACAGTTATACAGGGTCTTGGTGAGACCGCACTTGGAGTATTGTGTGCAGTTTTGGTCGCCTTACCTAAGAAAGGATATACTTGCCTTAGAAGGAGTGCAGCGAAGGTTCATCAGACTAATTCCTGGGATGGCAGTACTGTCGTATGAGGAGAGATTGGGTCGACTAGGCCTGTATTCACTAGAGTTTAGAAGAATGAGAGGGGATCTCATTGAAATGTATGAAATTCTGACTGGGTTGGATAGACTGGATGCGAGGAGGATGTTTCCCCTGGCTGGGAAGTCTAGAACAAGGGGTCACAGTCTTAGGGTACTAGGTAGGTAATTTAGGACCGAGATGAGGAGAAATTCTTTCACTCAGAGGGTAATGAACCTGTGGAATTCTCTACCTTCGAAGGCTGTGGAGGTCAAGTCACTGAATATATTTAAGAGGGAGATAGATAGATTTCTAGACACAAAAGACATCAAGAGTGTAAGGGGTGGTTTGCAGGGGGTCAGCTTTCCCTTCTGACCTTATATGAGCGGTTCCGAATCGCTCCCACACTCTTGGTTCTAGACACGGGAATTATGAAGGGACTGTGACAGACTTGGACAGACAATCGGTTTCAAGGTAGGAAGCAGGTATGGCTTTATTGTGTTTAAAAATAAGTAAAAGGCACACCTTTAATAACACACACAGACCAATACACACTGAAGGGTACAACGCATTGAATAAAATGTCAAATTACAGCCTGTGGGGAAAAGAATACAGCTTAAGCTCTAAATGGGGTAAAGAGGAGAATGCAGATACATTTACACAAGTTATCCCAGCCTCCCCCCTCCCAATTCCCCTAACTAACTAAGTTATAGCTCTGGGGGTTCAGGGACTATGCTCACCAATCCCTTTAGACAGTTGCTGGTGAATCACAGTTTCGGGGTTCACTGCACTTGGCCTTCTAGGCGAGTCGCACCCCGGACGGAGGAGAGGACTTTGGACTGCGTAGTCTTCGGTTGGGGTGCGTCCGTTGATGCGCTAAGTTGCGTTTTAGATGTTTGGGGTAAGTAACCACTTTCTTTGGTTAGGAATAGTTTTAGCTAGTCCCTTTTGGTAATTTCTCACCCGTTGGGTCATTCAGAAGTAGATTGTAGAGTGGAAATAAAGGTCGATTCTTTGGTTTTTGCTGAGTTGGTTTCAGTTGGTCGTTTCGCTGGTTGTGGTGGCCCAGGTTGTCAATTTGGTTGCTGAAAACCTTCCGTTTCGTGGGCCTCGTGCTCAGTCGATTCCTGATAGTTTCTGGTAGTTTCCTTCACTATTCCATTTCTTCACTGTAGAGCAAGCAGGCTGCTTGTGTCTGTCTGTGTTCCTTTCGAGTCTGTGCGAGTTCCAGTCTCTGTGTTCTGCTAGCTTTGAGTTCTGCTAGTTTTCCTGTGTTCTGCTAGTCTTTCCTTGTAAAACTGGGGATAGATATATTCCCCCAAAAAAGGGCTCTGTTATCTTCAATCAAATCTCTTGGGCTCTGTTTAAACTGTTCTGTCCATTGATTTTCAAATGTCTCCTTTGTCAGCAGTAACTCGATTAGGGTGTGAGAATGTGCTATCACTGGTTTTGCATTGTTTTAGGATTGTCCAGTTTTTCTGACCATGATTTCCATTGTGCTTGATTGGGTAATTCGATTATCTCTTAGGGGGTGAATAGTTCCCCCAGACAGCCTGGGATCCTTAATACACGAATTTGCTTCAGACGTTGGCTCCACATCCTGTATTTGGTAACTCTTTTTCGCAGCCAAAATGTTGTAGAATCTTAAAATTGATATGCTCCTTCCCATAGATGTTTAGGGGATCTCAAGCTTCTGTAATTTAGGTCCATTTTGAATTCCCTTTCCTATGAGTCCAAACATTGCGGGGTGGGGGGGGGGGGTGGTCTCCATGAATGCATCCCCTTTTATCCCCCGCAGACTTTGTCTGCCCCTTTAAACTCATTTTAAAAGCCCAGAAAGGGATTCTTCTCCTCTGCAGGGGAAAAGTACCTAGAATCTTTGCGAGATATTGGTAAATTCTACATTTGGCTGGGAAGTCTAGAACAAGGGGTCACAGTCTTAGGGTACTAGGTAGGAAAGTTAGGACCGAGATGAGGAGAAATTTTTTCACTCAGCGGGTGATGAACCTGTGGAATTCTCTACCTTCGAAGGCTGTGGAGGTCAAGTAACTGAATATATTTAAGAGGGAGATAGATAGATTTCTAGACACAAAAGACATCAAGGGGTATGGGGAAAAAGCAGGAACATGGTGTTGAGATAGAGGATCAGCCATGAGCATATTGAATAGCGGTGCAGACTCGAAGAGTTGAATGGTCTACTCCTGCTCCTTTTCTATGTTTCTATGTTTCTAAAATAGGGTTAGAGAATGAGGGCATACATTGGACTTAAGCAAGGTTGAGGAGGCAGATAGGAGCAGGAAGGATAGAGGGGAGAGAGGTGGAGGAATGAAGAGAGGAGAATGTGGATGGCAATGGGGCATGGAGAGGGGAAACTGTAGGAAGAGAAACGGAGGCAGAAAAACTACCTCAGTGAGGGGGCAGTTGGAAATCCAGAAAACAATCACAGAGTGGTGCAGCTGGCTGGCAAGCTAGGGGGAGGAAGGATATATTTATGCATTTTCATTTCATTGGGTTTTGTATTGAACTACTGATTCTTCTGCAGACCTTTAAGTTAAATCTCGAGATGGTGAGGGAAGGTGTTGGGTGTTGAGGTGAGCTACACTTCTCCCTCTCTGTATCCTTGCTTTTCTTCTCAGTGTAGAGGGTCCTAATTCCTTTGTCAGAGCCACATATCCACCTCAGTCGCTACTGGCAAATTGAGCTAATTGGGGGGTTGCTAGCTTTTTTTTACCTGCCCCATGAGGAAATCCCAGAGTGGCATTTGTGGAATTGCTGGTTTATTATACAGCACCTTTCATGACCTCAGGATGTCTCAAAGTGCTTTACAGCCAATTAAGTCTCTTTGAAGTGTAGTCACTGTTATAACACAGGGAAAATGTGGTAGCAAATTTGCACACAACAGTGTCGCACAAATGTCAGTTTGACTAATGAGCAGATAATCTGTTTTGATGATGTTGGTTGAGGGATATTGGCCAATACGCTGGCAGAACTTCCAGCTCTTCTTTGAATAGTCCCATGGGACTTTTCCATCCACCTCAGTGAGCAGCCGGGACCTCGGTTAAAGTCTCATCCAAAAGAAGGCAAATCCAATAGTGCAATACATCCCCATAGTACTGCACTGAAGTGCAACCTATATTGTGTATTCAAGGCCTGGAGTGGGGCTTGAACCCACGAGCTTCTGAAAGAGTGTTGAGAGTCAAGTCTGACATACCACCATGAGGGATGAGCCACGCTGATGTCCCTGGCTTGAGGGGAAGGAGAGGTTCCAGGGGGAGGGGCATGCAAATAGCAATGTGGCAGCAAGGGCTATTTCATCTATGTCATCATCATCATAGGCAGTCTCTCGAAGCGAGGATGACCTGTTTCCATGCCAAAAAGGAATAAGTTCACAGGTGTTTCAATGAAGGACCTAATATTCCAGATCCCAAACTACATCTTGGAGGGTGGAAGATGCCTATGCTTGGATTTTTTTAACGTGCAGTGGCCGTTGCACACCAGCCACCACACGGGCTTGACAGAGCTAGGTCTGTGGACCTTCCACAACACCACTGGGTTCAACTCAGCCCAGTCTGGATACATTACACTGGAGCGTCAAAAAGGTCCACGGGTTTAAGAAACAGTCAAGGAGCAAAGAAACTGTGCTTACATTACACATACCTTATTACCACTTATTTCTGGAGAAAAAAATTAGTAAATTCACTAAAGACTTAGAAATCACCTTAAAGATTCAATCTCCATGGGAAATGGTACATCAGCTACATATTTTTTGGTATATGTCCCAGATGTTACTTGTCACAGCATCAACCAACAGGCATAAGGGACACCGCATGGAATTTTGTGAGCCGACTACAGTCTTTTAAATACAGGTATATCTATATATATAATTTTTTTCTAATTTTGTTTTAAGAGATTCTCGGGGAGTGTCTCAGCCCATAATATCAGTGTGGCCCTTGTAGTTGTCAAGTTGGTTGAAACATGTTTCTATGTTTTATAGCAATATTATAACATTTCTATTGGAGTAAACCAGTGTATTATTATTGAGTATTTTAAAATTGATGTGCTGAGCCCTTGCAATTCTGAGGTTTTGTAGCCACAAGGGGGTGGAATTTGGGATGCGTTGCGCCCATTTTTGGGCATAAATGAGGCACAAAGCATACCGATTTAGCAGTGGGACAGTCTGCATCCAATCTGTGCAATTGTTGTTCCCACTTCTAAATTCATTGGCCCTTTTTTATTTGTCAGAGGCAGGTGCCGACAACAGATATTACATCCCATAAATATGTAAATAAGGTCCTGTTGAAGGACCCCATTGAGAAATTAGTTCCGTCCAGTTTGTTAACCCGCCTTTCTCTTTCAGATGCTTGCTGATTTGCTGTGCATTCCCAGCACTTTCTGTTGTTATTTCAAATACAGGTATTAGTACTTATTATGCAGACTGTATTCAGCCAGTTCAGATAATTAGTTCGAAGCACTGGGATTTGAGCTGGGGAGAAATAACTGGAAGGTTATAAAACAAAATCTTTACCATTTTTGTAGAATGCTTTTCGTATAGGTATGCATCTCTTCAATGTGAATGGATTAGACTATATGGTGTCGTAGCTCTGTAAATTAAAAGCGATTTGCAAGTTATTCGTCTCCAGCTATTGGAGAGGCATACCCACCTTTCCCACCCATGATTGCACCTTGTTAGAGTGGCTGTCTTGGGGTAATGTTGAGTCACCTCATCTGAGCGTTGTAGTTTTAAAAAAAAAATTAAAATGGAAGTTGGCTATCTTTTTAATATAACTTTTTAAAATTGAAGCTTGATTTGTAAGCTACCTCCAGCTCATTTTTTGAACACATGTTTTCGCTTTAGATGGAAGATTATTGATTTGATCAAGAATGTGAGATAATTTTGGTTCTCATCACGCAATAGATTCCCTGAACATGATACAACAATTTTTTATTTCATGATTATACTTAAGTGTGTGTTATTATATTTAATCGAGCTGGCTTGCGCTGCTCGTTGCGGTGGCTGGCTCCTGCTCCGCTCCTGTTCTGCTGCTGTTTCCCCTCAGGTCAGCTCTTGCCGATGCCACACTGGGACCTGGGACTCTCCTCTCTTTATGCTCCTGCTCCGCTCCTGTTCAACGAGGTCCAGCACCGCCTTCAGTGTGCCAGTGCAGCCTTCAGTCGCCTGAGGAAAAGAGTGTTTGAAGACCAGAACCTCAAACCCGGCACCAAGCTCATGGTCTACAGAGCAGTAGTGATACCCGCCCTCCTATATGGCTCAGAGACATGGACTATGTACAGCAGGCACCTCAAAACACTGGAGAAGTACCACCAATGCTGCCTCTGCAAGATCCTGCAAATACATTGGCAGGATAGGGGCACCAACGTAAATGTCCTAGCTCAGTCCAACATCCCCAGCATCGAAGCACTGACTATGCTTGATCATCTCCGATGGACGGGCCACATCGTCCACATGCCTGACACAAGACCCCCAAAACAAGCGCTCTACTCAGAGCTCCAACATGGCAAGCGAGTCCCAGGTGAACAGAGGAAATGCTTCAAGGACACCCTCAAAGCCTCCTGGAAAAAATGTAACATCCCCACTGACACCTGGGAATCCCTGGCCCAAGACCGCCCAACAAGGAGGAAAAGCATCCAGGAAGGTGCTGAACACCTCAAGTCTCTTCGACGAGAGCAAGCTGAAGCCAAGCGTCGACAGCGGAAGGAGCGCATGGCAACCCAGGCTCCCCACCCACCCGTTCCTTCAACCACCGTTTGTCCCATCTGTGACATAGACTGTAGGTCCTGCATTGAACTCTTCAGTCACCTGAGAACTAATTTCTAGTGTGGAAGCAAGTCATCCTCGACTCCGAGGGACTGCCTGTGATGGTGATGATGACTATATTTAATAATATCTCTTATTAACTGCATTCCTAAAATTTTTCCAAGCCTGGATATTTCTGCGAGAGATGTTAACATGTTTTTATCAAATTCTTCTCATTGCTATTTTAGCATAGACATTTATTAGAATAATATTTATAACATAACTGTCAGGTGCATGTTCTTTTGTTATTTGTAGGCAAACTACAGTTCAGGTGTTGCACAGAAGATTTGTTGTGTTATCACTAGTTGTCATGAGGGCATTAAATATCAACCACATAGTATGGGATTAGAGTCACATGTAGGCCAAACCAGGTAGGGATGGCAGTTCCCTTCCCTAAAGTACATTAAAGAACCAGTTAGACTTTTATAACAATCCGGCAATCCAGTTATGCTGGGCCACCAATTAAAATATTTACTAGTCCAGTACCATAATCACGAGGCTACCATACCCAGCCTCTTTTGTGCCATTGTAATGATAATCCCCTTTTACTATCCAGTTATTATAACAGAACAATTGACATCACTGTAGCTTTTCGCCGTTTCCTCATTAGTTCTGTTTTCTGTGTGTATATGCATCTTGCATATCATTTATTATTGAGCTCAATGCATCTTAGACCAATTTAGCAAATAAAAAGCTAGAAACTACAAATGTTGGAAATTTGAAACAAAAACCGAAAACACTGGCAATACGCAACAGGTCAATGAGCATCTATAAAGAGAAAAGGCAGGTTACCATTTTGGATCAAATATTTCATTATACTGTACCAGGTGACAGAGGTAACAGGAAGAGGAAGGAGGAAGTAAAATACAATCATGTCAGTTATATAATTTATATATTTAGGAATGGCAATACAGGTACAATGCCCGAATCTGGAATTCCGGAAACCGGAATTGTCTGAAAACCGGACATGTTTTGCAAAAGCGCATTTTAGATCGAGCAGTCCGGAATCCGGAATCATTGTCTGAAAACCAGACATATTTTACAAAAGCGCATTTCAGATTAAGTAGTCCAGCGTGCGATCAGTCCGAGCCTTGCCAAATGA
Organism: Pristiophorus japonicus; assembly: GCF_044704955.1. Lineage (NCBI taxonomy): Eukaryota > Metazoa > Chordata > Chondrichthyes > Pristiophoridae > Pristiophorus > Pristiophorus japonicus. Next base: position 180,516,974 of record NC_091988.1, on the reverse strand, counting down.
CCTCGATCCCGACCCACGTGCAACCTGACCTGACACGACCCGACCTGACTCACGCGCTGTTTTAATGTCCGACCCAAAATCCGGAAAAATATGAAAACCGACACGGCCTCGGCCTCGAGGTTGCTGGATCCAGGATGTTGTATCTCTATTGTCATTTAAATTTACGAGCCAACAAAACAAAAATTAGTAGACAACAAGCCGGCAGTGAAAGTAAGTAGGCTTTACACACACATCAAATGAATTTTGCCTCAGGAAAGTAGTAAAGACAATGAAAATAGTGGTTGACATTACTTTGTTAAAGATTATTTTGTAATCGTGACCATCTTCAAGAAAGGTGACAAGACCGATTGCGGTAATTACAGAGGAGTTTCCCTATTGTTTGCCATAGGGTAAATCATCGCAAGAATGCTCCTCAGTCGTCTCCTCCCAGTGGCTGAAGAGCTCCTCCCAGAGTCGCAATGCGGATTCTGCCCACAACGGACATGATGTTCACCGCACGACAATCCAAGAAAAATGTAGGGAGCAGCATCAACCTCTGTACATGGCTTTCTTTGACCACACAAAGGCCTTCGACTCTGTTAACCATGAGGGATTATGGAGTGTTCTTCTCAAATTTGGCTGCCCTCAAAAATTTGTCACCATCCTTCGCCTGCTTCACGATGACATGCAAGCCGTGATTCTTACCAACGGATCCACCATAGACCCAATACAAATGCAGACTGGGATCAAGCAACATTGTGTCATCGCACCAACGCTCTTCTCAATCTTCCTAGCTGCAATGCTTCACCTCACCTTTAACAAGCTCCCCACTGGAGTGAAGTTAATCTACAGGACAAGTGGGAAATTGTTCAACCTCCGACGCTTCCAGTCCAGATCCAAGGTTGTTCCAACCTTTGTCATTGAATTACAATATACAGATGACGCTTGCAGTTGTGCACACTCGGAGTCCGAACACCAAACCATCGTTGACACCTTCACTGAAACGTACGAGAGTCTGGGCCTTCCATTAAACATCAGTAAGACAAAGGTTCTCTAACAACATGTCCTCGCCACAGAGTACTGCTCCCCAATTATCAAGATCCACGATAAGACTTTGGACAATTTGGACAACTTCCAATACCTTGGAAGCCTACCATCAGCAAGGACAGACATCGATGACAAAGTCCAACACCGCCTTCAGTGTACCAGTGTAGCCTTCGGCCACCTGAGGGAAAGAGTGTTCGAAGACCAGGATCTCAAACCTGGAACCAAGCTCATGGTGTACAGAGCAGTAGTGATAACCGCCCTCCTATATGCTTCAGAGATATGGACTATGTACCATAGGCACCTCGAAGCACTGGAGAAGTATCACCAACACTACCTCCACAAAATCCTGCAAATTCATTGTCAGCGTTCTCTCTCGGGACAACATCAAGGCATTGACCATGCTTGACCAGCTCCGATGAACGTGCCAAATTGTCCGCATGCCCGATACTAGACTCCTGAAACAAGCTCTCTACACCGAGCTACGTCATGGCATGCGAGTCCCAGGAGGGCAGAGAAAATGCTTCAAGGACATCCTGAAAGCCTCCTTAAAAAAATACAACATCCCCACCGACTCTTGGCAATGCCTGGCCCAAGACTGCTCAAAGTGGAGGAGAAGCATCTGAGAAGTCACCGAACACTTCGAGTCTCTTTGCCGGGAGCACACAGAAGCCAAGTACAAACAGCGGAAGGAGCATACAACAACCCAAGCACCCCACCCACCCGTCCCTCCAACCACCCTCTGCCCCACCTGTGACAGACTGTAGATCCCTCCCGTATTGGTCTCATCAATCACATTAGAACTAATTTTAGTGTGGAAGCAAATCATCATCAATTCCGGGGGACTGCTTATGAAGAAGAAGAAGAAAGCATTATTTACTGTACTGAAGCAAGAACCCTGCCCGGAATGGTATCAAGGCCTTCCTTTATTGAAATGTTGACAGCATTTCCGTCTTTGTTTCAATGCAGTAAATACAGCTTAAACAGACTATTGCCAAACAGTACCTACGCCTATCCCTGAGGCCAAACTTCATTGTGTACAATGATTGCTATGTGAGTTGGAAGACTACTTCCTCTTACCTCTGATGAAAGGTAATCGATCTGAAATGTTAACTCTACTTCTCCCTCTACAGGTGTTGCCTGACCTGCTGAGAATTTCCAGCATTTCCTGTTTTTATTTCAAATTTCCAGCATTTGTAGTATTTTGCTTTGTCCTCTTCTCTTGTTGTTCTCTTGCAAATTTAAATGACAATAAATTGCCATTTTTTTTCTTGTAGCCTGTTGTGATGAGGTGTTGTGAAATGTTGTGAACTAATAACATGTTTGACCTAATGTAACTGCAAATGTAACACCCCTATTTATGAAAGGAGGGAGACAGAAAGTAGGAAACTATAGACCAGTCAGCCTAACATCTGTCATTGGGAAAATGCTGGAGTCCATCATTAAGGAAGTAAGAGCAGGATATTTAGAAAATCATAATGCAGTCAAGCAGAGTCAGCATGGTTTTATGAAAGCGAAATCATGTTTGACAAATTTGCTGGAGTTCTTTGAGGATGTAACGAGCAGAGTGGATAAGGACAGGGCTCTAGTAATACTTGCCCTCCTGTATGGCTCAGAGACATGGACCATTTACAGTAGACACCTCAAGTCACTGGAGAAATATCTGTGATTGGGAAAATGTTGGAGTCCAATATTAAAGAAGCAGTAGCAGGACATTTGGAAAAGCAAAATTCGGTCAGGCAGAGTCAACATGGATGTATGAAGGGGAAGTCATGTTTGATAAATTTGCTGGAATTCTTTGAGGATGTAATGAACAGGGTGGATAAAGGGGAACCAGTGGATGTGGTGTATTTGGACTTCCAGAAGGCATATGCCACATAAAAGGTTACTGCACAAGATAAAAGTTCACGGGGTTGGGGGTAATATATTAGCATGGATAGAGAATTGGCTAACTAACAGAGAACAGAGAGTCGGGATAAATGGTTAATTCTCTGGTTGGCAACCAGTAACTAGTGGGGTGCTGCAGGGATCAGTGCTGGGACCCCAATTATTTACAATCTATATTAACGACTTGGAAGAAGGGACTGAGTGTTACGTAGCCAAGTTTGCTGACGATACAAAGGTGGGAGGAAAAGCAATGTGTGAGGAGGACATAAAAAATCTGCAAAAGGACATAGACAGGCTAAGTGAGTGTCTATTTGGCAGATGGAGTATAATGTCAGAAAGTGTGAGATCATGCACTTTGGCAGAAAAAAATCAAAGAGCAAGTTATTATTTAAATGGTGAAAGATTACAAAGTGCCGCAGTACAGCGGGACCTGGATATATTTGAGCATGAAACACAAAAGAATAGTATGCAGGTACAGCAAGTGATCAGGAAGGCCAATGGTACCTTGGCCTTTATTGCAAAGGGGATGGAGTATAAAAGTAGGGAAGTCTTGCTACAGCTATATAGGGTATTGGTGATGCCACACCTGGAATACTGCGTGCAGTTTTGGTTTCCATATTTACGAAAGGATATATTTGTTTTGGAGGCAATTCAGAGAAGGTTCACTAGGTTGATTCCGAGGATGAGGGGGTTGACTTATGAGGAAAGGTTGAGTAGGTTGTGCCGCTACTCATTGGAATTCAGAAGAATGAGAGATGATCTTATCAAAACGTATAAGATTATGAGGGGGCTTGACAAAGTGGATACAGAGCGAATGTTTCCACTGATAGGGGAGACTGGAACTAGAGGGCATGATCTTAGAATAAGGGGCCGCCCATTTAAAACAGAGGGTTGTAAATCTGTGGAATTCACTGCCTCGGAGAGCTGTGGAAGCTGGGACATTGAATAAATTTAAGACAGAAATAGACAGTTTCTTAAACGATAAGGGAATAAGGGGTTATGGGGAGCAGGCGGGGAAGTGGAGCTGAGTCCATGATCAGATCAGCCATGATCTTATTGAATGGCGGAGCAGGCTCGAGTGGCCGTATGGCCTACTCCTGTTCCTATTTCTTATGTTGTTATGTTCTAATGTTCTGTCCTCCCGTTAGTTTTGGCCACTTTGTATGCCCTTGTTTTTAATTGGATACCGTTCTTTATTTCTTTAGTTAGTCACGGATGGCTGTCTTTTCTCTTAGACCCTTTCCTCCTCACTGGAATATATTTTTCTTGAGAGTTGTGAAATATTTCCTTAAATGTACACCACTGTTCATCAACCGTCTTACACTTTAATCTATTTTCCGAGACCACTTTACCCATCTCTGCCCTCATACCTTCATAGTCTCCTTTATTTAAGTTTAGAACGCTGGTTAGAGATCCAACTTTCTCACCCTCCATCTGAATTTGAAATTCAACCATGCTATGATCACTCATTCCAAGGGGATCCTTTACTAGGAGATTGTTTATTAATCCTGTCTCATTACACATGACCAGATCTAAGATAGCCTGCTCCTGGTTGGTTCCGTTACATACTGCTCAAGGAACCCGTCCCTTATGCACTCTATGAACTCCTCCTCAAGGCTACCCAGACCAATTTGATTTGTCCAATCAATATGGAGATTAAAATCACCCATGATTATTGCTGTTCCCTTTTTACATGCTCCCATTATTTCCTGGGGGCTCCGACCAACAGAGTTGCTACTGTTAGGGGGCCTATAGACTATGCCCACCAGTGACGTTTTCCCTTTATTGTTCCTTATCTCCACCCAAACTGTTTCAACGGGCCCAAGTTTCGGGCCGCGCCTAAACCGGCGCAGCCCTGACCTGAACACGTTTTTCGCGCCAGAAAGTGCGCCTAAAAAAAAGGTACCTATTCTCCGGCTCCCTGCAGGTCCTCTGGAGCTGGGCGCGGCGCAGCACGAGCTGTGGGGGGCGGAGCCAGATCCCTGCGCTGAAAACAGTGCCGGGACCTCTGCACATGCGCGCTCCAGTGGGTGCACATGTGCAGTAGCTCCAGGCGCCCAAAACTGTGGGAGGGGCCCGAAGCACGCAGCCCCTAGCCCTGACCGAATGGCCTCACTGGGGTTGCGTCGATGAGGCTCCTCCCACCCGACAGGACCCGACCCAACCCCCGCTCTCTTTCCCCCCCCCCCCCCCCCCCCCCCGGACCGCCGCGACTCGACCTCTGCTTCCCTCCGCACCCCCCCCCCTTCGGCGACCCGACCCCCGCACCCCACCCTGGCGACCCGACCCCCGCTCCCACCCCTCGCCCCCGGACCTCCGCGACTCCCCCCCGAGACCCGCGCCACCTACCTGTAAATCCAGCCCGAAGTCTTGGGCCTTACCCCCCCTCCCCCACTCCTCCTCTCTACTTCCCTCCCTCCCTCCTTCTCTCCCTCCGTCCTCTCTCCTCCCTACCCTCCCTCCTCTCTCCTTCTCTCCCTCCTCTCTCCTTCCCTCCCTCCATCCTCGCTCCCTTCTCCCCCTCTCCTCCTCCCCCCTTCTCCTCCCCCCCCTTCTCCTCACCCCTCCTCTCCTCCTCCTACCCCCCACCTCCTCCTCCTCCTCCTCCCCACCACCTCCTCCTCCCCCCCGCCACCCCCACCTCCCTCTACCTCCCTCCTCCTTCCTTCCCTTCTCCCCCTCCCCTTCTCCCCCTCCCCTTCCCACCCCCCTTCTCCCCCTCCCCTCGCTGTCAGAAACACAGACACTGACAGACAGAGAGTGAGAGACACACATGCAGACAGACAGAGCGATAGAGACACTGACAGAGACACACTGGGGGGGGGGGGTTGTCCCAGCACGCTGTTGGAGGACTCCCGGTGCTGCAGTCGGTAAGTAGAAAATGTTTTATTTATTGTTTTAAAAAAAAATGTTTAATTAATTTTTTTTGATTGATTTATTGGTTGATTTATTGATGTATTTATCATTTATTATTGATGATGGCTCTTTATTTGTAAAACTGAAGTGTTTAATGTTTGTAAACTTCCCTTTAACCCCCCCCCCCCACATTCTCTAAGCCTAATTTGTAACCTACGCCTGATTTTCTAAAGTGTAGACAAGGTTTTTTCGAACGTACAAAAATCTTCACTTACTCCATTCTAAGTTAGTTTGGAGTAAGTTTTCACTGCCTAAACTTTCAAAACAGGCGTAAGTGGCCAGACACGCCCCCTTTTGAAAAAAAAATTCTGTTCCAAATTGAAACTGTTCTAACTGACCAGAACTGGAGCAAACTAAATACCGAGAATTCAAATTTCTAAGATACTCCATTTTAAACCAGTTGCTCCAAAAAAACAGGAGCAACTCAGGCCGAAACTTGGCCCCAACATCTTTATCATTTGAACCAATATTGATTCTTACTATTGCAGTGATTCCATCCTTTATCAATAGAGCTACCCCACCTCCTTTTCCTTTCTGTCTGTCCTTCCGGATTGTCAAATACCCCTGAATATTTAATTCCCAGTCCTGGTCACCTTGCAACCACGTCTCTGTAATGGCTATCAGATCATACCCATTTGTCTCAATTTGTGCCGTGAATTCATTTATTTTGCTACAAATGCAACGTGCATTTAGCCTTTAAGTTTGTTTTATTTAACCTTTTTTTCCTGCTTGTTTCCTCCTTCAAATTCACTTTCTTTATTTTTGCTATCTAATTCCAGCTTTACTCCCCTCCCTACTGAATCTATTTTCAGGTTCCCATCCCCCTGCCAAGCTAGTTTAAACCCTCCCCAACATCACGAGCAACCCCCCCCTTGAGGATATTGGTCCCAGCTCTGTTGCGGTGCAACCCGTCCGGCTTGTACAGGTCCCACCTCCCCCAGAAGTGGTCCCAATGCCTCAGGAAACTAAAGCCCTCCTGCCTGTACCATCTCTCCAGCCACATACTCATCTGCTCTATCCTCTTATTTCTGTACTCACTAGCTCATGGCACTGAGATTAATCTGGAGATTACAACCTTTGAGATCCTGCTTTTTAATCTCTCTCCTAGTTCCCGAAACTCTGCCTGCAAGACCTCATTCCTCTTCCTACCTATGTCATTGGTATCGATGTGGACCTTGACCTCTGGCTATTCACCCTCTCCCCCCAGAATACCCTGCAGCCGCTCAGTGACATCCTTGACCCTGGCACCAGGGAGGCAACATATCATCCTGGAGTCACGTCTGCGGCTGCAGAAACGCCTGTCTGCTCCCCTGACTAGAGAATCCCTACCACTATAGCTCTTCCATTCTTTTTCCTCCCCCCCCCCCCCCCGTGCAGCTGAGCCACCCGTGGCGTGAACTTGGCTCTGGCTGCACTCTCCAGAGCCACCATCGCCCCCACCGGTACTCAGAACAGAGTCCCGGTTGGAGAGCGAGATGGACCCAGGGGACTGCTGCACTACCTGCCTAGTCCTCCTCTTCTGTCCAGGGGTCACCCAAACCCTATCGGCCTGCACACTCTTAAGCTGTGGTGTGACCGCCTCTAGAAATGTGCTATCCACATAGCTCTCCATCTCGCAGATGCACCGCAGTGACCCCAGCTGCCGCTCAAGCTCCAAATCACGGAGCTCGAGTTGGTGCAGTTGGAGACACCTCCTGCACACATGGTCGACCCGGCTGCGCGAAGCATCCAGGATTTCCCACATGCCACAGGATGCGCAATCCACAGGACTGAGCTGCCCTGCCGTCCCTCTGGTTACACTCGCAACTATCGAATAGAACTAAACTCTAAACCTTAGCACAACACACCAACCGCTACTCAGCAAACAGCCGATTTAATTAACCGGCTCTCCTTAGATAATAAAGATCATATATATTTACTGGTTGTTCCTACTTACAACAATGCCAAAGGTTTCCTACTGAAAAGAAAAAGAAAAAGAAAAATACTCACCAATCCACCAGCCAGTCATTTACCTGCTTGGCTGTGATGTCAAACTTCGATTTTGATTTTGTAACTTTTGTGTCTGGACTTGTTGCGAGCTAGGACACGGGCAGCCGAGTTTTGGATCACTTCTAGTTTACGTAGGGTAGAATGTGGGGGGGCAGCCAGGAGTGCGTCGGAATAGTCAAGTCTAGAGGTAACAAAGGCAAGGATGAGGGCTTCAGCAGTGGATGAGCTGAGGCAAGGCAGAGACAGGCGATGTTACGGAGGTGGAAATAGGCAGTCTTCGTTATTCTGCGGATATGTGGCCGAAAGCTCATTTCAGGGTTAAGTGTGACACCAAGGTTGCTGTCGAACAATATTCGATTAGAATAAAGAATGAGAAGGGAACTGTTATTCTGTGGTGGTAGGAGAGACTAACAATAACAGAATGTTGGCATGTTGGGATACATTAGCTGATGAAGAATTTGAGGATTAAATGATCTGTAATTTCCTTATCTGATCCAATAGAACAAATGTAAATGGAAGGGGTAACTGTACAGAATCATGCACAAAGTAAACTAAGTTGAATCACATAAATTAGCCAAAATTCAGTTCACCTTAACATCTTGGTCAGTGCATGTTAACATTATGTTTCATTAGACACATTTATTTCCAAAACAATCCATTGCTTTTAGATATGGTTGGCCACTCTTTGGGCTCAATTTTCCCCAAAGCTTTTTTTTTGGCGTACTTGAAGAGTTACGCTCATTTTTGGGGGGCCTAAGTACGCCAAACAAAAGTTCTAAGTTTCCCCATTGGATTTCTTCATTTTGGCGTGGCCTAACCTGTCCTTTAGTTTTGGGGGTGGAGCCTTGATCTGCGCCAAAAAGATTGGGCTGCCATGGTAACTAGGGACATAATGCGGGTTGAGGCTGCAAAATGAAACATACAGCCAGCTCGCAACACATTGCAACAATTTAAAAACACATTAAAATATATTGCAGCAACTTACCTGCTGGTCCGCTCCCCCACCCACCATCCCAAAAAATGGTGTCCCGGTCCCGGTCTCTCTCTCTCTCTCACTCTCTCTCTCTCTCTCTCTCACTCTCTCTCTCTCTGGGCATCTGCGGCACTTATCTGCACCGATTTCCTTACCTGCACCAATTTCTTTAACTCTCCAGAAGGTTTTTCTGCAGAGACCACATACGCTGGCTGAAGCAGAACTGGAATAACTCTCAGCTGGTCAAACTTGCCTAAATGGCCAGAATTAGCGCGGGTGGCATGTTCCGCCCCCTTTGACTGAAAAAAAAGTAACCTAAAAAATTTGTAACTAACTGAGTTACACTGGAACAAATTGATCGGGGAAACTGTGGCTTTTTAACTAAGGCCAAAAAAAGCAGCCTGCTCCAAAAAAGCTACTCAAATCACTGGGGAAAATTGAGCCCAAATTTAAATGGCGATAATGGTAATTAGAATTCTATTTCATACAAATAGAATCAGAAGCATGGATAAGTGATTTACTATTTGTGCCTCAGTATGAAAAGAAGGGTCCACATTATGTCAATGTAAGTACTTTACTGTTGTCTAAGGCAAGTTTTTATTTTTATGTGCACACCAGGAGTGAGTCAATTCCTTCAATCATGAGCCGGATGCAGTCACCGCTTTTCCAGGAGCAGCTGTCTTCTGATTGCTCCAGCTCTCAGGATTCACTGGACAACATGTCAATGGACGACTTCTGGACTGAAGTCGAGAACATCAAGGAGAGCCGAGGGACTGAGACAGATGAAAACATGGATGTGAAAGCACCAGATGGTGAGCCATAGGAAAGTTAGGCAACAAAAGATACATACTGTAGAGTGAAGCAGATAAGACATACTGTTTTACAAATGAAATATATGGCTAAGTTCAAACTGTTGCAGTGCAATTCTATGTGTAATGGGAATGTTACTTGCAACATGGCATGGACAAACTGGCATTGACTTGTCCAATAGCCAAGTGTCACAAATCCATCCAATAACACCCCTTTTTACACTTGATGTCTGTGACATACTTGCAGAAAGTGTGATTCAACAACAACAACTACAACTTGTATTTATATAGCGCCTTTAACGTAATACAACATCCCAAGGTGCTTCACAGGAGTTATAAGATAAAAAAAATATTTGACAGCGAGCCAGATAAGAAGAAATAATGACAGATAAACAAAAGCTTGGTCAAAGAGGTAGGTTTTAAGGAGCATCTTGAAGGAGGAAAAAAAAGTAGAGAGGCAGAGAGGTTTAGGGAGGGAGGTCCAGAACTTAGGGCTCAGGCAGCTGAAGGCACGGCCACTGATGGTTGAGCAGTTATAAGCAGGGATGCTTAAGAGGGCAGAATTTCAGGAGCGCAGATATCTTGGGGTGTTGTGAGGTTGAAGGAGATTACAGAGATAGAGAGGGGCGAGGCCATGAGGGATTTGTAAACCAGGATGATCATTTTGAAATTGAGGCCCTGTTTAACCAGGAGCCAGTGTAGGTCAGCGAGCACAGGGGTGATGGGTGAGCGGGTCTTGCTGCGAGTTAGGGCTGCCGAATTTTGGATGACCTCAAATTTACGTAGGGTAGAATGTGGGAGGCCAGCCAGGAGTGCGTTGGAGTAGTCAAGTCTAGAGGTAACAAAGGCATGAATGAGGGTTTCAGCAGCCAATGAGCTGAGGCAGGGGCAGAGATGGGCAAAATTGTGGAGGTGGAAATAGGCGGTTTAGTTATGCTGCGAATATGTGGCCGGAAGCCATTTCAGGGTCAAATATGACACCTAGGTTGCGAACAGTCTGGTTCAGCCTCAGACAAATGCAAGGGAGAGGGATGGAGTCAGTGTCTAGGGAACGCAGTTTGTGGCGGGGACCAAAGACAATGGCTTCGGTCTTCCCAATATTTAATTGGAGAAAATTTCTTCTCATCCAGAACTGGATGTCGGACAAGCAGTCTGACAATTTAGAGACCGTGGAGGGGTTGAGAGAAGTGGTATTGAGGTAGAGCGGAGTGTCATCAGCGTACATGTGGAAACTGACACCGTGTTTTCGGATGATGTCGCCAAGGGGCAACATATAGATGAGAAATAGGAGGGGCCAAGGATAGATTCTTGGGAGACACCAGAGATAACAATGTGGGAGTGGGAAGAAAAGCCATTGCAGGTGATTCTCTGGCTATGATTAGATAGATAAGAATGGAACCAGGCAAGTGCAGTCCCACCCAGCTGGACGATAGTGGAGAGGCATTGGAGGAGGGTGGAGTGGTCAACCATGTCAAAGGCTGCAGAGAGGTCGAGAAGGATAGTTTACCTTTGTCACACTCACAAAGGATATAATTTGTGACTTGATGAGAGCCGTTTCGGTACTGTGGCAGGCACGGAAACCAGATTGGAGGGATTCAAACATGGAGTTCTGGGAAAGATGGGCAAGGATTTTGGAGGCGACAACATGTTCAAGGACTTTGGAGAGGAAAGGGAGGTTGGAGATGGGGCGGTAGCTTGCAATCACAGTGGGGTCAAGGGATTTTTTTTGAGGAGAGGGGTAATGACGGCAGATTTGAAGGAGAGGGAGACCGTACCTGAGGAGAGAGGACCGTTAACAATGTTAGCTAATTTATGAGTCAGAGAAGGAAGTTAGGCGGTCAGCAGTTTAGTGGGAATAAGGTCAAGTGAGTCTTATGGACAATATGAGCGTGGAGTGGTCAAGAGGGGAGATCAGAGAGAAACTGGAGAAAGATGCGAGTTTAGGGCAAGGGCAAACCTCAGAGGAAGTTTGGCCCGGTGGGCTAGGGGAAGGAAGGGAACTGACAGAGGCAGCTGATCGGATGTTGTTAGAGATGAATGTTGTAGAGACAGGAGAGAGGGGTTTAAGAAGACAGTTAGCAGTAGAAAATAGTGGCCGGGGTTCTCTTTGCATTCCAGAATGATCCCGGAATAGTGAGCAGTTTTGGCAGACAAGAGTAGCACCTGATTATGCTTTATGTGGTCCAGCCAGACCTGGCATTGAATGGCTAAACCAGTTGTCCGCCACATCCGTTCAAGTCTGCGCCACTTGAGGGAGTGATGATGAGGGTCGTACCGGGGGGAACAGCGAGGGTGAGAGAGAGTAATTGTTTTAATAGGAACTAGGGCATCAAAGGTGGTGGTGAGGGTGTGATTGAGCAGATCGCTGGCTACAGAAATGTCATAGTGAATGGAGGGTCAAAGGCTGGACAGTTTGGAGTTGATAAGTGCAGTTGTAAGAGAGTTGGGAGAGGGGCGGATGCAGAAGGAAGTAGGGTTGGGTGAGGGAAGGGGGATGTGGGTGGATAGCGATACAAGGAATTGGTCAGAGATGGCCTTATTTGCAATTGATACGGTTGGAATAGCGAGGCCACGAAAGATGGCAAGATCAAGGGGGTGGATGTGAACATGGGTTGGGAGGTCATATGGAGGTAGAGATTAACGGAGGAAAGTAGGGTAGTGAACTCAGAGGAGAGAGAGCATGATGAATTGAGATGGAGTTGAAATCGCAGAGGATGAGAAGTCGCTCGGTGGAGAGGCTGAGGGAGGAAAGCAGTGAAGATATCTCGGTGATAAATTTTTTATTGTACTTGCGTGGGCGGTAGAGAAGGAGAATTTTAAATGAGAGGTGAGAGGGTGGAATAAGGTGAGATGTTCAAAGGAGGAGAAAGTGCCGGTGGAGTAGGGGGACAGACCAAGTTGTGATTTGGTGATGAGAGCCAAACCGCCACCACGGCGGTCTGGGTGACGGAAGGTATAGCCAGGCGGGGAGGCTTCATTTAAAGATAAGGGGGTGGAAATTCTGTTTTCTGCCACCGCTTTAGGCACCCCGGAGGGGCAGCAATGGCAGTGGAAAGCAGTTGTGCACGGCCGGCCAGCTTCCAGGGCCCCGCAAGGACATTGGGTGACAGTATTGACGGGGTGTGGACCAGTACCGCCCATGAGAGGCGAGCCGGTGTGCAACGCCCCTGGTTGTGAGAGTGCTTGATTTTTGGATCACGTCTGATCCGTAGCGCAGCGTACAGGCTAATGTGCTGTCACCACTGAAAATATATCACTAATGGAAATTTGTAATGTTTTACAGGTGCAAAAATAATCTATTTATCTGCCTTGATAATATCGGCCTGGGTTTCTGAAATTTTAGGTTGTGCTGCACAAACTATCTCAAAGCAAATGTGATAATGTCCTAAACCGTGATATTTACACTGCTGTTGTAGTGTCAGTGTGAAGTGGTTTCACTTTGCTCCGGGCTACGATTATAATGTAAATGCAAGTTAACATCAGAGTCAGGGGCCAACCTGACACTGAGATGAAGCAGAGCAAGAAGTGAGTCTTACCTTGTTTTGCTCTGGTCAGGCCTTAACTTCAAGTTTATACACACAAGCTTATGATTGGTGCAAATCACTTTGTACCAAAGCTAAACTCATGGTTTAAATGTATCCTTAGGATCTGTGACATAATATATTCAAGTCAAATCTTATGTTAAAATATTCATCTTATGTCATCAAGATCCACGGCACGGCCCTGGATAACATGGACCATTTCCCATACCTCAGGAGCCTCTTATCAACAAGAGCAGACATTAATGACGAGATTCAACACCGCCTTCAGTGTGTAAGTGCAGCCTTTGGCCGCTTGAGGAAAAGAGTGTTCGAAGACGAGGCCCTCAAATCTGCCACCAAGCTCATGGTCTACAGGGCTGTAGTAATACCCACCCTCCTAATGGCTCACAGACATGGACCATGTACAGTAAACACCTCAAGTCGCTGGAGAAATACCACCAGCGATATCTCCGCAAGATCCTACAAATCCCCTGGGAGGACAGATGCACCAACATTAGTGTCCTCGACCAGGCCAACATCCCCAGCATTGAAACACTGACCACACTTGATCAGCTCCGCTTGGCAGGCCACATTGTTCGCATGCCAGACATGAGACTCCCAAAGCAAGTGCTCTACTTGGAACTCCTTCACGGCAAACGAGCCAAAGGCGGGCAGAGGAAATGTTGCAAGGACATCCTCAAAGCCTCCCTGATAAAGTGCAACTTCACCACTGACACCTGGGAGTCCCTGGCCAAAGACCGCCCTAAGTGGAGGAAGTGCATCCGGGAGGGCACTGAGCACCTCAAGTCTCATCGCCGAGAGCATTCAGAAATCAAGCATAGGCAGCGGAAAGAGCGTGCGGCAAACCTGTCCCACCTTCCCTTTCCCTCAACAACTATCTGTCCCACCCGTGACAGAGACCGTAATTCCCATATTGGACTGTTCAGCCACCTAAGTACTCATTTTAAGAGTGGAAGCAAGTCTTCCTTGATTCTGAGGGACTGCCTATGATGATGATGATGTATATAAACAAATTGTAATCAAAATTGCTTGTGATACAGATCTGAATTTAGTGACGTGCAGCAGTGATATTGATTGCTGGGAATAGCAATGATAAATCCTTTATGCTGCAGGCCTTACATAGCCTTATATGAGACAATGATTTCTGAAAATGGAACTAATTTTATCAAGTTTAAGATTGGCCTGTCCATGTTAGATTGTGGATCATATTTTCCACCCTCTAGTTGCTTTGTTGCTATAAGGGTGATCTAGAATGATAAAGGGATTCAATGGGATAGATAGATAAACAATTCCCTTTGATGAGGGAATCTAGAACAAGTGGACATTATCTTAACTTTAGAGCTTGGCTATATAGATGTGAAACCAGGACACATTTTTTCACAGAAAGAGTAGTGGAAATCTGGAACTCGCTTCCCCAGATGGCTTGAGGGTGGTGACATTTTCAAGATTGAGATTGATAGAATTTGTTTGGTACATGTGTCAAGGGATGTGGAACAATTGCAGGTAAACGGGAGTTGAGGAACAGATCAGCAATGATCTAATAGAATTGTGGAACAGGCTGGAGGGCTTACTCCTATTCCTATGTTCCAATTTTAACAATACAGAAGCTACATTTTGAATAATGTGACCAGTTTCAAAGTGATTATTCTAGGGTTTCGTTGAAGGCTAATCAAGTGGTTGACTTTGATGATAATCAACACAATGGCCATAAAATTGTGTAGGAAATGGTAGATTCCCATGACTTAATACTGGAAGTAACCAATGTAGTCAAGAAAAGTGCGCTCAAATGTTAAAGCTAAATGTTACTTTGTTTTTTGTTTGTAGATGGAGAAGTGGAGGCTGACTGGCTTCAGGATGCTGGGCTCTCCACTCTTATCAATGAAGGCAGTCGAGATGATGATGATATGGTCTTGCTCTCTACTCTAACCCGCACTCAGTCTGCAGCTGTTCAGCGCAGAGTGGACAACTATACTCTATCTATGCGAGTGAAGAGTAAGCAACCTGTACGAGATGTCAGGGATGTTTTTTCAGTAAGTGTAAACAGTTTGTTATTACTAAAGAATATGAATCTTAATTGGTCTGCAAACCTGTTTTAAAAGCTTTCAACGCCTGATTGTAACCCCCTGTGCCCCATGAGGGCAGGGCGTATGGGGGGGTTAAAATATCGGCAATGACGCACGCACACTTTAAAAGGCTTGTTTTGGGCAGCATCGGAGGCCTTCTCCCCAGGCAGCCGAGAACCTCACTAAAATGCATAAGTTGGGAGCCATTGACGTTGTTTGGACCCTACACAAGTTTAATGCATGTTTGCATGTTTGATGTCTGGCGCTGGCCTCTCCTCGGAAACCTGGTGTCTTGCAGGTACTGTCCGAGACAGTCAGTAAATTACATTTTAATTGTCTCCTCTGGGACCCACAAGGAAACTTTGAGACTTCCCTGCCCTGGGCTTTTCCTCACTCTCCTGACGGCACTCACCTGCAGACCCCACCCTCCCAATTACCTGACTGTAGGCGAGTCAGAGTGAGCCTGCCGTCCTCACAATGAACTATCATCCCAAGTTAAAATCGGGGCTTTTAGAGTTGAGAGTTTGCCGGGGCGTTTAGAGTTAATTGTGGTCTCTCTCACATAACCCAGTAACAACAGGTTTCCACCATTTTTTCTTGATGGTGGGTGGCGGGGCGGGGGTGGGGAGTGGTTCTGCTGGAGTTACAAAAGAAGATCAGGAGAACCCCAGCAGATTTTCAGAACCAGAAGCCACAGCAACACTGTTACATGTACAATTCTTCATTGTTGCAGAATATGCATTCCAGTATAAATAGGACAAATTTGACACAATTGCTGCACTGTTTCTACAGTACAAGCACCACCTGTGGATCAGTCAATAATGGTCCGTAATGGTTTGATTCCCAGTTTACACTCTGTTAGCTGATCTGAACTGGAACTATAATTGGAAAATTACAATTACAATCGCTGCTTCCAGGCTGGAGTGTAAAAGGTTACCTCATGCTCCTGCTCCGTATCGTTGATCTCTGTTAAAAAGTGAGTTGACTGTGGGTGAGGATAGGACAAACTTGGCTCTGATGCTCTTCAAGGTCACATATGGGTAACACTAATGGTTAGATTTTGCAAAGTTCAGCTCCTGTCACAGACCATCACAAGACAGGAGTTTGGGTCGAAGATGAGGCAGGTACTATGCTGCTATTTAGTGAGGTTCTGCAGCAAAAATGAAACCTCGCAAAATTTGCCCTTTACTATCTAGGTTATCAGATGAAGAATGGTTATTTGGGGAGCTGCTTGTGGACTGCTAGCTCTGTAACAGTATCCCAAGTATTGCCTTCAGCAAAGGAGGAAGACAATTGACTGAAATAGATTTATAGGAATCTGTAGGAAGCAACAATTACATATACCTATGTCTATGTTTGAAGGGAAGTAGAAAAAAAAGCTATTGTCTCTGTAGATATACCTGACTATTGGTACCTGCCAGGGGTTGAAGCATAATTTGACATTAGTTTATCTTCCTGCAGATGTTCTAGCCTCCCCTCCTCCTTTTACTGTTCATTGACTCCATACTGGACTATTGTTTTATATCCACTTGTGGTCCTCGAAGACCTTATCCAAGTGTGCATGCTTCACATGTGAGCCAAGAGAATCAGTGCCAACAGGTTATTGGTCAGACACAACTATTTTAAGTAGAACATTTAAATCAAGTGCCCCCTTTTGGCAAGGGCACTAGAACCCACAAACTTTGAAATAAAACTTTAACGGGAACTTAAATTAAATTTAAATTTGGTTGCCAGGGGTGATGATGCACTCCAGTCCCTCCGGTGCCCACCTCTCACGGAAGGGCAGGCACATCAATTGAGCCTGCTTCTCACCTGATATCCACACACACACTCAATCTGTGGTCCCTGGATGATAATCAGATACAGAAATCCCTAAACAAGAGACGCTTAGACAAATTTTAGCATTCCAGCAGCACCCTGGCTGTGATAGTGAACTTTGCACAGACTGGGTATGAAACCTGGAGGTCATACCATTCTGTATAGCTCAGCTGCTGATTGCCTTAACGAACTGAGCCATTGGCTTTAAATTATTTTAAAAGGGAATTTGCTGCTATAGTTGACAATGTTTATAGTGATTGGTGACCCATAAACTTCATTTCTGGCAGCAGAATCATTTGTGGTTATCCTGAATAGGAAGTTGGATCCGATACCTGTTTCCCTATTGTGTCAACTGGTGTGTTAAATAGCCATGTCATTGTGGTTGATAGTTATTGTACGCTAATACTGCAAAACTAGTTTGTGTAAGAAAGATGGCAAGGGGCTGTATTTACTGTAAGAAAACTTTTGAACAGAATAAATTCCAAGAAAATCAGCAGATGAAGTTCCTGCCTTATAAATGTTGTTCAATGATAGGTAGACTCATATGCACTTTTACAGCTGTTTAAATATTTGGTGCATACTTTAATGGCAGTACAGTTCATGTATAAAACACAATACTCAATGCATTAGCAGTTCTGTCCATTTACATCAAAAACTCCAATATCTTTCTGGAATTACAGGCACAGAACAGGCACACAAAGCAGCAAGATACCCAATGTTCAGTTATTGACGTACTGCAACCAGAAGAAGATAAAAGAGAAGGTACATCTCATCTTCATTTAATCAGAGGTTTGACTTTATGGGAGGGATGTTGTAAGCAAGAAAAATTTTGATTAACTTTAAAATTGCATAGCATTTTTCTTCCACATTGGCCAATGAAAACAAGTTATTGTGAAGGAAAGTACACTTTTATGCGAGGTGCATTGTAGTTTACCCCAGCTTCTACCTTTGGACACATTCGGGCCTCACTGCAGCTGAACAGATGTTGTAATTTCTGCGATCCCAGGCTGTCACCAATGTGAGTATTGCTTGGCCAATAAAAGATGGCTAACAGAAACCTGCTCGAGATCCCTCATCGGTTTCTCTGCTTTTATTCCCATCTCTCCATTCAAGAAGAGTGGGGGGAAAATATACAAATGCTTTCACTCTGCATAGGGTAGTGGAATCAGGAATTAAGCAGAGTGGGGAATTGAAATTATGTTCTTCTAATCCACTTCGCTACAAGCTAGTAATCTATACTTTCCAATCACTAAAACATTTGCTCGCAGTCTCTGTTTGACTTTTACTATCCATACCCTCTAAAGAAGGTGGGGTGGTGGTTATTTTTGTATAAAAGGCGATCGCTAATGCTAACTGGGACTATTGATTAACGGATTTGATCTTGTGTCATTTCAAATGCTTCAGTGGTCATACTATTCAGCTGGAACTGTATGTTGTAAAAAGCACATGGCATTATTTGTGCAGTGTGCTCTCATTCGTGTGTTGACTGCCCATGAAATTTAAGGCTTTTTTGAGTGATTTAGGGCTGAAATTTGAACTGTTACAAATTATCATTCCTTTGGCTTTTTATTTTACACTTTCTTTTTCGTCATTTTGATTAACATCTGGGGAGAAACCTTTGGTGCATCTTTGGCATGACATTATGTTGCTCAGAATAATTCAGTCTATCAAAAGAGGATCTATTTGATTTCTGTTTCTGTCAGCATGATGTTCACAAGATTTTGTGTGGCCTTTGAGTAGTTGAAAAGCTGGCTGCACTAATCTGTTTTCCCATTTGTCTGGTCTGCTGTATACTGATTATTTCTGCATCTAGATATTGGTGTTTGGCTGGATTCAGTCCATTATTATGTATATATTTATTTTTAATTCATGGTGAGTGTTCTGTTCCAAGCTTACCTTGTCTTATGCGTTTCTATTTTTGTTGGTGATTGTATATTTTCTTCTTTCATTTAAATGTAAGAATAGATTTTACGACTTTTCACATTTACACAACAGGAATGCATATTGGAAATTCAAACACGGAAGCCAGAACACTCGACATAATTTTTTGCTGTGAAAATTAATTCCTGAAATACACTCCTATCCTTTGTAGCTCTGCTAACTGTTGGTGCGGCAGAATTATTCGAGATGTTATTACGGATGTAGAGAATGAAATATATTCCAATTCATCTTCCACTTGGTTAACCCTTGGAGTGCTGAAAATCCTCAGGTCTGAAAATGTATACATTATGGGCCGGATTTTCAAGAAGTATGCAGCCGGGTTTTCGCCCCAATTTGACCCTCCGCGGCGAAACTCCGGTTGCAAAGCCTGGGCGGGATTCTTGGGTTCCTCTTTGTGGCGGCGCTTCCAAGTACCGCATGGGAGAGGTGTGCCGACGTGCAACGACGGACTTTCGGCCTTTACGTCTGTGCCAGGAGCGCATCGGTAAGGGGGACGTTGCACAAGCATTCACAGCGCCAGATGTTCGGCTTTCTCCCAACCCGTACACCGCACCCAGAATTCCAACAGCCGCCTGTCGGTGCAGCCCTGCCAGGAGGAAAACCTGCAAAAAAGGTAAGTTACATTTTTTATTTTTTACTTTTTTTTCAGTGATTCGATAGGTAAGGGTCTTGTAATGTTTTTGGAATGTTTTTTGGAATTTAAATTTTTTTCCCCCCTCCTCCCAAGGCCTCTCTCGCAGCGCTCCCGGCCCCGGACTAAATTTGGCCAAACTCGCGTTTTTGCGCTGCGAATGCTTGTGCAACGCCCCCCTTACCGATGCACTCCTGGCACAGAGGTAAAGGCCGAAAGTTCGGGCTAAATACAGTAGCACAGTGAAAATGGTAAGTTTCACGTAACGCTACCGTTTTCGCCGAAGAACCCTGAAAGCCGAAAATTCGGCCCCTTAAGTCTCAGGCTACAATATCTTAAAAGGGTGGAATTTTAGATTGCTGTTTGAGGTGGGAGAGAGCACATTGGCTGCTTTTGCTAAATTTGGAGTCTTGTGCACAGCTGTGGCATCGTATAGTGTTGGAATCCCTGATTTAAAATGAGAGTTGTGGTGAACTTCCTTTTTTCCGTGTAACTGCAAAACCAACTTTGTTAAAAACTTCTAATGGTGAATGGATCGCCAATATTAAAAGTAAACATAAAACTAAATATTTTCTGAAATGAGAATGCATTAAATATATTAGAAATTGAGATTCCGGTTATAAGAGATTTAGGGTATAAAGGTACAGCGTCGAGAATCCGGAGTTCCGGAATCCGTACTGTTCCAGAATCCCAACATTGGGACGATCTGTGGCGAAGTCATCCGGAATCTGGAAAATGTTCCAGTATTTGGACCCCTGCCTCGGACTGCTGCCAACCTCTCACCCGCCAATCTCTTACCCGCCTCGTGCTGCCGCTGACCTCTCCCTCGCCCCAGGCCGCCGCCGACCTCGCCCCCGCCTCGGTCCGACCCCTGCCGCCCGAGGCCCCCCTCCCCTCTCCTACCTTTTCCCAGGTGTTTCCGGACTTGGGACGTCGGAAAGACGTTCTGAAGTCCGGAAATACACAGAATCCGGAGTGGCGTTGGTCCCGAGGCTTCCGGGTTCGCGACACTGTACCTGTATCATCAGTTTAATGCTGGTGTGAACCCCTGTACCTTAAACAAGTAAATTCTGGTTGGAAAATATACTCGATCGCATCCAGCATTTTTGCTACTACACATCTGACTTTGCTTACAGAATTACTTTACAGTAAATAAACTGCTGCTTTCACACACATTTCTGAGTGAATGTTTACTTTTCCTGTAGCCTGTTCTGGTGAAGACGAGACTTCATCACCAACACAATGTGGCCTTTCGGAGAAAGAAATTATATCTTTTGATGTTTCTTATTCTGAACAAGCATCAATTTTGCGAAACAGAATACAATGTAAAAATGAGACTAGAAAAAGGAAGGATGATATGACGTTTCCTGTAAGTAATCTTTGTTATTTATCTTTTTGTCCTGCTGAAATCAGCCAGAACATGGACTTTATGACCTAAAGCTTAGATAAGGGAATAATCAGACAAAATAAATGCTTCCACTTTGCACCAGTCACACTGTATTGTCACTATATTGTGGACACTTTTGACTGGTCAGGTAAGATTAATTATTGTTAGTTTATTTTTCATAATCATACCATGTTTCAAATACATTTTATTAATTTAAAATTGCCATGCTCTGGAGATAATCAACATTTTCTCATTTATAGTTAGGAGCCAAGAAAGAATATTTATTAAAACATTTTCTTCCCAAAACGATTAGATTGTTGCAAAAACCCATCTGGTTCACTAATATCCTTAACTGGTCTGGTCGATATGTAACTCCACACCCACAGCAATGTGGTGGACTCTTAACTGCCTTCTGAAATGGCCTAGCAAGCCATTTAGTTGTAACAAACCGCTACAAAGAACTATCATGGACTGCAGCTGTTCAAGAAGGCAGCTCACCACTACCTACTCCAGGGCAATTAGGGATGGGCAATAAATGCTGGCCTTACTAGCCATGCCCACATCCCATGAACAAATAAAAAAAGCCCTGCCTCTCAGGTTAATCAAAGTACTCTATTTTGCTTAATTTAATAGCGATACGGAATGCGCAAGAATAAACTAGGAACAACCAGAATAGGTGATCTCTCAGCACAGGACATGAAAAAAGTTCACACTTTGGCAGTAATTGAGCTTACAGCTCTTTTTGATGTCTTGGATTTGGAGGTGAAGAGACCCAAAGCAATAAAAGTGAAAATACAAGGTACGTGTTGAATGCACACTCCTTCAACATTACTAAACTGAAGTAAAAGTAAGGGTGTTAAGATGTATGTTTACAACAAAACTGCTTATCATGTGAACAGTCAACTGTGATGTGGAGTTCATCAGGCAGAAATTGGGCTGGTTAGAAAAAAGTTTGGCAAATTATTTTTATCCTTCCTGAACAAGAGCCCTGTTTAATACTTGGGAGGGTGTGATGTTTGTTCTGAAGTTGCTTCTCTTTGCAGTCTGCGGTTGAGTGGGTAAGCAACCTTTTCCAGTGCTGCTGTGAAGCCGGCCACAAAGAGCAGTCCAGGGTGAGTCTTCTTGAGGTTCTTCCTTCCCCCTGACCTTCTGCTCGGTAGAGATTAGAGCTCACTGTATGAAGGATTGCAGGTACAACTAGTGCCTGACACTCAAAAAAAAAAATTACATCCCAACATAACAATGTAGATAAACATTTACAACATGTGGAATGGTAGAATCATCACAAATTCTAATCGTCACGGCACGATTACTCATGGTACCTATGCAACTTTTGTTTCTGTGCAGACAACAAACTTTTTGGCGTCCCACTCACACACCTGATTGAAAATGATCAGAAGATAGTGCCCAACACCAAAGTTCCACTGTTTCTTAAACAGGTGAGTCCTTTTTATTGTAATATACATTTCAGGAAAAAATAGACACGTGTAAGTATAGAATATAAAAGTTCCAAGCATTTAAAAATGCCTCAGACAAGCTTAAGTGCAATACTTGACATATTAAAGATTGCATCCAGACGTACAAGGAACTGCAAGGCCCTAAGATTAGAAGAACATAAAAAATAGGAACAGGAGTAGGCCATATGGCCCCTCGAGCCTGCTCCGCCATTCAATAAAATCATGGCTGATCTGATCATGGTCTCAGCTCCACTTCCCTGCCCACTCCCCATAACCCCTTATCCCCATATCGTTTAAGAAACTGTCTATTTCTGTCTTAAACTTATTCAATGTCCCAGCTTCCACAGCTCTCTGAGGCAGTGAATTCCACAGATTTACAACCCTCTGAGAGAAGAAATTTCTCTTCATCTCTGTTTTAAATCGGCAGCCACTTAATCTAAGATCATGCCCTCTAGTTCTAGATTCCCCCATCAGTGGAACATCCTCTCTGCATCCACCTTGTCAAGCCCCCTCATAATCTTATACGTTTCGATAAGATCACCTCTCATTCTTCTGAATTCCAATGAGTAGAGACCCAACCTACTCAACCTTTCCTCATTAGTCAATCCCCTCATCCTTGGATTCAACCTAGTGAACCTTCTCTGAATTGCCTCCAAAGCAAGTATATCCTTTCGTAAATATGGAAACCAAAACTGCATGCAGTATTCCAGGTGTGGCCTCACCAATACCTTGTATAGCTGTAGCAAGACTTCCCTGCTTTTATACTCCATCCACTTTGCAATAAACGCCAAGATTCCACTGGCCTTCCTGATCACTTGCTGTACCTGCATACTATCCTTTTGTGATTCATGCACAAGTACCCCGAGGTCCCGCTGTACTGCGGCACTTTGCAATCTTTCTCCATTTAAATAATAACTTGCTCTTTGACTTTTTCTGCCAAAGTACATGACCTCACACTTTCCAACATTATACTCCATCTGCCAAATTTTTGCCCACTCACTTAGCCTGTCTTTATCCTTTTGCAGATTTTTTGTGTCCTCCTCACACATTCCTTTTCCTCCCATCTTTGTATCGTCAGCAAACTTGGCTACGTTACACTCAGTCCCATCTTCCAAGTCGTTAATATAGATTGTAAATAGTTAGGGTCCCAGCACTGATCCCTGTGGCTGCTCCTCCCCCCCAACCCCCCCATAGTTACTGGTTGCCAACCAGAGAATGAACCATTTATCCTGACTCTCTGATTTCTGTTAGTGAGCCAATCCTCGATCCATGCTAATATATTACCCTCAACCCTGTGAACTTTTATCTTGTGCGGTAACCTTTTATGTGGCACCTTGTCAAGTGCCTTCTGGAAGTCCAAATACAGCACATCCACTGGTTCCCCTTTATCCACCCTGTTCAATACATCCTCAAAGAATTTCAGCAAATTTGGCAAATATGACTTCCCCTTAAATCCATGCTGACTCTGTCTGACCAAATTTTGCTTTACCAAATGTCCTGCTGCTGCTTCTTTAATAATGGACTCCAACATTTTCCCAACCACAGATGTTAAGCTAACTGGTCTATAGTTTCCTGCTTTTTGTCTGCCTCCTTTTTTAAATAGGGGTGTTACATTTGCAGTTTTCCAATCTGCTGGGACCTCCCCAGAATCCAGGGAATTTTGATAAATTACAACCAATGCATCCACAATCCCTGCCGCTACTTCTCATAAGATCCTAGGATGCAAGCCATTAGATCCATGGGATTTATCTGCCTTTAGTCCCATTATCTTACTGAGTGATTGTGATTGTGTTAAGTTCCTCTCCCCCCCCACCCCCCCATAGCCCCTTGACTATCCACTGTTGGAATATTGATAGTGTCCTCTACCGTAAAGACTGATACAAAATATTTGTTCAGGATTTCTGCCATCTCCATATTCTCCATTACTAATTTCCCGGTCTCGTCCTCTAAGAGACCAACATTTACTTTCGCCACTCTTTTCCTTTTTACTTACCTACAGAAACTCTTGCTATCTGTTTTTGTATTTTGTGCTAGTTTACTTTCATAGTCTATCTTCCCTTTCTTAATCATTTTTTTAGTCATTCTTTGTTGGCTTTTAAAAGCTTCCCAGTCTTCTGTCCTCCCACTAGTTTTGGCCACTTTGTATGCCCTTGTTTTTAATGGGATACTGTCCTTTATTTCTTTACTTAGCCACGGATGGCTATCTTTTCTCTTACATACTTTCTCCTCACTGGAATATATTTTTCTTGAGAGCTGTGAAATATCTCCTTAAATGTACACCACTATTCATCAACCGTCCTACACTTTAATCTATTTTCTCAGTCCACTTTAGCCAACTCTGCCCTCATACCTTAGTCTCCTTTATTTAAGCTTAGTATGCTGGTTAGAGATCCAACTTTCTCACCCTCTATCTGAATTTGAAATTCAATCATACTATGTTCTCTCATTCCGAGGGGATCCTTTATTAGGAGATTGTTTATTAATCCTGTCGCATCACACAGGACCAGATCTAAGATAGCCTGCCCCCTGGTTGTTTCCGTTATATACTGCTCAAGGAATCCTTCCCTTATGCACTCTATGAACTCCTCCTCAAGGCTACCCTGACCAATTTGATTTGTCCAATCAATATGGAGGTTAAAATCACCCATGATTATTGTTCTCTTTTTACACGCCCCCACTATTTCCTGGTTTATGCTCCGACCAACAGAGTTGCTACTGTTAGGGGGCCTATAGACTATGCCCACCAGTGACTTTTTCCCCTTAGTGTTCCTTATCTCCACCCAAACTGTTTCAACATCTTTATCATTTGAGCCAATATCGTTTCTTACTAATGCAGTGATTCCATACTTTATCAATAGAACTACCCCACCTCCTTTTCCTTTCTGTCTCTCCTTCCGGATTGTCAAGTACCTCTGAATATTTAATTCCCAGTCCTGCAACCACGTCTCTGTAATGGCTATCAGATCATCCCCATTTGTCTCAATTTGGCCGTCAGCTCATCTATTTTTGTTACAAATGCTACGTGCATTTAGACAAAGTGCCTTTCAGTTTGTTTTTTTATCCTTTTTTTCTGCTTGTTTCCTCTCTCCTTCAAACTCACTTTCTTTATTTTTGCTTTCTAATTCCAGCTTTACTCCCCTCCCTACTGAATCTATTTTCAGGTTCCCATCCCCCTGCCAAGCTAGTTTAAACCCTCCCCAATAGCACTAGCAAATCCCCCGCGAGGATATTGGTCCCAGCTCTGTTGAGGTGCAACCCGTCCGGCTTGTACAGGTCCCACCTCCCCCAGAAGCGGTCCCAATGCCTCAGAAAACTAAAGCCCTCCTGCCTCCACCATCTCTCCAGCCACCTATTCATCTGCTCTATCCTCCTGTTTCTGTACTCACTAGCTCGTGGCACTGGGGGTAATCAGGAGATTACTACTTTTGAGGTCCTGCTTTTTAATCTCTCTCCTAGCTCCCTAAACTCTGCCTGCAGGACCTCATCCCTCTTCCTACCTATGTGATTGGTATCGATGTGGACCATGACCTCTGGTTGTTCACCCTCTCCCCCCCAGAATACCCTGCAGCCGCTCAGTGACATCCTTGACTCTGGCACTAGGGAGGCAACATACCATCCTGGAGTCACGTCTGTGGCCACAGAAATGCCTGTCTGCTCCCCTGACTAACGAATCCCCTACCACTAAAGCTCTTCCACTCTTTTTCCTTCCCCACCCCCCCTGTACAGCTGAGCCACCCGTGGTGCCGTGAACTTGGCTCTGGCTGCACTCTCCAGAGCCACCATCACCCTCACTGGTACTCAGAACAGAGTCCCGGTTGGAGAGCGAGATGGACCCAGGGGACTGCTGCACTACCTGCCTAGTCCTCCTCTTCTGTCCAGGGGTCACCCAAACCCTATCTGCCTGCACACTCTTAAGCTGTGGTGTGACAGCCTCTAGAAACGTGCTACCCACCTAGCTCTCAGTCTCATGGATGCACCGGCCAGCTGCCGCTCAAGCTCCAAAACACGGAGCTCGAGTTGGTGCAGTTGGAGACCCTCCTGCACACATGGTCGACCCGGTTGCGCGAAGCATCCGGGACGTCCCACATGCCCCAGGATGCGCAATCCACGGGACTGAGCTGCCCTGTTATCCCTCTAGTTACACTCGCAACTATCAAGTAGAACTAAACTCTAAACCTTAGCACAACACACCCAACCGCTACTCAGCAAACAGCCGATTTAATTAACTGGCTTTCCTTAGATGATAAAGATCACATATATTTACTTGTAGATCCTACTTACAACAATGCCAAAGGTTTCCTACTGAAAAGAAAAAGAAAAATACTTACCAATCCACCAGCCAATCACTTACCCAAGTGGCTGTGACGTCACACTTCGATTTTGATTTTTTTAACTTTTTGTCCCTGCACCAGCTGGCTCCTCCCGACTCTCGAGCCCTTTTATCTGAGCCTGGAAATACCGCTCCCGCTCCTGTGGCTCCTCCCGACTTTCGGGCCATTTTATCTGGGCCGCGATCTCCCGCTCCTGTGCTCCTTCCGACTCTTGGGCCCTTTTATCTGGGCCTCGATCTCCTGCTCCCGCTCCACTTATGCTGTGTCGCTGGAGATATATCACCAATGATATCTCCGCAGGATCCTGCAAATCCCCTGGGAGGACAGGTGCACCAACATCAGTGTCCTCGACCAGGCTAACATCCCCAGTATTGAAGCACTGACCACACTCGATCAGCTTCGTTGGGCAGGCCACAGAGTTCGCATGCCAGATACGAGACTCCCTGAGCAAATGCTTTATGTGGAGCTCCTTCATGGTAAACGAGCCAAAGGAGGACAGCGGAAACATTATAAGGGCACCCTCAAAGCCTCCCTGGTAAAGTGCGACATCACCACTGACACCTGGGAGACCCTGGCCGCAGACCGCCCGAGGTGGAGAAAGTACATCAGGGAGCGCGTTGAGCTCTTCGAGTCTTAACGCAAAGAGCATGAAGAGACCAAGCGCAGGCAGTGGAAGGAGCACACGGCAAACCAGCCCCACAGACCCCTTCCCTCGACGAATGTCTGTCCCCCTGTAACAGGGTCTGTGGCTCTCGTATTGGACTGTTCAGCCATCAAAGAACTCACTTTGGGAGTGGAAGCAAGTCTTCCTCGATTCTGAGGGACTGCCTATGATGATGATGATATGCTGTGTAATACTAGATTACAAAAGGTTAACACATTTGTCTGAATTTTCTCTGTGCAAAATTAGCAGAACATTAAGCTGCTTAAAATAGGTAGGTTACTTCTTCAGTCAAAATAGTGAGAAAGGAATTTTAAATAAGTACGTTATGCATACATGTAGCTTGTTACAATGCAAAGCTAATTCCATTGTCCCCACAGTTGCTCTGCTGTCTCGAAGATAAGGGTTTGGAAACAGAAGGGATTCTCCGCATTTCAGGTTCTGTTGCTAGAATAAAGGTACTGCTAACTAAATAAACAGAAAATGAAGTAAAGCAAACTTACATTTATTAACTGATTCTTTTGCAATTGTAACATTCAGCACTTTATTTTGAAATAAATGTATTTTTTGTCTTGCCTACAGAATTTGCAGCAGGAGCTTGATGCAAATTTTTACCAAAAGAATTTTGACTGGGAGAAAGTGCACCAAAATGATGTAGCAGGCTTATTAAAGATGTTTATCCGTGAATTGCCATGTCCCTTGTTAACAACAGAATATGTGACTGCTTTTGCTGCAGTCAAACGTATGTCCTTTTTGTTGTTCTCACCCTACTTAAATAGTTTATTCATATGGGCTAATAAATGAAAGTCAGCACGGATTTGTTAAAGGCAAATTGTGTTTGACTAACTTTGATGAAATAACGGAGAAGGTTGATGGTAGTGCAAATGATGCTGTGTGTATATAGATTTTAAAAAAGTGTTTGATAAAAGTCCCATATAATAGAGTTGTTAGCAAAATTAAAATCCATGGGATTAAGGGGGCATTTTCAGCGTGGATACAAAATTGGCTTAGGGACAGAAAGCAGAGTTGTTTTTCAGATTGGAGGGAAATATACAGCTGTGTTCGTCAGCGTTTCATGTTAGGACCACTGCTCTTTTTGATGTATATTAGTGATCTGGACTTGGGTAAACAGGGCATAATTTCAAAATTTGCAGATGACTCAGAAATGTAGTAAACAACGAGTAGGATAGCAATAGACTTCAGGAGGATGTAGATAGACATGTGAAATGGTCAGAACAAATTTAACACAGAGAACTGTGAAGTGATATCTTTTGGTAGGAGGAATCAGGAGAGGCAATATAAACTAAATGATACAATTTTAAAGGAGGTGCAGGAACAGAGGGACCTGGGGCTGTATGTACACAAATCTCTGAAGGGTGGCAATACAAGTTGAGAAGGTTATTAAAAAAAGCATATATAATACTTGGCTTTATTAATAGAGGCAAAGAGTACAAAAACAAGGAAGTTATGCTAAACATTTACAAAACAGTGGTTAAGCCTCATCTGGACTATTGTGTTCAATTCTGGGCACCATACTTTAGAAGTGGCCCCTCGTCCTGTGAGAGAACAGCTCCACGTGTCGGCTACAAAAGAGCTGGAGCGGCATACCACAACAACTTCCAGCGCGAGCTGCTCCAGCTGTGCGGTGGCTTCAAGGTGGGCGACTAGGTGACATCATCAGGACCCAGGTCGCTGTTTGGAGTGTGGGCAGGAGAATTGGCGGGGCCCTGGTAAAGCAGAGGAGTGGGAAGGTCTTGGCATAGGTGCGGTGAGCGATCGAGACGGAGGAGCATTGAGGGATCATGGCTGAGATTCGGTGGGTGACCGTGGCGGAGGTTCAGCGAATGTTTGGTGCGGTGGGCGATCGTGGCGGAGGTGCGGTGAGTGTGTTGTGGCGGAGGAGCGGTGAGAGATCATGGCGGAGGGGCGGCGAATGTTTGTGGCGGAGGAGTGGCAAGAAATCGTGGCGGAGATGCGGAAAATGAGGGTACGGGGCCCAGAAGAGCCGAGGGTCCACGAGCAACACGGGCCAGTCCACACTGTGATATGTGTGCACACCAGGTCCGTGCAGCAGAGCAGGTCTCCAGTCGTCCTGGTTAACCCTTGCCACTGGGTAAAGGCTTAGCTCTGTCAAGCCCGTGTGATGGCTGATGTGCAACGGTCACCAGACGTAAAAAAGAAATCCACGCACAGGCATCTTCCACCCTTTCAACTGAAGTTCAGAATTGGAATATCGGGTTCTTTATTGAAACATTGGTGAACTCATGTGGAAGCAAGTCATCCTCATTCGAGGGACCGCCTATGATGATGATGACCAGGGATGAGGGACTGGAGATGCTGGGGTTGTTCTCCTTAGAGCAGAGAAGATTAAGGGAAGATTTGATAGAGGAATATAGGTGCTGATAGAGTAAATAATGAGAAACTGTTTCCAGTGGCAGAATAACCAGAGGACACAGATTTAAGATGATTGTCAAAAGAACCAGAGGCGACATGAGGAAAAATAATTATGCAGTGATTACTTACCATCTGGAATGCACCCTCTCTAAGGCCTTGACATCCTTATAAAGTATGGTGCCCAGAATTGAACACACTAGTCCAGATGGAAGCAGATTCAATCGTAACTTTCAATTGGGAATTGGATAAATACTTGAAGGGAAAACATTTACAGGGCTATGGGAGAAGGGTAGGGGAGTGGGACTAATTGGATAGCTCTAACAAAGAGCCAGCACAGGCACGATAGGCTGAATGGCCTTCTTCTGTGCTGTATGATTTACATTTATATTTACATTGTTATTAAATAAAAGAGCACCGCAGTGGTTTGTTTTATCTGTATTGCATGGTCTCGTATATTGTTCCAAACCTTTAATTAATAAAAATGACTTCTTATTTACATTGCAATAACTTTTCCATTTATTTCAGATATCTCTGATCAAACACAGATGATACATGCCCTGAATCTTCTTGTGGTGATCCTTCCAGAGGCATATAGAGCTACACTAAAGGTAGGATTTATTAAATAAATGAAAGTTTCCCATACCACAAAATCACCTATTTGGCCTCTACAATTTAGTATTCGGTATAATTTGAAAACATACGAGAAAAAACTAATAAAATCTACACTTTCCAAGCTTGAAAGGAAGTGACTGAGAGGTGACTTTATGGACATCTAATAGATAGTAAATGGTGCAAGAAAAGTAAATTCAGAACTTTACTTTAAACACAACCAGATCAGTCGGATGAGGCAACTTAGGACTATGGTCAGGAAGTTCTTCACTCAAATATGGATCAACATGTGGAATTGATTTCTTGGCTTGGTAGTAGAGGCAAAGACCCGAGAATCATTTAAGAAACTGATTCTGCAGTCTCCATATCATTTAAGATATAGAGACTGCAGGATCATTCTACATGGAAACCGAAGATTTGCCAAATGGTTTCCCAGATGCATACCATCTGGGTTTATTTTGTGAAAACAAATCATTCAAATAATAATATTTATATTTATACATAATATTCCTGAGCACTCTGCATCATCAACAAATTTGAAGCATAATAGGGGAGGTGATGAGTAATATATCTTTATTTCAAATGTTCCTTATTCCATTTCAGTTTCTTTTCTACTTTCATAAGCTTTGAATTAAATTGGCAGCCAGGAATGCAACACTGGTAACGGCTGTTTGTAATTCTCCGAACCTACAGGGCAGGAATGTTAATCTTTAATGAGATTTCCTGGATCAAAGCCAGAATAGCATCAAGCCATTTTCATCTAAGTTTTGCTTAAAGTAAATATTCTAAGAGTGGTCATCTGTATCCTCCAAGACCATTTTACAGATTGGGCACATCCTGTCCTCTCTCATCTGCTACCTTCAAGAACAGAAAGTTCTACGAACTCCATTAGGAATTTGATAATGTCCATTCGTAGTTTAGATCCTGGAATTTTAATTCTAGTGCATTTCCTGTGGTACTACTCATGGGTTTTCAGGCTCACTCATCCCCTTCTCCAACAGGCCTACTCACTCATTGATCAACCTCCAGCCCAGTCAGTGCCCACTCCAGATCGAGCTTCAGCCTCTGGCTTACTCAGTCTGAACTCCCCACCACTTCACTGCTGCAGGCCCTCTGGGTGGAGGAGGAGAGACAACTAGACCAGAAACAGAGCCAAAGCATTGGAGGGAAATGCTGGAGGCAGAGATCGAGCAGGAGGCCAAGCTGGAAAACTGTATCTGAAGCTGGGTTCAGTGTGGGCACAGGGGTTTGGTTACGAGCGGGCACCAGGGAACTGAAGGAAGGGGAAGTCTGGCCCTAAAGTTGGGCTAGGAGTATTAATCAGCAAGACCCAAGAGTATACAATATTGCAGCACAATGTCAAACAGATGTAAATGGTGACAAGAATCTCCTTGTTAATTTTGTGATTTTGTTAACTTATAACGACCAGAGGAAATCTTCCATCAAGATTTTTAATAATAGATTCTTTGCTTTCATGAATCAATTTTATTTGCTTAAACTCTGGGGCAAATCAGAGTTTTATTTGCTATATAATGTCATCGTGGCTCAGTGGTAGCACTCGCCTCTGCGAGAGAAGGTTTTGGGTTCAAGCCCCACTCTACTATCCCAGCACATAATCTAGGCTGACCTTTCAGTCTAACACCGAGGGAATGCTGTATTGTTGGAGGTGCCATCTTTCAGATGAAGTATTAAACTGAGGCCTGAGCTGCCTGTTCAGATGGACATTAAAGATCCCATGGCACTGTTCAAAGTAGAGCAGGGAACTCTTTAGGTTTATTTATCCCCTAACCAACACCATCACAACAAATTTTCTGATCTTTATCTCGTTTTCCAGGCCTTCACCAGGGAGTCGCACCAGTCTGGGTATAGAGAGTTGTTGTGCTAGGCCTCGAGGGCCTGTCACAGTGGGAGGAAGCACTGCCTGAATTTTTCTTTTTGATCATCTTTAATTCTGGTGTTGGACTCTAAGAACACTTGACAGGCCCTTTTTATTTTGATGCTTCAAAGTCTTTCTCTTGAACCTTGAGTGCTGGGGCCTAAAAGGCAGCCGCTGCATCCAGCATTCGTTACTGGGTAAATACAGGAACCATAGTAAAGGTCATGTTTCCCTTAGCTACCTTAAAATGATGGGGTAGATTCACAGGAAACAGAGGATGGAATGGAGTGGAGTGTGACCCAAATAGCTTTCTGTCTCCACCTTAGTGGGGGCAGGTTGAAAAGCCGAGGGCACAGTGTCAGCATCAAGAACACCCAGTACATTATAGTTAGATGCAGAATAAACCTCCGTTTACTCTGCCCGCACAAAATATCTCAGCCAGAACCTCAGAAGAGTGCCCCTTACTGCACTAGGATAAATGTCACACATTTTCCATTTTCACATAACTTCTCTGATGGAAATTGTCAAAGTTAGTGCCAATTATGGTCAGATTTACGCTTTTCTATAAGATGCCAACTAGAAACTGGATTGAAGTGCTCTAACTCATTTTACATAGAACATTTACAGCTAGCAGAAGAGATTTTCATAAACCTCAAATGGGCTCAGGTTAAAACCCACTGCATCACCCATTCATAATTTGGAATTTTTTTCTTGCACATTATTTGATATGAAAAAGCTAATGTAGCAATGTTAACTTCATCAGATATTGAATCACAGGTGGACTGAAATTATACACTTAATCTAAATTTTCTATGTATGTAATTCAATAAATCCTACTTTAAAGTTTCGTTTTAAATAAATCCAGCCTTAAAAATTGGCTTAATTTGTGTTTTAACGGTTTACGTTCCAATACTAAGGTCAGTTTGGAGTGACAATGAGCATCATTAGCAGTCGTATCATCATCAACAATAACTACTTGCATTTATGTATCACCTTGAACATAGTAAATGTCCCAAAGTGCTTCACAGAGGAGAACTAAATGGCAAGCAGTAGTAGAAGAATTTATAGCAATGACCAAAGGCTTGTTGAAATGGATGGGTTTTGACGAGGCATTTGAAGTTGCGGAGAGAAGCAGCAAATGTAGGGATTAGGAACTCTTCCATGGTGAAGACTCATCACCAATGATGGACGAAGGGAGACAGGAGGGAGGTACCTGGCAGGAATGTCCAGGTGATTGAGCTGAAATCTGTCTGTACTACAGAAGGCTATTATCCACAAATATCCCTTTATAATTGACCTTTCTAATATTTTGTGCTAGCTGTTCTCAAATCTGCAAATGCTGCTATCTTTTCATCTTTTGGCCCTTTGGCTGCACTTTCAGTGAGGCTGACGTTATTTGAATTGCTGAGTTTGACTTTCAACTTTTCAAATTCTTCTCAAGAGTTGAGCACAACAGCTCAGATATTCATATTGGTCACTGAGCAAACTTAATTATATTAAATATCAACATGGTTAAATAGTGCCTTTTTTGAGTGTTTAATTTTTACTATGCAAAGATTGCAGGGTCAAAATTATAAGCTGATGTGTCCTACAAATGCTCACATCAAATTCCTCTCTGATTTAACACAGCTGTTGACTTGCATAAGAAAAGTGCTGGTTGTAATATCTACACCATCATGTCTATTTATGGTGTTTATCTGCAACAGTTACTGAACTGATGATTAGTGTTCTATATATAACCAAATTTTCTGCTTTCTGCAGTTTCTATTGGAGTTTCTTCGCAAAGTGATTGATAAAGAGAAGAAAAACAAGATGAATCTCTGGAACGTTTCCACTATAATTGCTCCTAACCTATTCTTGCACAAAGGAATTCCAAACAAAATTCCTGATGGGAATGAGAAGCAGCAGGCAGAAAAAGCTGCAAATGTTGTTCGGATGCTCATCCACTACCAGGACCTTCTCTGGACTGTATGTTAACTTTTTTGACACTAAAATGAAAAAAGAATGTAACTTCTAACATATTAATTCCAAAAGAATTGCTATTTGTTTGCTTATTTTGACAATGTTCTATTTTGGTAAGAATGATTTCTGTTTAAAGTTGTAAAAAAAAGTAAAACTGTGATTATGCATACAAGACCATATTCACGCTGC
This sequence comes from Pristiophorus japonicus, assembly GCF_044704955.1. Taxonomy (NCBI): domain Eukaryota; kingdom Metazoa; phylum Chordata; class Chondrichthyes; family Pristiophoridae; genus Pristiophorus; species Pristiophorus japonicus. Next base: position 180,482,516 of record NC_091988.1, on the reverse strand, counting down.
TACTTTTGTGTCACTACACAGTGGTTTCAAAGTGCTCAAGCCTCTCTGGAGCAAGCTGTCTCGTTCCATGTCACCTTGACACTGCATGGGGAACAACTTCAGTGCTGTGTCAAACCTAGCTCAAATAATAGTTTGGAATTTCATAGAATCCCCTGAACTCTACATAAATTGAAGCATAACCTGCATATATATTTGAAACTTACCACCCAACCGCTGACCTCTGCACAGGAGTGTTAGGGCACACGCATACAGCTCTCTCCTGAACTAGGCAGTACAAATAAAGTATTGCTGGCTGCAAATCAATCTCAGATGATTAGCTACAAGTATAAGTGCAGCTTAAAGACCACAGATCAACATTATTTTCTAGATAAATGGAAACACTGCAAATTTAATTTGTTGTGAACTGATTATTTTCAGAATTAAATACATTCAGATTAAAACTTGTGATTGAACAAAAGAATGAATCAACTTTGTTATGGGTGTTCTCAATATATTTTTGCCTATACCCCCAGTGTTAAATCAAAGACTGAGAAAAGTTTTTTCCCCAATTTTCTTTGTGCTGTAGATTCCGTGTTTCCTTGTGGCACAGGTGAGAAAACTGAACGAAAACAGCACTAAGAAGTATGATAAGCGTCTAAAAAATCTGCTGAAGAAGATTCACACGGACAAGCATGACAAGCAACATGTAGAAGTGCGTAATTCCAGCTCAAATTTGCATTCCAGGTTACATTTTCTTCCCAACAATTACTTGAATGTAGTGGAGCCAATACAATTAGATTGTTCATATTTTCAAGTGTATGAGGTTATTAAATACTGAGACTAGCGTGTCTATGTCTAATCCCATTTAATACCCCATCGCTGCCAAAATTACTCATTTTCTGCATGAAAAATGTGCAATAAAACAACTGTTGCTTTTTGAGCAAAATAGTAGTTAACAAGGAAACAGCACTGAAGAAGAAATGCTTCCCGCTGAGTGTGCTCCTTCATAGTTTATCCAAATTTCTTATTTTTCCTGATCACTCATGCACCGCCCAGCACATCTCTGGCTGGAACCAAGGAAACACTAAAGCTAGGAGTGCCTACATCTATGGCCACACACACTCTTGCACTACTGCCTCTGTTCGGTGTGAGTGAAGGCTCTGGCCTCAACAAAAACCTATGGAAATTGCTGGGGAAGGCTTGAACTTGACAAATTAAGGAAACGGCTTAATTTGCAGCCCTTCTTCCAGTTATTGCAAGTGTGTGGTAGAAAGACCAATGGTTTTTGGCCATGTTGACTTGGGTTTCTCAGTTGGAAGAGATCAACTCTTGATATGATTAACAAATCGATTCTTGGGCAACTGGCATTGTGAGAATATGGATTGATGCATTTCTCAATCCTGTATTGCAGTCTCAAAGTATTGTAGTGTTTTGATGGCTCAGTAAAGTTCCTGGTTACATTTGTAAACTGTGTTTGTACTGGGTATTATCACTTTTTATATATATTTATACATTAATTTTTTTTTTTTTTGCTTGTATGTTTGTGTAATGAAGAAGTCACCAGCAACAACAAAATAGTCACTACATTTTCTTAGACAATTAAATGAAATGAATCATCTTTTTACCTTAGCATCAATTCAGCAAGACGATAAAAATCCAAGCCCCCCAGTTATTGAAGGATACAATGGATATTCAACTGAATTCTAAGATTACAGTTCGGGATCTTGTGGCTCAGTTTCAGAAGCAATTAAAGTGCAGTAATTGGGATGCCACAAGTGATGACTTTACAAAAAGGTAATTAGCTTTTCCTCATTGCATTAGTTTTCTGCATTGTGTTGAGTTGAAGTGGAATGTAATATTGACAGCTGTCTGATTTACTACATAATAGTGTGCACTGTTAGCCTCACCGTTGTTATCAATGCAAAATCTGAGCAAAAATAATGTAGTCACTGCTATGTTACATGACCAAAGAACCTTAAAAAATCCAATTTATTTATATATAGTACAACTAAACAATTACCATGGCAACAGAGGAGCAATTTAGATCGATTCGTCCAGCTATATAAAGTGTCCAAACTTCTTGGTAGCAATTTTCGACTGCTAGCCATGCTTCTCACCTGAAAATGAGCAGTCAGCTATTGAAAATCGGGCGGGGGGGTGCACGCGGGGGGGGGGGAGGTGGGGGAGGGAGTTGGGAGCGGCTGGCGGTGGGGGGATACGTTTGATAAATAGATGGGTCTGTTGTAAGTTAACTAATCTTTTGAAATACCGTGTAATCTATATGGTAGTTATCACACCTCTTATCAATCTAGTCATAAGACATCTCAGAAACAAGGCTACGGGAGAGAAAGGAATCCCTGCTAAGGCACTAACATATGGCGGCGAGGCGCTGTTGGCACGGATACATGACCTCATCTCCCTCATCTGGAGGGAGGAGAGCATGCCAGGAGATCTCAGAGAGGCAGTGATCATGACCATCTCTTTAAAAAAAAAAAGGGGACAAATCCGACTGCGCAACTGCAGAGGAATCTCCCTGTTATCTGCCACAGGGAAGGTTATCGCTAGAGTCCTCCTCAACCGTCTTCTCCCCATGGCCGAGGAGCTCCTCCTGGAGTCACAGTGCGGATTTCGTCCCCTACGGGGCACAACGGACATGATCTTTGCAGCGCGACAGCTGCAGGGAGCAGCACCAGCCCTTATACATGGCCTTCTGCAACCTTACAAAGGTCTTTGACACTGTCAACCACGAGGGTCTATGGAGCATCCTCCTCCAATTCGGATGCCCCCAAAAGTTCAACAACATCCTCCGCCTGCTCCACGGCGATATGCAGGCATTGATGCTTACGAACGGATCCATTACAGACCCAATTCATGTCCGGACTGGAGTCAAACAGGGCTGCCTCAACACCCCAACCCTCTTCTCAATCTTCCTCGCTGCCATGCTCCACCTCACAGTCAACAAGCTCCCCACTGGAGTGGAACTAAACTACAGAACCAGTGGGAAGCTGTTCAGCCTTCGCCACCTCCGGGCCAGGTCCAAGACCACCCCAACCTCTGCCTGCGTCTGCGCACATTCAGAGGCTGAATTCCAGACATAGTCGACGTATTTACTGAGGCGTACGAAAGCGTGGGCCTTACGCTAAACATCCGTAAGACAAAGGTCCTCCACCAACCTGTCCTCGCTGCACAGCACTGCCCCCCGCGCATCAAGATCCACGGCACAGCCGTGGACAACGTGGACCATTTCCCATACCTCGGGAGCCTTTTATCAACAAAAGCAGACATTGATGAGGAGATTCAACACCGCCTCCAGTGCACCAGCGCAGCCTTCGGCCGCCTGAGGAAAAGAGTGTTTGAAGACCAGGCCCTCAAAACTGCCACCAAGCTCATGGTCTACAGGGCTATAGTAATACCCACCCTCCTGTATGGCTCAGAGACATGGACCATGTACAGTAGACACCTCAAAGTCACTGGAGAAATACCACCAACGATGCCTCAGCAAGATCCTACAAATCCCCTGGGAGGACAGGCGCACCAACATCAGTGTACTCGTCCAGGCTAACATCCCCAGCATTGAAGCACTGACCACACTTGATCAGCTCTGCTGAGCAGGCCACATTGTCTGCATGCCAGACACGAGACTCCCAGAGCAAGTGCTCTACTTGGAACTCCTTCATGGCAAATGAGCCAAAGGTGGACAGAGGAAACGTTACAAGGACACCCTCAAAGCTTCCCCGATAAAGTGCAACATCCCCACCGACACCTGGGAGTCCCTGGCCAAAGACCGCCCTAAGTGGAGGAAGTGCATCTGGGAGGGCGCTGATCGCCTCGAGTCTCATCGCCGACTGCATGCAGAAGACAAACGCAGGCAACGGAAAGAACGTGCGGCAAATCTGTCCCACCCTCCCTTACCCTCAACGGCTGTCTGTCCCACCTGTGGCAGGGACTGCGGCTCTCGAATTGGACTGTTCAGCCACCTAAGGACTCATTCTAAGAGTGGAAGCAAGTCTTCCTCGATTCCGAGGGACTGCCTATGATGATGATATCAATCTAGTCAAAGGCTAACACATGTTGCTGCTCTACCCACCTGGTCAGCACAAATGATGCTAATTGCAATAACACAGCCGCACTCATATTGGCACGGTCAACGATTAGTACTCAATATGTGTTCCAGCTTCCTCTGCAAATTAGAGCACCACTGTTTAATTATTTTTTATATGCTTGCCATCACATAGGGTTGATGGTGCTTTGAATTTAAGAGGGAACCAGAGCAGCAGATGTATACAAGAGCATAACATGGCTACATAAATATCCAGTCTGAATCAACCAGCCCCAGAGGTTAGACTTGTGCCAGTAAGTACAGGGTAGCTATGAGGCAGTTTCAGTAAAAGTCAAGCCATTGAGATGTCATGACTGGCAACGAGCTTTCGGTCACTGTCATTTTTAGCCATTCTACAAGAACCAAAACAGCATTTGTTGGACCATCGCATGGGCTATTACTCAGTAAAGGTGGCACAGTGGCATAGAAGTGTGATCCAGCAGCTCAATATACCGACTTTCATTCTATATTCATACTGCCAGGAATGTAACTTCAGCATAGAAATCATTGTATAGTCAGAAGTAGATTTTATTTTAAATCATTAATCATTATTTTTGAGATGATAATCCAACATTACTGAACATTCTATTTTTTCTTTTCAGAAGCAATGGTTCCACAGATTGTCCAGAGTTCTGCTTGTATGAAGTGGGTGGTAATATAGGTGGGTAATGCACCAAATGTTATTTTAAACATCAACATTTTTATGGCATTCTTGGGTCCAAATGTATGAAGTCACTATAATTAAGTGGTGATGGACAAATTTGATTCTACCATAATATTTAGAATTACTATGGTGTAGGCAACCCAAGCAACAGAAACATGTTTTGTATGGCAATTCTGCTCTATTTCTGTTGCCAACAATGCAAATTATTTCTAACGACAACCACAGTAGAGAGAGAGATAAATGCTGGGGTTTATATCTTGGAAAAAAAATTGGTTTACATGTGTAATCCATTACCCAAACATCGTTTTAAAAAATGTTTCGTGAGTGATCATAGAGATTTTGTGACATTCTAAATGTGGAATTATTTCCGTAGGAAAATGTTTTATTATGCACGTCACAGATAATTTAAAAACAAAATTAAAATCCTGGTAATTATGACGAACAATATCATTGGCCATGATCTTATTGAATGGTGGTGCAGGCTCGAAGGGCCGAATAGCGCACTGCTTCACCTATTTTCTATGGTTCTATATTTCTATCATGCAAATGCTAAATACAATAATCATATTCCTATGGCCACTATTTTAACAGAGGCATTAACTGATCTATTTCGAATAGGTTACACTCTCCACCTCCTGTTAAAAAAAGCATTTGGTACAAATATGCAAAATGTGTGCACAATATTAATATCACAGCATAATTTCCAAGTTGTACAGTTTTGGGTTCAACAACTCCCTGTATTATTTTCACCTATTTAGTGAAGTTCTGCAATAAAATGAAAACTTTTTTGTTTTCTTTCACCTGCCTGTTGTTCTTCTGACTTGTCAGTTTGCTTTTAGTTTTGCTCAATACAAATATAAATGTAGTCTAGTGGAAACTAACAAATTGATTTCAGAAAATGCTACAACATTGCAGTTAGCACTGTGGGATTCTTTTTTAGATGAGGATTTTTGGTAATATAGAAACATAGAAATTTACAGCGCAGAAGGAGGCCATTTCGGCCCATCGTGTCCGTGCTGGCCGACAAAGAGCCACACGGCCCTCGGTCAGCAGCCTTGAAGGTTTCATATAAACCTATGAGCAATGAACAATGGCGGACAGGTAAAGAGCATCCGGCCCAACCTGTCCGCCCCACACAACTGTGATACCCTATGTATCGCAATATTTTACTCTCCACCCCACCCCGAGCCATGCGATCTCCTGGGAGAGGCAAAAAAACAGATAAAAACCCAGGCCAATTGGGGAAAAAAATCTTGGAAAATTCCTCTCCAACCCATCCAGGTGATCGAAACTAGTCCAGGAAATCATTCTGCCCGTATTAGATTCCCTGAAGTACTTACCATCTTTTCTGTGCCAGCCAACAAGAGGTTATCCAATCTAATCCTACTTACCAGCTCTAGGTCCGTAACCCTGCAGGTTACTGTAAAGTCCTTACTCTACAGCATGAAACCACACGAGGCACATTCCAGGGACAAGGCCACTCTGTGACCTTAGCTCTTTATTACAGGATTCTAGAAGTGATGACCCTGCGTGGGATCTCCCTTTATATACCTGTGTGATCAGGTAAGGAGTGTCTCCCACAAGTTCACCCCCTGTGGTCACGGTGTGCATCTAAGTTGAGTGTATACAGTAACACAGTGGTGTTACATTGTAGTTACAAACATGACATCACCTTCCCCGCCCCCCCGCCAAAGTCTTACTGGGATCATAGGTTCAGTCTTTCAGATGGTCTACGCTCCCTCGTGGAGCGCCGCAGTTGGGGCTCTGGCTGTTGGACACTGACGTGAGTGTCTGTTACCTGTGGTGATTCCGGCCTGTCTGGGCTGACCTCAGGGACTGTGCATTCTTCTGATTGCTCTTGTTGCACGTTCGCTGGCGGTAATGTGAGCTCCATCTCATGGTCTTCTTCAGGTTCCTCCGTGTCCATGTTGAACCTTTTTTTAACTTGGTCCAGATGCTTACGGCATATCTGGCCATTGTTGAATTTTACCACAATGACCCTATTCCCCACTTTGTCAATTACAGTATCCTCAAGCCCCATGGCGTGATTGAGGATGAATACAGGATCATTTATTTCTATACATCTCCCCCTTGAATTACGGTCATGGTACTCGTTTTTTGACTTGCGATTGCCCTCAACTATGTCGGTCAGGACTGGGTGGATGAGGGACAACCGAGTTTTGAGTGTCCGTTTCATGAGTAGCTCTGCGGGCGGGACCCCCGTGAGTGAGTGCAGTCGGGATCTATAGGCCAGCAGGAGGCGCGATAGACGGCATTGTAGGGAGGGTCCTTGAATCCTGAGCATCCCTTGCTTAATGATTTGGACTGCCGGTTCTGCCTGGCCATTGGAGGCCGGCTTGATAACGTGTTTGATGCCATTGCCCGACATAAACTCCCGGAATTCATAGCTCGTAAAACACGGGCCATTATCACTAACCAGGATGTCTGGCAAGCCAAGGGTTGCAAAGATCGCACGTAGGCTTTCCATGGTGGTGGATGACGTGCATGAATTCAGGATGATGCACTCGATCCATTTCGAGTACGCATCTACTACAATGAGGAACATCTTCCCCATGAATGGGCCCGCGTAATCAACGTGAATGCGTGACCATGGCTTGTGGGCCAGGGCCACGGGCTGAGCGGGGCCTCCCTGGAAGCATTACCTAGCTGGGCACAGGTCGTGCACCTGCGAACACAGTGTTCCAGGTCTGAATCAATTCCAGGCCACCAAACGTGAGACCGGGCAATGGCCTTCATCATCACAATGCCTGGGTGCTCGCTGTGTTGTTCCCTGATGAAAGCCTCCCTGCCCTTCTGGGGCATGACTACCCGGCTGCCCCATAGTAGACAGTTGGCTTGGATGGAGAGCTCATCCATCCGCCTGTGGAATGGTCTGACCTCCTCAGGGCATGCTCCATGTGCGGGCGCCCAATCCCCAGTCAGGACACATTTCTTAATCAGGGATAGGAGGGATCTCTGTTTGTCCAGATTTTGATCTGGCGTGCTGTGATGGGGGAGCCTGCACTGTCAAAGGCATTGACAGCCATGACCATCTCAGCGCTTTGCTCAGCTGCCCCCTCGGTGGTGGCCAGTGGGAGCCTGCTGAGTGCGTCAGCGCAGTTTTCAGTGCCGGGCCGGTGCCGGATGGAGTAGTCATAAGCAGCTAGCGTGAGAGCCCACCGCTGTTTGCGAGCTGATTCGTTGGCATTGATAGCCTTGCTGTCTGACAACAGGGATGTGAGTGGCTTGTGGTCTGTCTCTAATTCAAACTTCCTACCGAAGAGGTACTGATGCATTTTTTTTACACCATAGTCACATGCAAGCGCTTCTTTCTCGAACATCCCATAGCCCCGTTCTGCTTGAGAGAGTGACCTGGAGGCATAAGCCACAGGTTGTAGCTGACCCTCAGCATTACCCTGCTGCAACATGCACCCAACCCCATAGGACGATGCATCACATGTCAGAACTAAACGTTTACTGGGGTCGTACAGGGTCAATAACTTGTTTGAACAAAGTAGGTTTCGCGCCCGATCAAAAGCCCGTTCCTGACAGTCCCCCCAAAACCAATCACAACCCTTATGCAGGGGCACGTCTAGCGGCTCCAACAACGTGCTCAAGTTCGGCAGAAAGTTCCCGAAATAGTTCAACAGTTCCAGGAATGAACGCAACTCCGATGTGTTACAGGGTCTGGGTGCTCGTCAAATTGCCTCTGTTTTGGATTCGGTGGGCCGAATCCCATCTGCAGCAACCCTCCTACCCAGAAACTCAACCTCAGGAGCTAAGAACATACATTTAGACTTCTTGAGTCGCAGGCCTACCCGGTCCAGGCAGCGTAGCACCTCCTCCAGGTTGTGGAGGTGTTCCTCGGTGTCTCGACCCGTGATGAGGATGTCGTCCTAGAATACGATCGTTCCCGGAATGAATTTAAGCAGGCTTTCCATGTTACGTTGAAAAATCGCGGCCGTTGATTGAATGCCAAACGGGCACCTGTTATACGCAAACAGTCCCTTGTACGTGGTGATGGTGGTCAGTAGTTTAGATTCGTCGGCCAGTTCCTGGGTCATATAGGCTGAAGTGAGGTCCAACTTGGTGAACAGCTTGCCGCCTGCTAGCGTGGCGAAGAGGTCCTCCGCTCTTGGGAGCGAGTATTGATCTTGTAGGGACACCCGATTGATGGTGGCCTTGTAGTCGCCACAGATCCTGATAGAGCCATCCGCTTTTAGAACGGAAACGATGGGGCTCGCCCAGTCGCTGAATTCTACAGGCGAGATGATGCCCTCTCACAACAGCCGGTCCAGTTCGCTCTCGATCTTTTCCCGCATCACATACGGCACCACTCTGGCTTTGTGGTGCACTGGCCTGGCGTTCGGGGTGATGTGTATCACTACTTTGGTGCCTTTGAACGCCCTGACGCTCGGTTGGAATAGTGACTCGAATTGTTGTAGGACTTGTGAGCACGAACTTCGCTCCGCCGAGGACATTGCGTGAACATCCCCCCCATTTCCAGTTCATCTCGGCTAACCAGCTCCTCCCCAGCAGTGCGGGACCATTGCCTGGGACAATCCAGAGTGGCAGCCAGTTCACTAACCCATTGTGTGTAACAGCCATCATTGCAGTACTGGGATACTGTTTAACAAAACCTTCATCATCATTGGTGGCGTTTTGGTGTATGAACTGTGAATATTCGCCACATGGACCCGCTGAACCTCGGCTTCCATCGATTTGCCCCAAAAGTCATCCTGCCTCACAGAACCCTCTTCTGGTCCATCTGCCTCATATATTAGTCTGATTGCAGGTTTTCTGCACATTCGAGCCAAATGGCCACTGAGATTGCAGTTTCTGCAGACAAACTGCTGGAATCTGCAAGATCTGGCTGAGTGTTTTCCCCCACACCTCCAGCAGGAGTAAAGTTCCCATTGTTGGGGACAAAGGGACTATGGCCAGGAATTCCACGCTGACTGTCCCTTTGACTGCTTTTAAGGACCCTATTAGTGGGTGTCAATGGCCCCATCCCGGGCCGCATTGTCCACTGTAATGGCGTGTACGTCCGTTCAGCCTGCCATTGTCTCTGTTGAGGTCCTGCTCTGGGGTCTATTGCTGCCTGGTAAATGTCGGACTGTCCCTGCCTGCCTGTGGGGCTCTGAGTAGCATTAATGATGTTGACTCCCTGATCCATCGCCGCGTTAGAGGCAGAATTGCGCGCGTAAATCATTTTCATCTCTTCCTCCCCTGCCATGAAAGTTTGAGCTAACAACGCCGCCGCTTCCAAGGTCAAGTCCTTGGTCTCAATTAACTTGCGAAAAATTCCCGCTTGACCGATACCCTCGATAAAGAAGTCCCTTAGCATCTCCCCACTGCAGGCATCTGTGAACTTACAGAGGCTGGCCAAACGCCGGAAGTCCATTTCAAAGTCCGATATGCCCTGTCCTTCACGACGTCGGTGGGTGTAGAATCTGTGTCGAGCCATGTGTATGCTGCTCGCCGGTTTGAGGTGCTCCCCGATTAATTTGCTAAGCTCTTCAAACGTTTTGTCCGACGGCTTTTCGGGTGCCAGTAAGTCCTTCATGAGCGCGTAAGTCTTTGGCCCGCAGCTGGTCAGGAGATGAGCCCTTTGCTTGTCGGCCGCTGCAACCCCCAGCCAGTCTTTCGTAACGAAGCTTTGCTGAAGCCTCTCGACAAAATCGTCCCAGTCTTCCACAACACAGTACCGTTCCTCTGTGCTACCGGTGGCCATTCTCGTGGGTCGTGAATTCCCGTTTCTCGTCGCCAATGTAAAGTCCTTACTCGACAGCTTGAAACCACACGAGGCACATTCCAGGGACGAGGCACATTCCAGGGACAAGGCCACTCTGTGACCTTAACTCTTTATTACAGGACTCCAGAAGTGATGACCCTGTGTGGGACCTCCCTTTATATACCTGTGTGATCAGGTAAGGAGTGTCTCCCACAAGTTCACCCCCTGTGGTCACGGTGTGCATCTAAATTGAGTGTATACAGTAATACAGTGGTGTTACATTGTAGTTACAAACATGACACTTACGGCACTCTAAGTGCCCATCCAAGCACCTTTTAAATGTGGTGAGGTTTTCTGCCTCCACCACCCTTCCAGGCAGTGAGTTCCAGACCCCCACAACCCTCTGAGTGAAGAAGTTCCCCTCAAATCCCCTCTAAACCTTCCACCAACCACCTTAAACCTATGCCCCCTCATAATTGACCCTTCCACCAAGGGAAATTGGCCCTTGCTATCCACTATAACCAGGCCCCTCAAAATGTTATACACCTCAATGAGGTCTCCCCTTAGCCTCCTCTGTTCCAAGGAGAACAAACCCAGCATATCCAATCTATCCTCATAGCTAAGATTCTCCATTCAAGGCAGCATCCTCGTAAATCTCCTCTTGACTGTATTGGTATACAAGACAAAACACAACTAATAAACTAATGCCGATGTAATACAACAACTATGGCTGCAGTGCTGAAATGAAGATTCTGCACCAAAATCCTTCATTATAGAAATAAATATGTGTATTTACATAATACCATAACTTGTCAATGAACCATATCAAAGCAGTTCATACAATTGATTACTTATTTAAAAAATTCAGGATATCCAGTGGTTTCAGTACAAATCTTACGGTCAATTTAATTTTGTACTTTAATCTGATTACACAAATCCTAGAAATGTCATTGCCTCTGACATTTTTGCTCTAGTGATCCTACTAAAATGTAATTCCACACTCTGATGTGGTCACCTTATCAATTATTTTTATGTTAGCTACCTCTTTAAAAACTCCAGGATGTGCACTTTGGCCAGTAATATATAGGATCAGTCTAATAATGATTTTAATAACTTTTGGATTAGTAATTCTTTAATTGTTAGTTTTTTGGCCTATTCTTCATGTCTGTGTTTGTGTGAGTTGGCGTATCACTATTGATCTGTCTGTGAGAACGCATCACACTTAAGCTAATGCTGTCCTTATCTGAAATTGGGTATGACTAGTTAGTGATCAGGAATGCGAATTGTTTCTCGCATCTTGAAAGACTGAAGCCAATTATTACACCCTCACCAGTGGCCTGGCTGAGATGTACAGAGTATAGCTGGAATCTTCCATGTCTCTGGAGTTCAGCCATGAATGACGGTGCAGGCTCAAAGGGCCGAATGGCCTACTACTGCTCCTATTTTCTATGTTTCTGTGTTCAATACTGTAAAAGTGCACTGAGCCATTTTGGGAACCTTAAAATTTCTATATTTAAAAAATAATCCTGTGCCTCTTTCATCATTTTGAAATCATTTAACTTTTGCTTTATTTTACTAGGTGAACACTGTCTTGATCCAGACACACGTATTTTGGAGTTGTACAGGATTAACCCTCAGGCTGAGTGGGTTATAAAACAAAGTGGAACATTGTCAAAAGAAAGCTAACTTTTTGTGAATATTCATCACCTGAATGCTCAGAATTTGCAGGTTGAATAATATCTGTACTTTGGATTATTGTTAAAAGTTTGTGACCTCACGAAAGTGAAGAAGAAGAGTAAGCAGCTAAAGTACTTTTTCAAGGCACATACAAGAAGCAATTTGTCCAGCTAAGTACAGCACTTTCATTAAACAAGGGACATTTACCACTAATTGAAGATAAAATCAGATTAGCTTTAATCTGCTGGTCTATTGGCATGTGAATTTGAGAACTTGAATTTTATACAACATTTATATTTAACCGTGATTATTTTATTGAGACATGTTCAGTAAGCACTGCCAAATATTGCAAAGAAAAGGTAATGTTATGGAAGAGAGACACAAGTCTCTTTTATCAATGTATATAATATATTTTCTTGGAATATTTTTTAACTTCTTTTGCATACCACCTTGGAACTGTTTGGAGAAAAGCAATGTGTAAAGTTAAGAAAATGCAACAAAATGGAGTGGGAAAGTCTTGGCTTGTGCCAAAACGTACACACAGTCAATTATTTATTGAAGGACCACAGCAGAAGAAAGAATGAGTATGAATCTGTGTCTCCAGTTTATTTGTCATGAAGCCATATTCGATTGCATATATCAAACTCCCCAAGAGTAACTGGATCTTCAGCAAGGGCGAAGAACCATGATTGTGCCTAGCACTTTAGGGCTTGGGTACAGAGAATGAGGCATAACCCAAAGCAAAAATACAAGTAGTGTAAAAATGCAGTAGCTCACAGGAATTATTGTAGACAATATTATTCGAAACCTGCGTGCTGTGTATTCTATTTTCTTTGAGGCATCAGCCTCCTTGTAGTTCCTGATTAGCTTTTACTGTTGTATAATGTTAATAGATTTACATTTGGAATTTTTTTTCTACATATGGTTACAATTAGAATTTTTTAATATTCTAACAGTTTGTTTAAACAACCATCTCAATCTGTTGTTTGTGTCTCTGTGAATTGGTGGTTATTTTTAAGAAGATTAAAGAATGTGATCTTTACATTATTCCTGATGTTTCTAATTGCAACAATTTATTTACAAATATTGAGAAATTACTGCACTGTACCAGTTTTGTACTGTTCAGATTAGGGCACTTTCGGATCTAGGGAATGAAGCTGGGCAGGTGGAAGGGGTATCAGTGGGAATGCATTTCGGTGTTAGTGACCATAATTCAGTTAGATTTAAGGTAGTTATAGAAGAGGACAAGGATAGACCAGGAATAACATTTCTAAATTGGGGAAAAGTCAAATTTGCTAAGCTGAGAGGTGATTTGGCCATAGTGGACTGGAAACAGCTACTTGAAGGTAAATCAGTGTCAGAGCAGTGGGAGGCATTCAAGAAGGAGATCCGGATGATTCAGGCCAAATATGTGGCCTTAAAGAAAAAGGGTGTGTCTAACAAATCTAGAGCCCCCTGGATGTCGAAGGACATACAGGGTAGTTTAAAGAAAAAAATGGAGGCTTATGACAGATACCGAGGGCTAAATACTGCAGAATCTCGAGAGGAGTATAGAAAGTCCAGGGGTGAAATTAAAAAGGATATTGGGAAAGCAAAGAGAACATGAAAAATTCTTGGCAAGTAAAATCAAGGAAAACCCAAAGATGTTTTATAAATATATTGAGAGCAAGAGGATAACTAAAGAAAGGGCCTATTAGAGACCATGAGGGTAATCTGTGTGTGGAGGCGGAAGATGTGGGTATGGTTCTTAATGAATACTTTGCGTCTGTTTTTACAAAAGAGAGAGGCGATGTAGACACTACTCTCGAGGAGAAGTATGAAATAAACATAGTGAGAGAGGAGGTATTAAGGGGTTTAGCAGCTTTGAAAGTGGATAAGTCCCCAGGCCCAGATGAAATGTATCCCAGGCTGTTAAGCAAAGCAAAAGAGGAAATAGCAGAGGCTTTGACGATCATTTTCCAATCCTCTCTAACTTCAGGTGTGATGCCAGAGGACTGGAGAACTGCTATTATGGTACCTTTGTTTAAGAAGGGAGAAAGTGATCGACCGAGTAATTACAGGCCAGTCAGCCTAACCCCAGTGGTGGGAAAATTATTGGAAAAAATCCTGAAGGACAGGATAAATCTTCGCTTAGAAAGACACGGATTAATGAAGGAAAGTCAGTACAGATTTGTCAAGGGAAGGTCATGTCTGACAAACTTGATTGAATTTTTCAAGGACATAACCAGGAGGGTCGATGAAGGCAAAGCGTATAATGTAGTGTTTATGGATTTAGCAAAGCTTTTGATAAGGTCCCACATGGCAGACTGGTCACAAAAATAAAAGCCCGTGGGATCCAGGGCAAAGTGGCAAGTTGCATCCAAAATTGGCTCAGAGGCAGGAAGCAAAGGGTAATGGTTGATGGGTGTTTTTGCGACTGGAAGGAGATTTCGATTGGGGTTCCGTAGGGCTCAGTACTGGGTCCCTTGCTTTTTGTGATATTCATCAATGATCTAGACTTGAATATATGTGTTATGATTAAGAAGTTTGCAAATGACACTAAAATCGGCTGTGTGGTTGATAATGAAGAAGAAAGCTGCGGACTGCAGGAAGATATCAATCAACTGGTCAGGGGGCAGAACAGTGGTAAATGGAATTTAATCCAGAGAAGTGTCAGGTAATGCATTTCGGGAGGGTTAACAAGGAAAGGGAATACACATTAAATGGTAGGAAACTGAGAAGTGTAGAGGAACAAAGGGACGTTGGAGTGCATGTCCACAGATCTCTGAAAGTAGCAGGCCAGGTAGATAAGGTGGTTAAGAAGGCATACGGAATGCTTGCCTTTATTAGCCGAGGCATAGAATACAAGAGCAGAGAGGTTATGCTTGAACTGTATAAAACACTGGTTAGGCTACAACTGGAGTACTGCATGCAGTTCTGGTCACCGCATTACAGGAAGGATGTGATTGCACTGGAGAGGGTACAGAGGAAATTTACGAGGATGTTGCCGGGCGTGGAGAATATAAGCTATGAGGACAGATTGGATAGGCTGGATTCGCTTTCATTGGAACAGAGGAGGCTGAGGGGAGATCTCATTGAGGTGTATAAAATTATGAGGGGCCTAGATATAGTGGATAGAAAAGATCTATTTCCCTTAGCAGAGGGTTCAACAACCAGGGGGCATATATTTAAAATAATTGGCAGAAGGTTAGCGGGGATTTGAGGTTAAATTTCTTCATGCAAGGGTTGTGGGGGTCTGGAACTCACTGCCTGAAAGAGTGATAGAGGTAGAAACCCTCAACCACATTTAAAAAGTACTTGGATGTGTACCTGAAATGCCGTATCCTGCAGGGTTACGGACCTAGAACTGGAAAGTGGGATTCGGCTGGATAGCCTCTTGTTGGCTGGCATGGACATGATGGGCCAAAATGGCATCCTCCTGTGCTGTAAACTTTTTTTAATTTTAAGAGATGGTCACAAAATTGAGTTCCAAGAATGCCTATTACTCAAGTTTGCCCAACACTATTGAATTGAAGAGCTACAAACAATTGAAGGTACAGATTGTAAATTCTGAAACAAGAGGAAGTTTTTTTTTTACATAACACTAGAGATGAAACTACAAACAATATTTAAAGTTGCACTGAATGTCATTGCACAGCAAGTAAAGAACAATGAAAATACTGTACCCCTGTCATGGCCTGAAGTTTCCACTAGTTTGCACTAGTTTTATCAGCGCAATCCAGCAGAAATCAGCCAAAACAATGCAAAAGATCGTGGAAATGAACTGCAAGTTATGTTAAGCATAAATTGAATGTCAGCTATCTTTAATGCTAGTTTAAAAAATATTGCACTGTAAGCTGGCCCCGCCCACAAAACTGTCCACACCCCCAAATCGACATAACGAACATAGCGTTTCTGCATGTTGCGGCCATTGGTAGAAGGTTTAGCAGGGATTTGAGGTGAAATTTCTTCATGCAAGGGTTGTGGGGGTCTGGAACTCACTGCCTGAAAGAGTGAAAGAGGCAGAAACCCTCAACCACATTTAAAAAGTACTTGGATGTGTACCTGAAGTGTCGTAACCTGCAGGGTTACGGACCTAGAACTGGAAAGTGGGATTAGGCTGGGCAGCCTCTTGTTGGCTGGCATGGACACAAGGGGCCAAAATGGCATCCTTCTGTGCTGTAAACTTCAAATTGAGCTGTTTTTAATCACACGGTATCTAGGGGGCATGTTTTAAAAGTTTTTATATACTAAAAAATATTTGTGTACACCAATGAAACTAGTAAATGGCTCAGTGAGTTTTTTTTTAAGTAATTTTAAATGATTTTAAAATGAGGTAACTGACAGGTGGAGCACTAGACACTCTTATTAAAAATATTTATTTTTTGTGATAAACCCATTTACAGCTGTTTTTAACAAAACTTGCAGCAGGTTACCACTCTGAAATAGATCGGCCTGGAATTTGCGGAGGGTAATAACGGCAAACTAACACCATTCATCTCATTACCCCTCTGAAACTGACTGCAATCTCTGGATTTAGCTCGTACATCTAAACACGGAAATCGTGGTTGCGGTCCATTATTCACTGCTGCGCTGTGGCCAGCACCCCCCCCAGCATGTCCCCATGTCTCGCTCTTCGCCGTCAATCAGTGAAACTGACAAAACTAGGGCTTTGCTGCGGTAATATCATTGTTAAATACCCCATTAAATGTTAGGCCTTGTTGCAATAGCTGTCATCATCATCATAGGCAGTCCCTCATAATCGAGGAAGACTTGCTTCCACTCCTGAAGTGAGTTCTTTGGTGGCTGAACAGTCCAATAAGAGAGCCACAGACTTCGTCACAGGTGGTTCAGATAGTCATTGAGGGAAAGGGTGGGTGGGACTGGTTTGCAGCACGCTCTTTCCGCTGTCTGCGCTTGGTTTCTGCATGCTCTCGGCGTTGAGACTCGAGATGCTCAGCGCCCCCCCGGATGCACTTCCTCCACTTAGGGCAGTCTTTGGCCAGGGTCTCCCAGGTGTCAGTGGGAATGTCGCTCTTTATCAGGGAGACTTTGAGGGTGTCCTTCTAACGTTTCTGCTGCCCACCTTTGGCTCGTTTGCCATGAAGGAGCTCCGAGTAGAGCACTTGCTTTGGGAGTCTCGTGTCTGACATGCGAACTATGTGGCCTGCCCAGCGGAGCTGATCGAGTGTGGTCAGTGCTTCAATGCTGGGGATGTTGGCCTGGACGAGGACGCTGATGTTGGTGCGTCTGTCCTTCCAGGGGATTTGTAGGATCTTGCAGAGACATCGTTGGTGATATTGTTCCAGTGACTTGAGGTGTCTACTGCACATAGTCCATGTCTCTGAGCCATACAGGAGGGCAGGTATTACGACAGCCCTGTAGACCATAAGCTTGGTGGCAGTTTTGAGGGCATGGTCTTCAAATACTCTGTTCCTCAGGCGGCCGAAGGCTGCACTGGCGCACTGGAGGCGGTGTTGGATCTCGTCATCAATACCTGCTCTTGTTGATAGGAGGCTCCCGAGATAGGGGAAGTGGTCCACAGTGTCCAGGGCCACGCCGTGGATCTTGATGACTGGGGGTGCAGTGCTGTGTGGCAAGGGCAGGCTGGTGGACGACCTTTGTCTTACGGATGTTTTCGGATGTAAGGCCCATGCTTTCGTCAGTTATGTCCTGGAGATGCAAGTGTCGTCCTCTGTTGTCCACCCCAATCTCTGTCATCGAGCTACAGTACACGGACGACGCCTGCATCTGCGCACATACAGAGTCAATAGCTGTAACCGGTTTTTAACAGCATAAACAAACATTCTGGCTCTGAAAAACTAATTTATATATTTGTGGAATATCAAATTTCTCCATTATGATAAAAATTACAAATTAATAAAAACTTAAGGGAAAATATTCAGTGTCGGCCTATTTGGGGGCGGTAACAGGCAGGAGGCTCGAGAATTCCCGGGGTGCTAACGGGACGGACGCCTCAGCAGCGCTGTGCACTGGGCCACAAAGCGTTGCCGCGTTGAGGAGCTTTTCCCTTACTTAAAGGGGAGAGCCCACGCTGCCGACTCAAGAAAAAGGGTCCTGCCTGGATCACCAGTGAGCGGGGGTGCCATGCAATCAGCCCAGCACTCAAGCAGTGCCGGGCTGAGTGATCATGGCCAGGACCCCGCGGAGAAACTGGATCAGGAGTGGGAAAATGCAGCTAAGCTTTTTTTTGGCTTGATCACCTCCCCTTTAATTTTTGCCCCGGCAGCTGCCGGCCGCCCGAGATGTGCCTCCTGCAGCTGCTGGTGTTTTCGCCCGTGTGCGAAAGTCAAATTCGGGCTGGATGATGTCATGATCTCCGGGCGCAGGAGATCGGGGCTCAAAGCCGTAGCTCCACCGCTGTAGCCTGCCCAATATGGAGCGAGTCGTTAACAATGCCGTGCCCAGTCACTAACTCATTTGCGCTCCATTAGTGCTAATGGGAGGCACAACTTAGTTGACTTTCTAGCCCTTAATGTTTGTTCATGATATTTAAGCTTCGACCTTATACCCAATGTGAAAGTCCCAATCTTTATTTTGCTCGCTGTAACATTTTTTAAAAGCCCGGATAAAAGCAACTTCTCATTTCCTGGTTATCTGTCTGTGAGTATTCTGCGATGTTATTGACTGCTAGACTGCTTGTTGACATGACAGCACTATTGCACTAGGGATTCCCAGGACAGAGCATTGGTCTCCGAACCTCCAGGACCATCAGGTATGTTCGTAGATATTTTTCAGGTCGGAGGCATCCGCTCGCGGGAAGCCTCCGACTGCAATTTCTGGGCCATTGAATTCATTATTCTAGACTTACACTTCATGGTTCAGACTCTGCACTGTTCATTTATGATTCTACAGCCTGATTGGTTAAGTAGACACACAGTTGCTTGACCTGGTCACACAGGTCCCAGAAGCCCTGTAGAGGGTGCCATTTGGATCCCTAATTTACTGCAACTTCCAGTGCAACAGGTCACAGACATTAACTGGGCAAAGGTAAGTCCAATGAAGGGTGAGTGCTATTCGTTCACCGGCTACAGTAAATTCTGGCCCAAAGTATTCACAAATATTTGGCGTGGTGTTACAAGTTTCAGGTCTACCTTAGATATTCTCTTGGGTACAGCAGTGCTGGTCACTCCCGCAAGTAGTCCGGTGCAGTCTTACATCCTGCACTGCTTTTCTTTTTACTGTATGTAGTGTCTGTGTTGACACACAAGGGTGAAAGGGTTAATTCTGTTGTACTGACAGTTGCTACTGAGCAAGAGTTGTAACCAAACATTGTGGAACAGGGAGGTGGCGAAACCTGTCTTTTTGCCTTTGTATTATCCGCAAAGTATTTTTGCTTTTTGGGATGATTGACTGACTCAGTCATTTGTGAAACCAGCCGAGGCTAAAGTCTGTGACTTGGAACCCAGGCACTGTGCTGAGTACCAGCGACACACATTGATTGGGCAGATTAGAGGAGTGGCGAAACTTGTGTATATTTGGCAGGAACTGCTGTTGTGTGTATTGCAAACGTCTGTGTAAAAAAAGACGAGATTGAGCGGACCGGTTGCAGAGAGGAAATCTGGATAGGAGACGCATGGCCAAGGACCGGTAGTGGAGCTGAATCCAGTATTGCCAACTCGACACGATTTTGGAGGGAAATAAAACATCACTTGCGATCTTGCGATGGAACACCTAAAACCCAGCATTTTTATTTGGGAAAAAAAATAAGTCGAATTGAACATGCACGAAAAAATACGTGATTTGCACATGAGAGAAAAAATACGGCGATTGGTATTAAAAAAAAAAAGTTAACAATATAACTGAGATTTTTAAGGCTCATACATTAAAGCTGTCTGGTGGAAACTTTACCATTGACTGATATTTTCAAGGAATGAGAGGAACCAGGAGTGTAGCAACTAGTTTATAACTGGTGATATCTGAGAGTAGGCTAGCCATGTGCTTCAATCAGTGGGCAGCATAACAACAAAAACAACAACTTTTAGCATAAGTTTAGTCAAAGAGGCAGGTTTTAAGGAGCGTCTTAAAGAAGGAAAGAGAGATGGAGAGGTTTGGGGAAGGAATTCCAGAGCTTAGAGCCGTTGCAGCTGAAGGTACGGCCATCAATGTTGGAGCCATTAAAATCGGAAATAAGCAAGAGGCCTGAATTGGGGGAGCGCAGAGATCACAGAGGGTCGTCGGGCTGGAGAAGGTTATATTCCAGAAAGAGTAAGGTTAAAAGCAGAGCGGGGCCAGCCTGCGAGTTACGTGACAGCGAAGCCAACGATCCACCTACTCCTGCTCTTATTCTTTATGTTCTTATGTCAGTAATCGGTTAGTGACGGCCGAATGTGCTTCCTGTCCGGGAGCAAAGGTGACGGGACAAGCTTCCTGTCGGGGAGTAATGGTCAGCGAGGTATCGGGTCAGGAATAAAATAGCAACTCATTATTTTATACCAAATCTCATGATTTGTAAGAGTTTGTCTTCTGATTTATGAGGCGGTGGGATTGGCAATACTGCGAATCAGAGGAATAAAGCATGGCGATCATGCCCTCTACCCAGCACAGAAATGGGTAATTCGGTTCTTGTACTGTGTTGTTAACTACTGCATACACACTTACATGTGTTAATCCTAAAATATCATTCTAACCCCTGAATGTAGGGGCTGAATTTAATGGGGAAGGCGGGCTGAGGACAGGGGAGCTCCAAAGCAGTTGGGAGAACAGGTTTCCCATAGGCCCTGCTGAATTTAATGGAAGAGCCTGATTTGCATCTGTTTCCCACCTGCAGCCAGCCAAATTGAGAGGCTGGCTGGCTTCGGGCAGGTAGGCCTGCAGCACTAGGCCGCACAGAGGAGGGAGGGAGGGATCACTTGGGGACCGGAAGGCGGGGTGGGTGGCCGGAGGTGCACGGGATGGGGGGACGGGTTCAGAAGAAGGTAAGGGATTGGGGAGTGGCCTGGGGCAATGGGGGGGAGCATCACGAGCTGAGGAGAACAGGAGTAAGGGGTGTAGTGATCGTCGGCCGGTAGGAGCACAAGGGTGGGGGGCTCGTGTAGAGATTGCGGGCCGGGAGGTGGGGGGCTGGTGGCGGTGGTCCATTAGAAATCACTGGCCGGAAGGAGCATGAGGGATATGGGTGTAGAGATCGCGGGCAGAGAGGAACACGGGGTGGGGCTGTCAGGAAAGATCGGCGGCCGGAGAAGCGGCAGGGTGGAAGGCCTCATGGTGGGGATCAGGGCCTTGGGCGGCGGGAGGGGGAGGTGGAATTGGTTGCCGTGGGGAGGGGACTGGAGGCCTCGTAGAGGGTTGTCCAATTGCGGGGGGTGGGTTAGGCAGGGACTCTGGATCCAGGAGGTTAGTGTAAAAGCATTTACCTCATGGATCCAACAGTTCTCGCCCTGCATTAGTTGCCGGGTTTCATTAGGCCTGCAAAACCCGACCAGCTAAAGTTAAATACGAAATGGAGATTAATAAAGAAGGTTCCAGCCTCATTATAATATTTAAATAGACGAACTGCCTCCTGGCAGAGGATTGGCTGCCTGCAGTCCTTCCCTCCGCCGTTAAAACCAGAAGTGGGCAGGTTGGAGGCAGGTTCAGGTCGGGATTCAGATTTTTAAAACCCTTTAACTACCCACAAGCCCCCCCAGCTCAACCATTTTTTGGGTTAAAATCCCCCCCATCACCCCCAATCTTTCCCTCCATTTTGATTATTCTGACTCCTAGAAGCAATGCATGTGAATATTTTTTGGCCATCAGAGATAAAATAATGAATTATTTAAAATTCCTGGTTGTCCCAGCTAACGGGCCTGGATTGTGACAATAGACCCTTATTGCATCAATTTCAAATAGACTGAATTGTGATATCCCAAAAACTAGCTTGTCTGACTTTAATATATATCTTAGATGTCTTCAGCCCGTGTCCTTGCTCTTTAAAACTGTGAATTCACTTTGTTTTCAAATACAACCCTTAAACATAACCCAATACCAACATTTTTTGAAGGAAATAATCAAAAATTCCAAACGATGAACAAGTAATTAATCTGGTAAAAGTATTCCCAATGATATCACTGCGATAACAAAATATGAAACAATGCATACATATTTGGATTGAAAATCATCTGATTTATTGACAAATCACTGCCAACAACCAACGCTAACAGAGAGAATATTCTACTTCGATGTGCTGGAACGCACTAGAACGCCGGCTGGCAGCATCCAGTGGATATACTTCAATATTAACTGCAAAGGAGCAGTTTCTTGGAATGATCACCTCCATTCACTGGACTGCTGACTCCCTCCTGTGGTAGAATGTACAAACACAAGCACGTCACATAAATGATCAATCAGCTCAGAATGTGCCGAAACTACAAAAAATAATCCAGAATCAATTAAATTATCTATCAGTTTGAGAAAATTTGTATGTATACACTAATGTTATTAATTGTGCTTGATTTTAATTTGAATATGTTATAACCACAAAATAGTGATATTTGAATCTGTATTTAAAGTGATTTATGAAAGATGCAATATTTTTACGTTATATAACAGGGACTATCTGAAGCATCCTGATGGTAATTGTGGTATTGCGGTGTACACACTAGAATAGTTCCAGGCTTTATCTCCCATCTGTATTGACTAAGCTAATCTCAGTTGAAACAATAGTACACGTATGGCTGCTCCTATTTCTTATATTCTTATGTTCCAGTGGTCTCTCACTCTCTCCAGGGGTCCTCCTCTCTCTTTCGGGGTCATGGAAACATAGAAAATAGGAGCAGTAGTAGGCCATTCGGCCCCTCGAGTCTGCACCGCCATTCAATAGGATCATGGCTGATCTTCTATCTCAACACCATATTCCCGCTTTCTCCCCATACCTCTTGATGACTTTTGTGTCTAAAATCTGTCTATCTCCCTCTTAAATATATTTAGTGACTTGGCCTCCACAGCCTTCTGTGTCGAGAATTCCACAGATTCACCACCATCTGAGTGAAGAAGTTTCTCCTCATCGCGATCCTAAATTTCCTACCCCATATTCTGAGACTGTATGACCTCTTGTTCTAGACTTCCTGGCCAGGGGAGACATTCTCCCCGTATCCAGTTTGTCCAACCCCGTCAGGATTTTATACGTTTCAATGAGATCCCCTCTCGTTCTTCTGAACTCTAGTGAGCACAGGCCTAGTCGACCCAATCTCTCCTCATATGACAGTCCTGTCATCTCAGGAATCAGTCTGGTGAACCTTCACTGCACTCCCTCTATGGCAAGTATATCCTTTCTTGGGTAGGGTGACCAAGACTGCACGCAATGCTCCAGGTGTGGTCTCACCAAGGCCCTGTATAGCTGTAGTAGGACATCTTTGCTCCTGTGCTCAAACCCTCTCGCAATGAAGGCCAACATACCATTTGCCTTCCTGACTGCTTGCTGCACCTGCATGTTTAGTTTCAATGACTAGTGTACAAGGACACCCAGGTCCCTCTGTACATTGACACTTCCCAAGCCATCACCATCTCTCTCTCTCTCTCTCTCTCTCTCTCTCTCTCCAAGGGTCTCTCACTCTCTCCCCAGGGGTCTCTCACTCTCTCCTGATGGTGGGGGAGGATAGTCATAGCGAGCGTAGCGATTTGGCCCCTCGAGCCTGCTCCACTATTCAATAAGATCATGCTTGTGGGAGTGGGAAGGTCGGGGTGGATGAGTGACGAGAGTTTGTGGCGGAAAAGCGGCGAGAGATCGTGGCAGAGATTCAGCGAATGAGGGTACGGGGCCCAGAAGAGCTGAGGACCCAGGTGCAGCACGGGCCAGCCCACACGGCGATATGTGACTGTGCAACAGAGCTGGTCTCCAGTCGTCCTGGTTAACCCTTACCACTGGACCAAGGCCGTGTGGTGGCTGATGTGCAACGGTCGCCACACGTTAAATAAATTCATGCACAGGCATCTTCCACCCCCTCATTTGGAGATCAGGACTGGAACATCGGGTCCTTCATCGAAATACCTGTGGAAGCAAGTCATCCTCGTTCGAGGGACCACCTATGATGATGACAATTGACCATAACTTCTCCTAGTCTGGGGTGAGAGACAAATTAGCTCGGATTCAAGCTCCTGATCGCTACTATCCAGTGGTCTCTGCCTATGGGTAAGGACAGCATTGAACTTAAAAGTTTCAGGACAAAAGGCAATAAAATTACACAGAGATAGGGTACACACTGCACAAGTAGGTCGCAAAGATGAGTTCAGCTGTATTCCTGAAGCAAAAGCAATTTCTCGCTGAAAATGTTTGGCTCTTGGAAACTCAAAACCATAATGTAAAAGCAAGAAGATAAGCATTTCATTTGCCATTTTTAATTTTCATATTTGTAACTGAATTGACTCCGTGACACCCTGGTCCATTCCGCAGTCACCCCTAACACCCCCTCCCTTTCCCACGACACCGTTCTGTGTAAGCGTAGGAGATGCAACACCTGCCCTTTTACCTCCTCCCTTCTCACAATCCAGGGCCCCAAATGCTACTTCCAGGTGAAACAGTGATTTACTTGTACTTCTTTCAATTTAGTATACTGTATTCGCCGCTCACGATGTGGTCTCCTCTACATTGGAGAGACCAAACATAGATTGAGTGACTGTTTTGCGGAGCACCTCCGTTCTGTCTGTAAGCATGACCCTGAGCATCCGGTCACCTGTCACTTTAATTCCCCACTCCACTCCCACGCCGACATCTCTGTCCTCAGCCTCCTACATTGTTCCAATGAAGCTGAACGCAAGCTCGAGGAACAGCACCCTCATCTTTAGTTTAGGCACTTTACAGCCTTCTGGCCTCAACATCTGCCTATTTTTGGCTGACTCCACCCACCCCGCGATCTTATGTTTTTTTTCTCTTTGTGTCTAATGGCAGCTGGTCATTATACCGCCATTCACACCCTATCTAGACTAACTTTTTCTAACTCTAGCCATTACCACTTCAATTCAGCCTTTTGTCTCTCTAATCTCTCCTGCCTTCCAACCTATCACAGACCTTCCCTTTTGTCCTTCCCCTCCCCTTTCAGTGTTTCTTAAGAATGTGTTCTTTTCAAACATTTGCCAGTTCTGACGGTCATCGAGCTGAAACATTAACTCTGTTTTTCTCTCCACAGATGCTGCCTGACCCGCTGAGATTTCCAGCGTTTTCTGTTTTTATATTAGATTCTGTTACTGCACTGTAATTAATATCAGTTCTGTTTATATTGGTTTGAGATTTTTTTCTAAATTACTTTGGTAGTCTGAGCTAGTGTGATGTATATGAAAAGTAATGAAGATCTTCGTGATGTAGGGGTTGAATGTATGTAACATAATTTGATAACCAACACCTTCAGCTCTTGTAAGAAAATAAGAATTAGGAGCAGGAGTAGGCCATACAGCCCATCGAGCCTGCTCCACCATTCAATAAGATCATGGCTGATCTTCAATCTCAACTCCACTTTAGCACCCAATCCTCATATCCGTTGATTACCCTTGAGTCCAAAAATCTAACTACCTCAGCCTTGAATACATGCAACGATTCAGCATTGACAGTTCTTTGGGGCAGAGAATTCCAAAGATTCACAACTCTCTGCTTGAAGAAATTCCTCCTCATTTCAGTCTTAAATGGCCGACCCCTTATCCTGAGACTATAGGGCTAGAATTTCCACTCCATTTCCGCCGGTTTTCTCGGCAGTACTGCTCGTTTTCGGCAGAAAACCACCTGGTGAAAATTTCCACTCCATTTCACAAAGAGTTCCGCCGGCGGTTTCGAAATACCTCTGGGGAACGGGGTGCACCGCCGAAAGAAGCGCTGCCGCCCAAGTTTGGGCTCAGCGGTGACCCGTAGGTAAGAATGAACAAAAACACCGACGAAAATCAGCGGTAGGTAAGCAGCCCTGCAAAAAAATTTAAGTTAAAGTGTTTTTTATAGTTATTTTTTAATTCTTTTACAGCGATTAAGTTGAAAAGGATCCTGAGAATGTTTTCTGATTTTTTATTTTATGTTTTTTGGAAAAAATATTTTTTGTATTTTCACCCCTCCAAGGCCCAACCCGTAGCTTTGATCTAAATTTGAGTAATTACCACCCATTTTGATTAAAAACCGTCGAATGTGCCCAGGATCACGTTTTCCACCAGGAATCTTCATATAAAACCCATTTTTCTCGCCGGGCGATATATTTTCCTTTGGTTGTGCAATTTTTCGCCAGCGTTAATTTAAGAAGCTTAGCGATCTTTTGGGCGGCAATCCGGCAGTGGCGGATTTTATGGAAATTCTAGCCCAATGACCCCTGGTTATAGACACTCCAGGTAGGGGAAACAACCACTTAGCACCTACTCTGTCAATCCCCCTTATAATCTTATATGTTTCAGAATATGGTATTGTGAAGGGTTTTGGTAGTGCATTATCAGGAAATGAACTATACACTATAATAGTATTACATGGGTATTAGTGATTTTTTGCAAAAATTATTGCAAACTGTTTGCTTTATTTCAAAGCCTGTTTCCCAGGTTAGTATCAACAGAATCAATTTCTGACCCTTATAAGTCCAAAGCGTACTGTACCTTCCTCTACCTTTCTTGCTCCATGTTGTAAATTTGATTCGGTTATATGTGGAAAGCATGGAATAACCAGGGTTATCACCTTAAACAGGCTTGACCTCCTACACCTGAGTTCCCAAATTAAAATCAATCCTTTACAAAGATTTGAACCACTACAGTATGGACAAATTGGACCCATAAAGGACAGGTGGACCTATATTTTACTGGGTGGTCTAGACCAACAGAACCCAAGCCACAGCCCATGATCTGTTTCCAACCCTCAAGCCCTGGACACATGGCATATGAAGCTCAGGAAACTCTGTTCTATTTGTGCTTGTATTACTTAATTGCTAATTTGTCCAGTTCAAAGTTTGTAGTCCTGGGGGATAGGAAGAGGCTGTTCTTAGTGCTAGTGCCTCAGTCACAAATAAATCTTAAACCAAAACATTTAGAGGTGCTTTTACACTGCTGGTGGCTGTAGTTCGGGTTGCTGTCTGGCTGAAACTTTAACTGACTTTCCTAGGAGCTCTGCACATGTACAATTTGATTCTGTGCATGTAAGGAATAACTACACTGAGACCAGGCAAGCTGATTCAAGCAATTACTAGTTATCATTTTGACAACAGCTAAAAGCTGAGCAAAAGTGATGGCATGAGACTAGACTGAAGAATAATTAAACAAGTGTTTGAAAGTTAAAATCGTACAATTTCATTTTAAAGCTATTATAAATAGGGGTACACTTGAATGCTAAACTGAGATTTTAGTTCCCAGAAAATTACCGCATTCTATAGATATTGGATATTCAGTAACTAGACATGTTTTACAATTGTACTGTTATTTCTGGCTTGTATATTGCTATTTGAAACATTGACTGTAGATTGTGCTGCTTTTCTTTGGAGTCTATCTTCCATGCCAGCACTGATAATTAGTGTGCTATTGTCAGTTACAACCACTGTGTCACTGGTCCCATACAAATTGATGTAGAAGTGATCAATTGTCATGGCTGCTATCAGTGTTCTTCCAGGTTCCAACAGCAATTTGTTTATCCCAACCGTTCAATTTAAAAATTAAAACTGAAAGCCTCCATATGAACCATGTGCAGCCAAAGGAATAGATAGTTGCCTTCATTTTTATCCAAGACTACCGATTTAAATAAACAGAATAATTTTTGACTCCTGGATTGTTGTAGTTTCACATATGCATTTATTTGTAGCTGGAGATCGCGTGCAATATAGAAGCAGCTCTCGGAAAAAGAGAGGGCAGGAAAAGAGATGGAGTAGTATTATTTGTCGGATGAGATTAGAAGTAATTGAGTAAAAGGTTGGAAGTGGAGAATGAAGGTCAAGAAGTCATTCGTAAAGTACTATATTCAGGCCACACCCCGAGTACTGTGTTCATTTCTAGTTACTGAGACACAGGAAAGACATTCAAGTATTTAAAGCGGTGCAGAGCAAAGCCATGAGGATAATCCCCAATGTTTTCTGTCTGAGTTATGAGGAAATTCTGGAGAAACTTGAGCTTTTTGGCCTTGAAAGGGGATATCAAAGAGGTAAATGAGCCAAAGGTAGGCAGAGGAATCGTTACAAGGACATCATCAAAGCCTCCCTGATAAAGTGCAACATCCCCACTGACACCTGGGAGTCCCTGACCAAAGATCGCCCTAGGTTGAGGAAGTGCATCCGGGAGGGCGCTAAGCACCTCGAGTCACATTGCCGAGAGCATGCAGAAAACAAGCGCAGGCAGCGGAAAGAGCGTGCGGCAAACCAGTCCCACCCACCCTTTCCCTCAACGACTATCTGTTCCACCTGTGAGAGGGACTGTGGTTCTCGTATTGGACTGTTCAGCCACCTAAGGACTCATTTTTAGAGTAGAAGCAAGTCTTCCTCGATTCCGAGGGACTGCCTATGATGATGATATAGCAAGCAAGCGCTTTATGCGGAGCTTTGACATGGCAAGCGAGCCCCAGGTGGGCAGAGGAAACATTTCAAGGATATCCTCAAAGCCTCTTTGATAAAGTGCAACATCCCCACCGACACCTGGGAATCCCTGGCCCATGACCGCCCAAAGTGGAGGAAGAGCATCTGGAAGGGCGCTGAGCACCTCGAGTCTCATCGCCGAGAGCAAGCAGAAACCAAGCGTCAACAACGGAAGGAGCATGAGACAACCCAGGCTCCCCGACCATCTGTTGCTTTAACCACTGTCTGCCCCACCTGCGACAGAGATTGTAGGTCCCGCATTAGACTCCTCAGTCACCTGAGAACTCACTTTTAGAGTGGAAGCAAGTCATCCTCGACTCAAAGGTAATGCCTATGATGATGATGATTTATAGAGGTATATAAGCTAGTAAATGGTATGGAAAAGGCAAATCTGGAAGATTAAATTAATGTGTGATAGTAGGACAAGTGGGACACAGATTCAAACTATCAAACTGACTGTCAGAAGCTCTTCTTCACACAGAGTGATAAATACATGGAATGAACTCGCAGATAGAGTGGTGGAATTAAAAACCCTGGAATCAATTAAGAACCACTTGCATGCTGCAATGGAGGAACTTCATGGTCTTTCTGGATGTATGAACTAAGATGGGCTGAATGGCCCACCTCATTTGTAATTTTAATATGATTGCTTGGGATTTTAAAGTGGTCGAAATAAAAACATGATAAAGTCTGACAGAATTCTTGTTTAGAAATATATGCAATTCAATTCAGTCAATTAGGAGGTTAACCGATAACAGCCTTGAATGCTCCAGGCTTAAAGAGGATAAATTGGGTCAATTCCTTCTGATTTCTATGGAGGTGCCCATGTATTAACATCAGGTTGTGACAGAATTGTGCTTCGGTCCCACAGTCAAGTTGATTTAGCAATAATCTGTGCAGGTTCTCATGTGAAGGATGCACACTTGGGTGAGGTAGTGGATGGTGACTGCCAACTGTGTGCAAATTGCTATCTTTTGGGAGAGGAGGAATGTGAGAAGAAAATTAAAGCATGAACCCTCACTTGACATATTGCAAGAACTGGATGACTGAATAACAATGATCAATGATTTCCTCTTGAGGTTACATAATAGGCCATAATTCTAAGGTTATTGAACAGTGTCTGCCATTATAGTCAGACTCGCACTTGCACATTTAGGTTTTTACACTTTTTGTGTGCCAAGTTGCTGAAAGTGCGAAGCGAGGGAAGCTGGGCATTTGGGACCTGAGTGAACAGGGAAAGCAACTGTGTATCTCCTTAACCAATCAGATTGAAGGTTTGTGAAATTAATAGTGCCAGGACTGAGAAGTGTAAATTAGAGTGGGTGAATTCAATGTCAAATCAGGTACAGAAAGAGAAATAAAGAGAGGGAAGGAAAGATTGGATGAAGAGACAGAGAAAAAGAGACAGAAAGAGAAATTAAAGATAAACACTTATCACATTGTTAAAAGTGTACTTAAACTGAAAAAGAAAAGACTTAGCTTTCTGTGGCGAGTTTAATTCGTATCCATCACATAAATACAGGAACGTCACACCATTCAAAGTAATTTAATGGTGAGGCAGACAGAGAGATGCCGATTTTGCAAAGCTAATGGCGGAGTGGCACAACTCGGACAGCAACTTTAGGGTATTAGAGTTTAGCTGTGCATCTGCCCCTCACCTAAAGTTGCTGTACCATTATTTTGACAGCAAATTATGGCCAAATAAGCTTAACTCAAAGAGTATGGCTAATCATATTGACGTGCACAGCACTCTCTCTTTGTTTAATCAATGGTGTAGATGCTTCCTCTTCCACTTGTATAATTGTGTAGCTTGAAGAGGGGAGTGGGGGTGCTTATTAATGGGGCAGTTTTTCATGTGTGTTTGATTGGCAAGTTTTCTGCAGTAAAAGAGTTTCTACACTTGTAAATGTTCATTCTGTCGTGCCTTCATTACAGGTCAGGGATATTCATACAGCTATAAACTAATATGCATGAGTAGTTTGTCATGAGATGTTATGCTGGGCAGGATTTCTACAAAACGGGGATAGAGCTGACCAATTTCCCAATTTTCATAACACATGCTATTTAATTGCTCAGCAATACAGTCTAAACAAAGAACAATTAGATTTCTAAAATGTACTGTTTGCTATCTCTAGGTAAAATTTAGCAGTGGATTAACTATATTTAGAGTGCTGAACATTCAAAGCCAGATAATTGGCTAACATTTTATGCTTGGATTAAGAGTTCTGTGTTTAAATGTCATGTTTGAACCGGAAATTCTGTGTAATAGGAAGGAATGGCAAGGGATCTGCGACCTGGAATTTGAGACTTGGACCAGGTTTTTGTTTACCTGGATACTTCCGCACTCCTTGCTTCTAAACTTGTAGTATCCTGTTAGTAACCATGGTGTTAACAGAGAGAGTAATTGTGAATAATTATCTGGCGGCTTAATACAGCCTAGTTCACTGACTGCTTCAAACAAAGAATCAGCAATATTGGTATATGTAAATACACATGTTAATAACTCAATAATCCAAAGTTGAATTTAACATATTAAAGAGCAGGACTACAATCTCATATGAACAGTCAGTGCAGGTTAACTTGTGCAACAAAATGAGGAATTTACAATTGGCAGAGGTTTATTGATTGTAATTATTTAAGGCTATAGAGCAGTTAGTGGTGACATTGCTATCCTCCTTATTGTCATATTTCCTCAAAGTCACACTTATTTTGAAGTTACCAACAGGCATTGGGGGCAATTTTGACTTTGTGCGATATTGTAAAAGGCATGCTAGCGAATCGCAAACCCAGTTTACGTCTCTCACAATTTTCATTCCCATCGAAGTCAAAGACAAAATTACCCTCATTGTCTTTGATGTTTAAGTACAGTGCAAAGCCAATAATTAGAGTGGAACATTTTTCTCCCAATTGACACATGGTAACATGATTTATTCATGACATCGATGTTCTGATTCAGTATATGATCTTCAGTATTAGAAAAATGATGAAATCAGCTTAGTGTTATAATTTTTTTCTGAAAAATTCTAACTTTGTGATTTTTGAAATAGTAACAAAAATGCCTGCCATCACATTCGATTAAATATTTGTGTGCCTTATATAATGCAAGGGATAATAATAGGCGTGAACCTGAAAATAAAAGATGTACCATGTTTATTTTTGGTTTTGTTACCATAGGAAGGAGACAAAAATAATTTGTGATGACATGTGTTTGTGGATTGAGACTTTGGCTGAACATGACCTGGTTTTCTTGAAATGAGAAATTTTTTCAGATGTGCAGCCGAATCAGGCACCCTTGACATAGACTGTGTTAGATGAACACCAAAGGCGTAATATACTGTTTGGATTAAGTGAGCCGGCACTGAAGGTGACTTGAAGGCCTCAGTGGAAAAATATAAAGCCTGGAGGCAAAAAGCAAAAAACTCTTGAGCCCGAAATTGGTTGGCATACTGCCCACTACCGCCCGCGTACCACCCAAAAATGTGATTTTGTTAAAAAAACCACCTACATACCGCCAACATACTGCTCGGCGGAATATTCATCATTGACATACCGCCGAGCGGTATGCACTGTCCACCATGCAGGACCGCCCGCATACCGCCCAAAAAGTCCGATTTTGATCGCATACTGCCGATACACCACCGGAGCTGCATACCGTCCTGGAAAAGGTGGTTTTACGTGATGTTAAGTGGGTGGGAATGGGCGGAGTACACGGAGTCGCCATTTTGGAAATCGGGAACTGTCAGCTAAATCAGCACCTCTGTATTTCAGAGGTGAGCAGTGACTTTACAGTGCGATTTAGAGTGGAAATGTATTTTTATTGGTACTGACTAACTTATTAAGGTAAAAGGCATTTTAGTTATATTTTTTTCATTGAAAAATATTGTGGAGATTTAAAAAGAATGGGGCCTGTACTATCTCAGCCTGTATTGCTGACCTGTCTAATGGAGGAACCAGATGTGAGAAGGTTTATAAATGAATGCTTTGCTTGAATGTGGAGAGCTGCATTTTGGGACCCTGATGACTGTTACTCCAAAAATTTGACACTGTACAAGAGTGCTTAAATTCAATTCAAACGTTTATGTAAAAATGCCAAAAATATACAACAATTTAAAAACTTTGTAAAACTTATAACTATAAAACAAATATAACAACTTTAATAACAACTTTAACAAAACTTTAACAACTTTAATAAACTTTTACAAAGCAAACTTCAATTATTCAATGAACAAGCGCAACAAAAGACCCTTTACTGTCCTCGACCAGGACCTCAACCCTGTCCTCGACCGCGTGCTACAACACTCTTGGGAATATTCCAACCTTTCTTACTCCCACCCTTCCCTTTCCCACTACTGCTAAGCCTGAACCTCACTGTGGTGGCACCAAGCCGGCGTGCAGGACCACACCCCGAGTGCTGTTGCTGTCATGGGGGGTCAGACATTGCAGGCGCAATAAATGGGCCTCAGGCGAAGTTCATGATGTGGAGGATGATGTCAGCTCCCTACCCTCAGGTGCTGTCGACCTGACTACTATGGCACCGGGGGGGGGTTCCGCACCATGTCCCAATCCAGTCGATTGCCACATGGCTTCGACGGCATCGGCGGTCCGCTCCATCGCGATGATCATACGCGACATGTCCTCCGACTGCCACTCTGATAGAGCCGCGATGTTTGCGGCTATCGTAGCCATGGCCTTAGAAACATAAAAACGTAGAAATTAGGTGCAGGAGCAGGCCATTTGGCCCTTCGAGCCTGCACCGGCTCATCATTCAACCTCAGTACCCTTTTCCTGCTTTCTCTCCATACCCCTTGATCCCTTTGGCCGTAAGGGCCATATCTAACTCCCTTTTGAATATATCTAATGAACTGGCCTCAACAACTCTCTGTGGTAGAGAATTCCACAGGTTAACCACTCTCTGAGTGAAGAAGTTTCTCCTCATCGCGGTCCTAAATTGCTTACCTCTTATCCTTAGACTATGATCCCTGGTTCTGGAACTCCCCAGCAACGGGAACATTCTTCCTGCCTCTAACCTGTCCAATCCCGTCAGAATTTTATATGTTTCTATGAGATCCCCTCTCATTCTTCTAAACTCCAGTGGATATAAGACCAGTTGATCCAGCCTCTCCTCATATGTCGGTCCTGCAATCCCGGGAATCAATCTGGTGAACCTTCAATGTACTCCCTCAATAGCAAGAACGTCCTTCCTCAAACTAGGAGTCCAAAACTGATCATAATATTCCAGGTGTGGCCTCATCAAGGCCCTGTACAACTGCAGTAAGACCTTCCTGCTTCTATACTCAAATCCCCTAGCTATGAAGGCCAACATACCATTTGCCTTCTTCACCGCCTGCTGTACCTGTATGCCAAACTTCAATGACTGATGTACCATTGCACCTCCCCTTTTCCTAATCTGTCACCATTCAGATAATATTCTGTCTTCCTGTTTTTGCCACCAAAGTGGATAACCTCACATTTATCCACATTATACTGCATCTGCCATGCATTTGCCCACTCACCTAACCTGTCCAAGTCACTCTGCAGTCTCTTACCATCCTCTTCACAGCTCACACCGTCACCCAGCTTAGTGTCATCTGCAAACTTGGAGATATTACATTCAATTCCTTCATCTAAATCATTGATGTATATTATAAGAAGCTGGGGTCCCAGCGCAGAGCCCTGCGGCACCCCACTGGTCACTGCCTGCCATTCTGAAAAGGACCCATTTATTCAGACTCTCTGCTTCCTTTCTGCCAACCAGTTCTCTATCCACATCAGTACATTACCATCAATACCATGTGATTTAATTTTGCACACCAATCTCTTGTGTGGGACCTTGTCAAAAGCCTTTTTAAAGTCCAAATACACCTCATCCACTGGTTCTCCCTTGTCCACTCTACTAGTTACATACTCAAAAAATTCTAGATTTGTCAAGCATAATTTCCCTTTCATAAATCCATGCTGACTAGGACCGATCCTGTCACTGCTTTCCAAATGCGCTGCTATTTCATCTTTAATAATTGATTCCAACATTTTCCCCACTACCGATGTCAGGCTAACTGGTCTGTAATTCCCTGTTTTCTCTCACTCCTTTTAAAAAAAATGGTGTTACATCAGCTACCCTCCAGTCCATAGGAACTGATCCAGAGTCGATAGACTGTTGGAAAATGATCACCAATGCATCCACTATTTCTAGGGCCACTTCCTTAAGTACTCTGGGATGCAGCCTATCAGGCCCTGGGGATTTATCGGCCTTCAATCTTATCAATTTCTCTAACACCATTTCCTGACTAATAAAGATTTCCTTCAGTTCCTCCTTTTCTCTAGACCCTCGAACCCCTAGTATTTCTGGAAGGTTATTTGTGTCTTCCTTAGTGAAGACAGATCCAAAGTAATTGTTCAATTGGTCTGCCATTTCTTTGTTCCCCATTATAAATTCACCTGATTCTGACTGCATAGGACCTACGTTGCTCTTCACTAATCTTTTTCTCTTCACATATCTATAGAAGCTTTTGCAGTCAGTTTTTATGTTCCCTGCAGCTTCCTCTCATATTCTATTTTCCCCCTCCTAATTAAACCCTTTGTCCTCCTCTGCTGAATTCTAAATTTCTCCCAGTCCTCAGGTTTGCTAATTTTTCTGGCCAATTTATATGCCTCTTCCTTGGATTTAATACTATCCCTAATATCCGTTGTTAGCCACGGTTGAGCTAGCTTCCCCATTTTATTTTTACGCCAGGCAGGGATGCAATTGTTGAAGTTCATCCATGAAATCGATAAATATCTGCCATTGCCTATCCACTGTCAACCCTTTAAGTATCATTTGCCAGTCTATCCTAGCCAATTCACGTCTCATACCATCGAAGTTATGTTTCCTTAAGTTCAGGATCCTAGTCTCTGAATTAACACTGCCACTCTCCATCTTAATAAAGAATTCTACCACATTGTGGTCACTCTTCCCCAGGGGGCCTCGCACAATAAGATTGCCAATTAGTCCTCTCTCATTACACAACACCCATTTTAGGATGGCCAGCTCTCTAGTTGGTTCCTCGACATATTGGTCTCGAAAGCCATCCCTAATACACTCCAGGAAATCCTCTTCCACTGCATTGCTACCAGCTTGGTTAGCCCAATTTATATATAGATTAAAGTCTCCCATGATAACTGCTGTACCTTTATTGCACGCATCCCTAATTTCCTGTTTGATGCCATCCCCAACCTCACTACTAGTTTGGTGATCTGGACACAACTCCCACTAGTGTTTTCTGCCCTTTGGTATTCCGCAGCTCTACCCATACAGATTCCACATCATCCAAGCTAATGTCCTTTCTTACTATTGTGTTAATTTCCTCTTTAACCAGCAACGCTAACCCACCTCCTTTTCCTTTCTGTCTATCCTTCCTGAATGTTGAATACCCCTGGATGTTGAGTTCCCAGCCTTGGTCACCCTGGAGCCATGGCTCTGTAATCCCAATTATATCATAATCATTAATAGCTGCCTGCGCAGTTAATTCATCCACCTTATTATGAATACTCCTCTCATTGAGGCACAGAGCCTTCAGGCTAGTCTTTTTAGCACTCTTTGTCCCTTTAGAATTTTACTGTAACGTGGCCCTTTTTGATTTTTGCCTTGGGTTTCTCTGCACTTCACTTTTACTATTCTCCTTTCTATCTTTTGCTTCTGCCCCCATTTTATTTCCCTCTGTCTCCCTGAATAGGTTCCCATCCCCCTGCCATATTAGTTTAACCCCTCCCCAACAGCACTAGCAAACACTCCCCCTAAGACATTGGTTCCGGTCCTGCCCAGGTGGAGACCGTCTGGTTTGTACTGGTCCCACCTCCCCCAGAACCGGTTCCAATGTCCCAGGAATTTGAATCCCTCCGTCTTGCACCACTCCTCAAGCCACGTATTCATCTTAGCTATCCTGCAATTCTTACTCTGACTAGCACATGGCACTGGTAGAAATCCTAAGATGACTACCTTTGAGGTCCTACTTTTTAAATTTAACTCCTAGCTCCCTAAATTCAGCTTGTCGGACTTCATCCCGCTTTTTACCTATATCGTTGGTACCTATATGCACCACGACAACTTGAGCAGCTCTCGCCCTATGTCGAAGCTGGCCTGCGACAGACGCACCATGTCCTAGTAAACCTTTCTGCAGCAACCTCCGTCGCTGCGGCAAAGGCGCTGCAGTGCTGGGGGTGTGTTGCTGCACACCACTTGGTCCCACAGAATCAGAGGAGCCATGGGGGAATTCCCTGAATACATACTCCGTGGTGGAGAATGTTCCAGCTGGCCCACATGGAGCTGGTGTATCGTCCTTCATCTCCACCCCCACTGGCTCCAGGATCAGAGGCTCTTCCTCTTCCTCTTCTCTTCGTCTTCATCATGTCTGCCAGTGGTGAAGTCGGGAGAGGGCTGGGTGGTGCCAGAGGTGGAGGCAGCACGTCTGTCGTCTGTGTCGATGTGGTCTGAATCGCCTGAGCCTGGAAGTACAAAACAACATTTAAAAATGCTCGACACCAGGAGAGGGGTCAGGGTTACATGAATACATAGTACAGTGACTTATCGCAGTCTTACTTAAATGTCCACCAACTGCTGCAGTACTGCTTTAAATATCGCAGACAGACAATACATCTATGCATTGCGTCACATGCCCCCACCATTGCAGTACATCACATGAGGCCAACACTACAGTGCAATAAACTTACTGTTGGGGTAAAAGGAAGACTTCTCTTCCTTGAGGTGGACTCCCTGATATAAGGGGTCGACACCTGCCCTCGCCCTCAGTTTAACGACCACAGAATTAAACCAACAAAACGTTCAGTTCACCGGTTTATTATTCGAACATGCTCGGGCAGTGTTCCAGACGACCACTTCCAAGTACAAGAGTTCTACAAGCACAGATATATGATTTTACGATTTGTGCAACACTCCTACAAAACCACCGATTGGCCTACTGCTCTCAGCGAAGTTACATTGATTTGTTGACTCTTATCAGACTAACTCTGAGTGGTTCTCCCCCACCTGTCCATCTCCCGTCACATGTCACCTTCTGGAATGTGTTATTGAGTGGTGTCAACTTTGCCTCAGTTTCTCATGACGTGTTGATTAACTTTGTTTTCCAGGGTGGTGCCTCCTTATCCTCTTCCAAGAACTCTAGTCAAAACTACCAGCAATACCAATTCCCCTGCTGCTATAATCTATGTTCGCAAACATTTGTGTCCTTGTTCTGACCTGAATATGTACGCTTCCATGAATCTGTTCTAAGGTTAATAACAAATGGTTCATTACTCATCAGGCTTCGCTATTCCCTTCCTACTAGCCCAATGCAAGTAAGTGTATAAGCATGCTTTACATACATAAGTTGGTTATACATAACCGGTCAATATTACAATCAGCATGACCATCAGTCTGTCTCCACTCTAGTGACCATTTTTTATCCCCTTACACTTACATTACATAACATCAGGCCAATATTACAGTTAGTTACATTACATGACATGACAGGACCGCAACACAGACTGGATTGTATTCAACTTACCATCTTGTGTGGGTGGGTCAGCTCCAATGCCGGTGGTGGCACGGTGGCTATCCCCAACTAGGGACAGGGCACGGATCTCGATGTCAGTCAGAGGCTCTTGGGTTGTGGGTCCTCCCCCTCATACGCCGCTGATCCGCTGCTATTGCAGATGTCT
The DNA here is from genome assembly GCF_044704955.1 of Pristiophorus japonicus. Lineage (NCBI taxonomy): Eukaryota > Metazoa > Chordata > Chondrichthyes > Pristiophoridae > Pristiophorus > Pristiophorus japonicus. The sequence continues at coordinate 180,444,189 of NC_091988.1, read as the reverse complement.
TCTTCTGCAGAAAGTAAAGTAAATGAAAATAAAAATCTTCAATCCATTTAACATCAGACACACACAGGGTCTCACACACACACACACACAGGGTCTCACACACACACACACAATTAAAAACACTGCGTTGATCCTCTTGTCATTGCCTGAAAGCACGAATGCATCGTCGTAACCTTAAGATAAATATCATCCGTGTGACACTGAACCTACACTTACATGGTACATGGCACGTAGGGGGTGCATAAATAAAATCATAACTTACTCTTGCGACCCTCACCGGGTCGTTCCAGCTCTAACGGCACCGTTCCCCGGTGTGTACCATGGTACTTGTGGAGGACACAACCTCCCTGATCTCGTCCCGTATCCTGGTGTACTCCTTTGGTGAGGTGGGCTTTCCACGACCATCCTTCGTTAGCTCGGAGTACTTCTCTGTGATATTCTCAAGAAGGGCAGGTAACTCCGTCTCGCCGAAGGCGAGCGTCCTCAACTTCCCGTCCTTTTCGATGTTCCTGCACTAGGATTTTTAAAAAAATATTTCCATAATAGTTTTGTTGTTATTATTTTTGCTTTGTAAAATATGCCTTCTTATTCTTCAAATTGCAGAATTCTTAGTTGTTATGAATATTTTTTAACTCTGCAATGTGTTTTTAAAGTAGTTGCCCATCGACTAGCTTGCTGCTCCTTCTCACTCTCTCTCCCTCCTCTTCAACTCACTGCGTATGCGCGGGTGACCCCTGACCCCCGAAATCGTGGGTAAAACGCTTCTGTAAAAGAATCGGGGGAAAAAATATCGTGCATGCGCAGTTCAGTGTCATAAGAACATAAGAATTAGGAACAGGAGTAGGCCATCTAGCCCCTTGAGCCTGCTCCGCCATTCAACAAGATCATGGCTGATCTGGCCGTGGACTCAGCTCCACTTACCCGCCCGCTCCCCGTAACCCTTAATTCCCTTATTAGTTAAAAATCTATCTATCTGTGATTTGAATGCATTCAATGAGCTAGCCTCAACTGCTTCCTTGGGCAGAGAATTCCACACTTTCACAACCCTCTGGGAGAAGAAATTCCTTCTCAACTCGGTTTTAAAAAGGCTGTGCCCGTTAGTTCTAGTCTCCCCGACCAGTGGAAACAACCTCTCTGCCTCTATCTTGTCTATCCCTTTCATTATTTTAAATGTTTCTATAAGATCACCTCTCATCCTTCTGAACTCCAACGATTAAAGACCCAGTCTACTCAATCTATCATCATAAGGTAACCCCCTCATCTCCGGAATCAGCCTAGTGAATCGTCTCTGTACCCCCTCCAAAGCTAGTATATCCTTCCTTAAGAAAGGTGACCAAAACTGCACGCAGTACTCCAGGTGCGGCCTCACCAATACCTTGTACAGTTGCAGCAGGACCTCCCTACTTTTGTACTCCATCCCTCTCGCAATGAAGGCCAACATTCCATTCGCCTTCCTGATTACCTGCTGCACCTGCAAACTAACTTTTTGGGATTCATGCACAAGGACCCCCAGGTCTCTGCACCGCAGCATGTTGTAATTTCTCCCCATTCAAATAATATTCCCTTTTACTGTTGTTTTTTCCCCAAGGTGGATGACCTCACACTTTCCAACATTGTATTCTATCTGCCAAACCTTAGCCCATTCGCTTAACCTATCTAAATCTCTTTGCAGCCTCTGTGTCCTCTACACAACCCGCTTTCCCACTAACCTTTGTGTCATCTGCAAATTTTGTTACACTATACTCTGTCCCCTCTTCCAGGTCATTTATGTATATTGTAAACAGTTGTGGTCCCAGCACCGATCCCTGTGGCACACCACTAACCACCGATTTCCAACCCGAAAAGGACCCATTTATCCCGACTTTCTGCTTTCAGTTAGCCAGCCAATTCTCTATCCATGCTAATACATCTCCTCCGACTCCGCATACCTTTATCTTCGTCGCACCATCCATCGAAGAGAAAGTCGATCTGGATCGACTACTAGGTTACATAACCCCCGCTGCAGACTGCTGACATATCGCTGACATATCTCCGACAGAACGCCCCCCAAAAAATCGACCAATTTTGTCCTCTTCGGTCTCGGTGGTATGGCGGCGGTTTGAAACAATGCACTGCCGGCATACCGCCGAGAAATGGGCGGACCTCATGAATCGACCAATTTCGGGCTTGACAAGTCTTGTTTAGACAATTGCTCTGGTACATGCGAGTACAGATAGATTTTTCCCATTTCAGTTATTCTGCACCATTTTATGTCTCTTAATGCTGTTTGAGGCTGCAGTGAAAAGAAAATACTACACTACTGCTCTGAGGCTGTTGATTGTGGATCGTGATGCACAGTTTGCAAAGTTGGGAGTTGGGAATGAGCTGTAACTTGCACTGTACATCCAGAGTCCATTTCCCTGCAGACTACTTTAAAAATATTTTTAATATTTAGAGAGAACAGGTGGCTAAGTCTGCTTTCTCATAATCATAAAAAGGCTCGATACTAAGTGAGAAAATGCCAAAGAATATTAACTGGCTGAGCAGTTTAAAATGCCAGCTTCACACTGGACGGATTGGCAAGTTCAAATGGCTTGAGACTATCTTCCACATGGATTCTTGCGCAGATTGGCACTGAAATAAGTTTGAGAATGTGGATGCTCTGGCCAATACTGGGTTTAAGGCTCAGTGAATCAGTGTTAGTATGCCTATACACAGTGCTCCTGTTCTGAGAATTTCATTGCAGCCAGGTAATATTACATGGAATGTACAGCACAGAAACAGGCCATTCGGCCCAACTAATCTGTTTTGTCCAATATTGTATATACCACAGTCTTCAGAATTCAGTGTTTATCTATACCATCTAGAGATTCATAGAATTGTAGAAAGCACCAAACAAGGCCAGTTCCTAGTCTCATTTTCCTACTCTTTCCTAGAACCGTCTTAATATTTTTCTTAATGTATTTAAGATGGAGTTAGATAAACATTGGGCAGAACTACTTTGGGGCATAAAGTGGGTGGTGGGGATTAGCCTTCTTGTCATACTTGCCACACAATATTCCTTTCCATTGAAGTTGAACGTGATTGAATCAGTTTCAATAGCCACTTGTGGTAATGCATTCTATATTCGAATAAACCTTGAAAGAAAAATCATTCTTCTAACCTCCCCTTGTTACCAATTCACCAGCCAGTGGAAATAATCTTTCATTATTTATCCTCTCAAACGCTTTCATGATTTTGAACACTTCTATTCAATCTGCCATTAACTTTTACTTTTGCAATAACTATAGCCCTGTGCTTTTGATTTCAATATGTGATACAGAAGTACTGCGATGACAGATTGAAAACTTGTGGGTGTAGATGTAATGACATAAAACATTTAGTTATTGGCTCTTCATGTAGAAAAATTTCTTTAGTACCTTAAGCTTCACAGCCAGGGAAATGCAGCAGCCAATCTGTGCAGCAAGCTCCCACAAACAGCAATGAGATAAATGACCTGATTTTCTTTTTGGTGGTATTGTTTGAGGGATAAGTATTGGTCAGGACACTGGGAGAACTCTCCTGCTGTTCTTCGAGAAGCCATGTGATCTTTTCCACCCATCTGAGATGGCAAACAGGGTTTGGTTAAATGTATCATCTGAAAGATGGCACATCAGACAGTGCAGCACTTCCTCAGTACTGCACTGAGGTGTCAGCTTAGATTGTGCGCAATTGTGGGGCTTAAACTACAACCTTCTGGGCGCATAATTGAAGTCGATGGAAAAGCAAATCGGGCATGGTGTGAAACAGATAGACGATTCATTAGTACCCAGTTTGCGCTGATGCTCAAGACCAATTTCACCCCGTGACTCAAGCATGTCATAGATTAACATACTGAAATTGAAACCACATTTTATAATAACATTTCTTTACACTAAAAATTGCTGGTAATACTCAGCAGGTCAGGCAGTATCTGTGGAGAGAAACAGAGTTAACGGATGGAATTTTCTGGGGTCCGTGTGGGCACGATTGGAGGTGGGCCCATTGGGAAATTTGAAATATCTTGCAGCAGGTCAGGAACCTGCCATCATCCCGTCCCCATGCGCCTTTCCTCAGGCCCGTTTGCTGGCATGTCAGCAATCCGAATGGCAGAGGCGGGCAAGCGAATTTAAATCATGAGGTACTTGTCAGACCCTTATGCTGAGCACGGGAATCATGCAGCTCTGGAACCACATCTGTGAGCCTGAGGTGGGAGTTGAGTGGCCATTGATCCAGCTCATTAGTGCACAGCATGAAAAGTACAATAAAAGCTCCCACCTCACAGCTAATCACTTTTATAAGGCAGATGCTGTTGCTGACTGCATTGTCAGCACAGATTTAGCTTTCCAGAGGTTCATACCATTGACAGATTGCTTCTCTAATCTCTGTCAAGTATTCCATCAGCATGGGTGCCGTTTATAGTGTCTCACCTTGGTCCTCAGAATCAGACCAGGATGAGCTCCAACACCAGCAGCACCAGGCACACCAGCAGGACCAACATCACCACCACCATCATTCCCCTCAACCACATGACGCTGCACAGGACAGAGGGCATTAGCGCAGGGCTGCACAGTGCCGGATGCGATACCCGCAACAAAGGTATACAGGCAGAGGATGAGCTTCCTCAACATGATGGAGCAGCAATGCCAAAGGAGGCTCAGACATTTGCACACTGCTGGAGGAAGATCTGCAGCCAAGAGGAGTGGCTGTCAAAGCCACTAGTGCCCGTCAAAGCCACCAGTGCCCGTCAAAGCCACCAGCGCCCTCAACCTCTTCGCTTCAGGCTCCTTCCAGGGATCTGCAACAGACATTTGTGGCCTCTTGCAGTCTGTTGCTCACAGATGCATCACACCAACAAGTCAGCCAATTATATCAACTTTGCCACTGATGAAGCCAGTGTTACTGAGCGGGCGCTTGGCTTTGCCGCTCTGGCTGGCTTCCTACAGGTGCAGGGCTTTATCGGATGCACACATGTGGCCATCAGGGCACCTCATCATCACCCAGGAGTCTGTGTTAACTGCAAAGGCCATCACTCACTCACTGTGCAGCTCGTCTGCAACCATAGGAAGATCATCATGAAGTGTGCGCAGAATTTCCTGGCAGCTGCCATGATTCTTTGGTCCTGCGCCAGTCCACCCTCACTCAGCTCTTCACTCCTCCAAACAGACATTCTAGCTGGTTGCTTGGAGACAAGGCCTATCCACTGAAGACGTGGCTCCTGACACCCTTGAGGAGGCCAAGTACTGAGGCCCAGGAGAGATATAATGAAAGACACATTTCCACCAGATGTGTCATAGAGCAGGCAATAAGCATGCTGAAAATGTGCTTCAGATGCCTTGACAGATCTGGAGGAGCCCTTCAGTACGCACCAGCCAGGGTCTCCAGAATCATTGTGGTCTGCTGTGCCCTGCACAACATAGCACAGCAGCGAGGATTAGCGCTGCATGAGGAGCAAAACACTGAGTGGACAGCCTCTTCAGAGGAGGAGGAAGAGCAAGAAGATGAGCATCAGCTGGAAGACGAGGCGGAGCAGGAGCTGGAGGAACCTGCGGTCCAGATCCCACCAGCACTCGAGCACATTGCTGCCCGGGGGGCCAGGGATGGGCTCATCATGGCTAGATTTACTTAACTTTACGTTGTACACCCACATGATGCACTAGGTTGGCACCACCCCACAGCAACACCATAAAGCACACTACAATAACCAAGCCATTCCTTTCACACTGACCACCATTGCTGGAGATAACATTATGTCTCACCATTCATTCCAACTCACTAAGCCATTCACAAAGGTGTACACAAATTTGACCATGATCACAAAGTGGTGAAAATAAAGATTTTTTATCTGTGACATCACAGTAACGGACACTTTACAGAAGCATTGAATAAAACCCCCTTGTAGCTGCCCTTGTGAATCTAATTGTGTTTCATTTTTTTTAATGTGTGCTTCTGTGAGTTGCTACCCCTGTAGCTTCAGCAGAGGTAGAGACAGCCTGCTCACTTCCCTGCTGCAACTGCAAAGACCCTTTTGGGGGACGTGCTGTGGGTTTTGGAGCCTGTGATGGGCCCCCAAAGTCTGCTCCTCCTGCGACTGTGCAGGGATAGACACGGCCATCGTGATCCGAGGAGGCACCTGGGGTCTGACTGAGGGGGATGGTGGGGGGGTGGCAATGGGGGAGAAGCTTTGAGAGGAGCCCACAATTGCACGTCCCCTCTCACCATCATTCCTGTCATGGGCCACCCGCACTTCCCTGCGAGCAAGGATCTGGAGAGCACCTTGCTGCACAGCAGTGAGGCAATGAGGACCCACTTCTACATTGACATCCCTCCTAGAGAGGACATATATGGGCCTATGCCATCTATTCTCCATAGACAGTGATCTATTCTCCATAGAAACCAGGGGGCCGAAATTTGGTAACGCCCTGTTTGGGTGAGAGTTCAGATATTTGTGAAACAGTATTCTGATTCTTGCAAATGTACAAGTAAATAGATGTTCATCCTTTGCATATCAATACAAATTTGTAAGTGTTGTCTCAAAAGTAAATGGTTTCCTGCACATTAGAGCTGACATATATCCCACGTTGAATTTCATGAATTACACTGTATTCCATCTATAATGATCATGTTAAGAGATAGAGTATAATTAGTTGATTATTGCAGCCAAGTGATGCTCATATTTTCTGACCAGTAAAGTAAAAATAACCTGTATATTTTTAATTTCAAAAGATTTATAATATAAATGTGCATTCCTGCAGAATGACGATCTGAAGTGTTTATATTGTTACTTAAATGAAAAACTCATGTTTAGGTTTGAATTTAACAACTGATTACAGTTCCTGTTTTTTGATTTTTATTTGCTGTAATTGTAAGACTCTAACGTCAGCCTGTCACATTCTGTGTGACTGTCAAATTTCATTGCAATATTCTGGGCATAAACCTGAGGTACAATCGTTGCAGGGGATACTCAGTGCTGTGGTATTAATGCTGTGGCTGTCACACATGGTGAAAACCTTGGTTTGCTGTCAAAGGAAGAGCCTGCAGTGGCTGAAAGCTTCATTAACTCAGCTTTGTTCTGATTCAGTGCAGTCGGGTGGGCAAATGATGCCTTAAGTGTTATCAGCAGCATGCAGGTCCCTATGTTACCTAGCAACGCAGATTAATCCACATCACAGGCCTCCAAAAAATCAGCCTTTTCAATTTTGTAGCAGTGCAAATGTGCAGATCTTCCTCCTTACAATTGATCTTCCTCAGTGGAATACTTTTTAGCAAAAGTATTAACATTATCTTTGATTTTAGAGAAAATCAGTTGGAAACCTATTCTATTCAACATAGTGATTAATCCCATATAGACAGGAAACTGCTCATTATTCAGCTCCATGCTCGGTTTCCAACATGGTATAAGCTGGCAATGAGTTGTTGTTATGTATCAACTTATAGAAGTAATAAATTATGATGTATAAATCATTGTTTTGAAAATAGAAAGCTGCAAATGGTCTCGTTTCAGAATTGCTATTCCTGTACTGGTTACAACATTGAAAATGTGCACAGATGCCTACAAAACTGAGAAAGATGATTAATTGTATTAATAGATATAAGGAATTTCAACAGCAGTCGCAGACATACTTAAAAAATGTTTTTATAGAGTTGACGAATGCATCAAATGATGCTTGGTTTCAAAGAGGACAGAGATTCCTCTGACGGATGAACTGTTTTCTGCAGCTAATGTATGTAAACCTGATGACAAATGCACAACTCAAAATGGTAAAATGTTGTTGACTTTCAGGACACAGAGCGATCCTAATGGATGGAATTATACTTGCGGCTTAAAATGACTGAATTGAGATTACCGATGCAAAGGCACAATTAGGATAGAATACAACATGTAACGTAATTGTAGTGATTGGATCATTTTGTTTTACATCATTGCATTCACATCTGGGGGTCGGGTTCCCACTTGTTTCCTCTAGTTATATCAGCGCAATCATGTTGGAATTGGCCAAACCAGCGCAAAAGATCGGAGAATTTTAAACATGTGAGTTACGGCGAAAACCACTTGCGTTCGTGTTTTCCACCATTTTTCAAGATTCAATTCACCCGAATCAGGCCCCACCCGCAGAACTGGCCATACCCACAGGGCAAAATTGCAGGATTCCGACAATAGCGCTGGTTCAGGAAGGCTCTTCAAATTGCGCTCATTTTCGTAGGTGCACAGGCACTAGTAGACACATTTTAATAGTTTTTTTCACATGAAACATTTAATTTACAAAGAACCTAACTAGTGTACACCAATGAAACTATTAAATGGTTCAGTATAGTTTTTAAAATTAATTTTCAGTGATTTTAAATCAGGTTACTCGCAAGTGGACAACTGGACACCTGTCAACTGCGTCAACCGTGGTTCAGTGAGTAGCACTCTCGCCTCTGAGTCAGAAGGTTGTGGGTTCAAGTCCCAGTCCAGAGACTTGAGCACAAAAATCTAGGCTGGCACTCCAGTGCAGTACTGAGGGAGTGCTGCACTGTCGGAGTTGACGTCTTTCGGATGAGACGTTAAACCAAGGTCTGTCCCTTCAGGTGGACATAAAAGTTCCCATCACACTCTTTCGAGAAGAGCAGGGGAGCTATCCCCAGTGTCCTGGCGACTATTTATCCCTCAATCAACGTCACTAAAACAGATTATTTGCTCATTATCACATTGCTGTTTGTGGAACTTGCTGTGCACAAATTGGCTGCTGTGTTTCCTACATTGCAACAAAAAGTATTTCATTGACTGTAAAGCGCTTTGGGACATCCTGAGGTCACAAAAGTTGCTATATAAGTGCAAGTTCTCTCTTTCTATCTTTTTCTGATTAAAATTGTTTATTTTTGCTGATATACCCATTTTCAGCAGTATTTATAAAACTGCACCAAATTACCACTCTTGAATATATCAAGGAGTACTTTTTAATGGAAAGAAACTAAAAAGAAACAGTTACCTTCTACTTTGCTGCTCGATGGCGCTGGTTCATGGAAGATTTTATATCTGTGATTATGTAAATGAATTTTAATGGAAACTTCAATGCTAACCTAACTAGTGCATTTTGGGTCCAATTTCTCGATTGCACCCAAAGCAGAAACACCACCCTTAATTTCATTTAATCCTGAACAGACAAGAGCCGCTTGCACCCAATGACCTTTCACTGTAGTCAGCTGGCCATTCCAGTTGAATAAATATATATATATATATATATTTTTTTTTAATAGAGATAACATCCTTAAATACAGTACTTTAATTCAGCACGCAATGCAATACAGTTAGAGGAGAAAAATAGGATTGTGCTTGGAGATTCCACGTTCAATTGACCCTTGTGCCAAAAGTAAACCTGGAAAAGTAAGTTATAAATTATTAATCTAAGGGCTAGGCTTTCCCAAGAGCCCCTCAACGCCCGATTGCCTGCCTAGAAAAACCGCTAGCGTTTGGTAAGTAATGCTGGCGAAAATGTCTACTTTTAAGTTAAAACTAATCATCTGGCGAGAAAAAGGGTCTTGCATCATTATTCTCGGCGGTTTTCTTGGCAGTTAAGGGGAATCTAAGTAAAACGGGCGTTTTAAAAAAAATTTTAGTCCGAAGCTGCGGTTGGGCATGGGCTGGGGGAAAACTTTTAAAAAAATGTTCACTGAAAATAAATAAAAAGTTAAAAAAAACATTCCCAAGACACTTTTATACCTAATCGGCATTTTAAAATTAATAAATAAATAAGGAACCATTAACTTACCTTTCTTTGCAGAGTACTCACCTACCGTCCTGTTTAAGCTGCTTCCTGTGGGCGGTTCCCTCAGCGATCTGGACGGGCTTCCGTTGAGACAAAAGTTACGCCCTGGCGATTTTCTCGGCGGGTGTTTTTAGATTTGGGTGATACTATTGAAAAACAAAAGGGGAAACTTTTGCCGGGTGGAAAAACAACTGTACTGCCGAGAAAATCGCCGAGAACCCGCCAAAAATTAAAGGAAAGTTTAGCCCATAGTCTACTGGAAATGACTTGAGCTGCTTAAACCTTATTTAGCCCAACTGGAGATCAGCAACTTTGCAGCATGGAAGTGCTTCTGTTACCCATACTGAATGATTGTGAGCTGCACAGTTATGTTTTGACGAGCAATCAGCTTATGTGGTGATTTTTAATCAATTTGTTTGCAACATATCATGTTGTGTACTTGCAGAGAGATTCCAGAAATGACGTCATGTCATTTCAAAACTTTATAGTTGGAAGGAAAAAAGTTCATTATTAACCAAAAACAAGTGTTTAAGGGGCTGGATGGACTGCTCCTCTTCCTATACAATTGTAGATTGGATGATACCATTACATTTAATAATTTGCTCTCATCAGGTAATAAAACTTGGTGAAGTATCTGTTCACAACATCCTTTATAACACATTTTCCTGCACTAGGTTGAAAGTGACTGGGGTAGATTTTGACATTGTGCAACAGTGTAAAATGGGCCATAGTGAGTCAGCAGTCCGGTTTACATCTCTACTAATTTTTATTGCCAATCAAAATAAAATTTGGGAGAGATGTAAAACAGGCTGCAGACTTGCTATTACCGGGTTTTCGCCGTGATTTGGTCCTCCGCGGCTACCCGTTTGTGGCGGCGCTTCCAAGTGCCGCTGGGGAGAGGTACACTGACGTGCAACAACGCCAATTGCATTTGCGTCCGAGTTTCAGCTCTCTTCCGACCCATACGCTGTGCCCAGAATAGCAACAGGTCAAATCTATTGGTGCAGCCCTGCCAGCAGCGGCAAGTACGAAAACTTGCAAAAAAAAGTTAAAGTTTTAATTTTTTGAGTTTTTTGCAGCGATTACATAGTTAAGGGTCTTGTAAATGTTTTTGGAGTGTTTTTTTTTTCTTTTTTGCCCCCTCCCAAGGCCTCTCTCGCAGCACTCCCGGCCTCAGATTAAAGTTGCCGAAACTCGCGGTTTGCGCTGCGAATGCTTGTGTAACGCCTCCCTTACCGATGCGCCCGTGGCACAGACATAAAGGCTGAAAGTTCAGACTAAAAACGGTAGCACAGCGAAAACGGTAAGTTTCATGTTTTGCTACCGTTTTTGCCGAAAAACCCAAATTTCCCCAGGAGTTGCTCCATTTTTTTTGGAGCAACTTGATTTTTCTGGAGTATCTTTAGTTGCAATTCTGGCCATTTAATTTGCACCAGTGTAAGTGAGATAGTTAGTTTTTTTTTTAGTTTCGTTTTTTTTTCAAAAACGGGGCCTGTTTTGGCCATTTATGCGAGTTTGGCCAGCAAATAGTTCTCCAAACTAACTTAGGCCAATGTATGTTGCCACTTCTGTCCGCACAGAAAAACCTTACCTAGAGTTAAGAAATCGGCGCAAGTAACTACATTTAAAGCACCACCAAGCATCAAACAAAGCACAAAAAGTAATAAGCATTCAATAAAAAATAAAGAACTGAAGTAAAAAGTTAAATTAACAAATAAAGAACTGAAGTAAATCCTACCTTCAACTAACTCGGCAGCGGCTGGCCATTCGGCCAGAGATAGGTGCGAGAGAACGCGGCATCTGAATGGGGGGGTGGGGGGGAGGGAGAAGGCTCAACACGGCAGGTTGCGGGGGGCTGGGGATGGTGGGTGGTGAAACATAGAAACATAGAAAATAGGTGCAGGAGCAGACCATTTGGCCCTTTGAGCCTGCGCCACCATTCAATATGATCATGGCTGATCATGCAACTTCAGTACCCCATTCCTGCTTTCTCTCCATACCCCCTGATCCCTTTAGCCATAAGAGCCACATCTCATTCCCTTTTGAATATATCCAACGAACTGGACTCAACAATTTTCTGTGGTAGAGAATTCCATAGGTTCACAATTCTCTGGTGAAAAAGTTTCTCCTCATTTCGGTCCTATATGGCTTACCTCTTATCCTTAGATTGTGACCCCCTGCTTCTGGACTTCCCCAACATCGGGAACATTCTTCCTGCATTTAACCTGTCCAATCCCATCAGAATTTTATATGCTTCTATGAGATCCCCTCTCATTCTTCTAAATTCCATTGAATATATGCCTCGTCGATCCAGTCTTTCTTCATATGTCAGTCCTGCCATCCTGGGAATCAGTCTGATGAACCTTCGCTGCACTCCCTCAATAGCAAAAATGTCCTTCCTCAGATTAGGAGACCAAAACTGTACACAATATTCAAGGTGTGGCCTCACCAAGGCCCTGTACAACTGCAGTAAGACCTCCCTGCTCCTCTATTCAAATCCTCTTGCTATGAAGCCCAACATGCCATTTGCCTCCTTCACCGCCTGCTGTACCTGCATGCCAACTTTCAATGACTGATGCACCTTGACACCCAGGTCTCATTGCACCTCCTCTTTTCCTAATCTGTCACCATTCAGATAATATTCTGCCTTCCTGTTTTTGCCACCAAAGTGGATAACCTCACATTTATCTCCATTATACTGCATCTGCCATGCATTTTCCCACTCACCTTACCTGTCCAAGTCACCCTGCAGCCTCTTAGCATCCTCCTCACAGCTCACACAGCTTAGCAAACTTAGAGATATTACATTCAATTCCTTCGTCCAAATCATTAATGTATATTGTAAATAGCTGGGGGCCCAGCACTGAACCTTGCGGTACCCCACTAGTTACTGCCTGCCATTCTGAAAAAGACCCGTTTATCCCGACTCTCTGCTTCCTGTCTGCCAACCAGTTCTCTATCCACATCAATACATCACCCCCAAACATTCGCCACTTCATTTGAAAAGCATACCTAACAAATAAACAAAAGTTTGTTCTCTACAAGCTACCATTATTGCTTCAATTATTACAGAATAGTGTAGATTAGTGATGAATTGATCGAGTTGCAAAATAAATATGCAGAAATATGGGGCCCAAATTTCCCCAGGAGTTGCTCCGTTTTTTTTTCGAACAACTTGATTTTTCTGGAGTATCTTTTTAGTTGCAATTCTGGCCATTTAATTTGTGCCATTGTAAGTGAGTTAGTTAGGTTTTTTTTTGTTTCATTTCTTTTCAAAAGATGCCATTCCCAGCCACTTATACTGTTTTGGCCATTTAAGCGAATTTGGCCAGTAAATAGTTGCTCCAAACTAACTTAGGCCAGCGTATATTGCCAATTCTGTCCGCACAGAAAAAGCTTACCTAGATTTAAGGAATCGGTGCAAGTAACTACATTTAAAGCACCAAACAAAGCATAAAAGTAATAAGCATTCAATAAAAAAAACTGAAGTAAATAATTAAATTAAAAAATAAAGAACTGAAGTAAATCCTACCTTCAACTAAACTCGGCAGTGGCTGGCCAGGTGGGAGTCCCTTCGGCCTGGGATAGGGGAGGGAGAACGCGGCATCTGAAGCGGGGCGGGGAAAGAGGGAGAAGGCTCAATGCGGCAGGCTGGAGATGATGGGTGGTGAACGCGGCAATTTAATGGGGGCGGTGGGAAGAGATCCACAGCGGGCCTGCCCGGCCGGTGCGTGAGCCCCACCCATCCCATCCCATCCCCCTGGATCAAAACTCTTCCCCTCTCTACCACCCCCCCCCCCCCGATCAAAACTCTTCCTCCCACCAACCTGTCTTTTGTAGCCCTCAGCGCGGGAAGGCAGCGGCTGGCCTGTGAGGCAGGCCACTCGGCCCAGGATAGGGACGCTGAGCGTCAGCCCCTCCCACAAAGCCTCTCAGCTGCTGGGGGCGACGAGCTACTGTGAATGCGCGCATACTCTCGCGCGCAAGTGCAGAGGTCCCAGGATTGCCCCCGAGTCCGGTTGCCACGCTACGCCACCATGGAGGAGAGGCTGGGGAGCGGCCAAACTCGGCCCGAAGATTTTTGCCGCTCTTGGAGTTCTACAAACGCGGCGCACCTCTGGTGAGTGCGCCAGAAATCTGTACTGGCCAAATTTGGGCCCATGGTGAGCAAAGATGCGATCTTTGGACTGTAGCGCAGCATATGATACACGATGTCTGGACGGTCAAGGCATCCTCAGCAATCAGTGTTGGTATGAAAGTCCACAAAATGAGACTGCAAGAGTGTGTATGATGTATCCTGTGGATAATTTCTCTCTTGGTTGAGAAGGGTGCTCACACGATGAGCTGCTAAATCAATTTTTGGATTATGACCCAACTGCCCAAATTCATCTCACTGCCTAAGAGCCTAGTCAAATTGGATATTACTGTGGAAATTGAGTCATTTCCCAATCATTAAGGAATGCATATTCCTTCAACATCAAGAGACTGGGTAGCATTCTCATCCATAAATCTTCAAGCTTGATTTAAAAAAAAAATGTTTACCCAATTGAATCGCTCAATAAGCTTAGAATTGAAGTGATCAAAAATATGATTGCATGTGAACAAAACTGAAGTCATAATTACTTGAAAAGCAGATCATCTGGAGCATTGATTGCATTCTGTATCTAAAATGTATACAAAATCCCCCAACAACTACTTCGAAGATAATTGCATCATAGATGCAAGGATAAGACCTTTGGCGGTGAGCTTCATTTTCTAATACTGTGTATGTGTGTGTATTTTAAGTACTTTTCTATTTTCTTCATATCTCTTTTCAACAATCTTCCTTCACAATAGAGAAACATAGAAATTACAACATGGAAACAGCACATTAACCCCAACTAATCCGTGTCGGTGTTTACACTCCATATGACCAAATAGTTTTAATCACATTTACCCACCCTGTTCCCATATCCCTTCAAACTCTTTTCCTTTAGCCTTCTATCTAATCTAATCTTGACTATTGACAAACTTTATGCCTCAACCATTAACCCTAGAAGTGTATTCTACAGACTCACAGCTCTCTGGTAAAGACGTTTCTTGCATTTAATCTTTTATGTATGGCCCCTCACCTACTGGTCTGAAGCTCCATCTGCTTATCTCTTCCTCCTCAGGCAGAAGTCCTGTGTGTCTGCTCAGCATCTCCCCACAGAGTAGAGATTGAGAATTTGGTATTTGGAGATTAAAGTTTTTTAACCTGCATCTCCTTGCTCTGTTGCATGGTGCATTGGTATTCCAGTATGTTATGTTTCTATACTGCCCGTGCGACTTCAAATCTGAACAATTCTCAATATAGGCATGCTCTGATAATAAAACTATTTTCATTGCAATATTTCAAACTTTTTCTAACCTTTGTCATAACTGCATTATATCAGCTGGACAAAAGGCTTGTTTTGCAGGGCAGATCAGCCAGCCAATATTGTTCCTTAACTCTCATTCAATTTTAATAATACCCTGTAACTGATTTATATTTATAAAATTTCAATATTTCATAGCATCATATAATCTCACAACACAGAAGGAGGCCATTCAGTCTGTCGTGCCTGTGCTGGCTCTTTGAAAGAGTTGTCCAATTTAGTCCCACACTATAGCTTTTTCCCCATAACCTTGCAAATTAGTCCTCTTCGAGTACATGTCCAATTGCCCTTTGAAAGTTCCTATGGAATCTGCTCCCACCACTCTTTCAGGCAGTGTGTTCCAGATCTTAACAACCCTCTCTCTGGAAAAACATCTCGATCAGCTTCACTGGGCAGGCCACATAGTATACATGCCAGATACAAGACTCCTTGAGCAAATGCTTTATGTGGAGCTCCTTCATGGTAAACGAGCCAAAGGAGGACAGCGGAAACGTTATAAGGACACTCTCAAAGCCTCCCTGATAAAGTGCGACAACACCACTGACCGCCCGAGGTGGAGAAAGTCTATCCGGGATGGCGTTGAGCTCTTTGAGTCTCGACGCAAGGAGCATGAAGAGGCCAAGCGCAGGTAGCGGAAGGAGCGTGCGGCAAACCAGCCCTACCGACCCCTTCCACCGATGAATGTCTGTCCCACCTGTAACAGGGTCTGTGGCTCTCGAATCAGACTGTTCAGCCATCAAGTAACTCACATTGGGAGTGAAAGCAATTCCTCATCGATTCCGAGGGACTGCCTATGATGATATGATGATGATGATGTGGAAAAACGTCTCCTCAATTCGCCTCCACTTATGCCAATTATTTTCAATCGATGACCTCTGGTTACCAACCCATTTGCCAGAGAAACAGTTTCTTCATATGTACTCATTCAAAACCAATCATAATTTTGAATCATCATCATTATCATAGACAGTCCCTCGGAATCGAGGAATCAAGGAGGACTTGCTTCCACTCTTAAGGCGGATTGCAAAAGTTTCTATAGACAAATGTAGGTCCCCTGCAGTCAGAATCAGGGGAAGTCATAACGGGGAACAAAGAAATGGCAGACCAATTGAACAAGTACTTTGGTTCGGTATTCACTAAGGAGGACACCAACAACCTTCCGGATATAAAAGGGGTCAGAGGGTCTAGTAAGGAGGAGGAACTGAGGGAAATCTTTATTAGTCGGGAAATTGTGTTGGGGAAATTGATGGGATTGAAGGCCGATAAATCTCCAGGGCCTGATGGACTGCATCCCAGAGTACTTAAGGAGGTGGCCTTGGAAATAGCGGATGCATTGACAGTCATTTTCCAACATTCCATTGACTCTGGATCAGTTCCTATGGAGTGGAGGGTAGCCAATGTAACCCCACTTTTTAAAAAAGGAGGGAGAGAGAAAACAGGGAATTATAGACCGGTCAGCCTGACCTCAGTAGTGGGTAAAATGATGGAATCAATTATTAAGGATGTCATAGCAGCGCATTTGGAAAATGGTGACATGATAGGTCCAAGTCAGCATGGATTTGTGAAAGGGAAATCATGCTTGACAAATCTTCTGGAATTTTTTGAGGATGTTTCCAGTAAAGTGGACAAGGGAGAACCAGTTGATGTGGTATATTTGGACTTTCAGAAGGCTTTCGACAAGGTCTCACACAAGAGATTAACGTGCAAAGTTAAAGCACATGGGATTGGGGGTAGTGTGCTGACGTGGATTGAGAACTGGTTGTCAGACAGGAAGCAAAGAGTAGGAGTAAATGGGTACTTTTCAGAATGGCATGCAGTGACTAGTGGGGTACCGCAAGGTTCTGTGCTGGGGCCCCAGCTGTTTACATTGTACATTAATGATTTAGACGAGGGGATTAAATGTAGTATCTCCAAATTTGCGGATGACACTAAGTTGGGTGGCAGTGTGAGCTGCGAGGAGGATGCTATGAGGCTGCAGAGTGACTTGGATAGGTTAGGTGAGTGGGCAAATGCATGGCAGATGAAGTATAATGTGGATAAATGTGAGGTTATCCACTTTGGTGGTAAAAACAGAGAGACAGACTATTATCTGAATGGTGACAGATTAGGAAAAGGGGAGGTGCAATGAGACCTGGGTGTCATGGTACATCAGTCATTGAAGGTTGGCATGCAGGTACAGCAGGCGGTTAAGAAAGCAAATGGCATGTTAGCCTTCATAGTGAGGGGATTTGAGTACAGGGGCAGGGAGGTGTTGCTACAGTTGTACAGGGCCTTGGTGAGGCCACACCTGGAGTATTGTGTACAGTTTTGGTCTCCTAACTTGAGTAAGGACATTCTTGCTATTGAGGGAGTGCAGCGAAGATTCACCAGACTGATTCCCGGGATGGCGGGACTGACCTATCAAGAAAGACTGGATCAACTGGGCTTGTATTCACTGGAGTTCAGAAGAATGAGAGGGGACCTCATAGAAACATTTAAAATTCTGACGGGTTTAGACAGGTTAGATGCAGGAAGAATGTTCCCAATGTTGGGGAAGTCCAGAACCAGGGGTCACAGTCTAAGGATAAGGGGTAAGCCATTTAGGACAGAGATGAGGAGAAACTTCTTCACCCAGAGAGTGGTGAACCTGTGGAATTCTCTACCACAGAAAGTAGTTGAGGCCAATTCACTAAATATATTCAAAAGGGAGTTAGATGAAGTCCTTACTACTCGGGGAATCAAGGGGTATGGCGAGAAAGCAGGAATGGGGTACTGAAGTTGCATGTTCAGCCATGAACTCATTGAATGGCGGTGCAGGCTAGAAGGGCTGAATGGCCTACTCCTGCACCTATTTTCTATGTTTCTATGAGTCCTTGGGTGGCTGAACATTCCAATACAAGATCCACAGTCTCTGTCACAGGTGGGACAGATAGTCATTGAGGGAAAGGGTGGGTGGGACTGGTTTGCCGCATGCTCTTTCTGCTGCCTGTGCTTGATTTCTGCATGCTCTCGTTGATGAGACCCGAGGTGCTCAGCGCCCTCCCGGATGCACTTCCTCCACTTAGGGCGATCTTTGGCCAGGGACTCCCAGGTGTCAGTGGAGATGTTGCACTTTATCAGGAAGGCTTTGAGGATGTCCTTGTAACGTTTCCTCTGCCCTACATACCCTATTGTATCTCCCCATTACCTCTGCTCAAAGAAAACAATCACAGCTTCTCCAATCTCACCACATAACTGAAGTCCCTCATGCATGGTATCATCCTGGTAAACCTCCTTTGCACCTTCTCCAAGAGCTTGACATACTTCCTACAATGTGGTGCCTAAATTGTATTCCAGCTGAGGCTGAACCAGTGATTAGTAAAGCTTTAGCATGATTTACTTGTTATTGCCCCATTTACAAATCCAAGTATCCCATATGCTTTCTTAACCACTTTATTAAATTGCTCTGGCACCTCCAAAAAATTATGAATATGTAGCTCCCAGGTCCTTCTGCTCTTGCACCCCCCCTCAAAATAGTACATTTAGATTATACTGACTTTCCATGTTGTTCTTCCCAAAGTGCATCACTTCACACATATCTGCATTAAATTGCATCTGCCATCTGTCTGCCCATTTCAGCAACCTATTTAAGCCCTGAAGTCCACTATTATCCTCCTCATTGTTTACTATGTTGCCAAGTTTTGTACTTCAAAGCTTCAAAATTGTATTCCATATATCCAAGTATCAGGTCATTTATATCTATAACAAGATCAATAGTCCTAATACCCACCCCTGGGGACACCACTGCATACTTCTCTCCATTCAGAAAAAAACATCTGTTTACCACTACTCTCTGCCTCCTATCCCTTAGCCAATTATGTACCCAAGTTACTAATATCTTTTTAATCCCATTTCCTTCTATTTTCTGAATGTCTGCTATGTGGTATTTTATCAAATGTCTTTCGAAAGTTCATGTATACAACATTTACTACACTACCTTCATCAACCCTCTGTTACTTCATCAAAGAACTCAATCAAGTTGGTCAGACATGATTTGCCTTTAAAAAATTTGTGCTGGCTGTTCCGTATTAACACATGCTTCTCCAAGTGAGAATTAATTTTGTTCTTGTCGATGGTCTCTGGTAGTTATCTCACTACTAAATTTATACTGACTGATCTGTAGTTACCAAGTTTAACCCACTCTTGTTTTTTTTGAACAGGGTGTAACATTTGCAATCCTCTAGTCCTCTGGCACCACTCTCATATCTAAGGAGGATTTTAAGATTGTGGTCAGAGCATTTTCTATCTCCACACTTGTTTCCTTCAGCAACCTTGGATGCATCACATCTGGACCGGGTGACTTGTTAATTTTGAATAATACCATCCTATTTAGTACCTACTTTCTATCTATTTTTATCCTGTCTACTCCCTCCTCCTCTCCTGCAACATTGACCATCCTCTTCTTTTATGTATTTTGAACTTTGGTTTTTCTTCGTCCCCTTCTGTAACTATTTTAAACCTAAGTATATTCTGTTCACTGTTACCCAGATGTTCTCACAATGAAACATACTCCACTCAACCTACTTCATTCCCCTAAACTAGATCCAGCACTGCTTCCTTCCTCGTTGGGCAAGAAACATGCTGATTAAGAAAGTTCTCTTGTACACATTTTAGAAATTCTTCATCTTCCTTGCCCTCAATACTGTTTTTTCCCCAGTCCCACCTCGTGAAATGTGCTATCCACAAAACTCTCAGCTTCCCATATGCACTGTTGTGACAATGCTCTCCTGCCGACCTCCCAGCTTCCACTCTCCATAAACTTGAACTCATCTAAAACTCTACTACCCGTACCCTAACTCGCACTAAGTTGCATTCACCCATTTCCCCTGTGCTCACTAACCTACATTGGCTCCCGATCCGGTAACACCTCGATTTAAAAATTATCTTCCTTGTTTTCAAATCCCTCCATGACTTCACCCCTTCCTATCTCTGTAACCTTCTCAAGTCTTACAACCCTCCGAGATCTCTGTGCTCCTCCAATTCTGGCCACTTGCTCATTCCTGAATTTCATCGCTCCACCATTGTGGTCATGCCTTCAGCTGCCTAGGCCCTACGCTGTGTAATTGCCTCCCTAAGCCTCTCTGCCTCTCTCTCCTTTTAGACACCCCTTAAAACCTACTTCTTTGACCAAGCTTTTGGTCATCTGCCCTAACATCTCCTTATCTGGCTCGGTGTCAAATTTTGACTGATAACACTCCTGTGAAATGCCTTGGGACAATTTACTCAATTAAAGGCGCTATATAAATGCAAGTTGTTGTTGATGCTAGCTGCCCCTCAAAGCTCTGAAGCTCTGAACTCTAGCTCGAGACAGTTGGTGGCACTTCCTGCATATGTGGTTTTCGAAGACATACAAAGACACATAGAGACACACAATGAAATTGTTTTGTTATAGGCCACTACAACGTTCTGCATTTCAATCATCCTTTTGCACATACTGATCTTGGCTACTTGTGCCCTAATTGATGGGTGATTGGGCTTTTAACATTTATGGTTTTCAGTAATCATTCTGTTTCCACAGCAACTATCTACATTTGTAGCTTGTCACCTGCACTCTACCATTATCAGGTCAAGCCCTCGTAGCAGTAATTTTATTTCTATTGGATTCATAATGTTGAACGGTTGGCTGCAGAGACTGTGGTTTCCACAGTAACCATTTTGTAGTAATTTCAGCAAAATCATGCATCAATGGGAAAATCACATGATTTGACCTTGAACTTTATTTATTATATGTTATATTTAATTTGAGAAAATCAGATGCTGTCCTTCTTCAGAAAAGTGTCTAATTTTTATCTTGTATGTATACTTTTAAGAAAACTTAGAGGGCTATGGATTTGAATATATCTTTTTAACAGCTACTGACAGGTTTTTAAATGGAAAATGTATATTTTATGTTTACCTTTCTACAAGTTATTACTATAAAACAATTTAATCTACATAGTATAACAAACATCTTCTGGCAAAGCTATTGGTGAGACGGAAGGCTGTGCTACATTTGGCTCATTGTCGCTTAGGATCCCTCGTAGTAAAAATCCAATATTTAACATTCATCTGTACTTGCCCATAATCACATCTCCTGATTTGACTTCAGACCATCCAGTCATATCTGATTGAGAATATCTCAACATGATTAAAGATGCACTTCTGAGATAGAATGACCTCCTACTGTATTGTCCTTAGCCCGAGGTGAAAACAGCATTATTTTTTAAATGGAAAAAGGCATTCACTTTCATCATCAGATGACTCATTTTCTTCAAATATTTTGATGGTGTGAATAAATACCAATAATGTACTGTCGCATTAAATGGAGGTTTATCAGATTGACTGAAGGTTTCAATCTCTTCAGTCAGTCAGCATAGCCATGTCTGTTTACAATATACTTGTTATTGCTTAAGGAAGTGAAGCAACAGAGATTTTGGGGGAGAAATTGGGGTCATTTACGCCTCCCATTAGCACTCCCGGGGATCACTTTGCGACCAGGCGTGGCGCCGCTAATGACTTCCGCTAAATTCGGCAAGAGTTTAGCGGTGGCGCTATGGCGTGCGCCCTGATCTCCTGCGCCCAGAGATCGTGACGTTATCAACGTGCGCATCACCCCGTTAGTGCTCCGGCACCTAAATTAGATTTCGCCCCCTGAAGCTGTGCCGGCCGACAACAGTGACAGGTTCAGGGGGCGCGTACCCGGAGGCCAGCTGCAACCGGGGCAAAATTTAAAGGGGAGGTTGCCGGCTGCTCCTGAAAAAAATCTCCTGTTTTCCTTTCCGTTCCGATGCCGCTTTGGTCACGGGGTCGGTGCCGCCATCACTCAGCCGGCACTCTGCTTGATTGCATGGCACCCCCGTTCCCGAGTGTCCAAGTAGGTGCGTATCTGCAGATTATGCAGTCAGTCCACAGATTGCTCGCAATCTGCGACCAGTTTGAACTGGCCTCGGGAGCAAAGGTCAATCGCAGCAAGAGCGAGGCCATGCTCTTTGGCAACTGGACCGACCGAGCCTCCATTCCCTTCACCGACAAGCCAGATTTCCTGAAGGTGTTGGGAATATGGTTCGGAGCGGACGGGGGGTGCGCCAAAAACTGGGAAGAGCTTATCACCAAAGTGAAGCAAAAACTGGGATGGTGGAAGCTGCACTTCCTCTCCATGGCAGGAAAGAACCTGGTCATCAGGAGTGAGGTGCTCTTGGGGTTGCTACACGTGGCACAGATCTGGCCCATCTCTCGCTCCTGTGCCGCGGCAGTTACCCGGACCGTCTTCCACTTTGTCTGGAGGTCCAAAATGGAACGTGTCCGCAGAGACACAATGTACAAATCTCTGGACAGTGGAGGAAAGGATGTTCCGAATGTGGCCCTCATCCTGATGGCCACCTTTGTGTGCAGCTGCATCAAGCTGTGCACAGACCCCCGGTACGCAAACACCAAGTGTCACTACGTGCTGAGGTTCTACCTGTCCCCTTTTTTGCGAAGGATGGGCCTGGCCACGCTGTCGCGAAATGCCCCCACCAGCTGGACCATGCCTGCCCACCTGTCCTTCGTGGAAAAGTTTTTCACAAAAAACCCCTTTGACCACAAGGCCATAAAACAGTGGTCAGCACGTAACGTCCTGGACGCCCTACGAAAGGAGAGGTTGGACCTTGTCGGGTGGTTCCCTGAGCGGACTGTCGAACTCGTTTGGCAGAACGTCTCATCGCCAGAGCTGTCACACAAGCACCAAGACGTAACTTGGTTGGCGGTGAGGAGGGACTTACCTGTCAGAGCGCTCATGCACAGCCGACATCTCAGCAGCACGGCACGGTGCCCCCGAGTCAGCTGCCGGGTGGACGAGACTGTCACCCATCTCCTTCAGGATTGCGACTTTGCAAGGCAGGTTTGGAAAGAGACGCAGTGGTTGCTGTCGAGGTTCATCCTGAGCAGCTCCGTAACACAGGACTCTGTGCTCTACGGGCTGTTCCCAGGGACACACACCGAGACAGACATCATCTGCTGCTGGGGGAACATCAACTCGGTCAAAGACGCTCTTTGGTCTTGCCGAAACTTGCTGGTCTTCCAGAGCAAGGAGATGTCCACGTCTGCGTGTTGCAGACTGGCGCAATCCAAGATCCAGGATTACGTGCTGAGGGATGCACTTAAAATTGGTGCATTCGCCGCAAAGGCACGGTGGGGAAGGGCCACAGTTTAAAGCCCTTCTGCCACGGTAAACCCGGGGGCAGGAATCAGTAAAAAAAACTCCCCTCGGGCTGTACTTGCAACTTCTTTTTTGTGTACATGGAGCACCATGATCTGTAGTGCCATGTACAATGTAAGGTCTGTTTCGTAATGTACGTTGAAAAGAAAAATGTAAATGTACCGTGTACTGTATAGTGACATGTAATGTAATTTGTTGAATGTACTACAATGTATCCCGTATTGTACCGAATTGTACTTGAACTGAAAAGCAAGGAAATGTATCGAACGGAACTGCCGTCAGCACCCAAATGTAGTGTATGGGATTGCTGACCACAGCTAAACGTACTGAACTGCTTTTGAATGTATTGTACAAATTTTTATATGAATAAAGTATATTTTGAAATTTAAAAAAAAGCTTGGGCCCTTCCCTTTAATTCAGGGAAGAGACCCTTGTAATCGGTGGTGCTACGTGGCCCAGTGCGCCGTGCTGCTGACCCCTGTGCCCTACTCCCGACCTAGGAAGGAAGTGGAGCGCTTGATTTCGTGCTCCACTTCCTTTCGGGGGCGGCAACCCCAATTTCTCGGGAGATGTGAGACTTCTGCACCTGGCGCAAAGTCTCGTGCTCCGCGAGTGTTACAGCCCCCAAAAGGGGGGCTACCCAATCTCTAGACCTTTAGATTTGACCTTAAGTTCCATCAACATTGTGGCAATATAGCAGCGCCTGAAATGTCTGCTCCTCAATGGAGAATTACTTCAAAATAAGATGAAATGCAGTAAATCCGATGTCTCAATGCTGAGCGTTAGAACTGTATTTAACACTTCCATGTCAGGAATGATATGGACTGGGGATCACTCTGAAGAGCAGCAGAATTTTAAATCAATTTTCAAGCATTATTTATAAAGCGGGATTTATAAAGACAAGACTGGCTGCTAAGATTGTTGGCCTCCTACAACAGACAGGAACCCAAGATGTGCCCCTAATAGTGCGTGTGTCCCCAATGGAGCATTTATGCAAAGATGTTGGCCTCTTGAATTTACGACCCCAAAAAGTCCAGGGCTTCTTTGCATATTGGGTGAACGTAGTCGAGGTCTGAAGTCCAGGTTAGGAATCGAGATGGAAGTTTGGAGTTAACTATTCTCTGGGATGATCATGGAGTTGCAAACAATAGTTAATAGTGTCAGCCATGGAGAGAGAAAGTGACGATCATAACTTGAGGTAGTCTAGCCAGAGCTGTCAGTTGTCAGACAGGGTGAATGAACACCAAGAGGAGAAATTCGGCTGCTTTGCACCTCCTGTTAGCGCCTGTGCGTGGCAGGAACGGGGCACGGTGAATTCAGTGACGCCTGTGAACTTCCCTGCCGGTATTGCGCTGGTGCTCACCACCTCAGTCTCTAGCGCCCCGTAGATCATGATGTCATCAAGTGCACAGTGGCCCGTTATCGCCCTGGAAGTGTTATTCACTTGTGTCCCCAGCTGCATCGCTGGGCGTTAACAACGACAGCAAGAAGAGGCATTGTCACCTTGGCTTGCCAATTGGTCAGTGTTGTTCAGGTAGGCCAAACTTTATTCTCTGCACCAGTCTGGTGCCTCCTGAAAGTTCTTGAAACCTCACTGCTGTGCGATGTCCAAGCCCTCCACTCTCTGAGAGTGACTGGGGCTGTAATGGCAGTCGCTCAGGTCCCCTGGCAGCACAGAACTGACCACAAGATTGTTGCAAGCCATCATTGGCCCTTCCCTTTTAGCGAGGGAAGGAGACTCTGATGCTAGCAGCACAGCACTGCACATACTTTAGCTCTCTGCCGACACTGCCCGTCTCACATACTTTAGTGCCCTAAGAGAAGTGGTTAGCGCTTGATTTAGCACTCCACTTACCTCTTGGAGCGCAAAAGCTGAAGTTCCCAGGAGTAAAAATGGATTATCGCCTGGTGATACTTTCCACAGTTTTCAAAAGTAATCGCCCCAAACGGGACGCAACGGAATTTCTAGCCCCAAGTACTTTTATGGCATGCTGCTTTGGGTCTGCGGAGGTCTGTGGAGAGCAATGAATGTGGCAGATCCTACGGGATCTGAGAAGGCCATGAAGCAGTGAGACAGTTATGGAAAAAGTCAATAAATTAATAATATTTACACAAGTGGCAGGCCAGAGGTGAGGGTAGTCAGAATTGGAAAGGGCAATTGGAAAGAGTTTGTGGATCAACAGCCTGTTATAGAAATGAGCAGGCTGGCGTGAATTAGGCGCAGGGAGGGGACGTGTCTGGGAGTAGGGGAAAATTGGCTGGGAGGGAGGGGGCGTGACTGGAAGTAGGGGCGAATTGGCTGGGAGGGAGGGGGGCGATCAGGAGAGGGAGGAGGCAGTGACTACAAGAGAAGGTGGAGGCAGCAACCAGGAGAGGGAAGGAAACAACAATCAGGAAGGGGAACGAATGGTGACAGGCAGCCACCCGTGAATTTAATATAGAGCCGAGAGGAGCACTTTAAGCAAACCCTTTAAGGACCGCTGATTAGGCCGCATGTAGACCAAGATTTCTTGGGCCCAATTTTCCCCAACCCCTTTTTTCAGCGCACTTACCTTAAATGCGGCGACTTTACACGTTGGAAATGGCGCCCTGCCGACTCTCCGATGTCCCAGCGTGGCGTAAACTTGTGAAGTGGGGGGGCGGAGCAACAGACCAGTGCAGAAAGCAGTGCCGGCAGCTGCGCGCATGTGCAGTGAAGTCTGCGTGCATGCTCCTGCGGACTGTGAGCATGACCCGATGCTCGCAGCCCCTATCCCCGGCTGAAGGGACGCCCCGATCTTCGCCGCACCCTATCCCCGGCAAAGTGGCCTCCCGCACCGGCCGGCCGGCCTGCTGAGTTCCCAGGCCGAGGTAGGACTTCAGTTTTATTTTTTATTTATTGATGGTTGTGCTTGAGAGTTTTGATGGCGGGTTTGGGCGGGGGTGGAGGAGGAGTGTTTTGATTGGGGGTGGGGGGGGACTTTTTAAAAAAAAAATCTTGATTCTGGCATAAAAGTAGCACTTTTATTTGTTATTGATTGATTGCTTATTACTTTTTGTGGTTTGTTTATGCTTTGTAAGTCTTGGTGCAGGTCTTCTCAGCTTCCTTGTATTTTTTATTTGTTATTGAATGCTTATTTTTGTGCTTTGTTTAGTGCTTTGTAAGTCTTGGTGCTTTAAATATACTAACCTGCGCCGCATTCTTAACTGCCCGCAATGTTTTTCAGAGCTGGCTACATACACTGACCTAAGTTGATTTGGAGTAAGTTTTAGCTGGCCAAAGTGGCATAAATGGCCAAAACTGGTGTAAGTGTCTGGGAACGCCCCCTTTTGGAAAAAAAAGGAACTAAAAAAACATCGTACCTAACTGACTTACTCTGGAGCAAATTTTGGGGGGAAAATAGCATTTTTTAACTTATGCCAAAAAAACAACTTACTCCAAAAAAATTGATGCAAGTCATAGCCAAAATTGGGCCCCTTGAATGCAGCTGACCCGGTTTTTTACAAATGTTACAGGAGGGACCTCAAACTGGCTTTAGACCCCTTATTTGCATATGTAAAAGATTATTGCCTGCCTCAGGAGTGGGCTCTGGACGCATCTTTTGATGTTTATGCTTATATGACAAGAAGTGCGTGCATCATCAAATTTCTAGCAAAAATATTTATTGCTGTTTTTGTATCACTGGCCTAATTAAACTAATTATGTTGTTGTCTGCTCTGCTTACATTGAATATATGTTACTGATTTTGGCTAGACCTTCCTTAACATTGGTCAAAACTAAACTGGCGGACCCAACAGCAGAACCTTTTTGGTTTTGCCACCAGTGGAACTTTTATCAGAGGCATCCAGTTGAAATAGAGATCCAATGGTACTAGATTGGTTCCCTGGATGAGAGGGTTGTCCTATGAGGAGAGATTATGAAGAATGGACATCTACTCTCTGGAGTTTAGAAGAATGAGAGGTGATCTCATTGAAACATACAAGAGTCTGAAGGAAATTGACAGGGTAAATGCTGAGAGGTTGTTTTTCCAGGCTGGAGTGTCTAGAACGAGGGGCCATAGTCTCAGGATAAGGGGTAGGCCATTTAACACAGAGATGATGAGGAATTTCTTCACTCAGAGAGTTGTAAATCTTTTAGGGTTAGACTATCACCCATCTATCACCCAAATAGGCTGGCTGTTGCCCATTTTACTTAAAAAAAAAAATGGAAAGTTGGGCCGGAACATCATCCAAAGATCGCTGGCCCAACTTTCGGTGCACAAGAATTTCACATCGCCGAGATGATCGCCCACCGCAACTTTCGACACATCGCCCACACATTGCCGGGCTGATCGTTCATCGAGAAGATCGCTGGAGAAAAGCTGCTCCTACCTAGCACTGTTCACAGGACTCCGTACTATGGACACCATTTTGAACATCGGAGAAAGTGAGAGGCTGCTTGAAGAAGGGGCTTATCAGGATAATTTTAATTTGTGAGTTATTTAAGGGCCTTACTGACTGATCTGCTTACATTTATATTTATTGAGGACCATAAAGGGCATTTATAGCATTCGTGATGGGGTCTGCAACTTCTCTACCATTATTTGTAAATACATGCTGGAGACTGAAGTTGGGTTTAGTGAAGAGCCCAATCAATGAGGTGACAGACTGATGCGGAGGAGGAGACCCGACACTCGACGAACTTACAGGGAAAAGCAATCATATCTGAACTTGTCTGATAACATGTGCCTTAGGGGGCTGCGCTTCCGAAAGGAGGTCATCGCTGAGATATGCCAGCTAATTAAGGAAGATCTGCAGCCTACCAGCACCATCAGGACTGCACTGCCTGTTGAGGTAAAGGTTACTGCGGCACTTTCCCTCTACGCATCGGGCTCCTTTCAGGCTTCAGCTGGCGACATCTGTGGTATCTCTCAGCATGCCACACACTGCTCCATTCGACAGGTGACTGAAGTCCTTTACATATTCAGGATGGACTTTATAAGCTTCCCTATGATTAGGGAGGCACAGACTGAGAGAGCTTTGGGTTTCTCGAGAATAGCAAACTTCCCCAAGGTGCAGGGAGCAATAGATTGTATGCACATCGCCCTGAGAGCACCTTTACAGGATGCGGAGGTGTTTCGTAACCAAAAGGGATTCCACTCCCTGAATGTGCAGCTCGTTATTGACGACAACCAAATAATGATGGCAGTTAATGCTAATTTTCCAGGCAGCATCCATGATGCGCACATCTTGCATGAGAGCACTGTCTCTGACCTGTTTAACAGTCAGCCACAAGGTCACGGTTGGATGCTGGGGATAAAGGATATGGCCTTGCCAGCTGGCTCATGACTCCCCTGCGTAATCCACAGATGGAAGTCGAGAAGTGTTACAATGAAAGCCATATAGCTACACGCAATATCGTCAAAAAGACAATTGGAGTGCTGAAGCAGTGCTTCAGATGCCTGGACCACTCTGGAGGCAGCCTGCAATACCGCACTGACCAGGTCGCTGAGTTTACTGTGGTGTGCTGCATGTTGCATAAACTAGCTATAAGGGGCCCAAGTTTCCACACGCGCCTAGAACGGCGCAGTCCCGACCTGGACGCCCGTTTTTCGCGCCACAAAGTGCGTTTAAAAAAATCCTCGGTATTCTCCACCTACCTGCAGGTCCTCTGGTCCTCGGCGCAGCCAGCACTAGCTGTGGGGGGGGTGGAGCCAGGTCCCTGCGCTGAAAACAGTGCCGGGACCTCTGCACATGCACGCTACAGTGGGCACGCAAGTGCAGTAGCTCCAGGCGCCGAACTGTGTGGGAGGGGCCCGAAGCACGCAGCCCCTAGCCCTGGCCGAATGGCCTCACTGGGGCTGCGTGAATAAGGCTCCTCCCACGCCCAGCTCCTGCTTCCCCGCCCCCCCCCCCCCCCCGACCAGACCCGACACCCGCTCCCCCCTGCCTCTGGACCAGACCCGACACCCGCTCCCCCCCCGACTGACCCGACCCGACACCCGCCCCCCCCCCCCCCCCCCCCCCGACTGACCCGACCCGCGCTCCTGTTCCCGCTCCCCGACTGGACCCGACCCGACCCGCGCTCCTGTTCCCGCTCCCCGCCCCCCCGACTGGACCCAACCCGACCCGCGCTCCCGACCCCCGACCCGACCCCCCCCACCCCACTGGACCCGACCTGACCCGACCCGCGCTCCTGTTCCCGCTCCCCGCCCCCCCGACTGGACCCAACCCGACCCGTGCTCCCGACCCCCGACCCGACCCCCCCCCCCACTGGACCCGACCTGACCCGACCCGCGCTCCTGTTCCCGCTCCGCCCCCCCCGACTGGACCCGACCCGACCCGCGCTCCTGTTCCCGCTCTCTGACTGGACCCGACCCGACCCGCGCTCCTGTTCCCGCTCCCCGACTGGACCCGACCCGACCCGCGCTCCTGTTTCTGCTCCTCGACTGGACCCGACCCGACCCGCGCTCCTGTTCTCGATCCCCGCCCCCCCGACTGGACCCAACCCGACCTGCGTTCCCGACCCCCGACCCGACCCCCCCCCCCACTGGACCCGACCCAACCCGACCCGACTCCCGCTCCCGGACTGGATCCGACCTGACCTCCTCCCCCTCTCTCTCTCTCTCTCCCTCCCCCCCCTCTCTCTCTCTCTCTCCCTCCCCCTCTCTCTCTCTCTCTCCCCCTCCCGACCTGACCCGAACCGACCCGACCCGACCCAACCCGACGCCACCTACCTGTAAATCTGGTGCTGGGGACGGGCCCTGCCCGAAGTCTCGGGCCAGCCCGTTCAGCCTTCGATCCCGAAAGGCCTGCCTGAAGCACTTTCACACAGGTAGAAAGATGGTTTATTTAATCTTTTCTTTGCTTATAAATGTTTATTCAGGTTGGATTTATTTGTATAATATTTGTATAAGTATAAATAAGGATTTATTATAGAATTTAATGACTTCCCCACCCCCCCCCACCTCGTTCTGGACGCCTAATTTGTAACCTGCGCCTGATTTTTTAATGTGTAGAACAGGTTTTTTCAGTTCTACAAAAATCTTCACTTGCTCCATTCTACTTTAGTTTGGAGTACGTTTTCACTGTGGAAACTTTCAAATCAGGCGTCAGTGGCCGGACACGCCCCCTTTTGAAGAAAAAATTCTGTTCCAAAGTAGAACTGTTCTACCTGACTAGAACTGCAGAAAAAAAAATGTGGAGAATTGCGATTTCTAAGATAGTCCGTTCTCCACCAGTTGCTCCTAAAAATCAGGCGCAAATCATGTGGAAACTTGGGCTCAAGGAGAGGACAACAATTGCCAGATGGGGCTGCCGGTCCACCTCAGGAGAGCGCGGAGGCGGAAGAAGCAGACGAGGAGGAGGAGGAGGATGATCAGGACCTTGGGGAGGACAATCAGCCTGGCGATGAACCCATGCCCCCATGCCTGTAAGACTGGAAAAACCCCGTGGGAGTTACGCAGCTGCAAAACTCTTGTCAGCAGCTCATAAATGAATGCTTTGCATGAGCTTACATTGCTGACAGTTACAGTTACAGTTATTGAAAGACAACACTTGTTGTTGAGTAACGTTTCATTCTTACCTGGTCTGGCCATTGTTTTCCAACAATTGTATTCACGTTTTACCTTAACTTACGTTATTAGAAGACACTGCACAACAATTGTAAAATTCAATTAAAAATTATAATAAGTTAACAATGTAACTATATTTTTCAACTGTAACAATCCTCCCCACCCCCAACAATCACCCAACAAATAATTTATAAAACAGCAACAACAATAAGAAAAGACAACAATAACAATAATAAAACAGCCCCCTCCCTACCTGCAGCCACATTTCCCTCCAGGTCCTCCACCCCCCCCCTCCCGTGTCATAGCCCCCCATTTGAATCCCCGGGTAGCGGGACGAGGCGGATGTGCAGCGGGCGACGTCAAGACTTCTTGCTGTGGGGGGGGGGGGGTGGGAGGGGCTGATGGTGGCAGGATCGGCTCAGGGGGTGGTGGAGGGGAAGATGTTTCTGAGGAAACGACTTCCGAGCCAGAAGGAAGTTCTTCCTCCTGACTCGCATCTGTGCTGGCGGTTGTTGTGGGTATTGCCTCCGGCATGATGCAGCCCTGTGCTGATGCTCTCCATCCTGTGGAGCATCAGGTGTTTGAGGAGAAGGTTGGTGGTGTTGTTGGTGCTGCTGGTGTGCCTGCTGCTGCTGGCATTGGGGCTCATCATGGTCTGAATCTGAGGACCAAGGTGAGACGCTATAAATGGCACCCATGCTGATGGAATAGATAGCAGGTCAAGTAAAGATGAGAGAAGCGATCTGTCAGTAGTGTGATAAGTTCTACAAATGACGTGAGACTGGATGGGGACTTTGCTGGAAACACTTGCAACCTCTCGAAAGCTAAATCTGTGCTGGGAATACAGTCAGCAACAGCTTCTGCCTGAGGAAAGTGATCCACTGTGAGATGGCAGCTTTTATAATACATTTCATGCTGTCAACTAATCAGCTAGATCAATGGACACTCAACTCCTGCCTCAGATTGACAGGCGTGGTTCCCGAGCTGTGTGAATCCCATGGTCATGCAGGGTAATTTGAAAGGTAGGCTAAAAAAAGGAGCTTAAGGGTCTAACAACAAGCTGCTAATTATTTATATTAGGTCGCCCTCCCCTGCCGTTAGGGTTGCTGTCGCCCCGACAAACGTGCCCGGGGGAAAGGCTCGTGGGGGCGGGATGATGGCGGGTTCCTGACCCACTCCAACTTATTTCAAATTGCCCACCCGACCCACCTCCAATCGCATCCGCACCGACCACAGAAAACTCTGGCATCTGAGTGTTTTGCCTTACCCTCTAATCGTAAAAACTGTAGCGACAATTCCATAAACAGGCGCTACCATCTACCAGCAAAATGGTGTGGAGGAGGATGAAAAGTGCTGCAGTTAATTGTTTTTATTTTGACTTATTATTTGTGTAATATCTATCAAAGATATATATTAATCTGATTCTATCTTGATCAACATTTGTGTGCCAATTCTGCTCTGTTAATAATAAATCTCCCTCTGATTTATTATTACTGTCAAAGTGCTATTTTTGTCATTGTGCAAATAGTAAGCTTTTCTATCTTGTGGGAAATGTGGTTTCTCTTCAGAATTATTAGTAAAGATTTGAACTGAAGCTATGATTCTCTGAAAGGCCCGGCCAGAACACTCCCTGGTGGCCCAGTGGGCCGGAGTTGAAAAAGTGCAGAGGCTCTCCCCTTCAAGTGGAGTGGAAAGCCGTGTGACGCGGCTCCGCGATGATCACATCGGTGAATACGCACCGCCCCCAACTTCCGCCCCTCAGTTGCTGTCACCGCTGCGTTTTGCCCCTCAGGTGTAGTTACCGCCCCCATTATGACCGACTTCCGGATGAAAACAAAAAAAAACAAAGAGCAGAAAGAGTCGACCTGAACTGCAGCTGTCTTTAAAAAAAGCATCTAAATGGGGTGCGTGCATCTCGTTTTGGGCGAGGGGCAATTTCTACACCATGGTTTCAGGAATATTTGGTTCTGTGCAGAAAACCTAAATTGAGCCAAACAAAGCCAATTTTAGAGTGAAATGATGGCACAGGTACTCATGGGTCACATCAAATAATCTTCTAGTTTCTAGATGATGAACATTTCCAGGAACTAGATAATTCTGAATATCCCTGATCTTTGTGCTAATGATTTCAGCTTGTCATGGCTGATATTTTCTGCAGCTTGACAGAATTTCAAAACTGTGTTCATTAGATGAGGGTGACAGTGACAAGACCACATTAATGGTCCATTCCTAGTTGTCCTGAGAAGGTGATGGTGTATTGTTTATGTTACTTGACCATCCAAAGGCCGAGACTAATAATCCAGAGAACACATGTTCAAATCCCAGCATGGTATCAGTAAAAGTGACCCTGAAGCTTTCAGATTGTCGTAAAAACCCAACTGGTTCACTAATGTCCTTTTAAGGATGAAATTCTGGCATTTAATATATTTTTTAAAGTTGGACAGCATGCGCCGGCTGCCAAAACCAGGGTGCCCGCCTGAAACAGACGCCTTGAATATGCAAATTTGGCTTCTAACACTGATTTTAGCGTCAATTGGATGGTGCTCCACTCTTTTTTTTATTTTTTTATCCAATTTCGATCCAGATCAACCCTAACGCCAAAGATCACTTTGCGCCAATGTGTTTGATCTTAGGCCAAAAGGCCGAGAGGCGAAGTTGCACCGTTCCTGGAAATATTGCAATACCAGGTCGGTGCATGGAGTGGACGGGGCATGCCCCTGATCCAGCTCCCTGTCCAAAAATCAATTCAATATCATGTCCCTATAGGGGATATTAAACTGATAAGAACAGATACTACACTTGATCTTAGCTAGAACTTGTTCTAGGTTTCCAGTGGCCTCCCACAAAAAGGTATCGAAACCTTTTTTAAATGGTTTCAGTTCTGGAGAGTACAAAAATACTGCAGACCGCTGATGGCCCAGGCTCACTACTCCTCTATGTGACTTCCCCATCTCTCTGCTGGCTCGGC
This sequence comes from Pristiophorus japonicus, assembly GCF_044704955.1. Taxonomy (NCBI): domain Eukaryota; kingdom Metazoa; phylum Chordata; class Chondrichthyes; family Pristiophoridae; genus Pristiophorus; species Pristiophorus japonicus. The sequence goes on along the minus strand of NC_091988.1, from coordinate 180,410,353 downwards.
GTTCGAACAGATAAAATCTCTAAGCCCTGACTGGTGAGCTGCATCGAGACACCCGATTGGCAAACGCAGTTCGTTAGTTTCATGCAGATGAGGTCGAGGCCGAATTTCAATTGGGTCTCAGGTTGAGGTCTTTGCCCAGCGGCACGATCATGGTACCATTTATTAACTGAAATCGGCACTACTCGGTTTTCTCTTTGTTTGTCTTTTTTGTCTGCTCAATCTACAGAGTAACATAATTAGGTATGGTATATTTTTTTTGGGGGGAGGGGGGGGTGTGGGGAAGACTGGGTTAATCTTTTCTTCATATTTTCAGAATAAATACATGTCTTGTATACATTTGAATTTTAATGGCAGACATTATAGGGTGTGTATTTTAAAACTGAATTTTCCACTATTTTAAATTGGCTCTTGAAAATCTTTTTGTTTCATTCGTTTATCTGCTGTAGTCTGGAGCACAATGCTGTTCAGCAACTTAGAGGCAGCTATTTAACCTGATCAAATTCCGAGGCCATTGTTCAGATGCTCCCTGTGGAAAAGCGATCTAAGTGGGCACACCCAGAAAGTAATTAGTGCCTAATTGTTGTGGGAAGTTTCTGTCGATCACCTCCTTACACATCTTTCTATTTTTAAAATGCCTTTGATTCTTCGATATGTGACAGGAAGATGCGAGATGCAAGATTGTTATTGATGCATTAAAGATGTGCAAAATTTTATAATGACACCTGACCACATTTCAATCTTTTTTTGACTATACTAATCCTTGACTCCCATTGCCATAGACCTTTAAATATTGGCATGCTTTCTTGACCCTTAAGGGCATGATAACTCATCCAGAAATAAAATCGAGAGCAGAATCTTTAAAATAAAATCCACCCTGCTTTTTTCAGATTTCTATGATTTAAATAATTATGCTGTAAATTATTGTTTGTAGTATTATTAATTTTATTGTTAAACGTTCCAAAGTATTTCTGTTCAGCATTAACATGCATTCCCTGCAATAACATTTTCTACATTACTGAAGCATAAGCTAATAGGAATTCAAATCTTTCCAAGCATTTTGCACACATTTCCATTTGCTGTCAAATGCAATTTCAGTAATGCAGAGTTTTCGCCTTAGCGAATCACTTACAGCAAAACTTTACAGAACACAACAGCTAGCTTTGACAGATTGGATCAGAAGCTGTAGTCGGAAGAACTAGGAATACAAGTATCCGCCTATTCAAAACGAGAGTTGTTGCTATGCATTAAATCCTATCCTGCGTCATTGACATGAATATTCTACCTTCAAATGAAAAATCACAGTGAAGATTAAGATCCTGCATACGTATACGGCAGTATACGTTTGTAATAAATTCTGATGTGGCATGAATTTGCAATAAGCATTTATTGCCTTAAGTCATCATCATCATAGGCAGTCCCTCGGAATCGAGGAAGACTTGCTTCCACTCCCAAAGTGAGTTCTTTGATGGCTGAACAGTCCGATACGAGAGCCACAGACCCTGTTACAGGTGGGACAGACATTCGGCGAGGGAAAGGGTCGGTGGGACTGGTTTGCCGTGTGCTCCATCCGCTGCCTGCGCTTGGCCTCTTCATGCTCTTCGCGATGAGACTCGAAGAGCTCAACGCCCTCCCTGATGCACTTTCTCCACCTCGGGTGGTCTGCGGCCAGGGTCTCCCAGGTGTCAGTGGTGATGTTGCACTTTACCAGGGAGGCTTTTAGGGTGTCCTTATAATGTTTCCGCTGTCCTCCTTTGGCTCGTTTACCATGAAGGAGCTCCACATAAAGCATTTGCTTGGGGAGTCTCGTATCTGGCATGCGAGCTATGTGGCCTGCCCAGCGAAGCATCTTCAGATCCTGCTATTTGATTGTACAAGGAAGGGTATATATTTATCACTTTTCACTGCAGTCATCGAGAATTGCTTAACTTTAATAATGAACATAACTTCAGATTCAGGAGGCACAAAAGAAAACAATCAGCGAAAGTCTACAGTCTCCACTAATCACCTGGAGAATTCTGCACGAAGGGGACTTTAGTGCACACCACCCATCCCCTCCCCACAGCACAGTGCAGCCTGGCTGTAGATACAGGTGATGATTACACCCTCAAGGAATGGCAGCAAACTGATCAGACAAGACTACAACACATCTCCTGGGGATATGCAGATTGCCCACTGCACCTCACGGTGAGATTATAATCTGAAAGGGATATTATTTCTCTTGTCATGCCTATGACTGCAAAAACTTTTTGGGACAAATCCAGAAGATATTTTTCTTTGCTCTGCTTTATGGCATCTTTAGTTTGAGATCAGAGAGATGATTCAGTTTGGTTATGAATTAGAACTGGTCCAAATTGGATCACATCACTCATTGTTCTTAAAGTTCAAATTTTGTGTAATTCAGACCATTGGCGATGGATTATTGCTCCTCCTACTAATCATAGATCTTTTATATTTACCTTTAGTTGCTATTGTCTATTAACTTGCAAACAAGGAAGTAAACATTGGGGTCTTGAGATACCTTTGGAGGGATTATAGAGCTGGATCTGAGAGGGGATGGTACTTCTACCTGCCCCCTGACCCATTCTAATTCCTGGGATCAGGAGTATTGTGTTCCTAACACAGATGAGACTGCACACAGGGAGGTTAAAGTAACAGTGACCTCAGTCTTTATTAAGACACTCCAAAGTGAAGAACAGGCCTTAGGGGCCGGCTTATATACGGTGCTCCCAAGGGATGCTGGGATCCCTTGGGACTTCAGGAGATGCGTTCCCTGGTGGCGGAACATGGGAGTGTATGCTTTACAGATACACAACATCACTCCCCACCAAAGTCAGAGTGAAAACTATTTACAAGGTGAGGCGGTCGGGAGCCTTTCTTTCCCTGGTGGACCGCCTCGGTACAAATGTCTGTTCTGGTGTGTTGGCTGTGCCCTCACTGGGCTAGCGTGTTGTTGGCCCTGCAGGGCTGCTGGGTGAGCCCTGGCCTTGCTGAGCTGTTGGGCGTGATGGGTTTGTTTTCCTGGTCCGGGGTGGTGTCATTGATCCTTTGGGTGCATGTTGTGGGCTCGAAAAAGGTGGGGTCTGCTGTGGGTTGTTCAGGGCAGTCTGTGAACTGCAGCCTCGTTTGGTCCAGGTGCTTTCAGCAAATTTGTCCATTGTCTAGTTTGACTACAAACACTCTACTCCCTTCTTTAGCTATCACTGTGCCCGCAATCCACTTGGGACCATGTCCATAGTTTAGCACATACACAGGGTCATTCAGATCAATTTCCCGTGACACAGTGGCGCGACCATGGTTTACATTTTGTTACTGCCGCCTGCTCTCTACCTGATCATGCAGGTTGTGGTGAACCAACGAGAGTCTGGTTTTAAGTGCCCTTTTCATGAGTAGCTCAGCCGGGGGCACCCTTGTGAGCGGTGGGGTCTCGTGCGGTAGCTGAGCAGTACTCGGGACAGGCGGGTTTGGAGTGAGCCTTCTGTGACTCATTTAAGGCTCTGTTTGATTGTTTGTACTGCCCGCTCTGCCAGCCCATTGGAGGCTGGTTTAAACGGGGTCTAGGTGACATGTTTGATCCCATTGCAGGTCATGAATTCTTTAAATTCGGCACTGGTGAAACATGGCCTGTTGTCACTGACCAGTATGTCAGGCAGGCCGTGGGTGGCAAACATGGTCCTCAGGCTTTCAATGGTGGCGGTGGCGGTGCTTCCCGACATTATTTCGCATTCAATCCATTTTGAAAAAGCATCCATCACCACCAGGAACATTTTACCGAGAAACGGACCCACATAGTCAACATGGATCCTCGACTATGGTCTGGAGGGCCAGGACCACAAACTTAGTGGTGCCTCTCTGGGCACGTTGCTCAACTGAGCAAACACGCTGCATTGCCGTATTCAGGACTCTAAGTCAGAGTCGATACCGGGCCACCACACATGGGATCTGGCTATCGCTTTCATCATTACTATACCCGGGTGTGTGCTGTGGAGATCCGAGATGAACGTCTCCCTGCCCTTTTTTGGTAGCACTACATAGTTACACCACAACAGGCAGTCTGCCTGAATGGACAGCTCGTCCTTTCGCCGCTGGAATGGCTTAACTAGCTCTTGCATTTCAACGGGGATGCTGGCCTAGCTCCCATGCAGTATACAGTTTTTTACTTGGGACAGCAGAGGATCTTGGCCGATCCAAGTCTTAATCTGGCGGGCCATGACAGGTGATTTATCATTTTCAAACACTTCCATGACCATCAACAAGTCTGTGGGCTGCGCCACCATCAACAAGTTTGCAGGCTGCACCATTTCCACCCCCGTAGTGGGCAATGGTAGCCGACTGAGAGCATCCGCATAGTTCTCGGTGCCTGGCCTGTGGCGGATGGTATAGTTATACGCTGATAGTGCGAGTGCCCATCTTTGTATGCGGGCTGAGGCATTAGTATTTATCCCCTTGTTTTCAGCGAGGGGCTTGTGATCGGTTTGCAGCTCAAATTTGAGGCCAAACAGGTACTGATGCATTTTCTTTACCCTGAACACACACGCTAATGCCTCTTTCTCAATCATGCTGTAGGCCCTCGCGGCCTTAGACAAGCTCCTGGAGGCATAGGCGACAGGTTGCAACTTCCCCGCAATGTTGACTTGTTGTAATACACAACCGATGCCGTACGACGACGCATCACATGCTAACACAAGTCTTTTACACGGGTTATACAAAACAAGTAGCTTGTTGGAGCATAAAATGTTTCTGGCTTTCTGAAAAGCAATTACTTGTTTTTTTTCCCCATACCCAGTTCTCACCTTTATGCAATAACACATGTAGGGGCTCTAAGAGAATGCTTAACCCCGGTAGGAAGTTACCAAAATAGTTGAGGAGTCCCAGGAACGACTGCAGCTCCGTGACATTCTGTGGCTTGGGCGAATGGCTTGGTGTCTGTGGGCCGAATGCCGTCCGCTGTGATCTTTCGCCCCAAAAACGCCACTTCTGTTGCCATGAAGACGCATTTCGACCTCTTCAGTCGCAGCCCTACGCGATCCAGTCGCTGGAGGACCTCCTCCAGGTTTTGTAGGTGCTCGACGGTGTCCCGACCCGTGACCAATATGTCATCCTGAAAAACCATCGTGCATAGTACCGACTTGAGTAGGCTCTCCATGTTTCTCTGGAAGATCGCTGCAGCTGACCGAATTCCAAACGGGAATCTGTTATAGATGAACAGTCCCTTGTGCGTGTTGATGCAGGTGAGGCCCTTCAAAGACTCCTCCAGCTCCTGCGTCATGTCAAGCTTGTCTTGCCTCCTGCCAGCGTCGCAAATAGGTCGTCTGCCTTAGGTCGCGGGTATTGGTCCTGTAGCGAGAAATGATTAATAGTTACTTTACAATCCTGACCATGCAATCACTTTTGAGTACTGGAACAATCGGGTTGGCCCGCTCGCTGAATTCCACTGGGGAGATGATGCCCTTGCATTGCAGTCTGTCCAGCTCGATTTCCACTCTCTCCCTCATCATGTGAGGTACCGCTCGCGCCTTGTGGTGAATGGGTCGTACCTCCGGGACCAAGTGGATCCGCACCTTCGCCCTGGAAAAGTTTCCAATGCCTGGCTCAAAAAGGGAAGGAAATTTGTTAAGAACCTGGGTACATGAGGCCTCATCGACATGTGATAGCGCTCGGATGTCATCCCAGTTCCAGCGGATTTTGCCCAGCCAGCTCCTTCCAAGCAGTGTGGGGCCATCGCCCGGGACAATCTAGAGTGGCAGTTCATGCACCGTGCCCTCGTAGGTGACCTTGACCATGGCGCTGCCCAGGACAGTGATGAGCTCTTTGGTGTACGTTCTCAGTTTCGTGTGGATGGGGCTCAGGGCTGGTCTGAATGCCTTGTTGCACCACAGTCTCTCAAACATCTTTTTACTCCTGATAGATTGGCTAGCACCAGTGTCCAGTTCCATGGCTACGGGTAAGCCATTCAATTTTACATTTAGCATTATAGGTGGACATTTCATTGAAAATGTGTGCACCCCATGTACTTCAGCATCTGCCTCCACTCTCTGAGGCTCGAAATTGCTTTGATCCACCATGGACCGATCTTCCTCTGCCACGTGGTGGTTAGCAGGTTTTGCAGAGCTTGCAGCTCATCTGCAAGTTCGTTGGAGGTGCCCCATTGTTCCACAGCTCTTGCAAACATACCCTTTGAAGCGGCATGAATACGCTGAATGGAAGCCTCCACAACGCCAGCAAGGTGTGAATTACCTTGCATTCATCCTTTGTTGGGGACTCTGAGTCATCTGAGTCACCTGAGGCCTGCTGGCAATTGGAGACTCGTGGGTTCTGCCTTGTACATTTCTGCTCCCAAACACAGTTCCAGTTAATATATGAACATTGCTAGCACTTGGGTGCTGAGAGATTTGTTTGGTGTTATCACTGGTGGACATAAACGCCTGTGCTATCGCAATGGCCTTACTGAGAGTCGGTGTCTCTACAGACAAAAGTTTTCGTAGAATGGTCTCATGGCCAATGCCCAGTACAAAAAAGTCTCTGAGCATCTGCTCCAGGTAGCCATCAAACTCACATTGTCCTGCAAGTCGCCTTAGCTCGGCGACGTAGCTCGCTACTTCCTGACCTTCAGATCGCTGGCGCGTGTAGAACCGATACCTCGCCATCAGTACGCTCTCCCTCGGGTTAAGATGCTCCCGAACCAGTGTACACAGCTCCTCATACGACTTATCTGTGGGTTTCACTGGAGCCAGAAGATTCTTCATGAGGCTGCAGGTCGGTGACCCGCAGACGGTGAGGAGGACCGCTCTCCTTTTTGCAGCGCTTCCTTCTCCATCCAGCTCGTTGGCTCCAAAGTACTGGCCTAGCCGTTCAACATAGGCTTCCCAGTCCTCACCCTCCGAGAACTTCTCCAGGATGCCCACAGGTTGCTGTGTTGGATTCGTATACTCGTCGCCAGTTATTGTGTTCCTAACACAGATGAAACTGCACACAGGGAGGTTAAAGTAACAGTGACCTCAGTCTTTATTAAGGCACTCCAGAGTGCGGAACAGGCCTTAGGGGCCGGCTTATATACAGTGCTCCCAAGGGATGCTGGGATCCCTTGGGACTTCAGGAGATGCGTTCCCTGGTGGCGTAACATGGGAGTGCATGCTTTACAGATACACAACAAGGAGTATTCGTGCATTTTGAGTGAACTCCCATGTCAGTTTTCAGCACAACTGGGGCATGTGCCTTATGTGGGGGAGAGATGTCATGAGCCACCTTATCGCAGAGTATGTGGGGCTGCTCTGCTAGTCAAAGATCAAAGAAAAACATTTAAATACATCCATTTTGAATTGGTCACTTTCCCAATGATGATTGTCAAAGAGAAACTAGTCCTTGTTCATTTTAGTGATCACAGCACCCAAGATAGAACACCTCCTGCATGCAGGTGTACATCGCAGTGGTGAAATTCTACTGGATGACATCATCCTGTCAGTGCCACATCTTTCTGTGATAGAAGTGGTCAGATATAAAAATGCTCACTCCAACTTCTGACAAACCGACAAGTAAAGGGCAGAGACCCCATGCACCTCAAATTCTGGCCTACCTGCCCAGTTAATGTCACTACTGCATTCAGATCACCCAAGGTTTTCAATATTGAAAATTATTAGCAGCAATGAACCTGCTTAATATGAAGTTAAGTTAGTTAGTTGTTGAAGGGGGAGAAAGAAAGAAGAAAGACTTACATTTATATAGTGCCTTTCACAACCTCAGGATGTCAATGAAGTAATTTTTGAAGTGTAGTCGCTGTTTTATGTCGGAAACGTGGCAACCAATTCGCACACAGCAAGTTCCCACAAACAGCAATGTGATAATACCAGATTATCTGTTTTGGTGATGTTGATTGACAGATAAAAATTGGCCAGGACACCAAGGATAACTCTGCCTGCTCTTCTTCAAAATAGTGCCATGAGATCTTTTATGTCCACCTGAGAGAGCAGGCAGGGTCTCGGTTTAATATCTCATCGAAAGACGACATCTCCAGCAGTGCAGCACTGCCTCAGCACTGCACTGGAGTGTTAACCTAGATCTTTGTGCTTTTGAACCCACAACCTCTGACTCAGAGGTGAGAGTGCTATCCACTGAGCCACAGCTGGTGTTTAATTGATGGTGAGAAATAAAGCATTTTAAAATGCAGACAAATGTTGAGACTAGCCTCTGAGAAAAAGAATGAGCATCATCTCCTAGGAGACTGCAAATTCTTTCAGCTGTCCTTTTATGGATGAGGAACTGATGTAGAATAAAATGTTAAATGCTCATTTAGCAGGATACACAGACAAAGCAAGAGCCAATTAAAGATCTATTTCTAAATTTCCCTGAGGGTTCAGTGAGTCAAGTGAGTAGCTGAGCCATAGAGATAAAAAGAGATTCCTGGTTCAATCCCTGGTCCGTATTGAGTTAGTTGACCTCAGCTGGGTGGCAGCAATGACTCTGCAATTGGCTTCAGTGCCTCTAAGGGAGCAAAAATCAGTCTTGGTTCCTGCTCTTGATGGTTATTGAGCAAAGCCTGCATGTGAATGCGTTGATATCGGAAAAATTAAGCTCAAATGAGATATCTTCTAAGGCACTCAAATGAAGAATGGCCTTTGTTCTCTATTGCAACGACTTTGGGAACTGAGGCAATGGGGAAAGAAATGGTTGCACATGAGGCTGACTAGATAACTTAGTAAAATGCAGGCTATACTACACACCCTCTAAATATCCTTCTGTACGTGTGGGGCAAAATAGAAGTGTGTCTTTGTAGGAATACTTACCAGTAAGTTCAAAGGAAGCATCATTTGATTTAGACTGCCTTACTCAGTTTTACAGTAACAATGTTAGAAGGAACAGTTTCCGATGGGCTTAATCACTGAAGATAGTCACAAATTGTGCAAATCACGCTAGTTTATTGCTGAAGAAAAATAATAGTTATGTCCCAGGGAAGCAGATTAAGTGTCATTAGCTGTTTTTCCGGACTGTGTGAATTAGATTGTTTAATCTTTGTTACCTCTAGACTTGGCTATTCCAACGCACTCTTGGCTGGCCTCGCACGCTCCACCCTACGTAAACTTGAGGTAATCCAAAACTCGGCTGCCCATGTCCTAACTTGCACCAAGTCCCGCTCACCCATCACCCCTGTGCTTGCTGACCAACATTGGCTCCTGGTGATGCAACTTTAAAAGTCTCATCCTTGTTTTCAAAATGCTCCATGGCCTCGCCCCTCCCTATCTCTATAATCTCCTCCAGCCCCACAATGGCCACCCCTCCTCCACCACCCACCCCCCGAGATATCTGCGCTTCTCTAATTCTGGTCTCTTGCTCATTCCTGATTTTAATCGCTCAACCTTTGGTGGCTGTGCTTTCAGCTGTCTAGGCCCTAAGCTCTGGCATTTCCTCACTAAACCTCACTGCCTCTCTGCCTCTCTTTCCTCCTCTAAGATGCTCCTTAAAACCTACCTCTTTGACCAAACTGCCCTAATTTCTCCTTATTTGGCTCGGTGTCAAATTTTGTTTAATAACTATGCTGTGAAGTACCTTGGGACATTTTACTATGTTAAAGGTGCTATATAAATTGTTGTTGTTTTGTTGTTAAGTGTAATTATCTGACTTATGTTGTGTCCATATTAAAAGATCTACTGGTACCTACCACTTAATATAAAATCAGGAACTGTTTGTAGCAGTTTCTACAAGGTAAGAAGAAAGAACTTTATGTGCCCAGAATATCTCAACATGCTTCATAGTCAATGACTTGCCCTTGAAGTATAGTCACTGTTATTTTGTCGGCACACATGTTTAATGTCTGATAGCCGTATATTTTTGATGGTGTTTCATTAATGATGTGAAAGGAGCCAGTTGATCATTTTTCAGACAATGTGTATTTGCCTTCTCAGTAGCATCCAGGGATTGTTTTTTAAAACTATGTTTCAATGGGCTCAATTTTCCCCAGTATTTGCGCTGCTTTTTTGGCCTAACTTAAAAATTCCCAGTTTCCCCAATCAATTTGCACCAGTGTAACTCAGATGGTTACGAATTTTTTATGTCAGTTTTTTTTTCAGCCAAAGGGACATAACCAGCCACCTACGCCACTTCTGGTCATTTAGGGAAGTTTGGCCAGCTGAGAGTTACTTCAGTTCTGATTAGGCCAGCGTATGCGGCCTGTCCTGAAAAACCTTCCCTAGAGTTAAGGAAATCGCACAGGCAAGGAAAGCGGCACAGCAGATGCCCGGACACACTGAAAGAGAGAGAAGAGAGAGAGAGAGAGTGAGAGGGAGAAAGAAGAGAGAAGAGAGAGAGAGAAGAACGAAGAGAGGAGAGGAGAGGAGAGGGGAGAGAGAGAGATAGAGACAGAGAGAGAGAAAGAAAGAAGAGAGAAGAGAGAGAGAAAGAAGAGAGAAGGGAGAGAGAGAGAGAGAGAAAGAAGAGAGAGAGAGAGCCAAACCTGTGACCGGACCGGACAGCCTTTGGGCGGGGTTGGAGGTAAGTTGCTGCTATGTGTTTTTCAATTCTTTTAATGTGTTGGGAGGTAGCTGTATGCTTCACTTTGCAGTCTCAGCTCATATTGTGTTCCTGGTTACAATGGCAGCCCGATCTTTTTGGTGCAGATCAAGGCTCCGCCCCCCTCGGGTTAGGCCACACCAAAATGAAGAGATCCAACGGGGAAACTTACAACACTTTTTTTTTGCCCACAAAATATCGGGCGTAACTCTTCAGGGAAGCCAAAGAAATGCTTTGGGGAAAATTGAGCCCATTATTCTGAAATTTTATGCAATTGTTCCTCTGCTCATGATTGATACCATTATTTTTTTTAAGCGTGAAGTATGCTCAAACTGGTGCCTTGAACTTAAATAAAGGTAGTTACAAAGGTATGAAGGCAGAGTTGCCTTCAAAGCAATGGCAAACATTTAAGGAGATATTTCATATCTCTCAACAAAGATATATTCCAATGAGAAACAAAGACGCTCAGAGAAGGATAAACCATCCCTAAATAACTAAGGAAGTAAAGGATGGTATCAAATTGAAAACAAAGGCATACAATGTTGCGCAGAACAGTGGAAGGCCAGAGGATTGGGACATTTTTAGAAATCAGCAAAGGACGATAAAGGCTGAGAAGAGAGCATATGAGAGTAAACTAGCGAGAAATATAAAAACAGACAGTAAGCACTTCGACAGGTATATAAAAAGGAAACGAGTAGCTAAAGTTAACTTTGGTCCCTTCGAGGATGAGACTGGGGAATTAATAATGGGGAACAAGGAATGGCGGAAACTTTGAACAAATATTTTGTATCGCTCTTCATGGTAGAAGACACTAAAAACATCCCAATAATTGTTAATCAAGGAGCTATTGGGTGGGGGGGGGTGGGGGGAATTTAAAACAATCACTATCTCTAGAGATAAAGTACTAGACTAAAGGTGGACAAGTCCCTTGGATCTGATGGCCTGCATCCTAGGGTCTTAAAAGAAATGGCTGCAGCGATAGTGGATGCATTGGTTGCAATCTACCAAAATTCCTTGAATTCTGGAGAGGTCCCAGTGGACTGGAAAACCACAAATGCAACGCCCCTATTTAAGGAGGGAGACAGAAAGCAGGAAACTATAGACCAGTCAGCCTAACATCTGTCATTGGGAAAATGCTGGAGTCCATCATTAAGGAAGTAATAGCAGGACATTTAGAAAATCATAATTCAGCCAAGCAGAGTCAGCATAGCTTTATGAAAGGAAAATCATGTTTGACAAATTTGCTGAAGTTCTTTGAGGATGTAACGAGCAGGGTGGATAAAGGGGCACCAGTTGATGTCGTATAGTTGGATTTCCAGAAAGCATTCGATAAGGTGCCACATAAACGGTTAATGCACAAGATAAGAGCTCACGGGGCTGGGGGTAATATATTCGCGTGGATAGAGGATTGGCTAAATCTGGTTGGCAAACTATAACTAGTGGGGTGCCACAGGGATTAGTGCTGGGGCCTCAAATATTTACAATCTATATTGGATGAAGGGACCGAGTGTAATGTAGCCAAATTTGTTGTTGATACAAAGATAGGTGGGAAAGCAAGTTGTGAGGAGGACACAAAGAATCTATAAAGGGATATAGATAGGCTCAGTGAGTGGGCAAAAATTTGGCAGATGGAGTATAATGTGGGAAAATGTGAGGTTATCCGCTTTGGTAGGAAAAATAAAAAAGCACATTACTATTTAAATGGGGAGAGATTACAAAAGCTGCAGTACAGAGGGATCTGGGGGTTCTTGTACATGAAGCACAAAAAGTTAGCATGCAGGTACAGCAAGTAATCAGGAAAGCAAATGGAATGTTGACCTTTATTGCAAGGGGGATGGAGTATATAAGCAGGGAAGTCCTGCTACAACTATACAGGGTATTGGTAAGAACATACCTGGAGTACTGCGTACAGTTTTGTCTCCTTATTTAAGGAAGGTTATACTTGCATTGGAGGCAGTTCAGAGACAGTTCATGAGGTTGGTTCTTGAGATAAAGGGGTTGTCATATGAAGAAAGGTTGAGCAGTTTGGGCCTATACTCATTGAAGTTCAGAAGAATGAGAGGTGATCTTATTGAAACATTTAAGATTCTGAGGGGGCTTGACAGGGTAGATGCAGAGAGAATGTTTCCCCTCATGGGGGAATCAAGAACTAGGGAGAATAATTTCAGAATAAGGGTTCGTCCATTTAAGACAGAAATGAGGAGGAATTTCTCCTCTGAGAGGGTCGTGAATCTTTGGAATTCTCTACCCCAGGGAGCTGTGGAGGCTGGGTCTTTGAATATATTTAAGGTGAAGATAGACAGATCTTTGAATGATAAAGGAGTCAATGGTTATCAGGATCAGGCAGAGAAGTGAAGTTGAGGCCAGGATCAAATGGCCTTCTCCTGCTCCTGTTTCTTATGTTCTAAAAAGGAATCTCCACAGAGCATGAATGCATTTGTTCTTTATTGTGTCATATGATATGTTCCAAATATCATCACTACTATAAATTGTTTTAGTGGAAATAATTTTTATATTTTAGACTGTACTTGCCTGATGAAACATTTAGAACATAGGCTGGGATTGAATATACCTGGTCACCACCACCCACCACTAACTGTCACTTGAGTAAAATGACTTGGAAATAGTCCAGGACCTGAATACCTGGTCTATGCTTGGACTTCCCACATGTTCTTGTAAGGAACGGAACCTCTGCAAACCCCTTCACAAGGCCATTGATGTGGAGGAGCTGGAGTCTCCCTATGTTGGGAGTTCGCGCTTACCTGGCTCATATGGGACCAAGCATTTTCCTGAAGATCAGTATGCCCAGTGAGATGAGTCATAGTGGCCTCCAGTAGGATGCAAATGGACCTGGCAGGACATCCAGCTCAGAGAAACGACTTTGGCCCCTGAACATATGCCCAGCAATGGGTTCAGCGTCGGAGAGTGGGTGTGATCCTGGCATAACTGCTGAGATCACAGCCTACTGATTTCTGGGCCCTCCATGATTAAAAAGCTCAGGGCCCGAAATTGGTGGACTTAGTGTCTGCTGCTGCTGAGTTTCCTCGGCGGTCTCCCTTCCGAGCGAGTTTGGTGGCGGCCTCCTGCCAGCAGGGAGAGAAGACCGCTGGGTACCGTCCGCTGACGTCTGCCGGCGTGTGTCGGTGTGCAGAAGAGTCCTCCTGCACGCTGCATTCCCAGTTTGGGCCGGGCGGTCCTCCGCTGCTGCAAGGGAAAAGACTGCTGCGTGGAGGCAGGACTAACCTCAACGGTAAGTGTGAAGCCCTGCAAAAAATGGTTAGTCCACTTTTCTTTTTTTTTTGCAGGGATTCAGGTGGATGGGGGTCCCCTGAAGGATTTCTATTGTTTTTTTATGTTTTGAACATTTTTTATTTCATCAGTTTCCCCCTCCCTGGGTCTGACTCAATCCTCGCCGGTACTTTGCCGAGGATCGCATTTGCCACTGAGAATGGGAGCTATTGCCTGCTGCCGCCCCGACTCGGCGCATAAGTCCGATTTTTGCCGCCGGGTGGTCTTGCCCAGATTTTTCCACGAAACTTCCGCCCAAAGTACCGTCAGGATCTCAGCGGTCCTTTGGACAGTACTTGGGTGGAACTTAGCTTTCACCAAACTCGGGTCCTCAAACTGTGGGAATGCAAGAAAGATTGTTCTAAGGAATGATGACTTTCACCATCTGGTTTCACCAGCACATTTTAAACAATCAAAAACAGACCATTTGGGTAGGTGTTCTAATTCATTTGTATAATCCTATAGAAATCGATAACAAATCATATAAAATAAGTACAAGATACTTCAGATTTTTAGCTAGAATATGTGCCTGTAAACTTAAGAAATCTAATTTCCAAATTGTTTTGAAAGATGTATTAACATAATTTATGGAAAGCCTGGTGTTACTTTTAGTTACCAGTTGCATTGTTTTGTGGATGTTCATTGATTAACATCTCTGACTGCCTTTGAAAAGGAGGAAACATCCTCTTGAGGGCTTTCCAGGTGGCCCCTTAATGGATACTAAAGGTTCTTTAATTCACCACATCAGACTGGTTTAATGATTCCTGAACAACACCATAAGATGAGTCACTAAGTACATTTTTATTAGCACAGACTCCACTTGTTGAAAATAGAATTGCATTTGCAAATGCTTTCCAATATATGGTTTAACTATTAGGTTTAAAAAAATAATTTTGGTCTGTGAGTCAACCCTGAATGACAGTTCATTTTTCTCAGTAAGATTTTATCAAACCTACGGCCTAGTGGGATTGTACGGGTTCATTGCATCATTTTCTGTGTCAAAACTGATAAGAGACAATTTGTCCCTTCTGACAGAGAGCCCCCCTCTGAGGTTGAAGCTGTTAACTTAAACTGACTGCCTGATTTCATTATGGCATATATTTTGCCTTGACTCTCTTCTCCCTGCAGCACATTAGCTCAACAAATTAACATCGTAATTGGCTCTTAACTATTTATCAATGTGGAAAGAGATTGCAAACATGGAACTGGAGGTATTCCTAAGAGAAAAGTAGAAAATCAACCTGACAATCAGCTTTATTTGTGAATTTGCATCCAGTTGTATTTAAAGCTAACGAAAAATATTTTCAGTTTTAATTAATATTTTCCTTGGAATAAGACCTAGATTGGAATGTAGTTCTTATCTGTTTTTATTTATGTTTTTCTGCTGGGAGGAGGTCTCCTGAAATTAGTTTTGTGCACATGGTAGATAGCAGCTTAAGAATGGTCTGGAAAAATTCCTCCAATCCTGTCTCGACTACATCATCAAAAGGAAAGTGATATTTAGAATTTTTATATGCAATTTTTTCTCTCTGCCGACTGTGTGATTGCAGCTTCCGGGCATCCCAGATTAAAATCTAGTCTATCCACGCTCTCTCTCCATTTTCTCTGGTCTCTTAATTGCCTGTCTCCTGATTCTTCGCACCTCCACTGCATTTGGATTCTCTACTATTTCCAGCATTACTTCAATCTAATTTCAAGTCCGTGCTCTTAAAGTTTCTTGTATCCCTGTCCACCAATCAGGAATGAATGAAGGGTGTTTAAAACTATTGATTCGTCTTAATTTTAAAATATAATCGTACAATTGTTGCCAATATTAAATTCCAAAAGGATGTTTAACTATACTACCAGTAAAATAAAATACATGTCAAATTATTTGTCTTTTTGTAATTCCATTTGCTTTTGGCTAAAGTTTTTTTTAATAAAACTGAAAAATGAACGTGGAGAACCTTGCGAATACTATGCTAAATAAAGTTATATTGGGGCTGAATTTGCGGCCCCTATGAACGGTACAAGATGTGCACGCGCCCGTGAGGACCTCGCAAGTTCCGGGTTGAGGCATGCACTGCGCAAGCCCTGAAACCCGGAACCTGCGATCTGTCAAGAATCCTCTTGACCGATTGTACGAATCTGAAAGAAAAGGGCCTCCACAGATGGAGACTTGGGTTATTTGCCCACCTTCTGCCCAGTGAAGGCCCTTGAAATTCTTACGCCTGGTAAAAGCAGGTGTGAAGCCTGCTTAAAAAAATAGAAAAATAAAATATTATCACTCATTTATATATTAAAAACCCTGTCCAATAAGATAAGTTTATCCTTAGCCATGTTAAAACATATAATTTTTTTTCAAAAAATTAAGTTTTGTTTAAAATATTTAATTAAATGGCATTTTAATTAATTTTAAACATGTACTTTTACATTTTTTTTTATTTCATGTGTTCATGTATTTTTTAAGTGACCCCCATTCATACTTATGGTGATTCCGTACATATGGAATCACCGTAAGAATGAATGGAGATTCCCTTCTTTTATTGATTGGACAAGCCCACGTGATCCCAGCGGTGCTAGCGAACCACATTCGCCCTGGGATATGTGGGCCTCTATGCAGGTCTACAGATAGAGGCCCAGAACCTCCGGGACCATCAGGTCAGTGCGTAGACTTTTTACAGGTCGGAGGCATCCGTCCGCGGGAAGCCTCCGACCGCAATTTTTACACCATTTTATATTTCATTCGCCTCCTTCTGACTGGTAAAATACACCAAAATCATTTTACTTTATCATTCCTAAAGGGAAAGATATTATAAGCAAAATTAATCATTTGCTGTTCTACTGGATTGATGGTCCGAAGTCAATAAGATATTCACATCTACTAGCAACTGTGCTCAACAACATTTATCTAACTCACCATTGACTTTTTAAATGTTCTTAAAAATAAGAGGGTTGAGTGAAATATCATGATGAGATGTCACTGACTGTATTCATTGCTTTTTCTGCTTGCTGATAAGTATCTGTCCTTCATATGCATGATATATTTGTTGCCTTCTGTACCCATCCCATTGTGGTTGTAATATTAAAAAGTGAGGCAATCAATCTCTTGTAAAATAGATATGCTCTTTATTGTTGTATTTGTCCAATAAAATATCTAATCCAGAACAATTTAAATAATAATTTATAAAAATACTTTTAAAAGGTATATTGTCTACTTAGAAAATCAAACATCAGATTGTAAGAAATCAGGTATCTACTTTGCATAGAAAGGCTCCTGTAATCTTTCGAAAAATGATTGATTAGTTGGCTGTTGCATGTGGTTTTGTCATTGATCCACTGGTGCAACCTATGTTAACCTTGCATTAATATGAGCAGCTGGTGCTCATTGCTCTCATCACCTCCCTCCTCCTTATCTTCCTCCTCCTTCTTCTGCTCAGAATCACAGAATCATCCACAAACAATCTGTGCTCTGTGTCTTGTTCCTCCTGCAGGTCCAAACCTCGCTGCTGCGCAATGTTGTGCAGAGTGCAACTCACCACGCCCATTCTCCACACCCTGGCTGGTGTGTGCTGAAGGGCGCCTCCAGATCTGTCTAGGAACCTGAAGCACATCTTCAGCATAATGATGGCTTGTTCGATCACACACCTGGAGGCCTTATGGCATTCATTGTAGCACTGTTGGGTGTCCCCCTCCCCTTTTATAGGGAGCACTTGTAAAATATGGAATTTTAATGCCCTAAAAAAAAACACAAAAAAAACCTACAAAAAAAGAGGGCTGTTATAAGTGTCTGGAGTGTCTCCCAGATCGGGGGGCACTCGATCTAATGTTTATTTTGTACTCCCCAAAAAGAATTGTAGCACTGTTGAGTTTCATTGGTCAGGTTTCTGATTGGGTGTCATCACCAAAGTTTGTAGTGGGTGTCCCTTGTCCACTTGCAGCCACTCATTAAATGTGCCTGCAGGACCAAAGAGGTCGGGAAGCTTGGACTGCTGCAGCTTGGACAATAGAATCATTGCAGCTCCCTGGCAATCTTGTGCAGACCTGCTGAAATATATTTTTGTGATTGCACATTGATGGAGTGGAAGCCCTTGTGGTTCATGATTACCTCTGGTTGATCTGTGGGTGCGTGGATTGCAATGTGTGTGCACTCAATGATGCCTTGCACCTGTGTGAACACCAGCGGTAGATCCGGGCCCATAAAAGGAGTGGCGAGCAGCGTGGAGGCATACTACTCCAGGGAGCAGCACGAGCTGCAACAGCAGTGAAGAGTGACATCATCAAGGACCAGGTCTGTGATTGGAGCGTGGGCAGGTACAGCAGGAGCGGCAAGGTCAGGACGAAGGAGCAGCAAGAGATTGTGGAGGGATGTGATCGGGGCCCAGGAGAGGCACGAGTTCAGGGCCAGGGGCCCAGGGGCAGCACGGGCCAGCCCACACTGCGATATGTGTGTGTACTTGATCCATGCAGCAGAGCTGGTCTCCAGTCGTCTTGGTTAACCCTTGCCACTGGACCAAGACCTAGCTCTGTCAAGCCCGTGTGGTGACTGGTGGGCAACGGCCACCCTACGTTAAAAAAAATCCATGCACAGGCATTTTCCATCCTTCAGGATGTAGTTCAGGACCTGGAATTTTAGATCCTTCATTGGAACACTTGTGAACTTATCCTTTTTTAGCGCGGAAGCAAGTCATCCTTGTTTTGAGGGACTGCCTATGATTGCACCTATGTGAAGCCAGCCAGAGCCGTTAATCCATAAACATAATTGCTGGCCCGGGCTAACAACCCATCAGTCACCTGTCTTATGTCATTTGTGGCCCGCCGACTGGGAGATTCTGGATATGTCTCCAGGAGAACCTTGGAAGGATCCGGAGTTGAAACAGTTAAGGATGGTGGTCACTTTGACAGCCATTGGTAAAGCATGGCTACCAGGTCCAGCAGGGAGCAGGTCTTCTTCTAGGAGCCTGAGGATACCTACTACCACCTGAAGTGATAACTTGAGCCTCCTGACAGACTGCTGGTCTGAAATGTCACAAAAGTCAGCGTCTGCCTGTACACTCTATGTTGTGGATAGTGCCTCCTGCGAATTGCATCACTCTGCTGCTCCCCTCTCGCTCTGCTGTCCAGCTGCAGGTCTTTCAACAGCTGCTGGCGCTGGTGCTGATCATATTGCTCCTTATATGAGGTCCAATCTAAAGCAGCCGAGGCCCCACCCATCACAAGACCTCCAAGTGTAGAAAGTGAACTCTCAGCAAAAGTACTGTGAATAATCCTTTCCCCACCAGTGGCTAAGAAAGCAGCGGTGAGTACTGAGTATTTATTGCAGTAATTCCATGAGCTGTAATCAGCCTCCTCAATTGCTGGTATGTTCTCACCTTGCTTTCAATGGTGAGTTTCAGAAGTCTGGGAAAACCAGTGATGTCACATTAAACTTAAAACTGTGTTGAAATCTTGTTCTCATTGAGCAATTACCATATGTTAATAGGTAACCCACCTTTCATCGAGGGGGCAACCAGCCTAACGTGCCCACGGAAGTCAGTCGGTTGGAGATGACTTCCCGACGTGCTTGCATTTTTGTCGGATTTAATCCCCACCCGCACCCACATTCTCTTCCCCCATTAACACTCTGCAGTATTATCCTCCACTAGAGCCACCCTCGTCTAATCTCACAACTACTCAGTCCCATAACCTTTAATAGTTTGTTTCAAAAGAATTTGTAGGCTCTGCTTCAGTAATTCCAAATTCTCACCAGGAATGTTTTTTTAACCCCCTGAAGGATTTTGGACTGTTCAATATGAACTTTTAGTACAGGTACCTGTTTTTAAGGAATACTAAAAGAATGGGCTTGAAACCCTGGATTACTTGGTAACAGAGCAGAATTTGGTTGAAAGTATAGACAACAAAGAAAAGAACATAAAATCATTAAGAAAAACATTGGCTGCTAAATGGTCATTCTAGAAGGATTCGTTTAGATGGGCTGACTGGCCTTTCCGATCTGTATCAGAGAAAAGTTGATGCAGAGTGGGATTTTTCCATCCAATTTAAAAAAAAAAGTAATTCAACTAAGCTGAACTATAAAAACACGTCCAAATGGGATTTATACAGATGCTGAGAATTGTATATTGCACTGCTGCCAACATGCAAGATTATCGAATTGCAGTAAGTCACGCCGGTTTGTGTTTAGGGATAAGTGTATTTTGGATTCCATACTAACATGTCTTTTGTAATAATGTGCACGCTGCTTTTGATTTGAACTGAAAATTGTTTATTGGCTGCAAACCAAACCTTGCATAATTTGTTTTTTTTATAAACCAAACTTGTACCAAAGGGGAAATATTCAGGAATGATTCAATTGCAAGTAAACCGAATGGCCCTGAAATTCTATACTGTTTTTTGCAGGTCTGCTTTCTTAAATGGGGGCAAGTACTTTTTCTGGCCTGCAGCTTAGGATGGAAGGCGTTTCCACCAGTCCATTGTCTCAAAATCTCCCCCGGATTATTTCAAGCAGCCACAAGAGATCTCTAATATAAGCCAGGGTGCAGTTCAGCTGTGTATTCATCAGGTGACTGTCACAGGCAGACTGCTTTGTCCTGGATGGTGTTGGGCTCCTTGAGTGATGATGAAGCTGTTCCCATCCAGGCAAGTGGAGAGTATTCCATCACACTCCTGTCTTGTACCTTGTAAGTGGTGGCAAGACTTTGGGGAGTCAGGAGGTGAGTCACTCGCCACAGATCTGCTCTGCTCTAATAGCCATAGGCATGTATATGGCTGGTTCAGTTGAGTTAGTAATCCCCAGGGTGTTGACGGTGGGGGATTTGGTGATGGTAATGCCATTGAATGTCAAGGGGAAGTGGTTAGACTCTCCCTTGTTGGAGATAGTCATTGCCTGGCACTTGTGAGGCATGAATTTACTTGCCACTTATCAGCCCAAGCCTAGATGGTTGTCTAAGACTTGCTGCATGTGGGCATGGACTGCTTTAAATGTAAAAAATATTAAAAAAGAACAATGAAATTTGAAACCTGTGGAATGATGCAAAACCTGCAATATAACTGTAATATAAAAATATTATACAGCTAGCAACTATTCAAGGGTCAGTTTGTGAACCATCAGTTCAAAGATCAACAATTGCACCCCTTTAGAGAGATTGTCATGTAAACGGAGTGACTTCACTGCATGTGAGACCAAATCAGAAACTTAGTAAATATATGTAAGCTCCACATAATATTATGATTAATGTGTGAAAATTAGGTTCTTTCCTTGAAAGAAATGCGATAAATGTCGAACAAGTTTTTTTTTGAAGTTGTGTGTGTGTGTGTATATATATATATATAAATCCATTAACCTCAACATATTCTCCATGGAGCCAAATCAAATTACATAGTTCTCAATTTCTGTATTCAGGCAAGAATGAACTTAAGAGCACAGCTTATTGACCGATATTGTTTAACAAAATCAGACTGAACAGGGTCTAGAGTAATGGCAAGTGGTTTATTTAAGCCCAGAAGGGCTTTTCCGCAATTAGATCTAAAGCTGGCTTTTTATTACTCCTGTGTAATGAACTAGAGTGTTAATGCATTTCGTTTTCAGCTTCATTGTGTTTTTTCTCTCTCTATCCAAGGTTTTAAATACCAAAACCTCTTGAGGAATGAACGTGGATTTACAAAACATTTAACGTGGCTGGTGTCTAATGCCACCTGATAACAGGTTATGGCAGAAGTAGGTGACACAGCTGAAATATGGACTGTTTTTTAAAAAATTGGCCATTCTTATTTGTATTCTGTGTGTCACACATTCATTGTGTTATTACACCTGAAAAATAGCAGTATACTGATGCTGTACTACAAAAATAGTTTATTCAATACAAACACCCAGACCATAGCAGAAATGATAGTGTTGAGAACAATCATCATGCTTGAGCAGCAGATTATAGTGCATGTTTTATATCCCCTTTGGAGCAGCTAAATTATATGCAGTAAACCATTCAAAATTGTTTGCATTGCTAAGGGAAAAAAAAAATTTTTCATGATACATTGTTGATATTGGTAAAACATAAGCTGATTCGATTAAAGGAAACGGCAAACTTTTTTCCACTATAAGCATAATAAATTCAAAGAATTTGGAATATGTAGAACACACACAATACTTTTAAATCCTGAGAGTCACCATCATATCTGTTGCTAGGCTGCACACTTGGATTTGTAGATATCAATTAACATGGATATTTTTGGTTTTGTATTGGCTTATCCAAGTGGTTTTGGTATCACCTACATCTTCCTGGCGTGGTTCAGGAAAAGGAGTGAAAAACATGCATGTAAATGTGCAGATCAGGTTGACTTGTGGACAGTTTTATGAAATTAATTTTTTTTCTCTGCTTTTCAGAACTATAATAAGGGGTGCAGTGTATATGATAGTCATTGATGGTACTTGGACAACAGTCAGGACAGATTTAATGAGGTAGATGGACTGGAGACAATGGGGGGAAAATTTGCATCGTTTGCGCCTCCCGTTAGCTGGGGCACTAATGGGGCGCAAATGATTTCTCGCCCAGGGGCAAGACCAGCAGTGCCCCACTCCCACCAGTAGTGTCCCAGGATGCTGCGCTGGCGATGATGACGTCATTGCCATGCGCAGCGACTCATTTTCACCCCGCGGTGGAAATTGAACAGCGCCCAGTGAGGCCACCGTGGGTGAGGTCAGCGCCAGCTTTGCGGGCCGCGAACCGGGCCACATTCCGCTCATGGCTGAAAATGAAAGGGGAGGCCATTTTCTTTTCCCGACTGACTTACCGGTCCGGCCTATCGTGGTCTATTTTGCGTGGTCCATGTCGTGATGGTGCAGCCCGGTACTCCGCTTCAGTGCTGGAGTGTGGCCATGGCACCCCGCATCCCCGGTGGCCTATGTGGAAATGTATTTTTTATCTAAGCTGATACCATACGGTATTTGTGTGCCCTTTGCAATACATATATAACAAAATGGAGTCCTGGTCCTTCCAGAACTTTCTGCATAAAAGCAGTCAGCTTGCATAAACAGCTAAACCTGCTTTGAGATGGCTGATGGCCATCAGACAGCTAGGAGACAAGTCATGCTGAGACAAGTACCCCCCCCCCCCCCCATGGTGCTCTCCTATTGTCTATATGACACCAGTTCCATGCCACCCCACCCTTTTCAAAGTACTCAAACCACCAGCCATTATCTCTTGTAGAGACCTCATCCATTTGATGCAAACAGGTAACTGACTAGGAAACTGAACAATCCTGACACAATGCAAGACAGGTAATAGCTCATTACCACACTCTCATGGAGTAATGGCCGGCTGGCCAACTAATAACCCTGACAAAAGGAAATATCTGGAAACCATGTCAGGACAAGGATGTATTAATTAACTCTTTATCTGTATTCACTGACTGCGAGACAGAGCCAATACACAGGGAGAGGCCATAACTTGGGTTTTACTGTATAAATATCTCGTGAAACTGTACCATTTTGGAGGTGTTAACTTAGCCATTGACTGAGTGTGACCTGCCCCTTGCTAGCAAGTAAATTAAAGAAACTTCTGCCGGAGCTGAAAGTGTCGGAGTCATTTATCGGAGGTCGAGATTTCGACAGTTACTTCTTGGAGGTTCCACCGAGATGCATACTCTCTGTCCTGTGAGTAAAACGGATACAGGCATAGTGCCTCTCCAGTGAAAGGCTTCAGTGGCCAAAACAAGGGGAGCCTTTTGCTCACAAGAAGGTTTCTTCACTGTTGAATCGCATATGTAATCTGTTGTCCACAGGGGAGGTACTGCAATCTACAAGACTCAACATTTAAAAGCTAAAGTTATTTTTTTTTTAACCATTTCTTTCTCAGCTTGCAAGCAGAAGAGAACGGGTTCTGAAAAAATCTCGAAACAGCCCGGGGAAGGTTTCAGTAGGTAAGGTAGAAACAGCGCTAGTCGATCGAAAAAGGTTCCTGAAGGTTCTTATGTGATAAGATTAGAAAATAAAGCGCTAATCGATCGAAGGTTCTTATGTGATAAGAGTTAGGGTATGGAACCATAAGTTTTATCAGTTTTATAAGTTTTATTAGGATAAGTTAAGGACTCGGTCTGTTGTGGCGTACAACGCAGACTGAGAATTGATTATTTGTTTAGATAGAGTGTAAGGTTATGATTTGTGTACTCGCGTGAATATTGTTTGTCCTAGTTGCCCTTGTTATACTGTCGGTGTGCAATACCTTTGTGCGTCATTGCCATTAGAGAAACGGGAAGAGTCACTAGGGAAAATTGTGATTCGGGAAAAAAAAACAAGGATTGATTAAGAAAAGAAACAGTAACTGATTGATCAACTACGGTTGGTTCGTGCCAACATATCTCACACACCCAGACTGAGCCTGAATTAAGAGCCTTTTCAAGGTCACGTAACGGCCAGGAGAAGTGGGTGTAGAGAACTCGGTTGGCCGAAAGGATTGTGAGATCTGAAACTGTGGAAAATCTTAATCATCCAGAATGGGGGCTGGAGCAAGTAAACCACCACCAAAAGGGACCCCAGCCCATTTTATGCTCCAGAATTGTGGTCAGTCTTCAATTGACCACCTAAGAGAATGGGTAAAATGGACTAAGGGTGAAAACAGGCCATTTCCCACCCGATGGTTCATTTAATTTAGAGAGAATAACCTGTCTAGAAGAATGCCTTATAGACAGAGACCCAGGTAGAAGAGGGGAACAAAAAGTGAATTGGTCGGCGTTTGGAGATTGGAAAAGGGAAGCTGAGGAACAACACGAGAAGAGCCTAAGAGTTAGCAAGCAGTGTACTAGAGGGAGAAAGCAGGGGGATGAACGGGTAGAGCAGGTGAATCGCCCTCAACAAAGCAAACATCCATCTATTATGGTTGCTAAAGAGACAAAGGCACACTCACCAAGTGCCCCTAAAGGTTGGGAAAAGGATGAGGAATGGGACGATGATTGGACTCCCTACAGCCATCGACCACCGCGTATGTTCCACTCCCGGGGGGTGCTCCAGGCCAACAAGGAGGAGACGATCCTCGGGTTGGAGCACAGGGAAATGGGGTAACACCCGCTCCCAACGATGCAGGTGAGGCGGCAGGAAAAATAGATCAGTCACAAGGGAATCAATACCATGACGGCCCTGCAGGTGGCACACAAAGTCTTACCCGTGGACAAGGGCCCGGTGCCCTGGAGCCATCATCATCTGCATACCCAGTAAGACTTTTTCCCAGTCCACTCTCTGGGGGGGCTCCGGTCCCTATTTATCGATCATGGTCACCAAGTGAGTTAAGAATAATTGTGGAAGGATTGGCAGACCCTAAAACCAATATTGAAAAGGCCATAGACCAGTTAAAAGTGATCATCTTGTGCCACGAACCCAGTATATTAGATGGTCTAATCTTACTGAAAGCATGGCTAAAGGACACAAAATTTGCCGAACTTGAGATAAAATTCAAAAATTTAAAAACCCATCGAGAGGCTCCAGATGCAGATCCCAGCAAGAAGCCAGGAGAGGGGTTCTGGGAAAGATGTTGGGAAGCCTTGCATTCGGTGTTCCCAAGGAAAACTAATTGGTCCAAAATTATGGAAACTACACAAAGAAAGGAGGAGGGTGTTGAGGATTATGTAGAAAGAGTGCGAGAGATCATGAACCAATGTTCAGGCATGAAAATAGAGGAGGTAGAAGCTCCTATGATCAGCGTCGTGGTAAACGGGCTACGACCCGAACTCAGAGATCCCTTTAAACTAGTTTGTCTCGGATGGCGACAGGAATCGCTATCCAAGGTTGTATCTATGTTAAAGAACATACAAGAGCGAAATAGAGAATCTAAAAGCAAGGTCACCGTGTTTGTGGAACAAGCAGCTCCAACAACACCCACCACGGTGACACCGTCCTACGGCCCCCCCCAGGGTAGAGGAAGAGGGCAAGGCAGAGGAGGAAATTTCAGGGGAAGAGGGAGAGGAGGTGCAGGGCGGGAACAATATGATACCTGTCACAATTGTGGTCAGATTGGACACTGGGCTAGAAATTGCCGGGCAAAACAGCAACAACCAAATTATGATTGGACTCAACAGGCAGGTAATAGAGCACCCCCTCCCACTCCAGAACCCAACCTGTATGCGACCCAAGTCCAGGTACATGCTAGACCTCAGACTAATTTCTCTGTTCAAGATCCATTTGGATCACAGAATCAAAAGCAATTCGGCTAACAACCAAATTGCCCGTATAATGATCAATGACGCCCAATCCCAGACCCGAGTGCTGCGAACAAACAGCTACCCGTCGTTTCGTTAAATGCCATAGGAGAATCTGAAGTCAAAATACGAAGACAAGGAAAGGATATCCCATTCCTAGTGGATACTGGTGCCACCTATTCGGTCCTTTCAAGGGAGGATATGAGGGGAATTCCCACTTCCACTAATCAAACCTCAGTGATTGGACTATCTGGACACGCGCAGCAAATGTTTTTCTCCAACCCTAACAATGTACAATTAGAAGATTACGAAGATAGTCATTCATTCCTACTGTCTAATGAGGTTCCAGTGAACCTGTGTGGACGTGACCTATTATGTAAAATGAGTGCCATGATCCTCTGTTCCCCAGCTGGTATGGAGGTTCGAGTCCCCATAGATAAATGTGGCGCATATCCACTACTTCAACCCACAACTCCCATATTGTATGCCTGGAAAAATTTGGACCCCACACTAAGCAAAACCCTATCCTATTTGGTTGGTTCATATTGGTGCGTAACAAGGTTAATCACAGACTACCTCAAATCTCAAACCTTGGGAAATTGGTACGAAACATTACACTGCACAGCATATTGTGACAACACGGGATCAGACGCTACAGCACAAATCTTTTATCAACCAGTCCTGCACCAGAAACATCAATTGATGATCGAACAAATTTTTATCGGACCCGAAGGGATAGTGGCAGGGGTTGAATTATCCTCCGACAGTCAGAGCTTGTTTAGGGTTAAAGGGAGCGTTCCACACTGCACCCTTGCGGTTGCAGGCACACATAAACCCCAGGATTTGGGACGAATGGTTAAAAGAATGCAAGGATCCCCAGATCAAGAGGAATGGCACACACTTAATGGAACTTTGGGGCAACATGAAAGGGGGGGAGGCTATTCTGTCAAGTTGAATGGGAAAATATACTTCGATGCTGTCTTAGAAGAAAGGATGCTTTCAGCCACTAGCTTCCCATTACAACAAAGCACAGCAGAGCTTCTTGCTAAAGTTCCAGAACAACTATGGTCTACACACGCTAATGAAGTAGGAAAGATGCTCACCGCACAACCATATAAGGTAGCGATCAATTCAACCGCCCCACTCCCCAAGAAGCCCCAATACCCCTTGTCTCCAGCCGCAGAACAAGGTATCGAGCCAGTCATTTAAGTCCCTGCTGGCCCAGGGAATAATCATTCCAACTAGAAGTCCATGTAACACACCGATCTTTCCGGTGCAGAAGCCCAATAGTGACAAATGGAGATTTGTCCAAGACCTACAAGTTGTGAATCATTCGGTATTCCCAACTTATCCGGTGGTACCCAACCCGGCAATTATACTTGCCAGTATTCCAGCATCCTCAGCGTATTACACAGTAATTGATCTGTGTTCAGCATTTTTCTCAATACCCATTCACCCAGAGTCTCAATTCCTGTTTGCCTTCACGTATAAAGGACGCCAATATACGTGGACAAGACTCCCGCAGGGATTTACCGAGAGCCCTACTATATTCTCACAATGCCTAAAGAGGGATCTGGAAGATGTAATTTTACCAGCAGGTTCTACACTTGTGCAGTATGTTGATGACTTATTGCTCGCCTCACCCTCCAAATTGGCCTGCGAAACGGATTCCCTTGTGTTATTAAAAGCCCTGGCCTCGAAAGGACACAAGGTGTCAAAGGCAAAGTTACAATTTGTCTCAGAAAAGGTTCGGTATCTAGGGCACGAATTGGTCAGAGATACGAGACAATTGACACAAGACCGAGTAAAAGCAATCTGCTCTGCCCCACTACCAGTAACCAAGAGAGAAATGAAACACCTCCTCGGCATGACAGGATACTGCCGGCAATGGGTTATGAGTTATTCCGAGATCGTTAGACCACTGTTAGACATGTCCATGCCCGCACTACCAGAGAAGTTGATTTGGAATGAGGTATCCCGGAATGCTTTCCAGAACCTTAAACAGTCCCTCACTTCAGCACCCACCTTGGGATTACCAGATTACACTAAGCTATTCAACTTATTTGTGCATCACAAGTCGGGTTTTGCACAATCTGTTTTGACTCAGTTACATGGGGACAGGCAGCGACCGGTAGCGTATTTCAGTACCCAACTAGACCCAGTGGCACGCGGACTACCAGGATGTCTTCCTTCGCTGGCAGCAGCTTATTATGCTGTACAACAGGCTCAGACAATAACTCTAAATCATCAGACCATTTTGTATATCCCACACTCTGTCGAGATTTTACTTACTAAATGTGCCACCCAACACCTAACCTCTGCAAGAACCACTAAATATGAAGTTGAACTGTTATCAAATCCGAACCTTATCATCAAAAGATGCACTACCTTAAATCCAGCCACTCTACTCCCCACGGAAGAAGACGGCGAACCCCATTCATGTGAAATGGTAACCGAATTAGTGACTAAACCACGTATCAATCTAACAGATGTACCAATGTGTAACCCTGATCTAGTGTACTATGTTGACGGATCAGCCTTACGAAATGATAGGGGCCAACCTAGAGCGGCTTATGCAATTGTAACCCAGTTTAATGTTGTTGAAACAGCCTCTCTTCCAGACTCCTTTTCAGCCTAACAAGCCGAATTGTTTGCGTTAACTCGAGCTTGTATTCTGGCTGAAGGACAAACAGTTAATATCTACACTGACTCCAGGTATGCTTTTGGGGTATCATATGACTATGGACAAATTTGGAAGATTCGCGGGTACCTGACTTCTTCAGGAACCCCTATCAAAAATGCAGAACAAGTGGAAAATCTTCTGCGAGCCATTCAATGCCCCTTGAAACTTGCCATTATCAAATGTCAAGCACATACAGGCCAGTCGAATGAGGTGGCACTTGGGAATGCCAGAGCTGATAATGCAGCTAAGTCAGCAGCTCTGTCAAAAGGGGGGATGCAGGTGTCATTGTTCCCACTAAGGAAAAATAATTGCTCAGATCCGCCACCCACTATTAATGATGTGCTGGCCTTTCAGACACAGGCCAGTACGGAGGAGGTGGTGACCTGGACGAAGGATCAATGTTATAAAAATCCAGAAGGAATATGGGTTCACCACGACGGCTGCGTGGTGGCCCCCAGATCCTTACTTCCATGGATTGCCCGATGTGTTCATACATTCACACATGCAGGCAAAGGGGGATTGGCAGATTATATTTTGGCAACTTGGTATGCACCAGGTATTTCGGCAATTGTAAAACAAATCTGTGAAAATTGTGTTACCTGTCAGACAATGAATCCGGGTAAGACGGAAAAAGTAGAATCTGCCTCCCACCCAAATCCAGTCGGGCCTTTTGTACATTTACAAATGGATTTTATTGAATTACCTATGTGTATGGGATTCAAGTATGTATTAGTTATTGTAGATGTGTTCTCTAGATGGATTGAAGCCTTTCCATGTAAAAAGGCCGATGCCACTACTGTTGCTAAATGTTTGTTAAAGGAAATCATACCGCGCTTCGGAATCCCTGCTAAGCTTTCTAGTGATAACGGGTCACATTTCACAGGAACTGTTATAAGAGAAATGTGTAAAGCTTTGCAGATTAATCAACGTTTTCATTGCAGTTATCATCCACAATCAGCTGGACTTGTTGAAAGATATAATGGAATGCTTAAAAATAAGCTGGCAAAACTATGCAATGACACTGGACTGAAATGGATAGAACTGCTGCCCTTAGCTTTGATGGTAATGCGATCTGCAACCAACAGAACAACAGGCCTGTCACCGCATGAGATAGTTATGGGACGTCCCCAACGACTACCTTTTACAGCACCATTTACTGCAAAACAAATGGACATCCACAAAATGGAGGAAAATATGTTGAACTATTGTATTGCACTAACTAAATGTATTTCCAGCTTTCATTCACAGGTAAAGGAAGCTCAAGTCAAGCCAGCGGAAGGGAAGTGTCATAACCTGGAGCCAGGGGAATTCGTTTACATCAAGATTTTTAAAAGAAAAAGCAGTCTACAGCCAAGATTCGAAGGACCATACCAGGTCTTGCTGGCGACCAATACTGCAATCAAGGTAAAGGAAAGACCAACATGGATCCATGCATCCCATTGCAAATGGGCACCCAACCAGGAGGAAGGGAAGAAGGAACCAGAGGAACAGAAAAAGGAAGACTGAATAAGGAACTGTATGGACTATGGGGACTGATGGTGCTGGGCTTGACAGGGTTTTACTTTGCATTATTGATTACACCAGGGGTACAGACCCGCCACCGAAGGGAATTGCAAGTAAACATATTTATGGCACTGAGTCATAGGTATGCTCAAGAAAGAAACTTGTCGAGTTGTTGGATATGTTCCCATGTACCTGTCCACTCCGAAGGGGGTATTCCCCTGAGATCTGTCCCCTTTAACGAATCAGAAATGGTAGAATGGTTGACAGTGCAAAATAGGACAAACCTAACTAAGGGGCCAGAAATGAAGGAGCAAACAGAATGGAGGTTGGCAGGGTATAAACTTACAGCCTTCCAGGGATGGTACCAGCCCAATTATGATAATAACCGTCAGCCTCCCTTCCTAAGCATTACTCCCAGAATAGGAAATCCTGAAGGTATAATATGCCTAGTGAGTAATGAGACTAAAGGACCAGAAATGGGACGCAGCAAGTGTTCCCAAATGACTAAATGGCAAGCCACAACTAATCCCACTGATGGGAGAAAGATAGCAACCGTTGGCTGGACAATGGTCCATAACAAAGCCCCAGGTGAAGGGTGGGAAGGTGAGACCACTCGAGTAGGGATGGCACGAAAGGACCAGGAGCTGACGTCCTATAATTGCACCTACTTTATTTGTGGCCATAAAGCCTACCCATGGTTACCAGCCAACTGGATAGGGTCCTGTTACTTAGGATATGTGGTACCCTTTATCAGATCAGTAAAGACTCTAAGGGATGCCTATGGAAGTCATAGATTTAAACGGGATTTGACATGGTTAAACGGAATATTCAAGGTAAAGGTGCCACCCTATGGGATAGCATCAACCGAATGGCAGTTACGGGAACTGGCTAACTTAGTTGAATCAGTAGCCAACGCAACTTCCCAAGCCTTTGAAGGGGTAAATGATGAAATGGTAGCTATTTGAACAGTGGCTCTCCAAAATTGTATGGCCTTAGATTATCTCCTAGCCAAGGAGGGAGGGACATGCGCATTAAGAGGTGAAGAATGCTGTACGTATATCCCAGATAAATCAGAAGAAATCGGCAGTTTTGCTGAATACATCAGGAAAAAGGTAATAGAGTATAAACAGACAGTTGGCCAGGACGGTATCACCTTGTGGGGTTGGGCATCGGGATGGTTGGGATCCCTAGGGAGATCTGTGGTACAGGGTTTGATCATATTCCTGCTGATAGTCTTCGCCCTGTATCTATTATTTGTCGTCGTTAAGTGTTGCTGTGCCAGGGTGGGAGAAACTATGTTACCTACCGAGACAATGGCTAGAGTGTTATGGTAGCGACAACTGCTGAAGGCTCTTGTGTGGAAATGGAAATGGAGAGACTGTACAAGATCAGAATGGATTAAGTTGTCCTTGTGAAGGACAAAATGGGGAAATGTGGAAATGTATTTTTATCTAAGCTGATACCATATGGTATTTGTGTGCCCTTTGCAATATATATATATAACAAAATGGAGTCCTGGTCCTTCCAGAACTTTCTGCATAAAAGCAGTCAGCTTGCATAAACAGCTAAACCTGGTTTGAGATGGCTGATGGCCATCAGACAGCTAGGAGACAAGTCATGCTGAGACAAGTACCCCCCCCCCCCCCCCATGGGGCTCTCCTATTGTCTATACGACACAAGTTCCATGCCACCCCACCCTTTTCGAAGTACTCAAACCACCAGCCATTATCTCTTGTAGAGACCTCATCCTTTTGATGCAAACAGGTAACTGACTAGGAACTGAACAATCCTGACACAATGCAAGACAGGTAATAGCTCATTACCATACTCTCATGGAGTAATGGCCGGCTGGCCAACTAATAACCCTGACAAAAGGAAATATCTGGAAACCATGTCAGGACAAGGATGTAGTAATTAACTCTTTATCTGTATTCACTGACTGCGAGACAGAGCCAATACACAGGGAGAGGCCATAACTTGGGTTTTACTGTTTAGATATCTTGTGAAACTGTACCATTGCAGAGGTGTTCACTTAGCCATTGACTGAGTGTGACCTGCCCCTTGCTAGCAAGTAAATTAAAGAAACTTCTGCCGGAGCTGTAAGTGTCGGAGTCATTTATCGGAGGTCGAGATTTCGACACCTAGTGGAAGCCACTCGTCCCACTGCAGAGCTCGCATCTTGCCCTCCCATTTAACTGAAGTGGAGGGCTCTGTGCTCACACCAGCACTACGTGGAGAGGCCGTGTAGCACTGGAAAAATTGCATGCTTACCACCTTGGTTCCTCCCCCAAGAGGAAGTGGAGCACCCGATATTGCGCACCACTTCCTCTTGGGGGCGGTACCCCCAATTTCATGGCTGGGGTGGGATTTCCGTGCCGGGCGCAGCAAGTCCCATGTCGCCTTGGTTACCACCCACAAATGAAGTGTTAGCAAATTTCGACACTCAGTTTTTTAACTGCCGTTACCATATTTTTCTCTTTCCTGTTGGTGAAACAACCTAGCAGTGTAAACAAGCATCTTCAGTGAGGAAGAGACGTGGATACTTTGAGTGGAGTTGCAAAATTAATTAGCAGTCATTAGTCTAAAACTACTTTTGCATTACTGATTAAATAATTGCAGGGAACTAGGAAGTGCACTGTCAGATTCTGTTACCAGCATTCAAATCTAACCCAGATTGACGGAATGGAAGTCTTATTTCTATGCATTCAAGCTCTTGTGTGAAATAAACAGTTTCTGCCGGATATGGATCCACATATACATACCAGAAAATTTCACAAAGATGTAGTAGGGATGTATTTTTAGGTTTTAGTTGATGCAGTATTTTGCAGACACTGGGTGAAAACTTTGGGCCGGATTTTAGAGACGAAACCCCGGTTGCAAAGCCCGGGCGGGATCCTCGGGTACCTGTTTGCGGCGGCGCTTCCAAGTATCGCCGGGGAGAGATGCGCCGATGTGCAACGACGCCGATTGCATTTGCGTTCGAGTTTCGGCACTCTCCCGACTTGTATGCTGCGCCCAGAATAGCGACAGGTCAAACCTGTCGGGGCAGCCCTGCCAGCAGCGGTAAGTACGAAAATCTGCTAAAAAAGCTAAGTTAAAGTTTTTATTAATTTTTTTGTCGTTGCAGTGATTAGATATTTAAGGATCTTGCAAATGTTCTTGGAATGTTTTTGGGAATTTCCCCCCCCCCCCCCCGCCCAAGGCCTCTCTTGCAGCGCAAACGACCCCGAACTAAGGTTACTGAAACTCGCGTTTTGCGCTGCGACTGCTTGTGCAACGCCTCCCTTACCGACGTAAAGGCCAAAATTCAGCCTAAAAATGGTAGTGCAGCGAAAACGATAAGTTTCACGTATCGCTACTGTTTTTGCCGAAAAACCTCGAAAGCCGAAAATCTGGCCCATTAATTTGTATTCACAGCATAGCAATTACTGAAAGATATTCTAATACATTTTGGCTGGCTGTGACCTAGTACTGCTTCCACTGTGGGCCACTAAATTTCTCCCTTTCCCTTCTTGTATATGAGGCATCAAATCAAGAAACCGCTTTTAAATCAAGCAATTGATGGATTCCAGTAATTCGACACACAGTCTCTTCTATCTCTCCCATGCTCCAAAGGAGAATGGAGGGAGAATAATCAAGGCCATCCTATTCAACTGTTATTTCCTCCGTCTGCCTGATGTGGATAAGACCAAGTTGCCTTTTTTGTTCGGCCCATTCCTGAATCCCTGCTTGACATTCGAAGTTTGTCTGATACTTCAGCAGTATGTCTTGGTGATTTGAGCATAAGGCTTTGAGGAATGTCTGTCCTTCCATAGGGGGACGACCTGTCGAGATGCATCAGGCATGGCCAGTGTCATGCAGTACTGTTGGGCAACCAAAGATCATGCATAACGTAATGGTATTCCCACTTTGTTCACTAGAGTTTTCTACTAATCTTTCCAATGTTGGTTTAATGCTGCAAATAAACTATAATAGTGACTTATGTTCCAAATGAGAATGAGCTACAGCCCTTCAGTGTAGTGCCATTTTGTATAATTGAGAGTTCTTTAGGTAATCACCAGAGGATAACTAAATATTTTCTTCCTTTTGACTTTATAAGATTGTTTTCACAGATCTTAAGCACACCTCACTGGTGGGATGATGTTCATAATATCTCTATAAATAACTGTTTAAGTACTGTTGCTATTTTTTTCTTTAATCTATTTTGTTGTGATCAGCATAGCCCTTTTAATTCAAATACAAGCATTTATGAAATGATCTTCCAATTGACATTGTTATTTTCTAACTGACTAAAATGTAAATGCAGTCATGGGTCCCCTCTCATTTTGTACTGGTTATGTTCTTTTAGGCTATATACTAACATTTATTTTGGTCTTGCTATATTTTGTTTCTGCCAAAGAAGAAGGTTGGACTAATTAAGTTGATATTAAAAGTTTCTCAGTACAAAATGTGTCTATACAACAGTATTTAAATTGATTTCTCTCCAATATACAGATGTCATTAATTAGGATCATTTTAAAGAAGCATTGTCCTTGCTGCAAAGTATCCCAACCTTTCCTTTGACCACTGCAACAGCAAGAAAAAAATAGAAGAATATGGAACACAGGAACATAGGAACAGGAGTAGGCCATTTAGCTCCTTGAGGCTGTTCCACCATTCAATGAGATCATGGCTGATCTGTGACCTATATACCCATCTCTGCCCCATATCCCGCAATACCTTTGGTTAACAAAAATCTCGATCTCAGATTTAAAATTAATTGATCTAGCATTAATTGCTGTTTGTGGAAGAGTGTTGCAAACTTCTACCACCCTTTGTGTGTAGAAGTGTTTCCTAATTTCACTCCTGAAATGTCTGGCTCTAATTTTTAGACTATTATGGAGAAAGGGTAGAGAAATGGCACGAACTGGATAGCTCTTTCAGAGAGTGGGACAGGAGTGATGGGCTGAATGGACTCTGTGCTGTAAGACCCATTCTATAAAGGCACAATTCATCTTAAAGGCATTATTGCACTGTCTGCTTGAGATGTAATTGTGACAAAGATGGATAGCTGTTCCAGATGTGTAAAGACTTCAGTTGGGAAGAAGAGAGAAATAATTTACCTAAACAATATAGTTATGCAGAATTGTGTCCATTTCAGAAAAAAAAAGAATGGTGTAGTGTCCAATGCTGGAATTGGGAATATGCAATGAAGAGTCTTTTGGTATCTGCAGTTACTGTGATAAGTGTCAATCAATTGCAGCATGCAGTTTTATGATCCATATTTTAGTTTTTTTCCCTAGTCTGCTGCTTTGAATATTTGGTATTGGTACCATAGTGGATTAGAAATTGCATGAACTGGGATACTTTTTCTATTTTCTTAAATGGGTTCTATCACCTCAAGTGCCTTCATGATTGATGCAGTAATATGTTTCATTTTATAATCATTAAAATTTCATTTTGTTTTTAAACGAAAACACAACCTTCCCTCAGCTGTTTCTCTTAGCCCCCACTGAGAATGAAAATAGCACTTGGGTCTTCTGCAGCAGCTGATATTCAGCCAGTGGGCCGACTTGGCCCCTTGCCAGGCAGCACTGCCATCTGCAAGTAAACAACCCCATTCCCTTTCCAGCTCCGCATGTATGGCCAATTGATCGTATCTATTCCTCGCTGAGCAGCAGCAAATGAACTGTAATATTGAAATTCCTGTGAAAACAACCTCAGAGAACTTAAATCATGTATTTAGAGCCTTCTGTTTGTTCTTTAGTTTCCAATGTATTTTATATGTGGTATCAAATTTGTGCAAAAAAATATTGTTACTCATATTATAAAATGGAAATATAGAAATATATTTAGTAAGAGAAAGAGAGCTTCACTCTTCCCCGGTCCCTCAAATCCCTGCACAAAGAGGTCCAAGATTAAAGGATCGCTAAGTTTTGACTGAGAAAACTGTATTTTAAAAGTGTTTTTTTGCAAAGCGTTGGGCTTCACAATGGGATCTAAATCTAAAATATTTGTGGGGTTATAAACTGGTTGGATGTGCGTACTAAGGTAGTGATGTCATGGGAAGAAATGGAAAACAGGCAGCAAAGAATCCCTTTTTAACGATAGATCCTGATCTTCACGTTGCTTTGTGTCTTCTGTATTTGGTTCCAAGCATTGTTTCCATTTACAGTAACGTGTAAACATATGGAGGAGAAATTCAGGAGCGCCCCATTTGGGCGTTAACTTTCAAAAGTAGAAATAATTAGCACCAGGCACTAATCTTTTTCTACTTAAAAAAAATTTGGGGTTGTGCTCCAGGAAGAAAGTGGAGCACTAGATCTGTAGCGTATGCAGGCACCTTTAGTAATGACTCCATGAGGCAGGGTATGTTACTTAAACTGTGTAGACCTATAGTCCTTTATTTGCAGCTCCTAAGTGAGGACAACAAGCTGTGTGTTCCTTTTTATACTTAGGTCTCCAGCAGCAGCACCCTCTGGTGTACAGGCAAGGTGTGTACAGTGTAAGGGTACATTCAGTGTTGCATAACAGTGTTACAGACATCACACAGTAAACAGGCATGCATACACAACAACACTTCCCCCCCCCCCCCTAAGAATTTTTCATATCCTTATTGTCATGCCCAGGGGCAGTGATCAGTGGTGGGCTATGGGAGATTGTGGTGAGGGTTGTGTGGTTGCCAGGTATGACCCCTGTGTTTGAGGTTGGCCTCATACGTTTCCCCTCCCTCACACACAGACCATGTGGGTGTTACTGTTGTGGGATCCCTCGGGGGGGGGGGGTGGGTAGCCACGGCAGCAGAGGGTGGTCTGTATACACTGTGATGTGGGTAGTTGTGGGCAGAGCCACAAGACTGGGTGGGCTCCTTATCCACCAATTGGGATGAGGGTCAGGTCATCCCAAGGTTTGCCAGGGAAGCTAGAGGGTATTGGCCTCATGCTCCTGGTGTTGGCCCTGGTGGCCAGGGGTTGTAGGGCTGGTCTGGTGCAGGTTGCCATTGGTGGTGGCTGAGCTGCCCATTGACCACTGTCCCTGTAGTGGGTCTGCTCCCACTGGCTGTGTGTGTCCTGCAAAGGTCCAGGCTACATGGTCAGTTAGCCTGCTGGACCTGGGGGTCTCCCACAGGGGGATTACATTGGCATCAGCATGGTTCCTGTACGATCCAATGTCCTTTGGCAGTGTCCTACTGGTACACATGACACCTTGGCTCTGATCACACATAGTCGAGTCTGCATTATACATTCTAGCATTTGCATCACTTTTGGGTGTCCTGGTTTCAACAGACATGGTTACATTAGGCATTTCACATTCTTTATCATTATTGTTAAGCATAATAAACTTGTTCTTAACCTTATTGATGCCTGAATTCATCTCATTAGTCACATTAGTTAAACCAGCATCACAATTCATGGTTATATTGCATACATTTTCATACTTGCACCCTTTAGTTGCATCTTTAGCTTTAAAGTCCATGTAGTCAAATAGTTGAAACTTCTCCTTTAAATTTTTTTGGTTACCGGTCTCCTTTAAGGGAGCTGTCAAATCTGATTGGCCGCCCGATGTCACATGATGCTCCTCCATGTTCACTCGTGGCATGGCGGAGGCCAATTTGATTACAGGTTCTGCTGCTTGTGGTGCTGCGGCCATTTTCTGGTCTTGATGCAGGTGGGCTGTGGTGCTATTTTCTTCCACAGATGTTGGAAATCCATTTCTTTTGGCGATGTTCACCTTTTGGAGTGCTGCCCCAGCCTGGAAAGTGGAGTTTGGAAGCTCGGTCTCGGAGACTTTGCTGGGGTGCTGTGGGCAGTTGAGCTGGACAGTGGAACCTCCGGACGCTGCGATGGATCCATGTTCGAGGTCGATTGCCGGATCACGGAGGCCTGGGAGCAGCTTCGCTTGGACAGGCTGCCGTTGTGGTCGATTGGCGGGATTCATCCAAAGTTCTTCAAAGGTCGCTTAGCTCATCACAGACTGGCTCGCCCCTGTGTCGCTCTCCATAGAAACTGGGACACCATCGACGTCTACTTTCATCGCCCACGGAGAACTTTCGGTGGAGCAGGTATGAGTTCCATACTCTTCTTCCAGGGATTGATCAACTTCACCTTCCTCTGTGTCAGAGCCCCAGTGATCAGCCAACTCATTAGAGACGCGGTGAGTAAAGCTTTCTCTGCACATCCTTTGAAGGTGCCTTTTCTCTTTGCATGCATAGTCTTTGTAGTGGCACTGGTGGGCCCTGTGGTTTCCTCCACAGCGTCAGCACGGGGCTAGCCAGTTTGCCCCATATGGCGGACTCAGGATTGCGGGACTCGGGGCAGCGTTTCTGCCCTTAGAAGTATCAATGCGGTGCACTGCTCTCGTGGGTTTAGAGTCCCTTAGTGCTTCATTTAGGTGGTCACCAAAGTCGCACGGTGCAGCCAGTCTCCTTAAGTGTTCCAATCTTTCTACAAAAGCATCCCAATCTTCCCCATCGGTAAATTGCTGAAAGTTGCTGTGATTCGACATGCTGAGTGTGTGGTTCGTGACCTCGTATCCCATCCTCGTCGCCAGTTGTAGAGTATGTAGGCACCTTTTAGTAATGACTCCACGAGGCAGGGTATGATACTTAAACTGTGTAGACTTACAGTGCTTTATTTGCAGCTCCTAAGTGAGGACAAGCTGTGAGTTCCTTTTTATACTGGGTTACCTGCAGTGTGCAGGTAACCCTTAGGTCTCCAGCAGCAGCACCCTCTGGTGTACAGGCAAGGTGTGTACAATGTAAAGGTACATTCAGTGTTGCATAACAGTGTTACAGACATCACACAGTAAGCAGGCATACATACACAACAAGATCAGGCACTCCACTTCCTTCCTGGACCGCAAGAGGTAGCAAGCGGGGTGGTAGGTATGAAATGCTGCACACTGGGCCATGCAGCGCTACGTGTTGAAATGCTCCTTCCTTCCCTTAAAGGAAGGGCCATCGCTGCAGGCTCTGAAAAAGAAAAAAACTTACCTGGACCCCGACAGCAGCAGCGATCCTGCTCGATCAGCCCGATGCACTGCAGCAGAGTGCCAGGCTGATCGATCGCGCGCAGGTACCAGCAACAAAACCTGAAAGAAAGAATTTAAAACATCTTCCCATTTACCTCGACCACCGTTAAGCATTGCCCCTGAAGCGCCTTGCCTGCTGATGAATGCCTGCTGCAGCTGCCGGTGTTTTCGCCTGGCGATACTGCAGGGGGCAGAACCCAAGTTCGCATTCGGGGCATTACAGACCGATGCACATAGCGATGACGTCCCTATCTCTGGGTGAAGGGGAATGGGCGCAACACCGTACCATCGCCACAAACCTCCGACTGAATATAGCCGGAGTCAATGTTATCGCTGCACCCGGTCGGTACCTGGTTAGCGTCCCGATATCGCTCCCCGGAGGCAATAACGGGAGGCGTTAGGGAGGCCCATTTCTAGGCCATGATATCTCAACAATTGTGATGTGCTGCTTGAGCACTAATTTTGTTAATTTTACGAAGTAAAAACATTTCAGTAGCCATGATGTATTTTTACTTTTGCCTGCAGTAAAAGGTTGAAAGGTTTTAATCTGCAGGGGTGAGGGCTTTTCAATTATTCTATCAATGTCATTTTTATATCTTACATATAACTTCCCTATTTGAATTCATTTTTTGCTGTTGTAACACGAGAGTATGCACAGGTACAACGTTGAATGGTTTCTTCTGCTGCTAGTAGTTAAAAAGACTGAAAAGAGGCAGCAAAAATCTAACATCTTCCTGCTGTTCAGCTGGTGCAAAAGCTTGTTCTAAAAGCAATAAACTAGTATCCATTATTTTTTAATCTCTTCCTTTCATCATGCCAAACATTGTTTTAAGTGGTATTGCAATACAGATTACGTTTCATTATATTATCGTTAGTAACTTGGGACACAATGGAGCTTGGAAATATCTAATGTTTGATCCTGAAGACACAAGATTTCAATTAACTGCTCACAGGTGTCATATTTGATGTGTTTAATTATTTTAGACCTAGTTCATGCTTTTACTTTGTTCAACTTTCGCAGTGTTATCAAGAGAGCGCACTGTGTAGTATCTGGCTCACGTCAGGCGGCTAATGCGTATCATCATTACTGGTCTATTTTAATCCAGCAGCATTACACCCACGGGAGTCTCGTGTAAGAACTGTTGAATAATTCAGTTGTACTGCTGAATAAGTAACAGTGCAATAATTAATCAATAGAATGCCCACCCAACAGGTATTTTAGCACCCAAATTTAGGAAGTGAGTGGAAAAGGAGAGAAACAAAAAAGGAGAAAAAAAATCAATAGTAGATAAGTTATAAAATATCATACAATTCATCAACAACAGGCATTTATTAAAGAAAGGAAGACTTACCTTTATCTAGTACCTTTCACAACCTCAGGACGTCCCAAAGCACTTTACAGCCAATGAAGTACTTTTGAAGTATAGTCACTGTTGTAATGTAGGAAATATATAACGTCTTTAACTTAGAAAATGTTCCAGGGCAGTTTATAGAGGAGAAAAATAAATAGGAATAGTTAAGGGAAGGATACCGAGCTTCAGAAGGAGAGATTAGGGGTTGGGGGGGGGGGGGTTTGGGTGGGTGGACAACTGAAAGCTTGGTTGAGAAGATGTGTTTTCAGAAGGTTTTTAAAGTTGGAGAGTAAAGAGAGGTGGGTACATTAGTGAGCGAGTTCCAGAGAGTTTGGTTAAATTTTAGTATTACATTTTTGATATATACAATTCCGATCCCCTTCTTTACTTGTTTTCCTATTCATCTACCCGCACAAATGAAATGAAATGGAATCCCAGCACCAATAATCAGAGCCACTAACATATCCTTATCATTCAGAAAGTTGCAGAATGTACTGTACTTTAGAAAGGTTTAAGTCAAATTAGTATTCCATTCATTATTGAGCAGGTGGGACATCTGGTGACTTTATATATGGTTATTAATTTGATGCTACTCAGGCAGACATGAATGCATCACCTATGGCTACCAGGCGCATATGCATAATATGAATAATAACCCATCAGGAGGGGATATTGCAGAATTGCTTCTACTTGAAATAGTTTTGGAATATATGTTGCCTCCCAGTGCAGAGAATTTATTCCATTTATACTGGCATCCACTAATCCTCCATTTTCCCACTCCACGCCATCCCCCTCCTCCCCCCTCCCCACCCACCTCCACCACTCCCCTGCCCCCCCCCCCACCCCCCCGACCCCTTTAGATGGAAGACAAGATGCTTTGGGCACATAATGCTCTCTTTCTACACACAAGTCTGTGTAAATTACTCTGCTCAATACATAATTCTATGCACTTGCAAATTATTATACGAGTAAAATTGTACTGGGATGAACTTGACATGTACCTATTATTATTTTTAATAGAGGACAAGTATTTTCTGATTGGATGGCTCTTGCAATACATTGTGTTTTGTACTATAATGCGGAGTTGCTTTGCTGGGATGTGGGCATGCTAGTAGTTGCTAGGTTCGGTGTGTTGTCCATTCTCCATTTTATTCTATTATGTGCTATTTTTGTTCATGACATGGTGATACAAGTTCCTTATATTGCTTCAATTTGAATGTTTCCAGTGGTTGTTGATGGTTATCATTGTGGTGCTCAGGAAGAATTGCCGACTGATACTGTAGGAAGAAGAGAATTGAAAGGCATTTGACAAGGTGCCACATAAAAGGTTACTGCACAAGATAAAATGTCATAGGGTTGGGGGTAATATATTAGCATGGATAGAGGATTGGCTAACTAACAGAGAACAGAGAGCCGGGTTAAATGGTTCATTCTCTGGTTGGTAACCAGTAACTAGGGGGGTGCCGCAGGGATCAGTGTTGGGGCCCCAACTATTTACAATCTATATTAACGACTTGGAAGAAGGGACTGAGTGTAATGTAGCCAAGTTTGCTGACGATACAAAGATGGGATGAAAAGCAATGTGTGAGGAGGACACAGACAATCTGCAAAAGGATACAGACAGACTAAGTGAGTGGGCAAAAAATTGGCAGATGGAGTATAATGTCGGAAAGTGTGAGGTCATGCACTTTGGCAGAAAAAAATCAAAGAGAAAGTTATTATTTAAATGGAGAAAGATTGCAAAGTGCTGCAG
Source organism: Pristiophorus japonicus (assembly GCF_044704955.1). Classification (NCBI taxonomy): domain Eukaryota; kingdom Metazoa; phylum Chordata; class Chondrichthyes; family Pristiophoridae; genus Pristiophorus; species Pristiophorus japonicus. The sequence goes on along the minus strand of NC_091988.1, from coordinate 180,368,109 downwards.
TACAGCAGGACCTGGGGGTACTTGTGCATGAAACACAAAAGGATAGTATGCAGGGACAGCAAGTGATCAGGAAGGCCAATGGTATCTTGGCCTTTATTGTAAAGGGGATGGAGTATAAAATAGGGAAGTCTTGCTACAGCTATCAAAGGTATTGGTGAGGCTACATCTGGAATACTGTGTGCAGTCTTGGTTTCCATATTTACGAAGGGATATACTTGCTTTGGAGGTAGTTCAGAGAAGGTTCACAAGGTTGATTCCGGGGATGAGGGGTTGACTTATGAGGAAAGGTTGAGTAGGTTGGGCCTCTACTCATTGGAATTCAGAAGAATGAGAGGTGATCTTATCGAAACGTATGAGATTATGGGGGGGGCTTGACAAGGTGGATGCAGAGAGGATATTTCCACTGATGGGAGATGATACGTCCTTACTACACAGTATAAATGCACACGAGGCCCATGCTTGAGAGAAGGTCAGTCTGTGACCTGCCCTTTATTCCTTAGCACTCAAGTGATGAAGGTGGATGGAGCTTCCCCTTTTATATCTGAATGTCTAGGTTAGGAGTGTCTCCCACCTAGTGGTCAGTGTTCTCACGGTGTACAACTTAGGTCAGTTTATACATGGGTTACAATGCTGGTTGAATACATGACATCACCTCCCCCCCAAAGTCTTATTGGGATCACAGGTTGAGTCTCTCTGGTGGTTTATGCTCCCTTGTAGAGTGCCTGAGTTGGGGCTCCAGTTGTTGGGCGCTGGCCTGAGTGTCTGCTGTTTGCAGTGCCTCAGGCCTGTCTGGACTGCCCACAGTGACTGGGCACTCGGCCCTTTGGTTCCGGTGTTTGGTCACCTGTGGTGGAGTGAACTCTATATCGTGTTCTTCCTCTGCTTCTTCTATGCGGTTGCTGAACCTCCTTTTTGTTTGATCCACATGTTTGCGGCAGATTTGTCCATTGGTAAGTTTAACTACCAGAATCCTATTTCCCTCTTCGGCAACCACAGTGCCAGTGAGCCATTTGGGCCCTGCAGCGTAGTTGAGGACAAAAACAGGATCATTTACATCAATACATCGCGCCTTCGCATTCCTGTAATGATAGTCATATTGTGACTGGCGCCTGCTCTAGACAATTTCTTTCATGGTGGGGTGTATAAGGGATGATCGGGTTTTGAGCGTCCTTTTCATTAGTAGCTCTGCGGGTGGAACCACTGTGAGTGAGTGTGGTCGGGATCTATAGGCCAACAGGAGGCGTGATAAGTGGGTTTGTAGGGAACCCCCTTGGAATCTGAGCATCCCCTGTTTGATTATCTGCACTGCTCGTTCTGCCTGGCCGTTTAAGGCCGGCTTGAACGGTGCCGTTCTAACATGGTTAATTCTATTGCCTGCCATGAAGTCCTGGAATTCAGTGCTTGTGAAGCACGGGCCATTGTCGCTGACCAAGATGTCCGGTAGACCGTGGGCGGCGAACATTGCCCGTAGACTTTCTACCGTGGCAGAGGATGTGCTTGAATTTAAAATGTCACACTCGATCCATTTGGAGTAGGCGTCTACTACAACCAAAAGCATTTTCCCCATGAAAGGACCTGCATAGTCCACATGGATGCGTGACCAAGGCTTGGCGGGCCATGGCCAGGGGCTAAGGGGGGCCTCCCTGGGCGCATGGCCCAGCTGGGCACACGTGTTGCACCTGCGAACACAAAGTTCCAGATCTGCGTCTATCCCTGGCCACCAAACGTGTGACCTGGCAATTGCCTTCATCGTGACAATGCCCGGGTGCCCTTTGTGGAGTTCTCTGATGAACATCTCTCTGCCCATCTGGGGCATGACTACGCGGTTTCCCCACAGTAGGCAATCGGCCTGAATCGAGAGTTCATCCTTGCGCCTGTGAAATGGTTTAAATTTCTCAGGGCATGCCCTGTACGTGGCTGCCCAGTCCCCATTCAGGACACATTTCTTGACTAGAGACAATAGCGGGTCTCTATTTGTCCAGACTTTAATCTGACGGGTTGTCACGGGTGAGCCTTCGCTTCCGAAAGCTTCAACAGCCATGACCATCTCAGCACCATGCTCGGTAGCCCCCTCAGTGGTGGCTAGTGGGAGCCTGCTGAGTGCATTGGCGCAGTTTTCGGTGCCCGGTCTGTGCCAAATTGTGTAGTCATAGGCAGCTAACGTGAGTGCCCACCTCTGTATGCGGGCCGATGCGTTTGCATTTATGGCCTTGTTGTCGGCCAAAAGGGACGTTAGGGGTTTGTGATCTGTCTCCAGCTCAAATTTCCTGCCAAACAGGTAGTGGTGCATTTTCTTTACCGCATATACACATGCGAGCGCCTCCTTTTCTACCATCCCGTAGCCCCTTTCTGCCTGGGACAGACTCCTGGAGGCATAAGCTACCGGCTGTAACTGACCCTTGGCATTGACATGCTGCAACACACACACCCGACACCATAGGACGACGCATCGCATGTTAACACAAGTTTCTTACATGGGTCATATAGCGTTAACAGATTGTTGGAACATAACAAATTGCGTGCTCTATTAAAAGCCCTTTCTTGGCTGTCCCCCCAGACCCATTCGCGACCTTTGCGTAGGAGCACGTGTAGCGGCTCTAGCAGCGTGCTCAATTTGGGAAGAAAGTTACCAAAATAGTTCAGGAGCCCCAGGAACGAACGCAGCTCCGTCGTGTTACGGGGTCTGGGTGCTCTCTGTATCACTTCCGTCTTGGATGCAGTAGGGCTGATCCTGTCTGCTGCTACCCTCATCCCCAGGAATTCTACCTCTGGAGCTAGGAAGACGCACTTCGCCTTTTTCAGTCGCAGACCTACCCGGTCCAGTCTGCGTAGCACCTCCTCCAGGTTGTGGAGGTGTTTTTCAGTATCGTAACCCGTAATGAGGATGTCGTCCTGAAAAACCACCGTCCCTGGAATCGACTTGAGGAGGCTTTCCATATTTCGTTGGAAGATCGCGGCGGCCGAGCGAATCCCGAACGGACATCTGTTGTACTCAAACAACCCCTTGTGTGTCGTGATGGTGGTCAGCTTTTTTGACTCACTCGCCAGCTCCTGGGTCATGTAAGCTGAGGTCAGGTCCAATTTTGAAAAAAGTTTGCCACCGGATAGCATCGCAAAGAGATCCTCTGCTCTTGGTAGCGGGTACTGATCTTGGAGTGACACCCGATTGATGGTGCCCTTGTAATCGCCACATCTCCTGACCGACCCATCCGCCTTGAGCACCGGCACAATCGGGCTCGCCCAGTCACTGAATTCGACTGGCGAGATGATGCCTTCCCTCAACAGGCGGTCCAATTCGCCTTCTATCTTTTCCCCCATCACGTACGGCACCGCTCTGGCCTTGTGGTGTACTGGTCTGGCGTCCGGGTTTATGTGAATCACTACCTTGACCCCCATGAAAGTGCCAATGCCGGGTTGAAATAATGAGTCAAATTTGTCCAGGACCTGTGAGCATGATACTCGCTCCACAGAGGAAATTGCATTGACATCGCTCCATTTCCAGTTCATGACAGCAAGCCAACTCCTCCCCAGTAGTGCGGGACCATCCCCGGGACAATCCAGAGTGGCAACCTGTTCTTCGAATCTTTGTGGGTCACGACTACCGTGGCGCTGCCTAGTACCGGAATGATCTGCTTTGTGTAAGTCCATAGCTGTGCATCAATCGGCGATAATTTTGGCCTGCTGGCCTTGGATGCCCACAACTTTTCGAACTGTTTGATACCCATCAGGGACTGGCTGGCACCCGTGTCTAACTACATTGATACTGGGATGCCATGGAGGAGCACTTTCATCATTATCGGTGGCGTCCTGGTGTATGAACTGTATACGTGCTCCACATGAACTCGCTGAACTTCAGCTTCCAGCGATTTCCCCCAGTGTCCATTTCTGCAATTTCTGCAGGTATTTTGCTCATCTCTGCAAACTCCAGCTGAATGTATGCCTCCACGCCTCCAGCATGAGTTGCGGTTTGAAACAAAAGGTCCCTTGCCAGTCGATCATCCCTGACTGCCCCTGTTATTGTCCTTGAGTGCACCATTAACAGGTGTTGATGGCCCCATTACTGGCCGCATTGTCCCTTGCAATGGCGTGAATCGCTGTTCAGCTTGCCATTGTCTCTGTCGAACTCCCCCTCTGGGTTCGACTCCATGTTGGGGCATGCCTGACTGCCCTTGTCTGCCTGGAGAACTGTGTGCTGCTTTAACAATGTTGAATCTTTGTCCCAACCATTCCTTAACACAGTACCTCTCGTCTGTTCTGCTAGTGGCCATGCTCGCGTGGTTTAAATCCCAGTTTCTTGTCGCCATTGATACGTCCTTACTGCACAGTATAAATGCACACCAGGCCCATGCTTGAGAGAAGGTCAGTCTGTGACCTGTCCTTTATTCCTTAGCACTCAAGTGATGAAGGTGGGTGGAGCTTCCCCTTTTATACCTGAAGGTCCAGGTTAGGAGTGTCTCCCACCTAGTGGTCAGTGTTCTCACAGTGTACAACTTAGGTCAGTTTATACATGGGTTACAATGCTGGTTGAATACATGACAGGGGAGACTAGAACTAGAGGGCACGATCTCAGAATAAGGGGCCGCCCATTTAAAACATAGATGAGGAGAAATTTCTTCTCTGAGGGTTGTAAATCTGTGGAATTCGCTGCATCAGAGAGCTGTGCAAGCTGGGACATTGAATAAATTTAAGACAGAAATAGACAGTTTCTTAAACGATAAGGAGATAAGAGGTTATGGGGAGTGGGCGGGGAAGTAGAGCTGATTCCATGATCAGATCAGCTATGATCTTATTGAATGGCGGAGTAGACTCGAGGGGCCATATGGCCTACTCCTGTTCCTATTTCTTATGTTCTTATGAAAGCCTCTCATTGCTTGGGCCAATACATACAACATAAGCCTAGAGACATTGGCTCAGTTGATAAAAAAACAAAATGTAAATAACCCATCTCTCTTGACTTCAAATGTTTGCCGAATAAAAGGTATTGACTCACAAATTATGAAGTAAAATAGCGTGAAATCTTGAAGAAACACATTTCTTTCGTTAAATTTTCTCAAGCTACTTTGATTTTGTATCTTTTTGTCTCTTATTCCTTCACGTTAATGGTAACTCATCATCCATTGGACAGGTATCATCTGCCTGTAAACCAGAAACATTGGCAGATAGTAATTACAATTCAGAATTGGGAACAGTGCTTTACATCAAATAAAGCACAGAAACCAATTCCATAGCAATTTAAAAAATAAATGAATATTAAACCGAGTGCACAATTGGTGGTGACTCTGGTTAGTAAAGAATATGAAGATAAAATTAAATGTTTGTTATTATGTCTCACCCCAATTAGTTGCAGTTTTTAAAACATTGAATTGCAAATGATGACCTAACTGTTAAATCAAGGTCATTTTCTTTTTAAATGACTGTTTTGTGATATGTTTCTGTGGTCTGTTTAAGAACTAGGAAGTCTTCAATGGTTGAATATATTTTAACTTTTTCTTTGGCTTGTAGAACTCTGGCCACTGTGTACAAGATACAGCATAACCTATATGTATATAATAGGGGAAAGACATCACATCATAATTCTCTAAACTACAACAACTTGTATTTATATAGCACCTTTAATGTAGTCCCAAGGTGCTTCATAGGAGTATTATGCAATAAAAATTTGACACCGAGCCGCATAAGTAGAAATTAGCGCAAGCGACCAAAAGCTTGTTCAAAGAGGTATGTTTTAAGGAGCATCTTGAAGGAGGAATGAGAGGCAGAGAGGTGGAGAGATATCGGTAGGCAGAATCCAGAGCTTGGGGCCTACACAACAGAAGGTATGGCCACCAATGGTTGAGCGATTACAATCAGGGATGCTCAGGAGGGCAGAATTAGAGGAGCGCAGACATCTCGGGGGGGGTTGTGGGGCTGGAGGAGATAACACCTAATACAAGAATCTATAGGTTTTCTTTCCACAGTTGTCAATACACAGCAGTACAGTTGGACCTCTGTGGTCCAGCACCCTCGAGACCTGACCGGTGCTGGAACAGAAAATTTTGTGAACCACGGGAGGTCATGCTTACCGGTACCTGTTGACAGCACCCGGGCTTGTGTGTGTGTGTATGTGTGTGTGTGCGCGTACTGGCAGCCTGTGGGCAGCTCCCTCAGCCAATCGCTCAACATACTCACTGACTGACAGTCTCTCCAGCCAATCGCCGAACACACTCACTGACAGCCGCTCCAGCCAATCACCGAACACACTGACTGACAGCCACTCCAGGCGATCGTCGAACACACTCACTGACTGACAGCCGCTCCAACCAATTGCTGAACACACTCACTGATTGACAGCCGCTCCAGCCAATCCAAACTTTTAAAAAACTCTCCTCTCCCTCAGGCCCAACTAATGCTGAACCACGGATGTTTCCAGATTAGAGAGTCCTGGACTGGAGAGGTACAACCTGTACAACAAAATATAGTGCAAGCTCTTAAGATGGTCTGAGCTGCGTTGACCTAATTTTGCCCAATATAACAAGTGTCCTATCTAATCAGGGAAGGGACCGTCCAATGACTAGCTAATAAGTTATTCTCAATCTTTAAAACATGTCCATGTAGATGCTTGGTATTTAATTACATTGAATAAACTTACATCTTCTGTGAACAAAGTATTTTTTTATTTCTTTGCATTATTACCAAATTCCAAAATTAAAAATAATAATGCCTGAAGTTAATAAGGTTGAAATAATTGTAATTAGAGTGAAATAATAGGGAATGGTGGAAATGATAAAATTTGCCCACTAATAAATCATTAAGAAAGCAGAAGTTGTAATTTTTATTTCTGGATTCACGTGCTGTATATATGGAATGAGATTGTTTTACAGAGTGGTCAAGGCAGCATATGTCCAATAATCTAACGTGACAGGTTTGATAATGTGTTCACACAGACTCATAGGATCAGCACTGCTTCCATCATTTATTCTTTCAACATCATTCAGTAAACCATGAAGGGAAGCAGAGTAAAAACGATGCCAAGTGTTGCAGGGTCACATCAGTTGCACAGCAAATGGAAGTATTAATCTGCTGCTGAACCCCTCATTCATCCTTTGTCCCCTCTAGGGTGGATTGTTCCAAATATCCTAGTAGTTCCTATTCTTCATTCTCCATAATCTTCATCTACTGCTTGTATCATATCCAACACCAATTCCTACTTGCCCATCACCCATTGTAAGAACACTAGGATTAATACCCTGACAAGAATATTCATCAGTGGAACCATTCACCTTAACTCCTCCTCAAGGTATCGCCTGGTGCTAACCACCCAGATTGTGCCTAGGAATTAATGATGCTAAATTTGGCTTGCCGAACTGTCTTGCATCAACCAAGTTAGGATTATATTAACCTTTTATACTACCAACCTCTCATGAGGTTCCACACAACCTAGTGAGTGAATAAATTATCCCTTTTTTCTCAATTATCAAAGAAATAGGCAACAAAGTCATGAGCTAACATTAGCATCATACTTTGCAGCATTGAGCATGCAAATAATTAGTAGATAGGAATAATTGAATAAATAAATAACAGGTTACAAAGGCAGTTCAGTTATCTCACAGTAATTCAACAACAACTTGTATTTACATAGTGCCTTTAACAAATTAACCATCCCAAGGCACGCCACAGGAGTGTTATCAAACAAAATTTGACATTGAACTACATAAGGAAACATTAGAACAGGTGACCAACGGCTTGGTCAAAGAGGTAGGATTTAAGGAGCATCTTAAAGGAGGTTTATGGAGGGAATTACAGATCTTAGGGCCTAGACAGCTGAAGGCATGGCCACCAATGGTGGAGTGATTAAAATCGGAGATGCTTAATGGCCAGAATTGGAGGGGTGCATTATTTGTTAATTCTAAATTTATGGTTGAGATTGGATCGATGTAAACTGGTGATATTAATTTTGATTTGTTTGATGGCTGACATGTTAATAGCATTAGATTGTATAGATTAAAGTCTATGGGCTAGATTTTATAAAAAAATCCTCCAGTACTGGATTGCCGCGAAGATTTTCAAATTACTGCCAGCAAAAAATTCTATTTAAAAAAAAAAAGAAAAAAATTCCATCCGGCGTAAAAAAAAATGGATCTTACACCCCGATTCTCAGCGGAAAATTGAATCTTGGGCCAATTGGGCGATTCTGAAACAAAATGGGCGGTAATTACTAAAATTTACACCGAGGCTGCGAGTTGGGCCTAGAAGGAGAAAAACAAAAAAATATTTTTTCAAAAAATGTAAAATAAAAAATCAGAAAACATTCTCGGGACCTTTTTCACTTTAATCACTAAGAGAATTTTAAAATAATTATTAAAAACCCATGAACTTGCCTTTTTTTGCAGGGATACTTGCCTCTCGCCCAGCATCGCCCAGCTCCCACTGCTTCTTGTGGGTGTGTTTTTTTTCTATTTACCTACGGGTCACCGCTGAGTCAAAAATCGGGTGATGGCGGTCTATGGACGGTGCATGCCGGCGGTCCGCTCCCCAGCGGTATTTTTAAACTGCAGGCGGAAGTCTTTGGGGAAATTTTCACCGACCTAGTTTTCGCCCCAAACGACCAATCCGGCCGGGAAACCGGGCGGTGATGCAATGGAAATTCTAGCCCTATATTCTTGCAGTTAGCAATGTTTTCAGAACTTATGTAATCTTTTCCTTATGAGCTGGTACAAAGGAACTGTTGCCTCTGAGTGACACATCTGCTCGAGTACTAGCCTTCTGGTATTAATCACTTCACACAGCCCTGTTTGTACCCCGATAACTTCCAAATCGGTGATGCATCAGCACCTAGATATGCCAGGTCACTCATTTACTCCTTAGCTTTTCAGGTCTTTGCTAACAAAGAGGTCACACCATGGGTCCCGATAAAGCAGGTCATGTTTATTTCCCTCGTGTGCTTGTGGTTTTGATGTCTTGTTTTCGATCCCTGCTAAGGAATGTTTTGTTAAATAAGCCTTCAAGGTTTAATTACAATTAGCTCTTTCCTTTCCTAGCATTCAGTCTCTCCACCATTTTGAGGACATTTATAAGGATATTCTTAGGACATTTTCTTACACTGTCCTTGCTGACCTAAGCTGGTTTCTGGTCTCCCAACACCTTAAATTTTAAACTCTCATCCTTGTGTTTAAACCTCTCCATGCCTCTTCCTATTTCTGTAACCCCTTCTAATGCTACAACAACCACCTCTTGAACTCACAGATCGTCAGACTCTGGCCTCTTGTTGCATTCCCCTCTCCCTTTGCCTTCTATTGGTGTTGCTCCTTTAGTCGCTTAGGCCCCAGGTGCAGGAATTCCCTCCTCAAACCCTTCTGCCTATACACCTCACTCCCCCTTTTTTAATGAGCCTCCTTAAAATCCTTCACTTTTCCAACCTTTGGCCACGCCTTCTAATCTCTCATATGATATAGAAAATGCTGGAAATCTCAGCAGCAGGCAGCATCTGTGGAGAGAGAAACAGAGTTAACATTTCAGATCGATGACCCTTCGTCAGAAATGTCTCCTTATCTCTCCTTTAGCTCAGTGTTCATTTTCTTTCGTAATGCCTCTGTAAAGTGCCTTGAGATTTTTTTTTTATATTAAGAGTGCTTTATAAATGTTTCTTGTAGTAGTACTGACAGATTTTTTTTCCTTTCTACTGTCTGTTTCCCTGACAGACTAGAAATATGATTTAAATTTTTTCCCTTAAAACATCTGTTCAAAACCCCCTTAACATTGGAACTTGGGCCAGTCCAGCTCCAGACGTCCACAGAACGAGTGCATATGCAGCAGCTTATGCTCTTAGGATGGCCTGGCAATATTTCTTTGAGGTGAAGCATTCTGCCTTATCACCTAGCCAAGAATAGACAATACGTCACAACTGAAGCTGGCAAAACTGAGCGACAGACACCCCAACGATTTAAGCCTACAATTATCTTGATTGGAAAGCCTATGCCTATCACCTATACTTGCAAGATGTTCCAGAGTTATAATAACAGCTTTCTGAAAGTATTGTGACATCCAAATTGTCACGGTCTGTATCTCAGGACATGATGTTTTATTTGGAGTTGGCAACCCTATTGACAGTGACCTTTATGGTTCCTCCATACTTAGGCATCTGTTGAAAATTCTGAAAGAACAAAGCAATTTTCAAAGATGTCCATATTTGCTGTAAAAGTTCACTTCAGTGAGTTTTAGTTACAAGATCAAGTGATTAAAGATTTAACTTTCCCAGTAGCAATTGCTTTTCCAATATACATTTTTGCCTGGATTAATTTTTTCATAAATTGCATAATCTAGTGAGATTTTCATGTAAATAAAAATAAGCCGTACTGTTTCATATGTTAAAACAATGATGTGATTCATCACTTTCTGCTTGTCACATTTATTTGATAATGATCAGCAGAACAGCTTGGACTAATTTATCTTTTCTACCACCTTCTCTCATCAGTCCACCATCCTTTGCCTGGGGAAAGGTCAGTGATGGTGACAGCTCCTCCTGCCTCAACTGATGTCCAACCAAGGATCTGTTTGGTCTACTTCAGTACGTCATACCTTTGCATCCTGAGCTATTTGGAGAGCCCCTATATTTTTACTGTAAATTCAGATTAAATGTGGTCCTGTGATTATAGAAGGAATTGTTTCTTACTTCTGAGGTACTCGATCCAACATTGTAGATTACATATCGGACCCTTCATTGGGGAACACAATGCAAGATATTTCAACCATAGAAATTTTCAAGGTACAATGATCGAAAAATTCGGAATAAGGTACTTATTAGCCTATTTCACTGAGACCAACTCCATTGGACTCTCTATTACAAAAAGTGATAAAATAAATTAGTTTAATATCAAAATTAAGAAATTTTCAGTTCATATAATAAACAGTTTTAAATTTTTGAGAAAACTCATACATTTAGTACATTAACTTTAAAGCACCATTTCTCAGAAACCCCAGCTCAGCACAAGGGGCCCGAATTTGGTGAAGGCCCCCGCCCACCCAAGTGCCGCCCAAAGGACCGCCGATGGTTGCCGAGGTACCTGACGATACTTTGGGCGGGGTTTTCATCATAAAGGTCCTTCATAGGGCGACGGGCAGCAAGTGAGGGATTTACGCCGCCAAACTGGGTGGCAGCCGAAGGGAGCTCGTAATCTCGGCGGCAAAGGCACTTGCCGCCCAAGTGCCACCAAGGATGGAGTCGGGCCCACGGAGGGTCGAAGAAAAAGCATTTGAAAAAAATATTGGAACACTATACAGGTAAATCCCTGTAAAGAATCAAAAAATTTCAGCTCTTCAGACCTACCATCGGGGACAGACCAACCTCCTCGCAGCGGTTCACCCCCGTTCTGGCGCAAACTCCCGCCCGCACCAATCTGGCATCTCGGTGGGCGGGAGTTCACTTACGCCACTCGGCCGTCCGCTGACGTCAGCAGGCGGTTCCCAGCGGCTTTCCCCTCCAGCCCGCTCCAGACCAGATCGAAACTGGCACTGGGTGGAACCCGAGGATGAATGTCAGCAGAAGTGGGCGGTGAGTGCATCAATTTCAGCCCCAGGGCTTTTATATTTCGTCAGATTTTCAGTTAACATAAACCTGGCTTATGAGATGTCAGAAAAATAGGCCAGTTATCAGACTTCTGATCAAGTAAATAATGCCTTGTACTTTCTACATTGATCAGACTGCATGACTGAAGGCAGCTTACTAACTTGCAGTTTTAGTTTACTATTCTTCAACAATCAATTGTTCTACTTAATTTAAGGGACAACAACATGTATGCCATGGGATACTATTATCTTAGGCTCCGAATCAATCATCTTTCTTGCTTATCATTCTGGTGTACACTGTTTAAAGGCAGTTCAAAACACATTCAGTGTAAGGAAAACTATAAACAATTGCCGAGAGCTTACAACTATGTATTATAAATGTTGTAATACCATCCATAAGGTGAAATAGATTTCTATTTTCTATTCTGAATATACTGAAGTAATTGAATTTTCTCTTTACCTTGGGCCCAATTATATGTAACGGCAATGCAGCAAGATTTTTTTCCTTGATGTAAATAATGGAACATGATGAGAAAGTCACTCTGGGTGATGGTGTTTGTTTTATCAGCCCACAAGATGACCTTATTCCATGAAATCTTACTTGCCTGAGGTTATGCATCAAATTCCTTAGCACAAAGAACAGCAGAAAAATCAGCTTGAGATTGAATTGATTTACATTCACTAATTGACAGCACTAATAACAAGTTGAGTACTAACTATGTATAACTTATCATAAGGGATTTACCAAGCAAAATTTCGAAAGAGCTTAATAACCTGTCTAGAAAAATAAAGATCCATATCAAGAAAGACGAGATTTAAAAAGTGCACCCATGAATTTCCAGGTTTCCAGGTGGCAGTTCTGTTGTCGGCCTACTCTCCGCCCCCTCATCTCCACATTTTCCTCTGCCTCTCACTCCCAGGACTTATCTGAGGGCCACTGCAGGTGAGGTAGCTGGCCCAAATTCAATCCCCGACATTGGCTCACCTCTAAAATTAAATTGAGGCCTAAGGCCCAATTTCGGGTGAGCCTCGGGATGCAGGCTTCTGACGTGTTTGTAGCTCGCAGCTTATTTTAGGCCTGAAAATGGGCCAAGACTAACTTTTATTTACCTAAGTTTAAGGGAATTCAGAAAGTAGTCACTATTAATAAAAATGTTTTCATTATTACAGCAGAAAATAGGCCAAACTTGGGCTGTAGCATCACCACATCAACATCATGATACGTTGCTTGTAACTGGAAATAAGCATTCATGTGTTTTGCCTGTGGTTTCAGCATCTCCAACATATTAGAATTTGCAATCGACTTTGTTGTTAGACTAACAGGGCAACTGGTCTCATTCGTGCCACAAAGCTAGCAGGAGTAAGATGCATGACTACCAATAGAAAAATGGGAATTGGACACTTCTCATGGCGTAACAATGAGACATCTTTTTGACATGATTTCATTAAAGGGATGGGCACATTTTAACTCAGATTGTCGTAGAAATGATCCATATTTGGATATTCTCAAATAACTAAAGAAGGGTTTGAATTGATCACAAAGTTTCCTTTCCTTTTAAAAGCTGCCAGTGATTCGATAATTTATAATGGTTGTCATGTATAGAATCTTGTCGTCACCATCCTTCAGATCACCAATTTTAATCTTCCCAAAGTTGCATTCTTTAAGATTTAACTTAAATATTTGGTTTCATTCCAGCCTAATGAAAAACTTTACAAAATTGCACCTGCTTCAGTTTCTGTTGCTCAAAATGGCTGTGTTTCTCTTAGTCAATTCTTAATTTCAATATTCTATTAAATAGGAAGGCTGGTGTTTAATTGTGATTGTGTGTCAGTCCTATAACAAGGGATATAGTCATTGATTTCCACCAAAACATAATATTCCTGAGAGGTTACAGTTTGTAGGTTACTCTGGTTCTCCTGGAAACACACGACCTTGTTTTTATAATAACCAGCATATAAAATAATTGTTTCCTCTGATAGAAAGATGGGAGCGCTCATTTTCTATCATTATCACACAGCGGTAACTACAATGCTGTCCTTTCATCTGTTGGTGCAGCTTTTTATGATTGAGCACTCTCTCTGGATAATGCATCTCATTTTAGATCTCCTTTTCGTGGGAAGCTAACCACTACTGCACCTAAATCGCTGCAGGAAAAGGAAGAAGTGTTCCCTCCCTGGAGTGCGACAAGCTGAATGCACTGAGAAAGGAAGGATAGAGGTTGCTGTTAAGGTCATTGATAAAATAGGATTGAATTATTTCATATTTAAAGGCACCTTGCCACATGTACAGCTGATGAAATAGTGTTCCAGTGCGAAAACTTCAACTCAATTTTTTGTGGTACAGTACTAAAACTCTTCATGGTTAACTGGACACACTGGGGCTGGTCCATAGGGGCTGGTAACCAGTGCATGATGGGCTGTGCGATCATAACGCAACCGATAGACGTCATTCCGAAGCCTGATTGAAATCAGGCCTCGGGCCTCCTCCACATGTAACCAGCGAGCTGCGGATGGCAATCGGGTGTTCCAATGCAGCTTGTCAGTAGGGGCCTCGGGAACTTTGTCCGGCTCTGTCACCGAGCTGGCCCGCAAGTAGGTCCGGAGGTCGGTGGTGTGGGGGGAGGTGGGAGTGGCCTGGGGGGAGGCAGGGGTTGAAGGTGAACCAGAGAGGGATAAGCCTGGGCCAGTAGGAGCCCGCATTCCTGCTGCTCGTGGCTACACAGACATGAAACTATAAAAATAATGTCCTACCTTTAAGGATCCGTTGGTTAGGCCGCTGAAGACCCAGAGCAACTGGGTGGAGCCTGCATGGCGCAAACTCTGCCCAGTTGATGCCCAATTTTCATTGGAGTCCTACAACAGCATTAGGGCACCAATTTAGATATGCTGGGCACCTAACGATTATTTTAGGCAGGCCTCTTCTGCATGCCTGGAAGTCGCTGGCTTCCAATTTGGCAGCTAGCACACTTCCTGAGCAGATCGGGCGCAAGGAGTCGCAACCCAGACTCGTTGCGCCAAACTCCATTTTTTGTTTCTCTCCCAATATTCTAACTACAGTTAAACCAAAGCAATACCTATGCATTTGTACTCTATCCCCTATTTACAAAACCTGGGATCCCAAAAGTGGTTTTTCCTAACAGCTTTGCAAATTTGACTTGCCATTTTTAAAGATTTATGAATCTGAACCCATGAGTCTCTTTGGTCCTCTGTTACCATTCAGTATACATCTGCTCTCATTATTCTTCTCCCCAAAATTGATCACCTCACCTTGCTGTGTATTAAGTTTCATCTGACATCTATCAGTCCAATCCAGTAACCTGTCCTCCTGAAGTTACTCGCAGTTAGCCACACACTCTCTTTCAGTATCATCTATAAATTTTGATGCTGTGCCCCTCCTACCCAACCAAAGTCCAGATCACTTATATTTATATTATGAGCAACGATCCGAGCACTAACGTTTGGGTCACAGCACTGTTTACAACCCTCCAGTCTAAAAAAACATTAATTGCTACTCTGATTTCTGTCCTTCAATCAACTTTCTATCCATGTTGCCACATTTCCTTCAAACAACCTCAGCAACTCTGGACTAGGGAAGGCAATAATCATCCTATTATTTACTGGATTGCTAACCGGTGAATGCTGCTGGAAAGTGCATTTGTTTAAGACGTTTCATTAAGGACAGGATTAGGCAGGTCTCTTTCTCCTCCTCTTAGCCCCCACAGTCAGATAATCTGCCAATATTTACTATATAGGCTCCTATGTGAAGAGTGGCCACTGGGCTGAGGTACCAGAAGGCTAATGGCACTTATAGAGTTGACCCCAATGGTAGCCACCAACCTCAGGAGAGGAGAGAAATGGAGAGGAGAAAATGGGAGGAGGGAATAGCCTACTGCATTTAAAATGTCAATGTTATGGTTCAGTAGCACTCCCGATTTAGCCCAGTGAGTTTATCCAGTGTCTGGCTGAGTTATACAGAAGGTTTGATTCCCGGCTGTACTGAGTTCACTAATCTCAGCCTAGGTGCCTGTATGGGCATGACATTTGTCATGGGCAGCACTAGGTTAGGGAAGGGAAAATCCACTTGCGATTCTGCTTTGCATTGCTTTCCAGTGACCCCTCCTCGATGTGTGCTTATGTGTATGTAGCTGCTGGCAGGATCCTACTCGGCTGTGATGTGTCCATGGTCCATTAGCATGCTGACTCTCACTATTAATACTTCCACATGAACAATGATTACTTAGCTGAGTTAGTAGGGGCGACTTGCACCCATGGAACCGAACCCCAACAAAGAGTGAATTGCTTCAGGAGAGGTAAAAGGGTAGAACTGGTGAGGGAAGAAACTTATGTCATGGATATTTTTTGTTGTTATAATTAATCCGATGTGTCAACTTTGTTTCTTAGGAAGCTGACAATGATAATTTGAAACTTCTGACAAAATAAACATATACTGTACCTAAAAGAAATAAAATAAATTCTGCTCTGAAGCATCCCTGTCAACCGTTTTGGAAGTCGTGTATTGCACAATAGGTCCAAAGGCATTTCATATCTAAATTGCTAATTCATCTGTGGCCTTTCTTGTAGAATCACTACATTTATCATGTTTATCCCTGAAGATGGCAAATCCCACTGAGTGAATCCACAAAACAGGCTTTGAGTCGAACTAACATCTGATAGTAAAACATTTACATTTAATCACAAAAGATGCAGCTATCACATGCTCAACCGCCAGCTAATCAGTAACTGTTCCCCACGGAGGAATATAGAAACGCCACTTGCTTTAGGGCAAATACAACATATTGAAGTAAAATGTAATAATTCGGAGTTGGCTAGTTCTGGGTATTTTTTTCCATGTTCTTAGCTACAAGAAGAAATATGTAAAGACTTTGAAGTACGAAACTTATACATTTATTTGGTTTTAACAGAAGACTAAAATGGTGACCTTTCAAATCGAAAATGTTCCTGAAGGAATCAAAATGTAATTTATCCAAGTCCGATCGAGATATCTGGAGAGTACGTGAACCCTTGTTGCCTGAAGTAAATATTATGTCTGTGCTCTGAAAGCTGTCATTTGCACAGTTCATAACAGGCATTTAAAAAGCAGGGCTGTTTGCCAAGAGGTCATTCTTACAGCTGCCCCATTCCCATCACAACTTGGGCTGCCGGGGGAAATCGAATGGAAATAGTTGTAACAGTTCCGCACTTTCGAGCAGAAATGTTTTTAACTAGCAGTCTTAACTTAGCATTTTAAAAAACAAATTATGTGCGGTTATGATGGGGTAGCCATAATCAAAGTAAATATATGTAGATTGGCACTGCTCAGAAGACTAGTCATGAGGCCTTTTAACTTGTTTAATCAATTGCAGCTGCAACATAATGAATAGAGCTTTTTAAAATGTATCTGCAAATTCATCATTAAGGAGGCACTTATCTCTTTGCTGTGCCAATGTAAAGCGAGACGAGGCCTATGCAAAAGGTCACCTTCCTAGAGTACGTGATGGATAATGACCGAAGAGGTGCTGTGAAGTTCGTTTTTTATATATAAATTTTGAAAAAGAGTCCCAATTTCCAGAGCACAGACAGCCATCGGCTCGCACAGAAAATGATGGTAATCATTGCAGCAGCCCCGTTTGAAAGCAAACAAAGGACCGAGTGCTGCTGTGATTACTGCTTGATTGGACATAGTATTTCTGTGAGAAGCTATTAACAGTACAGCTTCAGCTTTATTACCCTGCTGAGACTCAAACAGAGGCAAGAGCATTTTCCACAACGTGTGAAAGAAAGGGAAAACAAGAAAAGTGGTAGATTTGGAGGACTGGTTCACTCAGATACTCTGATTAATGGAAATGAATGCAGAAAATGATGGGACAGATTGATCATTTTTCTCCAATGACTGTGATCAACGATAATACAAAAGAGAAAAAGAGAGCAAATAGCAAGCACATTTCCAGCAACAGAAAATGGCCCTGTATTGAGGTCCCGACAAATACGTGTAGCTATTACTGATTCCGTGAATGCAAAAAGAACATTAAAAGCCCTCTGGGAAAGACTGGTTATATAGAATAACAACTCTTTGAGCCCAAATATTCCAGTAACCATTTATCTTTTTTTTTTAAATCCTCATTTTTCAAAACACAAAATGCATTTAGTCTACACTGAAGTCAGCAATTGTACTGAACACAACTGATGCCAACTATTAATGAAGTAACATACCGACCTCTTATTTTGTGCAGCATTTTTGTGTATCTTTTCATTGTGATGGAAGCTACAGAGAAAAGATGATGTAGAAAGATGCAGAATATAAATACACTGCACATTTGATGTAGATTGACCTAGTTTCAGTTTGGTTATTTTAGAATAGTTCCGTCAAGAGGAGATTTTTTTTTTTGTAATGTCATTAGGACCCTATGGGCTAGATTTTCAGTTGTCGGCGTAAACGGTAGTTTTACGCCAAAATTACTGTTTTCACTGGGCCGTTTTTTAGGCCTAATTTTCAGCCTTTACGTCAGCACCATTGGTAAAGTTTGCACTGCTCGAGGATATGTGGCACAAACCGCGAGTTTTGGCAATTTTAGTCCGAGGTGGCGCTGTGAGAGGCCTTGGGAGGGGGAAAAACAAAAAAAAAAATTGCAAAAAACATTCACAAAACCCTTACCTACTAAATCGCTGAAAAATAATTTAAAAAATAAAAACTTTAACTTACATTTTTGCAGGTCTTCATACTTACCACTGCTGGCAGGTTTACATAGAAACATCGAAAATAGGTGCAGGAGCAAGCCATTCGGCCCTTCGATCCTGCATCACCATTCAATATGATCATGGCTGATCATCCAACATCAGTACCCCACTCCTGCTTTCTCTCCATACCCCCTGATTCCTTTAGCCGTAACTCCCTTTTGAATATATCCCACGAACTGACTCAACAACTTTCTGTGGTAGAGAATTCCATTGGTTCACAATTCCCTGGGTGAAAAAGTTTCTCCTCATCTCGGTCCTTTATGGCTTACCGCTTATCCTTAGACTGTGACCCCTGGTTCCCCAACATCAGGAACATTCTTCCTGCATCTAACCTGTCCAATCCCGTCAGAATTTTATATGCTTCTGTGAGATCCCCTCTCATTATACTAAATTCCAGTGAATATAAGCCTAGTCGATCCAATCTTTCTTCATATTTCTGTCCTGCCATCCCGGGAAACAATCTGGTGAACCTTCGTTACACTCCCTCAATAGCAAGAATGTCCTTCCTCAGATTGGAGACCAAAACTGTACACAATATTCAAGGTGTGGTCTCACCAAGGCCCTGTACAACTGCAACAAGTCCTCCCTGCTTCTATACTCAAATCCTCTTGCTATGAAGGCCAACATGCCATTTGCTTTCTTAACTGCCTGATGTACCTGCATGCCTACTTTCAATGACTGATGTACCATGACATCCAGGTCTCGTTGCACCTCCCCTTTTACTAATCTATCACCATTCAGATAATCTGCCTTCCTGTTTTTGCAGCCAAAGTGGATAACCTCACACTTATCCACATTATATTGCATCTGCCATGTATTAGCCCATTCACCTAACCTGTCCAATTCCTCCTGCAGCCTCCTAGCATCCTCCTCGCAGATCGCACTGCCATCCAGCTCAGTGTTATCTGCAAACTTGAAGATATTACATTCAATTCTTTCGTCTAAATCATTAATGTATATTGTAAATAGCCGGGGTCCGAGCACTGAACCCTGTGGCACCCCACTAGTCACTGCCTGCCATTCTGAAAAAGACCTGTTTATTCCCACTCTTTGCTTCTGTCTGCCAATCAGTTCTCTATCCACATTAATACGTTACCCCCATCCCATATGCCTTAATTTTACACACTAATCTCTTGTGCGGGACAATGTCAAAAGCCTTTTGAAAGTCCAAATACACTACATCCACTGGTTCTCCCTTATCCACTCTACTAGTTACATCCTCAAAAAATTCTAGAAGATTTGTCAAGCATGATTTCCCTTTCATAAATCCATGCTGACTTGGACCGATCCTGTCACTGCTTTCCAACTGCGCCGCTATTACATCTTTAATAATTGATTCCAGCATTTTCCCCACTACTGATGTCAGGCTAACTGGTCTATAATTCTCGGTTTTTTCTCTCCCTCCTTTTTTAAAAAGTGGGTTTATCTTAGCTATCTTCCAATCCATGGGAACTGATCCAGAGTCTATGGACTGTTGGAAAATGATCACCGATGCATCCACTATTTCTAGGGCCACTTTCTTAAGTACTCTGGGATGCAGACTTATCAGGACCTGGGGATTTATCGGCCTTCAATCCCATCAATTTCCCTAACACCATTTCCTGACTAATAAGGATTTCTCTCAGTTCCCTCAGTTTCTCCTTCTCGCTAGACCATCAGTCCCCTAGTATTTTCGGGAGGTTATTTGTGTCTTCCTTAGTGAAGACAGAACCAAAGTATTTGTTCAATTGGTCTGCCATTTCCTTGTTCCCCATTATGAATTCACCTGATTCTGACTGCAAGGGACCTACATTAATCTTCATTAATCTTTTTCTCTTCAAGTATCTATAGAAGCTTTTGCAGTCAGTTTTTATGTTCCCTGCAAGCTTACTCTCATACTCTATTTTCCCCCTCCTAATTAAACCCTTAGTCCTCTGCTGCTGAATTCTAAATTTCTCCCCATCCTCAGGTTTGCTGCTTTTTCTGGCCAATTTATATGCCTCTTCCTTGGATTTAACACTGTCCTTAATTCTCTTGTTAGCCATGGTTGAGCAATTTTTCCCGTTTTATTTTTAGGCAGGATGTACAATTGTTGTAGTTCTTCCATGTGATCTTTAAATGTCTGCCATTGCCTATCTACCGTCAACCCTTTAAGTTTCATTCACCAGTCTATCCTAGCCAATTCACGTCTCATACCATCGAAGTTACCTTTCCTTAAGTTCAGGATCCTAGTCTCTGAATTAACTGTGTCATTCTCCATCTTAATAAAGAATTCTACCATATTATGGTCACTCTTCCCCAAGCTGCCTCACACGACAAGATTGCTAATTAATCCTCTCTCATTACACAACACCCAGCCTAGGATGGCCTGCTCTCTAGTTGGTTCCTCGACATATTGGTCTAGAAAACCATCCCTTATCCACTCCAGGAAATCCTTCTCCACAGTATTGCTACCAGTTTGGTTAGCCCAATCTATATGTAGATTAAAGTCACCCATAACTGCTGTACCTTTATTGCACGCATCCCTAATTTCCTGTTTGATGCCATCCCCAACCTCCCGACTACTGTTTGGTGGTCTGTACACAACTCCCACTAACGTTTTCTGCCCTTTGGTGTTTCGCAGCTCTACCCATATAGATTCCACATCATCCAAGCTAATGTCCTTCCTTACTATTGCATTAATCTCCTCTTTAACCAGTAACGCTACCCCACCTCCTTTTCCTTTCTGTCTATCCTTCCTGAATATTGAATACCCCTGGATGTTGAGTTCCCAGCCTTGCTCACCCTGGAGTCATGTCTCCGTAATCCCAATTACATCAGATCTGTTAACAGCTATCTGCGCAGTTAATTCATCCACCTTATTACGAATGCTTCTCGCATTGAGACACAGAGCCTTCAAGCTTGTTTTTTTAACACTCTTTGTCCTTTTAGAATCATGTTGTAATGTGGTCCTTTTTGTTTTTTGCCCTTGATTTCTCTGCCCTCCACTCTTACTTTTCTCCTTCCTGCCTTTTGCTTCTGCCCCCTTTTTACTTCCCTCTGTCTCCCTGCATAGATTCACATCCCCCTGCCATATTAGATTAAACCCTCCCCAACAGCACTAGCAAACACTCCGCCGAGGACATCGATTCTGGTCCTGCCCAGGTGCAGACCGTCCGGTTTGTACTGGTCCCACCTCCCCCAGAACCGGTTCCAATGTCCCAGAATTTGAATCCCACCCCCTTGCACCATTCCTCAAGCTACGTATTCATCTGAACTATACTGCTATTCCTACTCTGACTAGCACGTGGCACTGGTAGCAATCTTGAGGTCCCACTTTTTAATTTAACTCCTAGCTTCTTAAATTCAACTTGTAGGACCTTATCCTGTTTTTTTACCTATATCGTTGGTACCTATATGTACCACGACAGCTGGCTGTTCACCCTTCCCCTCCAGAATGCCCTGCCGCCGCTCCGAGACATCCTTGACCCTTGCACCAGGGAGGCAACATACCATCCTGGAGTCTCGTTTGCAGCCGCAGAAACGCTTATCTATTCCCCTTAAAATAGAATCCCCTATCACTATAGCTCTCCCACTCTTTCCTGGCCTCCTATGCAGCAGTCACCCCTGGTGCCATGAACTTGGCTGCTGCTGCCTTCCCCTGATGAGCCACCTCCCTCAACAGTATCCAAAGCGGTATATCTGTTTTGGAGGGAGGTGACCGCAGGGGACCCCTGCACTACCTTCCTTCCCCTGCTCTTCCTGATGGTCACCCATTCCCTATCTGCCTGTGTAACCTTTACCTGCGGTGTGACCAGCTCAGTAAACGTGCTACCCACGACGTCCTCAGCATTGCAGATGCTCCAGACTGAATCCATGCGCAGATCCAGTGCCGCAATGCGGTCTGACAGGAGATGCAGCTGGACACACTTCCCGCATACACAGTAGCCAGGAATGCTGGAAGTGTCCCTGACTTCCCACATAGCACAGGAGGAGCATGACATGGCTCTGGGCTCTCCTACCATGACTTAACCCTTAGATTAATTTAATTTGGCAACAATGCCAAAGATTTTCTACTGATAAGAAAAGAAAAAGAAAAAGAAAATGAAAAAATTCTCACCAATCACTTACCCGCTTGGCTGTGATGTCACACTTCGATTTCTTTTTACTTCTATTTTGCCTTTTGTCCCTGCACCTGCTGCTCCTCCGACTGCCACTGGCCTTTTACAGGCCTCGATCCTCCCGCTCTCACTGGCTGCTCATGACTGCTGCTCCTCCGACTGTTGCTGGCCTTTTATAGGCCTCGAGCCTCCCGCTCCCACTGGCTGCTCCCGACTGCTGCTCCTCCGACTGTTGCTGGCCTTTAATAGGCCTCGAGCCTCCTGCTCCAGCTAACTGCTCCTGACTGCTGCTCCTCTGACTGCCACTGACCTTTTATAGGCCTTGAGCCTCCTGCTCCCGCTGGCTGCTCCCGACTGCTGCTCCTCCAACTGTTGCTGGCCTTTTATAGGCCTCGAGCCTCCCGCTCCAGCCGACTGCTGCTCCTCTGACTGCCACTGACCTTTTTATAGGCCTCAAGCCTCCCGCTCCCACTGGCTGCACCCAACTGCTGCTCCTCTGACTGCCGCTGGCCTTTTATAGGCCTCGAGCCTCCCGCTCACATTGGCTGCTCCCGCTGGTTGCACCGCAGGTTTCACCCATCGCTATTCTGGGCATGGCGGAGAGTGCCGAAAGCACGACGGTAACGCAATCCGCATACCGCTTCATGTCAGCACACCTCTCCCCGGCAGTACGTGGAAGCAAAAAGATGCCCGAAGATCCTGCTGAGTGGGTTATCACCACGGAGGGTCAAATTGTGGCAAAAATCTAGCCCGTTTCTGAATATTACAGAATAAAAATGACTAATTAACTGAAATATTGCATCAAATGTAGTGCCACATTCAAATGAGACCAAGACCAGCCACATTTATTTATCCATATTTATGTATTAATTGCAATTTTTAATTGATCTCTTGGAAAATAGGATTTTTCTTTTTAGTCGCATCAATTTATCCATATTTTTGATTTTGGAGTATTAGTTTTTCTGAATAGTGGGTTTCTATCTTTAGAGTTGCCATTAATATTTTTGGATTAATTTATTCTGTTATTAATTTCTTGTGGTCGTTATTAAAAGGCTAATGAAAAATCTCTTACTGAATATTTTAAAACTCTATTTCACACAACAAAAATATTCTGAACATGGTACAAGCTAGGCAGATTGTTCCTATACTATTTGAACAAGAATGAGGATGATGTACAGTTGTGTGTATTCAAAAGGACAGTAAGAGCTTTCCATTTATATGGTGTCTTTCACACCTCAGGACATCCCAAAGAGCTTCACAACCAATCAAGTGCTTTTGAAGTGTTGTAATGTAGGGAAACCCATCAGCCAATAATTGCTGCACAGGAAGCTCCCACAAACGCTGAGATAAATCTGGTTTAACAGTGTTGGTTGAGAGACAATTGTTGGCTGAGACACTAAGAACACTTCACTAGTCTTTTTTGAATAGCACTATGGGATATTTTACATTCACCTGAGTGGTAACAAACATGGTCTAAATACCAACATGCTGTGACTTTAACCAAAGGTAAAAATGTTCCAAATAAATAATTATCTTTTTTACGTTCCAATTCTGTTCACGGGTTGGTATTACAGTGTCAGTATTTTGAAATAATGCAGCACAAATCTTACCTTCGAGAATCAGAGAAGATTTTATCACCAGCTTCATTATTCACACAGAAAATCTATTGATTGGGCTATCGAAAGTTAAATGAAGCACTTAATTTTAACCCTATAAATACAGAGTTGGTTTCCTTCCCACAAAAGCAACCAATTATGATACTGGTCTGGGGATGAGAGATGTTTTTTATATTTAGGATTTGGCCCTATGAGCTAAATAAAAGACCTGTAAAAT
The DNA here is from genome assembly GCF_044704955.1 of Pristiophorus japonicus. Lineage (NCBI taxonomy): Eukaryota > Metazoa > Chordata > Chondrichthyes > Pristiophoridae > Pristiophorus > Pristiophorus japonicus. The sequence goes on along the minus strand of NC_091988.1, from coordinate 180,343,921 downwards.
CTGGTGCAAGTTCCATCTTTGTGCTGTGCTGAAATTGTCAGCTGTATTACATAGAAACATAGAAAATAGGTGCAGGAGTAGGCCATTCGGCACATCGAGCCTGCACCACCATTCAATAAGATCATGGCTGATCATTCCTTCAGTACCCCTTTCCTGCTTTCTCTCCAAACCTCTTGATCCCTTTAGCCGTAAGGGCCATATCTAACTCCCTCTTGAATATATCCAATGAACTGGCATCAACAACTCTCTGCGGCAGGGAATTCCACAGATTAACAACTCTCTAAGTGAGGAAGTTTCTCCTCATCTCAGTCCTAAACGGCCTGCCCCTTATCCTAAGATTGTGTCCCCTGGTTCTGGACTTCCCCAACACCAGGAACATTCTTCCCGCATCTAGGTTAGTAAAGTCAAACGTAGGTCCCCTGCAATCAGAATCAGGGGAAATCATAACGGGGAACAAAGAGATGGCAGACCAATTGAACAAGTACTTTGGTTCAGTATTCACTAAGGAGGACACAAACAACCTTCCGGATATAAAAGGGGTCAGAGGGTCCAGTAAGAAGGAGGAACTGAGGGAAATCCTTATTAGTCAGGAAATTGTGTTGGGGAAATTGATGGGATTGAAGGCCGATAAATCCCCAGGGCCTGATGGACTGCATCCCAGAGTACTTAAGGAGGTGGCCTTGGAAATAACGGATGCATTGACAGTCATTTTCCAACATTCCATAGACTCTGGATCAGTTCCTATGGAGTGGAGGGTAGCCAATGTAACGCCACTTTTTTAAAAAAAAAGGAGGGAGAGAGAAAACAGGGAATTATAGATCGGTCAGCCTGACATCGGTGGTGGGTAAAATGATGGATTCAATTTTTAAGAATGTCATAGCAGCGCATTTGGAAAGAGGTGACATGATAGGTCCAAGTCAGCATGGATTTGTGAAAGGGAAATCATGCTTGACAAATCTTCTGGAATTTTTTGAGGATGTTTCCAGTAGAGTGGACAAGGAAGAACCAGTTGATGTGATGTATTTGGACTTTCAGAAGGCTTTCAACAAGGTCCCACACAAGAGATTAATGTGCAAAGTTAAAGCACATGGGATTGGGGGTAGTGTGCTGACGTGGATTGAGAACTGATTGGCAGACAGGAAGCAAAGAGTAGGAGTAAACGGGTACTTTTCAGAATGGCAGGCAGTGACTAGTGGGGTGCCGCAAGGTTCTGTGCTGGGGCCCCAGCTGTTTACATTGTACATTAATGATTTAGACGAGGGGATTAAATGCAGTATCTCCAAATTTGCAGATGACACTAAGTTGGGTGGCAGTGTGAGCTGCGAGGAGGATGCTATTAGGCTGCAGAGTGACTTGGATAGGTTAGGTGCGTGGGCAAATGCATGGCAGATGAAGTATAATGTGGATAAATGTGAGGTTATCCACTTTGGTGGTAAAAACAGAGAGACAGACTATTATCTGAATGGTGACAGATTAGGAAAAGGGAAGGTGCAACGAGACCTGGGTGTCATGGTACATCAGTCATTGAAGGTTAGCATGCAGGTACAGCAGGCGGTTAAGAAAGCAAATGGCATGGCCTTCATAGCGAGGGGATTTGAATACAGGGGCAGGGAGGTGTTGCTACAGTTGTACAGGGCCTTGGTGAGGCCACACCTGGAGTATTGTGTACAGTTTTGGTCTCCTAACTTGAGGAAGGACATTCTTGCTATTGAGGGAGTGCAGCGAAGATTCACCAGACTGATTCCCGGGATGGCGGGACTGACCTATCAAGAAAGACTGGATCAACTGGGCTTGTATTCACTGGAGTTCAGAAGAATGAGAGGGGACCTCATAGAAACGTTTAAAATTCTGACGGGTTTAGACAGGTTAGATGCAGGAAGAATGTTCCCAATGTTGGGGAAGTCCAGAACCAGGGGTCACAGTCTGAGGATAAGGGGTAAGCCATTTAGGACCGAGATGAGGAGAAACTTCTTCACCCAGAGAGTGGTGAACCTGTGGAATTCTCTACCACAGAAAGTAGTTGAGGCCAATTCACTAAATATATTCAAAAGGGAGTTAGATGAAGTCCTTACTACTCGGGGAATCAAGGGGTATGGCGAGAAAGCAGGAAGGGGGTACTGAAGTTTCATGTTCAGCCATGAACTCATTGAATGGCGGTGCAGGCTACAAGGGCTGAATGGCCTGCTCCTGCACCTATTTTCTATGTTTCTATGTTTCTATTATAAAGATTACTTTTTTTATGCACTGCTCTTCGATGTTTTTGTGATGAACAACATGCCAAAAAGGGCCATTATACAGATCACGTAATTAAATGCACACAGTATGGTATAAATGCTTTGATGACTATCTGTGTGTGCCACGACAGCAGAAGGCCCCACTATTAAAAATGTCTATTGCCATCTTTGCAGAGAAAGCTGTCTGGGAACCGGCGACAGCAGCGGAAAACTGGTGGGGGTCCGGCAAGACTGCTCCCCTGGAAAGTCAGTTACAGGCCTGATTGGTACATCACACAGATCGACCACTTGTGCGGATGCTGAGCCTAGGTTCCAGAGAGAGGGTAAGTCCTGCAAAATCCACAGTTTGGGTTGGTTTATGCGATGTACTCTCTGTCGGCTAGGCTTTGTTTTATGCAATGTACTATCATTTGTCGTGGTCCTTCAAATGAACCTGTGCTATGTGAGCCTACTCATGTCACTGTGCCCCCTCCCCTGCTGATAACCAGTCTGATCTTTTATATTTTGCAGATGTTTCAGATACATCCAATAATGGAGAAGACCCCGCCAGCTCACCACAAGCGGAAGTGTGTGACACCAAACTCAGCCATCCTGCAGAACCTCCACAGGAGGAGGATGAGGACGATGCTTCAATTGATGTTTTTTTGGGCGGGGAGGCAGGATGATCAGACAGTGGTATTAAATTTGGAGGAGGGCAACGCCACGAAGGTAGAAACGGCTTTAGCCTGCCCTACGCAGTAAGGAACATATGTTGGTTATGCACCATCCGAGGTCCCGGGTCCCAGTGTGTTGCAGGAACTCACACCCAGGGCAGCAGCAAGCATGACGAGCACTCTCCCAAGATGCAGGTTCCATGGGACGTGGTAGAGCTGATAGGAATGACTGGTGAGAGCGTTCAGTTCAACAAATCGCTTCTTAAGGCCATGGATGGGATCTCGGCTAGCATAGCAACACTATCTGGTAAAATTAGGGAGGGCATTTTGGGAGGCATAGCAGTATTATCTGCTGACATTAGGGAAGGCATGTCTGAGATAGTCACTGCAGCTCCGGAAAACACCGAGGCTGTCATTGCCCATCGGCAATTGACGGTCTCGCGTGATGCCACTGCAATCCCCAGACCAACCTCACCAACCAATGTGCAGGTTGATCCACAGGCTGGAGAGTCCGAAGCCGGGCCTTCTGCAGCTAGAGGTTTTCAAGGACTACCATAGGCATCACCTTCGTCTGTCCCCCAACAAGTGGAGCGCCGTACCCGACAAACTAATAAGAACCTTAGGCTCACCGGGAGTAGGCCTAAGCCTGCAGTAATGGGCAAGGCTAATGCCAATGGCAAAGGCAAGAAGGGCGGGTGGTGCGGCGGTGTTTAAATAAGGGAGCGGGGGGAGAGGTGGCTGGAGCTGGTTTGTTTGCTGCTATTGTTGTTGTTTTGCTGTACTTTTGTTCTTCTTTTGTTGTTGTTGTGATTGGTTCTTTGCAATTTTGTTATTTAAGAGACGTTAATTTAAAAGTTTAATATAAATAAAAACTTTTTTATTAAAGTTAAGTACAAATATTTGATAAATTGCAAATTATTTTTTCAACTAAACCAAACTTATACAGTGTCTCATTCGCAGAATAACAGGGGGAAATAGTCAACATGGTGGGATACAGCGGCTAGTCCATGATGAAATGTGCCGCTCAGCCTTCATGCAAAGCGGTGAAATATCAGTTGCTGACGCAAGGCTCTTGCAATGGCGTAAGGTCCACAAGGCCTCCTCCCCTGTCCTCCTGAGGGTGTTAGTGGTGGCATGGGTTCCTTGTCCTCCTCGTCATCCTCCTCCTCTGCCCCTCCCTCTCTCCTGAGGTGGTGCTGCAGTCCCCAGTGGCAAATCCTGCCCCCTGATGATTGCTAAGTTGTGAAGCACGTAGCACACCACAGTGAACTCAGAGACCTGCTGAGGGGAGTATTGCGGGTAACCGCTAGAGTAGTCCAGGCATCGGAAACGCTGCTTGAGCACTCCAATTGTCTTCTCGACGATGTTGCATGTGGCTATATGGCAGATATTGTAGCGACGCTCGCCTTCTGTCTGCATTTTGAGGAGGGGGGTCATGAGCCAGGTGGCGAGCCCGTAACCTTTGTCTCCCAGCAGCCAGCTCTGGCCTTCTGGCTGCTCCTCAAACAGCTGTGAGACACTGCTCTCACACAAGATGAAAGCATCATGGATGCTCCCTGGAAATTTTGCATTGACTGCCATGATGTGCTGAGTGTGGTCGCACACTGTATGTTAAGCGAGTGGAATCCCTTTCGGTTTTGGTAAACCTCCGGATCTTCAAAAGGTGCTCGCAGGGCGATGTGTGTACAGTCAATGGCAGCCTGTGCCTTGGGGAAGCCAGCAATTCATGCAAAGCCTATAGCCCTCTCACTCTATGCCTCCCTGGTCATTGGTAAGTTGATGAAATCCTTCCTACATGCAAACAGTGCAGCAGTCACCTGGCGAATGCAGTGGCGTGCTGTGAGATGCAGCATATGTCCCCTGCTGATAAGGAGCCGGAGGCATAGAAGGCAAGTGTCGCAGTCACCTTGACCTCGACAGTCAGTGCAGTCCTCCTGCTTGGAGGCTGTATGTCTGCCTTTATGAGCTGGCATATCTCTGTGACCACCTCTTTTCGAAAACGCAGCCTTCTAACGCACTGTGCCTCAGTTAGGTGGAGGTATGAGCGCTATTCCCTGTAAACTCGTTGGGGGTACATTCTCCTCCCCATAAGTCTGCGACCTCTTTGATTACGCTGACAATGTTGTTGAATAAGCCGCCTTCTATGATTATCCTGGATAGCATAAACAGTCAACACAGATGGAATAGGCCCCATTCTTAAAATGCCCTTAAATGCCTTTAAATTCTTAACGATCTAAAAACTTACTAATCACTAAACACAGCCTTCCCTCCAAAACCTTTAACTCAGCTCTATTTTCCAAGATGGCGTTGTTATCTATGATTTCGATCCGATTCGACAGGTGAGACAAGCTTTTTCAGTTTGGTATTTATCACTGTTCTTAAAAATGTTGTTCTTGGCCAAATTCAGAAAAACAGCGATATTGTTATTTTTGACGTCTAGTGATGTTCTGAAAAAAGGCGGCCGTTATTTTTTAACAACGGCGTTTAACGACTGGCCAAATTTGAAAAATTTCCTTACATTTTTTTAATGCCAAAAAAACATTTTAATGTGAAAAAAATGGCGTTAAAACAGGCGTTTGGCTGGGGAAATTTTAGCGGCGGTAGAGTGAAGTTTGATTGTCCAATATTATAACTATTCAATTACAAGCAAAAGTGCTTCCCTTCCAGCACTGGTGCTCAGATAAAAAGAAAGTGACCTGGATTTATCTAGTAAAATAAACAAGAAAAACTGCAAATATTGGACATCGGAAATAAAAACAGAATATTGAAAATTGACTACAGGCAATCAGCATCTATAAAGTCCGCAGCGTGCTCTCGCCTTTAATGGAAGGGGAGAGCTCTGTGTTCCGAAGACGTGAAGGCCATTTACATCCTCACCGGGCCTATTGTGAGACACCTTATCAAAATCTTTTTGAAAGTCCAAATATATAATGCCTACCAGCTACCTTCATCCACCAAACTGGTAATCTTTTCAAAGAATTCACCCGGATTGTCAAGACAAGACTCTCTTTTCCAGTAGTCATGTTGTGTGTCTCTAATAACTTTATCCTTGTCAAGGTGGTTGCATAGTGCATCACTTATGATCCCTTCTAGCAACTTTGCTACAAATGGCACCAAGCTAATGGGCCTATAATTTCCCAATTCTGAATTGTTGCCCTCTTTGAATATCTGCAATATTAGCCTGCCTCCAGTCATCAGGAATGACCCCTGATGCAAGTGCACTATTGAAAATATAAGCAAAGCACCCATTAAACACAGTTCCCATTTCTTTAAGAAATGTCAAGCAGAGGCTGTCTGGACTAGCAGCTTGATCTGATCTAATGTTTTCAGGCTTGACTATCTATTTTTCCTATTTTGCAAACCTAAACAACTAAAACCATAATATAATTTGTCTGCATTCTTTTGTTTAGATTTGTACAGTAGTTACATTGTGCAAATGTTCGACTCCTAAGTATGCACATGTCCTGCTAGCACTGTGGTAGTGTTCATTTTGTTAAATGGCTTCCTTGAGAAACATATGCCTTGCCATTTATTATTATTGTCTAATTTTCTATTATTGCAAACATTTGCTTTCACAGTAGTGCAAGTAGGCCAGCACCAGGACTACTCCAGATCCTTCGTGCCACCTTTGGTGGCTGATTGTTCAATCACTATGCTCCAGCATGTTTCCTAACATTGCCATCACCATCCCTAATTCCAGCTTTTCAGCTAAGTTAGGCCTGGTGCTACATTTCTTTGTTTGCTGATTTGAACTTATCCCATGCATGTCTCATGGGACTAAAAATAACAAGATGCTGAATTTATTTGCGTCTTGCTCTTTGCCAATTTTCTGGCATAAATTGTTCTGAACTACAAAGCCTTTTAACATACTCCCAAGGTGACCAAACTGCTATATACACCATATTTTGTTTTGGTGGAACTGATCAAATTATAAATCATTGGTACGAATCACTGAAAATTAACATGCAGGTACAGCAAACAATTAAGAAAGCAAATGGTATGTTGGCCTTTATTACAAGAGGATTTGAGAGTAAAGACATCTTATTGCAATTATATAGGGCCCCGGTGAGACTATACCTGGAGTATTGTGTACAGTTTTGGTCTCCTTGTCTCCTTACCTAAGGAAGTATATACGTGCAACGAAGGTTCACCTGACTGACTTATTGGGATGGGGGGATTGTCCTATGAGGAGAGATTGAATAGATTAGGCTTATATTCTCCAGAGTTTAGAAGAATGAGAGGTGATCTCTTTGAAACATATAAAATTCTTACGGGGTTTGACAGAGTAGATGCAGGGAGGATGTTTTCTCTGGCTGGGGTATCTAGAACCAGAAGTCACAGTCTCAGAATAAGGGGTTGGCCATTTAGGACTGAGATGAGGAGAAACTTCTTTATTCAGAGCATGGTGAATCTTTGGAAATCTCTATCCCAGAGGGCTGTGGAGGCTCAGTCTTTGAGTATATACAAGACAGAGATTGATAGATTTTTGGCTATTAAGGGAATCATGGGATATGGGGATAGTGCAGGAAAGTGGAATTGAGGTTGATCAGCCAATGAATGGCGGAGCTGACTCGAGGGGCCGAATTGTCTACTTTTGCTCCTAATTCTCCTACTTCATATAAGTGGTGTCCGATCAGATACATTTTATCTGAGACTTTAAGTTACACCACTCTGAAGCTGCAGTAGAATCATTGTGTGCCATTTGTCTACACGTTATTTCTTTGATTATATGTGTCAAATATTACATTTAACAAATAAGTATCATCATCATCATAGGCAGTTCCTCGAAATCGAGTCTTGTTTCCACTCTAAAAGTGAGTTCTTATGTAACTATACAGTCCAACACGGGAATTACAGTCTCCGTCACACGTGAGACAGACAGTTGTTGAAGGAAAGGGTGGGTGGGACTGGTTTGCCGTACGCTCTTTCCGTTGCCTGTGCTTGGTTTCTGCATGCTCTCGGCGACAAGACTCGAGATGTTCAGCACCCTCCCGGATGCACTTCCTCCACTTAGGGCGGTCTTTGGCCAGGGTCTCCCAGGTGTCGGTGGGGATGTTGCATTTTTATCAAGGAAGTTTTGAGGGTGTCCTTGAAACGTTTCCTCTGCTCATCTCGAGCTCGCTTGCCATATAGCAGTTCTGAGTGGTGTGCTTGCTCTACATGGTAGCGGTCATCATCATGAACAGATTGTGGGGTTTTAAGGGTGTTTCCAACCTTTATGGATCATCCATTTTTTCTTAAACAATACCTACAATTACAGTCATGTGCCACATTAAAAATTGAAAATGTCTCTGTACATGTCTGCTATATGAAAAGAACAAAAAATAGCAATGGGGAGATATAAATGTGAAACTAGTTATGGAAAAAGAACCCAGGCACAACTTGCTCTTGGTGACCAGTAACTACAGTAATTTATCGTTAATTTAAAGCAGGCTAGAATTTGACAAGTACATGTGATCAAACAGTTCTGCTCTGCTTTATCCATTGCACGAGTCCTACATTGGAATGCAGCTGACAGCAATTTCTACAGGTCGCATGGAGAAAATCGAGGAACTGTAAGGCAAATGACAAAAACAAAGAGAAGCATTGCACTTACGGTGGGTTTGGAAGGTAGTGTCATCGATGTCAAAATATATGGTCCACAATAAGTACTCCTCACCACCATCTCTAGCAGGTTAAAATGTTTGTAGATAACGACCACGCATTACTCTGTATCTTACCGATGCTGTACCTGTCACTGGGAGTATTTAATGTGACAGTGTGGAGGGAGCTTCAACTCTGTATCTAACCTGAGCCCCTCCTCTTCCTTATCTACATGCTGCTTTTTGCGACATCATCTGAAGACGTGATCAGGTTCCACATGTACACTGACGCCGCCCAATTCTAGCTCTCCACCGGCTCTCTCAACCCCCTCTATTGTCAGATTGTTTGTCCAACAAGCTGTGATCCTGACCAATGGATCCACCCCAGACCCAATCCATGTCCGGACCGGGTCAAGCAGGGCTGCGTCATCGCACCAACGCTCTTTTTGATCTTCCTTGCTGAAATGCTACATCTCACTCTTGGCAAGCTCCCTGCCGGAGTGAAGCTAAATTATAGAACAGATGAGAATCTGTTCAACCTCCGCCGCCTCCAGGCCAGATCCAAGGTCGTCCATCCTCTGTCATTGAACTACAGTACGCAGACGACCCTTGAATCTGTGCACACTGGAAGGCTGAACTCCAAGTCATCACCAACACCTTCACTGAGGCGTACGAGAGCATGGGCCTTACGCTAAACATCTGTAAGACAAAGGTCCTCTACCAACCTGATCCCGCCACACAACACTGCCCCCCAATTATCAAAATCCACGATGAGGCCTTGCACAATGGGGACCATTTTCCATACCTCAGGAGCTTACTGTCAGCAAGAGCAGACATCGACGACGAGGTCCAACACCGCCTTCAGTGTGCCAGCGCAGCCTTTGGTCGCCTGAGAAAGAGAGTATTTGAAGATCAGGACCTCAAATCTGGCACCAAGCTCATGGTCTACAGGGCAGTAGTGATACCTGCCCTTCTACATGGCTCAGAGACGTGGACTATATACAGTAGACACTTCAAAACACTGGAGAAATACCACCAGCGCTGCCTCCGCAAGATCCTGCAAATCCATTGGCAGGACAGACGCACCAATGTCAGTGTTCTCGCTCAGGCCAACATCCCCAGCATCAAAACATTGACCACGCTCGATCAGCTCCGTTGGGTGGGCCACATCATCTGCATGCTCGACACCAGACTCCCAAAGCAAGTGCTCTATGCGGAGCTTCGACACAGTAAGCGAGCCCCAGGTGGGCAGAAGAAATGCTTCAAGGACACCCTCAAAGCCTCCTTGACAAAGTGCAACATCCCCACTGACTTCTGGGAATCTCTGGCCCAAGACCGCCCAAAATGGAGGAAGAGCATCAGGGAGGGCACAGAGCACCTCGAATCCCATCGCCGAGAGCATACAGAAACCTAGAGTAGGCAGCGGAAGGAGCATGCATCAACCCAGGCTCCCCGACCACCCTTTCCTTCAACCACTGTCTGCCCCACCTGTGACAGAGACTGTATGTCCTGCATTGGACTCCTCAGTTACCAGAGAACTCACTTTTAGAGTGGAAGCATGTCTTCCTCGACTCCGAGGGACTGCCTATGATGATGATGTCCAACATCTAGTTTTGCATGAGCTGAAATTTTTGCAAGTTAAACATTGGGAAAACCCATGCCATCTTTGATCCCGGTCACACCCTCTGTACCCTCGCCATCGATTCCATCCCCCTCTCTGGCCACTGTCTCAGGTTGAAGCAGTCTGTTAGCAATGTCTGTGTCCTACTTGACCCCGAATTGAGCTTCTAACTCCTATCCTCTCTATTACAAAAACTGCCTATTTCCATCTCTGTAACATTGCCTGTCTCCACCTCTGTCTTAGCCCATCTGCTGGTACACTTAGTCATGTATTTGTCACCTCAAGACTCAACTATTCCAATGCTCTCCTGACCTGCCTCCCTTCCTTCATCCTCCAGCTCATCTAAAACTCTGCTGCGTATCCTGCACCACATCCTGGTCTGCTACCACCTGGTCTCATGGTCTCCTAACACTTCAAATTCAAAATTCTCATACTCATGTTCAAATCCCTTCAAGCCTCACCCCTCCCTATCTCGGTCACCTTCTCCAACACTACAACCTTGAGAACTTTGTGTTCCTCTAATTCTGGTCTCTTGTGCATAACTCGCTCCTTTTGACCCACCATTGGCAGTTGTGCCTTCAGACATCTAGGCCTTAGGCTCTGGAATTCGCTACCTAGACTTCTGCACCTCTCCTCCTTTTCTAAACCCTCCTTAAACCCCATTTCTTCTTCCAAGCTTTTAGTCATCCCTCCTAATATCTCCCTCTTTGGCGTGGTGTTGATTTTTGTCTAATTATGCTTCTGTGAAGCACATTGGCATGTTTCCCTATGTTAAAAGCGCTATATAAATGCAAGTTGTTGTTGCTGTTATTATTGTTTAGATGTACAATATTGACATGATGGAATAATTTCATGTGACTTGAGTTATACTTTATGTCATGGTATAATGGCATACAGAACTAAATGTTTGCTTCAAATACTTCAGTGTTTTAACCTTTCCACCTGCGCAAAAATAAAATATAGAATTGGGTAAACTACATTTGCCTTTGTTACTATTTGTGTTATTATTTTATTGTTGTAATTTAAAGCACTTTTAATGCCCCATATGATCCACAAATGACAGATTAACCAAATGCAACACAATTTTTAAATAAGATGTAAAAAAAACCATTTGTGATTGGAAGCATATTTAAAGATACTGAGCTAGTACAAGGACAATGCAGCAGTTAAAATAATTATATTTTAGAAAAAAATGCTTGGATTTCAGAGCAGTAACCTTTTTTAATGCAAAATAAAAATGCACATGTAAGAACTGAAATCTATCTGAGCAGCATCTCCTGAGATTATGAGAATAGGCCTGACATGACCCCTGTTCCCTGAAGTCCTGCTCTCCAGTGATTTTCAATGTTTGGTCCTCTTCTTAAAAAAAACTGACTCTTGCTGCATCTTTCCAAGTGTAAAACTGCTATAAGTCTTCAAATTCTGGTGTGTTCACTTCTTGCTTATATTTAATTTTTATCACTATGTGATAATCTGGTGTGAAATTAAAGCTGCTGAACCTGGCTTCTTTAATCTTCAAATAAACCAGTGTGCTGATCACTCCAATTCCCTGGCAACCTTTTGTAGTTTATTCAGGCTTAAATTAAAAGACAGAAATGCCACATCATTTTTCACTTCACTGTTATTATAAATTCCCTCTTAGTTTCTGGATGCACCATGGCTCCTTCTGAATCTGTCAATCTAGGCAGGCTTTCAATTACTGATAACTGAATATGTACTTAGTTTAACTGATTTCACATTGACACAATCCTGCCATTGTCATCCCTTTTTCAACTATGTCTAATAATAATTCAGTATCCTCGATATAATGTGTAAGTATATCTATAAGCTATTTATTCAGTGTAAATATTTGTCTTAATTTAGAAATTTCACCTCTGCAACCTACTCCAGTCCTAGAATCATAGAAATTTACATCACAGAAGGAGGCCATTTGACCTATCGTGTTTGTGCCGGCTGAAAAAGAGCTATCCAGCCTTTTCTCACTTTCCAGCTCTTGGTCCATAGCCTTGTAGATTACGGCACTTCAAGTGTGTATCCAAGTACTTTTTAAATATGATGAGCATTTCTGCTTCTACCACCCTTTCAGGCAGTGAGTTCCAGACCTCCACCACCCTCTGGGTGAAAATAGTTCTCCTCAACTCCCCTCTAATCCTTCTACCAATTACTTTAAATCTATGCCCGCTGGTTATTGACCTCTCTGCTAGGGGAAATAGGTCCTTCCTATCCAGTCTATCTAGGCCCCTCATAATTTTATACACTTCAGTCATATTTCCCCTCAGCCTCCTCTATTCCAAAGAAAACAACCCCAGCCTATCCAATCTTTCCTCACAGCTAAAATTCTCCTGTCCTGGCAACATCCAAATAAATCTCCTCTGTACCCACTCTAGTGCAATCACATCTTCCCTGTAATGTGGTGACTAGAACTGTACGCAGTACTCTAGCAGTGGCCTAACTAATGGTTTGTACAGTTCAAGCATAACCTCTCTGCTCTTACATTCTATGCCTCGGTTAATGAAAAAAAGTATCCCGTATGCCTTCTTAACCATCTTATCTATCTATCCTGCTACCTTCAGGAATTTGTGGACATGCACTCCAAGGTCTCTCTGTAGCGACGAGGTGGCCCAGCTGGGCAATGCGCCCAGGGAAGCCCCCCTTAGCCAATGGCCATGGCCCGCCAAGCCTTGGTCACGCATCCATGTGGACTACGCAGGTCCTTTCATGGGAAAAATGATTTTGGTTGTAGTAGACGCCTACTCCAAATGGATCGAGTGTGACATTTTAAATTCAAGCACATCCTCTGCCACGGTAGAAAGTCTACGGGCAATGTTCGCCGCCCACGGTCTACCGGACATCTTGGTCAGCGACAATGGCCCGTGCTTCACAAGCACTAAATTCCAGGACTTCATGGCAGGCAATGGAATTAACCATGTCAGAACGGCACCGTTCAAGCCGGCCTCAAACGGCCAGGCAGAACGAGCAGTGCAGATAATCAAACGGGATGCTCAGAATCCAAGGGGGTTCCCTACAAAGCCGCTTATCACGCTTCCTGTTGGCCTACAGATCCCGACCACACTCGCTCACAGTGGTTCCATCCGCAGAGCTACTAATGAAAAGGACGCTCAAAACCCGATTATCCCTTATACACCTCACCATGAAAGAAATTGTCGAGAGCAGGCGCCAGTCACAATATGACTACCATGACAGGAATGCGAGGGCGCGATGTATTGATGTAAATGATCCTGTTTTTGTCCTCAACTACGCTGCAGGGCCCAAATGGCTCACAGGCACTGTGGTTGCCAAAGAGGGAAATAGGATTCTGGTAGTTAAACTTACCAATGGACAAATCTGCCACAAACACGTGGATCAATCAAAAAGGAGGTTCAGCAACCCCATAGAAGAAGCAGAGGAAGAACACGATATAGAGTTCACTCCATCACAGGTGACTGAACACTGGAACCAAAGGGAGGAGAGCCCAGTCACTGTGGGCAGTCTGGATAGGCCTGAGGCACCGCAAACAGCAGACACTCAGGCCAGTGCCCAACAACCGGAGCCCCAACTCAGGCGCTCGACAAGAGAGCATAAACCTCCAGAGAGACTCAACCTGTGAACCCAATAAGACTTTAGGGGGAGGAGGTGATGTCATGTGTTCAACCAGCATTGTAACCCGTTGTATAATCTGACCTAAGTTGTACACTGTGAGAACAATGACCACTAGGTGGTGAACTTGTGGGAGACACTCCTAACCTGGACCTTCAGGTATAAAAGGGGAAGCTCCACCCACTTTCATCACTTGAGTGCTAAGGAATAAAGGACAGGTCACAGGCTGACCTTCTCTCAAGCATAGGCCTCGTGTGCATTTATACTGTATAGTAAGGAAGTACACATGGATCAAACAAAAAGGAGGTTCAGCAACCCCATGGAAGAAGCAGAGGAAGAACACGATATAGAGTTCACTCCACCATAGGTGACCGAACACCTGAACCAAAGGGAGGAGTGCCCAGTCCCCATTCAGGACACATTTCTTGACTAGAGACAATAGCGAGTCTCTATTTGTCCAGATTTTAAACTGACGGGCTGTCACGGGTGAGCCTTCGCTTCCGAAAGCTTCAACAGCCATAACCATCTCAGCATCATGCTCGGTAGCCTCCTCAGTGGTGGCTAGTGGGAGCCTGCTAAGTGCATCGGCGCAGTTTTCGGTGCCCGGTCTGTGCTGAATTGTATAGTCATAGGCGGCTAACGTGAGTGCCCACCTCTGTATGCGGGCCGATGCGATTGCATTTATGGCCTTGTTGTCGGCCAAAAGGGACGTTAGGGGTTTGTGATCTGTCTCCAGCTCAAATTTCCTGCCAAACAGGTAGTGGTGCATTTTCTTTACCGCATATACACATGCGAGCGCCTCTTTTTCTACCATCGCGTAGCCCCTTTCTGCCTGGGACAGACTTCTGGAGGCATAATCTACCGGCTGTAACTGACCCTTGGCATTAACATGCTGCAACACACACCCGACATCACAGGACGATGCATCGCACGTTAACACAAGTTTCTTACATGGGTCATATAGCGTTAACAGATTGTTGGAACATAACAAATTGCGTGCTCTATTAAAAGCCCTTTCCTGGCTGTCCCCCCAGACCCATTCGCGACCTTTGCGTAGGAGCACGTGTAGCGGCTCTAGCAGCGTGCTCAATTTGGGAAGAAAGTTACCAAAATAGTTCAGGAGCCCCAGGAACGAGCGCAGTTCCGTCGTGTTACGGGGTCTGGCTGCTCTCTGGATCACTTCCATCTTGGATGCAGTAGGGCTGATCCTGTCTGCTGCTACCCTCATCCCCAGGAAATTCTACCTCTGGAGCTAGGAAGACGCACTTCGCCTTTTTCAGTCGCAGCCCTACCTGGTCCAGTCTGCGTAGCATCTCCTCCAGGTTGTGGAGGTGTTCTTCAGTATAGTAACCCGTGATGAGGATGTCATTCTGAAAAACCACCGTCCCTGGAATCGACTTGAGGAGGCTTTCCATATTTCGTTGGAAGATCGCGGCGGCCGAGCGAATCCCGAACGGACATCTGTTGTACTCAAACAACCCCTTGTGTGTCGTGATGGTGGTCAGCTTCTTCGACTCACTCGCCAGCTCCTGGGTCATGTAAGCTGAGGTCAGGTCCAATTTTGAAAAAAGTTTGCCACCGGATAGTGTTGCAAAGAGGTCCTCCGCTCTCGGTAGCGGGTACTGGTCTTGGAGTGACACCCGATTGATGGTGGCCTTGTAATCACCACGTATCCTGACCGACACATCCGCCTTGAGCACTGGCACAATCGGGCTCACCCAGTCACTGAATTCGACTGCCGAGATGATGCCTTCCCTCAGCAGGCGGTCCAATTCGCCTTCTATCTTTTCCCGTATCACGTACGGCACCGCTCTGGCCTTGTGGTGTACTGGTCTGGCGTCCGGGTTTATGTGAATCACTACCTTGGCCCCCATGAAAGTGCCAATGCTGGGTTGAAATAATGAGTCAAATTTGTCCAGGATCTGTGAGCATGGTACTCGCTCCACAGAGGAAATTGCATTGACATCGCCCCATTTCCAGTTCATGACAGCAAGCCAACTCCTCCCCAGTAGTGCAGGACCATCCCCCGGGATAACCCAGAGTGGCAACCTGTTCTCCGAATCTTTGTGGGTCACGACTACCGTGGCGCTGCCTAGTACCGAAATGATCTCCTTTTTGTATGTCCGTAGCTGTGCGTCAATCGATGATAATTTTGGCCTCCTGGCCTTGGACGCCCACAACTTTTCGAACTGTTTGATACCCATCAGGGACTGGCTGGCCTCCGTGTCTAACTCCATTGATACTGGGATGCCATTGAGGAGCACTTTCATCATTATCGGTGGCGTCCTGGTGTATGAACTGTATACGTGCTCCACATGGACTCGCTGAACTTCAGCTTCCAGCGATTTCCCCCAGCTTTCATTTCTGCAATTTCTGCAGGTATTTTGCTCATCTCTGCAAACTCCGGCTGAGTTTGTGCCTCCACTCCTCCAACATGAGCTGTTGTTGGAAACAAAAGGTCCCTTGCCAATCAATCGTCCCTGACTGCCCCTATGACTATCCTTGAGTGCGCTATTAACAGGTGTTGATGGCCGCATTGTCCCTTGCAATGGCGTGAATCGCCGTTCAGCTTGCCATTGTCTCTGTCGAACTCCCCCTCTCGGTTTGACTACATGTTGGGGCATGCCCGATTGCCCTTGTCTGCCTGGAGAACTGTGTGCTGCTTTAACAATGTTGAATCTCTGTCCCAACCATTCCTTAACACAGTACCTCTCGTCTGTTCTGCTAGTGTCCATGCTCGCGTGGTTTAAATCCCAGTTTCTTGTCGCCATTGATACATCCTTACTATACAGTATAAATGCACACGAGGTCCATGCTTGAGAGAAGGTCAGTCTGTGATCTGTCCTTTATTCCTTAGCACTCAAGTGATGGAAGTGGGTGAAGCTTCCCCTTTTATAACTGAAGGTCCAGGTTAGGAGTGTCTCCCACAAGTTCACCACCTAGTTATCATTGTTCTCACAGTGTACAACTTAGGTCAGATTATACATGGGTTACAATGCTGGTTGAATACATGACACTCTACACCTCTCAGTGTCCTTCCATTTATTGTGTATTCCCTTGCCGTGTTAGCCCTCCCCAAATGCATTATCTCACATTCTCTGGTTTCAATTTTCTGCCCACCTGACCAGTCCATTGTTGTCTTTGATTTTTAACTAATAAGGGAATTAAGGGTTATGGGGAGCGGGCGGGTAAGTGGAGCTGAGTCCACGGCCAGATCAGCCATGATCTTGTTGAATGGTGGAGCAGGCTCGAGGGGCTAGGTGGCCTACTCCTGTTCCTAATTCTTATGTTCTTATGTTCTTCCTGCAGTCCACAGCTTTCTTCCTCGCTATCAACCACACGGCCAATTTTTGTATCATCCTGCAGTTAAGATGTAGAATTCTTCCCCACATACCTTAATTGAAACACAGTCCATAAATTATTTTAAAAGGAAATTAAACAGTTGCTTGAAAAAATTGAACACGGAAGGCACTGGGGACCAAGCAGGAGAGTGTAATTAGACTGGGTAGCTCATGTGAGAACAACACTGGCCAGACCTAATGGCTCAGCAGCCCATTTCTATGTTGTAACCATTCTATTATTTTCTGTCCTAACTTGCACCCTCTAGGGCTGGATTTACGGCTTTTGAAATTTTGGGGTAGTAATGGCAGTGGTGCGGTTCTGATACTGCCTGGAAAAAATTTGCGTCCTTGTCTGCAAAGTTCAGCATAAAATGAGGTTCCATGATTAGGGACGCATAATCAGGTGTTACACAAGGAAGTTTTTGTGCCTCAGATGAAAATCGTGGCATTAAATAAGTCAGGACAAAATGTGCAGGACAAGGTTGTGCAGATGCCCTGATTTTTGTTCATTACGCTTGTAAATACAGGTAGTTTCTTTGATTTAATGCATTTCATTATTGTTCAGTGCCCTGCAGCATAACCTTGTCTATTGTCTGGTTTTCTTTTGGTGGGGGGAGATTTTCTTACTTTGCTGCAGTAAAATGTCTGTTTGATCCTTTGCCGTTGGTGTCTTGTGTCTCATTCCAACGTTCACTGGAGATGTGCCTTTATGGGGGAACATAGCGTGTCCAGTTTCCTCCATTTAGCAGAACTGGTCCATTATGAGCTGGCGGCGCACTGCTCTTGGTCTGGCAGCATGTCCACGCTGCCTCCCCTGTGGATGGTGTAGCTATCCAATGGGGGCCTCGCCAGGCTCCTCTTCGTCATCCTTCTCGTCCTGAGATGGACCTGCAATCCCCACTGGCACTGCCTGGCCCCTCATGCTGGTCAAGTTATGCAACATGCAGCACACCACAATGAATTCGGAAACCTGTTGATGGGTGTATTGAATGCTGCCTCCAGAACAGTCTAGGCATTGATCTGTCTGTAGGAGATGGCATATCTCTGTTAGCACTTCCTATCGGAAGAGCAGCCTTCTCACACATTGCTTCTCAGAGAGCTGGAAGTATGAGCGTTGTTGCCTGTAAACCCATGGGGGCTAAGCCCTCCTCCCCAGATGTCTTCGACCTCTCCTGATCCATGGCCCAACATGGCCAAGAGCCCTTCTTCTAACTTGACGCCACCTGGCACTAGCTTGCAGCTTGCGACACTGGCGAACTAGTAATGCCGCCATTAAATTCTCTCACTGAAATTGTAAGGACACTATAATGGCAGATAAAACTGCCGTTCTCAAGTCGGAGCTTCACGCAGTGTGCTGTGCGCAACCGTTGCAGTCAATGTGATCTGCGATGTAGGCTCCTCCTCCCTTCATTTAAATACACCGCCTATACCGCCTTCTGCACCCTGGGAAAGCCTGTTGTTTCAGGTGCTTCCTGGAGCAGGTGTATAATGCGTCATTGGGGCCTAATTTTGCATCCGGGGCACTAGCAGAGCGTTGCACGACGATTGACATCATGATATCAATCATGCTCCATTGGAAACCATGAGCCGAATTTGCCGACCGGATGGTAAAAGCTAGATGCCCGCCGTAATGCCTGGAAACACCCTTTACCGTCCCTCCGGGGCGCAACAGAGGCGCAAGCGAGCCGAAAATCCAGACCTCTGAGTCTGGACTTGCATGCATGCCTCTTTCCCTCATACCCTCCTCCATTCGCCTCCATCCCTCATCATTCTTGCTCTGCTATAAGTTGTAGAGCTTCCAGCCATCACAGCTTTCTCTGAAATTCTCTTTCTAAATTCACTTCATTTTACATTTAAGAACTTCCTCAAAATCTCTTTAAACTTACCTGCAATCCTCTCCCCATGCCTTTTCTTTTTCCCAATCCCTGCTCTGGGTGTATTGCTCGCCATCCCACCCAACTGTGGGACATTTCACTTTGTTATAGGTGGTATGTAAGTTATATACTTTATCCAATGCTAATTGATTTAAAATTAAGGTGACTGCCTTTTTTGTGGAATTTTTTTTGTGTCATCTTTACTTTTAACACTATTATGAAAATGGCCTAGTAAAAGGCTATATCATATACTTGAAAATATTACATCAATATTTTAGCACAAATCATAACATAAATACTGTGCAATCTTTATAATGGTTTGAAATATAAATGTTTAATTAAATGTTAGCATTTTTATAAAATGTACCATATATGTAGAGCATTGCTGGCATTCCTCATGAAAATGGAATTATTTTTTCAATCTTCTGCTCCAGAAGAGGCTTGTGTATAAAATGCCTGGGGTGGAATAGTATTTTTCTAGCCAACTGTCAATCCTATGAGATTACTTTTAATAGGAGATTAATTCTGCTGACTTAAAATAAATATAACATCCTATTTTGCAACTGTGATGGCTGAAACAAAATAATCTTTCGTGATAATTCTATGCTCTTCGTTTATTAGTTCAACACACTGGGAAATAAATATGTGGTGGGGAATAGAACAACAGATATGATAATGTTCTCTTGTTCATCTGAGGCATAATGTATCTCTAGAGTCCCACTTCAGACTATTAAGTGTATAGCATCATTTTCCACTTCACTAACTAGTCACATACCCAACAAATGGAGTCAGCTATAGGTCATGGAGCATAAAATCAGTATCTTCTGCATCATCGGTGCACGAATACGGCAATGTTTCCGACTGACATTTTTGTTTCAATAGTTATGCCTGCAGTGCAGTGCTTTCTATAACACGATTCACAAATCAAAGATGATAAACTGAATTCAAATGTAATAAATGCTTACAAAAATAGCAAGCATATTTTTCAAAAGCACTAGTAAGTCAATTTTCGTATTTGATCATAGTACAGGTTTCAGTTTGTATATAATCATTCCAGTTTCAGCACAACACACCATTATAAACTTGCCACTTTTTAAATGTTTTAAGATAATGTAATCACTTCACTTCAAAATAATTCATCGCATTTAAAGTGTTTTGAGATGTTTTTAAGAGATGTCGTAAGGTGCTATGCTTTTTTTCACTAACATTTGCTACCTAATGATAGAGTTTTAAAAATGAAAAATACTTAATTAGTTATCTCAATTAATTAATTTTGTTAAGCATTTTAAAAATCTTTATTGAATTATCAAGCAAGAATTTCCTTTTTTAATTATTTGTGAAAGGTACACTTTTAATAAAAATGGATATATAATTTTAAATGCTGCAATTAGATTTTAAGATGCTAATATATCCAAAAGTTGGAAAGTAGCTCAGAATAATATCATAGTCTGAGAAAACTTCAGGAAAATTATATCATATGTGTGGCAGTTGTTTTATTTGTATTATATCACAAGTATTATGAATATGTTGCTGTTTTTGATGAGTTTTTATCTTCACTAGCATTGCTAATTAATATACTATCTTGTACTTCATAAATGCTCAGGCCTGGTGCTGAAAACCAAGCTCAGTGTTTTGAAATTGTTGTCTTCTGGTTCATGGAGCCATCCTGTTTATACCGTTGGGTAGCTCCGAGGCACAACATAACAGCAATGCCTGTTTCTGCTCTTCCCTGATATTATTTGTGTTCATTTTTTTTATTCTACACCCCCCACCGGGCAGTGATTTCCTTCTTACCTGCTGGCTTTGTTACTTCTGCTGCTGACAGGCTAACAAAAGAAATCTGGTCAGTAAGGCAGCTAGATTTGCTGGGCCTAAATACAAAACAGGAAACTGGTAGTGGCAGTGAGAAAGAAAGGCAGTAGGTTCAGGAGCAGCTGGGATACTGCTGGAGAGTCTGCTTACCCATTGAAATTGGTCAAATTCTGCCTCCACACTAATTGCCTCACTTCCTAAAATGGATCAAATTGGCCCAGATGTCTATTAAATATGGTTGTTTCTATTTATTTAATAGTGCCATTGCAGAGGAATCCTTTCTTCTTTAATATTATGAAGCCAAATCTATTAAAATATAGGGCTAGAAATTCGGGAAATAGCGCTATGACTGGTTTTTGGGCAGTAATCGATGATTTCGATTTTTTTTACTGGCGCAACACCGCTATGGCTGAAGGCCGCAAAATTCGCCAAACGATGACCGACAGTAGCAGTAGCAGTAAAATACAGCCTTGCACAATGCAATTTGTGTGCCGGAACCGAATTCGGCGATCTAAAAAAAAACGAACCTTATGCGCATGCGCAATTATTTTCCCGCCAATTTTTTTCCCCCCCTGCGATTCTGGTCAGGTGTCAGGGTGCACTCGCGCATGCACAGTACACCCAGCTTTCAATCTGCCATATTTCAGAGACAGGAGAAAATGCAGCAGATTGATGATAGCAGGCAGAGGGCCAGGAAATTTAGTTATAATGCGAATGAGGCACTTATAACAGCAATTGAAAATAGATGGGGGGGAGTTTAATAGGAGGGCGTCGAAGTAACCCCCCCAGCCGTTGTAAGGAGATATTGGACCTCTGTTTCTGAGGAGGTCTCCTCAGTAGATGCGATTCCCAGGGACCACCAATAATACAGGAAAGCTGGAATGACCATTGCAGGATCGTGTGAGTAAGTAATATTTTTATTCATGCACTCCTTCATTACTTAAATTTTAAATCTGACATATGTTGCTGTAGGTAGGCTTATTTGCCGTGAATGATCATTCCACATTATTAAGACTGCTTTTTAACATCTTAAAAGATGTTTCTGCACGTCGATGTCTTCCTCATGAACCATGTGCAACTACCAGGGCCATTAAATGCACAGTATCATATGAGTGCTATATATGTGTGCCACAAGAGTAGAAGTACCCTCTGGTAACTATTCCTATTGTCATTTTTCTAGGAAAAGTCGACGCACAATCGCCGCGAGCAGTGACAGACAGGCGGTGGTCCGCACAATACACATCCTTTAACAGACATGGAGGAGCGAGTAGCTAGCTTAATTGGTGCCTCTGAGAGGTCAACTACCCACGCGAGTGCTGAGCCCATGAACAGAATTGAAGGCAAGTCCTGCAAAATCCCCAGGTTGGGTTGGGGTCATGTGATGCAGTGTCTGTGGACTCGGGTTCGGGTAATGTGATGCAGTGTCTCTCGACGACATATAATGCAGTAGTGGTAGTCCTACAAATAAGCCTGCGCTATGTGACCTTACTCATGTCACCCTGCCCCTTCCCCTGCTGCTAACCACTTTTTTCTATGATGCAGATGAGGATTCTGAAGCACCACTTCGTCCTATGCAAGCCTGCACCTCAGAGCCCATCTTGTGTATGTCGAGGAGGAAGATGAGGGCCGCTGTGAGGACCCTCCATGGGAGGACAACAGCATGATGCCGTTCTGGTGGGGGTGGAGGGGGTTGGTGGAGGGGGTTGGTGGAGGGGTGCTGGGGGTAAAGAGGGTGGAGGGGGTGGTGGGGGGGGGCGATGCAGTCAGCACGTCTTTTAGCTGCGGCCACAAGTTCCTCGGAGGAAGCCATATTCACAGGCTTTGTCCCATCCAAGGCATTGGGTCCAATCCGGGCACAGCAACGGACCCCCAGGGTTGAACCTCGTATCTTCAGAGGTTGAGTCGGTAAAGCTGGTCTGCTGAAAGACAGGCAGAAGCAAACCTGGATATGGTGGGACTGTCACGGAAGAGCGTTGAACTCGGTCGAGAGCTCCTCCAGGCCCTGGGCGGCATTTCCGGCAACATTACGGCAAAATCTGCGACACAATCTGCGGACATGTCGCAGATTGCTGCTGCGATCCAAGAAAACACCCTGCGACAATTGGTGGTCTCGACTTTTGGCACTGCAGTCCCCAGGGTCACACCACCCAGACCGACAGCACCTATGAGTGGTGAGACAGAGCAAGAGCCTTCCTACTCAGAAGCTGGGCCTTCCATACCCCGAGCTTCTCCAGGGGGTCCAATGACGTTTCCATTGTCTCTCTCCGAACAACAGCTGCGCTCTGCGTGCCTTGCTGCACACCGTCTTGGGCCCAACGTGGGTAGGGGCAAGAAGTGGCAGGGAGGGTGGGGGGTGCTGGGGGGGGATGGTAAGATCAGGAGGGAAAGGTGGCCGCAGTTAAAAGACGTTCGGTGCAGGGGTTGTTGTTGTTTTGTTGCTGTTTTGCTGTAGTTTTCAAGTTTTCGTTATTTTATAAAAGTTTTACAAATTGTGTTAACATTTATTTAAGTTTCAAAATTAAAGTTTGCAAAGTTTCAACAATGTACAAATGTTTCATAAATTTACAAATGATTTATAAATTATTTTTTCACCTTAACCATTCTTGTGCAGTGTCTCATTTGTCGAATAAGATGGGGAATAGTTAACATGGTGGGATAGAGTGGGTAGGCAACGGTGAAATGTGCCTTTCACGCAAAGCATTGATTTATGAGCTGCTGACGTAAGACTCCTGCAGCGGCGAAAGCTCCATTAGGTCTCCCCTGTGGGGGTGGTGGCATGGGTTCATCGGCAAGCTCCTTGTCCTAGTCGTCGTCCTCCTCCTCCTCTTCCTCCTCCTCCTCATCCTGTTCCTCCTCTCCCCCAACCTCCACCCCCACACCCCCCATCTCTCCTGAGGTGGTTCTGCAATCCTCATTGGCAATTCCTGTCCCCTCATGATGGCTAAGTTGTGTAGTTTGCAGAACACCACAGTGAACTCAGAGACCCGCTGAGGGGAGTATTGCAGGCAGCCTCCAGAGTGGCCCAGACATCAGCAGCACTGCTTGAGCACTCCAATTGTCTTGTCGAAGATGTTGCGTGTGGTTATATGGCTGTCATTATAGCGATGCTCAGCTTGTGTCTGAGGGTTCCGGAGGGGGGTCATAAGCCAGGTAGTGAGGCCATAACATTTGACCCCCAGCATCCATAAGAACATAAGAACATAAGAATTAGGAACAGGAGTAGGCCATCTAGCCCCTCGAGCCTGCTCTGCCATTCAACAAGATCATGGCTGATCTGGCCGTGGACTCAGCTCCACTTACCCGCCCGCTCCCCATAACCCTTAATTCCCTTATTAGTTAAAAATCTATCGATCTGTGACTTGAATACATTCAATGAGCTAGCCTTAACTGCTTCCTTGGGCAGAGAATTCCACAGATTCACAACCCTCTGGGAGAAGAAATTCCTTCTCAACTCGGTTTTAAATTGTCTCCCCCATATTTTGAGGCTGTGCCCCCTAGTTCTAGTCTCCCCGACCAGTGGAAACAACCTCTCTGCCTCTATCTTGTCGATCCCTTTCATTTTTTTAAATGTTTCTATAAGATCACTCCTCATCCTTCTGAACTCCAACGAGTAAAGACCCAGTCTACTCAATCTATCATCATAAGGTAACCACCTCATCTCCGGAATCAGCCTAGTGAATCGTCTCTGTTCCCCCTCCAAAGCCAGTATATCCTTCCTTAAGTAAGGCGTCCAAAACTGCACGCAGTACTCCAGGTGCGGCCTCACCAATACCCTATACAGTTGCAGAGTGACCTTCCTGCTTTTGTACTCCATCCCTCTCGCAATGAAGGCCAACATTCCATTCGCCTTCCTGATTAGCTGCTGCACCTGGGCCAATTGTGGAGCAGTGGAGGCGTGGCCTAAACAGTTGGAGCTGTGAGCAGTGAGAGAAGGAGCTGCTGCTTTTGCTCCTGGCTGGGCCTGTGAATCAGCCCAGGAAGAGAAGGAAGGAAGGAAGGGGCTTCACCATCAACTTTCACCCAGAGGGAGAGGAGGAAAAAGCAGAAAACTTGAACAACTTCACCATTTCTACAAAGAGTTGGAGAGAGGGGGAAAGACCAACAACAACATCCAGTGTGGAAGGAGGGAGACTCTACCATTCTACAGGTGGGTGTATTGGTGCAGTCCCTAAAAGACTTTGCTGTATCGGTGGGGGGAGGAAAGAAGACCAGTCGGGGGCCGGAACATCGCGGGGGGTGTGTGTGTGTGTGGAAGTGTGTGTGGGGGCCTTGCTTCCAACTAGGCCCCACACACCTTTGAAGCACCCCTCCCCCATTGCCTAGCCTGGGATAGCTGGAGCTACCAGGCTGAAGAAACAATTAATCCACCCTAATTAAACATCGTTGGGAGTGTGTGCCTGTGTGGCTCCAGCTGCACCAGGTGAAGACATCTTCTCCCCTCACCCGAAGACCACCCCAAAGACTATTTTTGTTTGCCATCTGGGGATTGCACCCACCCACAGCTGCGAGGGGAGACCTGCCCTCGCAGTTTCCCCCCTTCCCACCCCCCTCTCTCTTTCTCTGTTACTCTCTGTCTCTCCCCTCTCTCTCTGAGAGCTCTTTTCCTCCCAAATTGATTGGAAAAATACTAAACAATTAAGACAACTGAGCAGAGGGAGCAAGGCCCCTCCCCAATTGTCAACTAGGGGAGAGGTGTGCCTCGTTAAGAGCTCCTCTGCTCAGTCTATTAAACGAGGCCATTTAAAGACCATTAAGGCCTGTGACTTTGGGGTGGGTGTAGCCCTTAAAGGGACCCGTGATGGCGACCCCATCTACGCCGGTGGCAGGGCCAGCTAGGACTTATGCGCAGGCGGCATCCACATCCACGGCACCTCCTGCGCCACCTGCTGCCCTGCCACCATTTAGACTTATAACTATGAAACACGGGGTCAAGAGCTACACTCACCCCACAATGAGCATTGAGGAGTGCGTGCGGGCGATGGCTGGGGTAGTCGGCCCCTCGGCCATTGTCGCAGCCTCCAAGATGTCTGGGAAGGCCGTGTTCTTCCTGGGGTCGGAGCGGGCGGTGTCCCTGGCCATTGAAAAGGGGCTCACGGTGGGCGGGGCGTTCCTGCCGGTGGACCCTCTCGAGGCCACCGCGCAGAAGGTCATTCTATCAAACGTCCCGCCCTTTGTTCCCGCTGAGCTCCTCCTCCCTCACCTACACCAACTGGGGGAGGTAAGGTCGGGGATCAACCCCATACCGCTTGGCCTCAGGGAGAACAGCCTGCGCCATGTGTTCTCCTTCCGCCGCCAGCTCTTTGTCCGACTGGCGCGGGAAGAGACGACAGGGCAATTTTAATGTGGTGCACGAGGGGACTGCCTACCGCGTCTTTTGGACGTCGGACGGCGTGCGGTGCCATGCCTGCAGGGAGGTGGGGCACGTTCGCAAGAACTGCCCCGCCGCCAAACCACCAAGGGCGGACAAGGCTGGCGCCGCCGCCACCCCTCCCCCTAGTAGCGTCCGCGTGCCGGGAGCTGTGGGTGCGCGGGCATCGTCGGGGGCCTTTGTTTTCACGGCCTCCGGCGGGGGGGAGGGAGAGCGTCCGGCCGGAAAGAAGGTGCAGAAGAAGGCGAAACACCTAGAGGCGGGTCCCCTTAGTGCGCCAGACAAGCTGTTCACCGCGCTCGGCCCAACCCCGTCACCGGCGAGCGCGGGGTGCCCTGAGCCCGTGCCCGAGCCCTTGACTAATACCGCAGAGGGGTTCGGGCGCGGGCAAGATAAGAAAAAGGGGTGAGTGGAGCGGGAGGCCTCGGCAGACATGGGTGTCTCCCTGTCTCCGTGCCCCCCCAGGAAAAAAAGGAGGTGCCGCTCCAATGAGGCGGGGGGGGAACAACATCCCTCCGCGGAGGAGTCGGTGCCTGCCGCGTGTCCCGCGTCCCCCACCGGCGCCCCCAAACTGCGCCGTAGGCACGAGGAATCTGTCCCCGGGGAGGGTGAGGCAGTCGAGGCTGCCCAGCCGCTGCCTCCTGGGGAGGGCGTGAAAGATCTGCCTGTCGTGGGGGGCGTGGGGCCAGCGGAAGAATGCGTAGCCGCCGGGTCGAGCGTCCCGGGGACTGAGGTGGGCGGGGCCGAAAAGACCGAACCTGAGCCCGCCCCGCCAATATCCAACTTCCCCCGGGATTTGCTCGACTCGGCAGAAATACAAAGTATTTACACTTTTAATGAATCTGTACATGCTGGGCCGGGGGGTGGCAGCGGGGAGGGGGAGGAACACCCACCCTCGCCCCCTACTTTGGAGTTGGAGCGCTTGGAGGGCCTGGGGATTTTCTATGGCCGGGTCTCTCCTTGTTCCCCGGTTCCTGGGGCGGAGGGGGAACCCCTTCCGCTGTCGCTTCCCGATCCAGCACCAATTCTAAAAGAGCCCAGTGGGGACTCCTCTGCCGACGATCCTGGGGGTAGGATCGGGGCAGAGCCAGGGCCGGATGGAACGGCCGGGCCGTTTGCCGTACCTCGTGCGGTCGACGGGCCGGCTGCTAGCGGCGACCTCCCGGAGGGGGACGGGGACTCGGTGGAGGACGCGGGTGAAGATCTCGAGTCCATCGCCAGTGAGGCGGTGGATCTCCTCGTGCCCGCCGCTGAGTCCCCCCTCATTCCCGTAGAGGATCTCCGGGACCTTTTGGTCGAGAGCCAGGGTCACCGCAACCGAGCCCATCTGGCCCGGGAAAGATGGTCCGAGCCGGGGCTGCTCGTCGCGTCCGTCTGCGTCGCCGCTAAAACCATGGCCGCGGGCGGGCCCTTATCAAGGGCGCAAGGCCTTGAGCTGCGCTAGCTCAAAAGGTTCCTCGCTGGGCTGCTGAAGGAGTGGAGGTCAACAAACGACTCCGCTCCCTCCCCCGCAATAGGTTAAGGTAGAGGTTGCACTATGCTTTTGCCATGAAGATAACCATAGCCAGCCTCAACATCAACGGCGGCAGAGGGGCACGTCGTAGATTTGACAATTTTTCGCTCCTGCGGGAGGGGAAATATGCGGTGTGCTTCCTGCAAGAAACCCACACCGTTCCGGGAGACGAAGCCACGTGGCTCCTGGAATGGCAAGGAGAGGTCCGCATGAGCCACCTCACCGCCACTTCGAGTGGGGTGGCCATTTTGCTGGGCCCGCATTTTCAGCCGGAGATCTTGGGGGTCGAGGAGCCCGTGCCAGGCCGCTTGCTGCACGTAACGGTTCGCCTGGGGGACGTGCCGCTCCATCTCGTGAACGTGTACGCCCCTCAGCCCGGCCCGCAGCAAACGCGCTTCTTTGAAGAGGTGTCCGCTCTTCTTGGCTCCGTCGACGTCGGCGACTGCATTGTCCTCGGGGGGGATTTTAACTGCACCCTCGAGGCGAGGGACCGCTCCGGTGCCCCGTAGAGCATGACGGCGATGGAGAAGTTGAGGGACCTGGTCAGGTCCTTCGACTTGGTGGACGTCTGGCGAAATCTCCACCCCGACTCCAGCGCCTTTACTTGGGTGAGGCCTGGAGTAGGATGGTCCAGAGTCGACCGCCTTTACATGTCTCGGGCGTACATTTCCTGCGTCCCGGCGGCCTCCATGCGGCCGGTGCCGTGTTCGGACCACCACCTGGTGTGGGCGGAGCTCGCTTCGCTCCGCGCGAGGACGGGGTCCGGGTACTGGCACTTTAACAACCGGCTGCTGGAGGACGAGCGGTTCCAGGACTCGTTCCGTCGATTCTGGTCCGACTGGAGAAGGAAGCAGGGGGGCTTCCCCTCCTTGAGGCTATGGTGGGACGTGGGCAAGGCTCACGTCCGCGTCTTCTGTCAAGAGTACGCGAGGGGGTCGACCAAGAGGCGGGCGGCCGGAGTCGGGCGCCTAGAAAAAGAGGTGCTCGACCTGGAATCCCGTCTCGGTCAAGTCGTCGAGGACCCGGCCCTGCGGACGGTGTACGAAGCTAAGAAGGCCGCGCTGAAGGACCTGCAGCTCGTCGGGTCCCGAGGCGCGTTCGTGAGGTCGCGGATCCGGTTCCTGCGGGATCTGGACTGCGGCTCCCCCTTCTTCTACTCGCTGGAAAAAAGGCAGAGTGTCCGTAAGTAGCTCTTGACGCTGCTGGCCGACAACGGCTCTCTCGTCTCGGATCCGGAGGGCGTCAACAACAGGGCCCGTGAATATTACGGGGCTCTGTTCTCTCCGGATCCGTCCAGCGAGGAAGCACGTAGAGTTTTGTGGGAGGACCTGCCGAAAGTCAGCCCGGAGGGCGGTGAAAATTTGGAAGCTCCGTTAAGCCTGGCGGAGCTGACCGGTGCCCTCGACCGGCTCTCGAGGGGAAAATCCCCGGGGCTGGACGGGCTGACCGTGGAGTTCCACAGGGCGTTATGGGACGTCCTGGGGAGCGACTACGCGCGGGTCCTGGGGGAAAGTCTGGCGACCGGGGAGATGCCCCTCTCTTGGCGCAGGGCAGTCATCGTCCTGCTGCCTAAGAAGGGCGATCTCCGCCTCCTTAAGAACTGGCACCCAGTCTCCCTCCTCAGCACGGACTACAAAATCTTCGCCAGGGCGATGTCTGCTCGCCTTGGCACCGTGCTGGACCACATGATCCACCCCGAACAGTCCTACACGGTCCCAGGCCGGACAATCCACGATAACATCCATCTGGTCCGGGACCTCATCCATCATTCCCAGGAGGCTGGTCTGTCGGTCGCCTTCCTATCTCTCGACCAAGAGAAGGCGTTCGACAGGGTGGATCACGACTATCTGCTCGGAACTCTGCACGCTTTCGGGTTCGGGACGCATTTCGTCGCCCGGATCCGACTTTTGTACGCTGCCGCGGAGTGTCTGATTAAGGTTAACGGGTCCTTGATGGCGCTCCTTCGCTTTAGGAGAGGGGTGCGCCAGGGATGCCCCATGTCCGGTCAGTTATATGCCGTCTGCGTGGAGCCTTTCCTGCGCCTTCTGCGGACGAGGTTGACGGGACTGGCTCTGCAAGGGCCGGGCGTGGAGGTCGTCCTCTCGGCTTACGCCGATGACGTGCTCCTCGCGGTAGAGGATCCCGCTGACCTGCGGAGGATGCGTGAGTGCCAGGAGATTTACTCGGCCGCATCCTCCGCCAGAATCAACTGGGAAAAATGTTCCGGACTCCTGGTGGGTCAGTGGCGGGTGGACTCCCTGCCGGAGGAGCTCAGGCCTTTTGCCTGGAGCACGACCCATCTCCTCTATCTGGGAGTCTACCTTAGCCCAGACGAGGAAGCCTGGCCGGCGAACGGGCAGGAGCTGGAGGCCAAGGTCGCCGCTCGCCTAGGGCGCTGGACAGGACTACTCCGAGTGCTGTCCTACAGGGGTCGAGCGCTAGTCATAAACCAGCTGGTGGCCGCAATGTTGTGGTATCGGCTGGTCACTTTGACCCCTCCCCCTGCGTTTGTCGCCAAGATACAGAAGAAGCTGGTGGACTTCTTCTGGAACAACAGGAAGCACTGGGTCTCTGCCGCGGTCTTGAGTCTCCCGCTTGAGGAAGGCGGTCAGTCGTTGGTGTGCGTCAGCGCCCAGCTCGCGACTTTCCATCTTCAGACCCTGCAGAGATACCTTTACGTCGAGCCCCCTCCTAGGTGGTGTGCTCTGGCGACGTATTTCTTCCGCCAACAGCGCGACCTCAATTACGACACGCAGCTCCTGTTTGTGAACTTGGGGGGTGTCAGGACCGCCCTCCAGGAGCTGCCTGTCTTTTACAAGGAACTCATCAGGGTCTGGAACAAAGTCTTCACCAAGCGCAGCTCTCCGCCGGCTGGAGTGGCGGCTGTCCTGCAGGAGCCGCTGCTCGGGAATCCGTACCTCCACGACCGAGGTTTTATGTGGCGGACGGAAGAGAGGGCTGTGGCTGGTGAGGTGACCAGGGTCAGGGACCTGCTCGATGGCGGAGGAGCGGGCTGGATGGCGCCAGGCACGCTGGCGCGGCGCCTAAATTCAGCCAACGTCTGCCGCGCGGCCGAAGCCATCGAGTTGCTAAAAACAGCTTTGGGCCCTGACTCTGTTAGGTGCATCGAGGAGGCTCAAGCACGTGGGGAGATCCCGTCCGAACTGACCCCCGTCCGGACGGAATTCCTCATCGGCGCCAAACCCCGGAACCTCCCTCGGGAGCCGGCGCCTCACAACTTGAGCCGCCTCGAGGAAATCCCCTCCGTGCCTTTCCGTTCCGCGCGGAGGGGTTTCCTGTACGGGCTGCTCCTGCACACTCTCAACTTTGCCATCCTCGCCGGCCGTCCGGACACGCCATGGCGTACCATCTTGCCGTCCGGAGGAGGCGGGGGTCCCCGATGGAGGGCACTCTATGCGGGAGTCCTCCCATTATTCATCGGGGACTTGGCCTGGAGGGTGGTGCACGGAGCAGTGCCGTGCAACAAATTTTTAAGCCGGTTCACGGACTCCCAGGTCGCCTGCAATTTCTGCGGTCTGGAAGAGTCCGTGTTCCATGTTTTTATGGAATGCACGAGGTTGCAGCCCCTGTTTTATTATTTAAAGGGGCTGCTCCTGAAATTCTGGCTGCACTTCAGTCCCACTCTCCTGATCTTTGGGCACCCTGTGCGGAGGGGAGCGGGTAGGTCCGAGGGCCTCCTCGTAGGACTGCTCCTGGGCATGGCCAAGGGTGCCATCAGCCGGTCCAGGCAGCGGGCGGTCGAGGGGGTCGTTCAACCTGACTGCCTGCCTCTCTTCCGTGCGTACATCCGCGCCAGGGTGTCCTTGGAGATGGAGCACGCGGTGTCCACCGGTACGCTCGCGGCTTTCCGCGAGAGGTGGGCACCGGAGGGACTGGAGTGCATCATCACCCCCGGCAACCAAATTTTAATTTGATTTTATGTTTTAAAGTTTAATTTGTTTTAATTGCCGGTGCTTTTAGTGTCCCCCTCCCCTTTTATAGGGGGCACTGGAGGAAAAAATTTGATTTTAGTGCCCCAAAAAAAAAGAAAAACACAAAAAAAAACACAAAAAAGAAAAAAAAGGGCCTTGTAAATGTCTGGTGTGTCATCCAGGGCGGGTGGCACGGTTTAATGTTTATGTTTTTTCAGGTAAACTCCAAAAGAGTTTCATGCACAAGGACCCCCAGGTCCCTCTGCACCGCAGCATGTTGTAATTTCTCCCCATTCAAATAGTATTCCCTTTTTTTGTTTTTTTTCCCAAGGTGGATGACCTCACACTTTCCGACATTGTATTCCATCTGCCAAACCTTAGCCCATTCGCTTAACCTATCTAAATCTCTTTGCAGCCTCTCTGTGTCCTCTACACAACTCGCTTTCCCACTAATCTTTATGTCATCTGCAAATTTTGTTACACTACACTCTGTCCCCTCTTCCAGGTCATCTATGTATATTGTAAACAGTTGTGGTCCCAGCACCGATCCCTGTGGCACACCACTAACCACCGATTTCCAACCCGAAAAGGACCCATTTATCCCGACTCTCTGCTTTCTTTTAGCCAGCCAATTCTCTATCCATGCTAATACATTTCCACTGACCCCGCGTACCTTTATCTTCTGCAGTAACCTTTTGTGTGGCACCTTATCGAATGCCTTTTGGAAATCTAAATACACCACATCCATCGGTACACCTCTATCCACCATGCTCGTTATATCCTCAAAGAATTCCAGTCAATTAGTTAAACATGATTTCCCCTTCATGAATCCATGCTGCGTCTGCTTGATTGCACTATTCCTATCTAGATGTCCCACTATTTCTTTCTTAATGATAGCTTGAAGCATTTTCCCCACCACAGATGTTAAACTAACCGGCCTATAGTTACCTGCCTTTTGTCTGCCCCCTTTTTTAAACAGAGGCGTTACATTAGCTGCTTTCCAATCCGCTGGTACCTCCCCAGAGTCCAGAGAATTTTGGTAGATTATAACGAATGCATCTGCTATAACTTCCGCCATCTCTTTTAATACCCTGGGATGCATTTCATCAGGACCAGGGGACTTGTCTACCTTGAGTCCCATTAGCCTGTCCAGCACTACCCCCCACTGAAAGTGATTGTCTCCAGGTCCTCCCTTCCCACATTCCTGTGACCAGCAATTTCTGGCATGGTTTTTGTGTCTTCCACTGTGAAGACCGAAGCAAAATAATTGTTTAGGGTCTCAGCCATTTCCACATTTCCCATTATTAAATTCCCCTTCTCATCTTCTAAGGGACCAACATTTACTTTAGTCACTCTTTTCCGTTTTATATATCTGTAAAAGCTTTTACTATCCGTTTTTATGTTTTGCGCAAGTTTACCTTCGTAATCTATCTTTCCTTTCTTTATTGCTTTCTTAGTCATTCTTTGCTGTCGTTTAAAATTTTCCCAATCTTCTATTTTCCCACTAACCTTGGCCACCTTATACGCATTGGTTTTTAATTTGATACTCTCCTTAATTTCCCTGGTTATCCACGGCTGGTTATCCCTTCTCTTACCGCCCTTCGTTTTCATTGGAATATATTTTTGTTGAGCACTATGAAAGAGCTCCTTAAAAGTCGTCCACTGTTCCTCAATTGTGCCACCATTTAGTCTGTGCTTCCAGTCTACTTAAGCCAATTCTGCCCTCATCCCACTGTAGTCCCCTTTGTTTAAGCATAGTATGCTCTGGCCTTATGGCTAACGCTCAAACAGGTATGAGACAGTGCTCTCACGCAAAATGAAAGCATCATGGATGCTCCCTGGAAACTCGGCGTTTACTGCCATGATGCGCTGAGTATAGTCGCACACGATCTTTATGGAATCCCTTTTGGTTTTGGTAAACCGCTGGCTCTTCTAAAGGTGCTCACAGGGCAATGTGCATACAGTCAATGGCACCCTGAACCTTGGGGAAGCCAGCAATTCATGCAAAACCTATAGCCCTCTCATTCTGTGCCTCCCTTGTCATTGGGAACTTTATAAAGTCCATCCTGTGTGCGTACAGTGCAGTAGTCACCTGGCGAATGCAGCTATGTGCAGCGAACTGTGAGATGCAGCATATGTCCCCTGCTGATGCCTGAAAAGAGCGCAGTCACCTTGACCTCAATGGTCAGTGCATTTCTGTTCCCGCTTATAGGCTGTATGTCTGCTTTTATTAACTGGCATATCTCTATGACCTCCTCTTTTCAAAAATGCAGCCTTCCCAATGCACTGTGTCTCAGACAGCTGCAGATATGAGTGCTGTTTCCTGTAAACTTGTGCGGGGGGGAAGGGGGGGTAAGGGCTCCTCCCCATACGTCTGCGAGCTCTTTGATTACGCTTATAATGCTCTTGAATAAGCCTTCTTCCAGCTCAATGCTGCATAGAAAAAGCAGCGAGCAATAATGGCAGAGATATTATAGCCCCCATTATTTTAAATATCCTCAAATAGCATTGAAAACAAACTATCAACTCACAAAAACCTCAATGTATAAAACGCAGCCTTCCCTCCAAATCCTTTTATGCACTGAACTTCTGTTCCGTTTTTCAAGATGGCGTCGTTAGCGCCGGGTGCGTTGTGGGCCCAAGCGGGTAAGACTTGAGTTTTCCCAGCGGGTCTTTGGGTGGGTGGTAAAAATGGCGGTATTGGCGAATTTCCCACCCACGGCGATAGTGGGGCATTGTAATCCGATTGACGTCATTAAAACAGTGAAAAAAAATGGTTGGGTGGTATTTTGTACCGCCGCGCAAGACCACTGCTGAATTTTCCGCCCGGGCGCTAAATTTAGTGCGCCGCGTTTATCGCCCCTGTCATGGCGGTAAAACGGCGGTAAATGGGCACAAACCTGCTGAATTTCTAACCCCTAGGAGTGGGGGTCTACAGTTATCGGATGTAAGTATTCCGCTGGATATCAATCCAGAATTCCGAGCCAGAGCACTGGTCTCCACTTGCCAGAACTGTCTGGAACGGGGTTGGATCCTTGCACTTACTGACTCTGGTGAGAATGCTACTACTAAGGCAAAGATTCGCTCTTCCCCGATAGTCTAGCTGAGATCTCAATCTTACCACGTGAGCCATATCCTACTTCCCCATTATACGGTGTATCATTTGATCAACATGCTGCACTGCCATCACCTGAAAATAGATAAATCTTAATAATTGCATCATAATATCTTCTGTACCATCTGATCATTTTATGCAATTGAGGATAGATAAGTAATGTGCTATGCTAGTATACAGCATTTTTGTAGCTCTGAGTGAAAATTCTATTTTTAAAATTTGGTATGCAATGTGATTCTACTGCTTAATATCAACAAATCCAAATGCATTGTTGATGCAGCTCAGCTGTATTGGTTGTGTTTGCGAGGCTGTTGAGACTTCCTCAATTACCACTAGACCATAAAATAATTGTGTAACAGCAGATACAGAAGATGTCCTGACAGGACTATGAAACTATGCCATTGTGCTTTTTGGCCATAGTTAACCTTCATCATGTCTTACCAAGAGCACATTTTGCTATGAGAGCTTTGTTTGGCAATGACAGCATGTCATATCCAGTTAACAACAGCTTTCAATTTTTCTGATGTATTGTGCCATGCATAGGTCAGTGATTCATAACTGAAATTGGCAGCGCTTTTTAAGTAGCGTTGTATTGGAATTTATTACAGAATACTTGATCTGACATTACAGGACCTAGCTTTCATGTGGTACAAAGATACTGTTAGTGGGTTGCAGAGTGCATTACTGGGCCATGATTTTTGTGCCCTTACTGGTATTGTTGGTAGAAGGTAACAATAGAAATGATCCCTAAAAGTATAGTTTGAGGCGATAATCTAGTATTAATCCTGGTATCTTAATTGTTCAATTATGCTGATCTGTTTATTTTCTTTTGATCTATTTTTGTTCGTGATGATGTCTGATATTGCAGTCTAAACTCTCTGCCACTTTCTGAATGTATTTTTAAAATGTTGTCTTGAACAATAGACTTTAATCACTATTATAACAAAATGTTCTGTTATAATTTCCTTGCAACAGAAACATGTAAAGGAAAAACTGACCCCAACACCTGCATCCCTCTCCATATAGCCATGCCTCCCTGGTGCAGTCTGAAAAATGGTCACAGAAACTGTGGAGAGTTGTAAAGTATCCTGTATCGATTCATTCCCATGGTAGCTTCATTCCTAGCATCGCAATGTTCTGACTGGAGCATGGTGACTTAGCAGCCAGACATGAGTAGGGTTTGATTACCTGTTTAACTAAATAGAACACCACTGTTAATAGGATGTTTTTCTATATCAGCAGCTGAAACGCTGAATGCATTTTGCACATTAATGTGTATTTGTAATTTATGCTTTTCTGCAATAATGTATCCTGACTTAGTGCGACTGAAATCAGACCAGACATGTTCTGACTCATTTCTTCAATCGAAGTGATTCCCATTGCACTGATTCCTTCCTTTTGTTGCCACTCTCCTTCCCAAGGTCTCTACTGCCCTCCTATACCCTGAAAAGTGGACATTTTCATACATATTTATATCTGGACATCTAAGGTTATAACATTTGGGCTTTGGGCTTAGTGTTCCTACCATAGCGTTTTAACATGAGGCGGCTGAGAGAATATTAATTTTCCTGTGCAACTTTAAATTTCATACTTGTCGATGTCCCAGATGAAGGTTAAAATGAACACCTTCCTCTGGGATTTTACAAAATAATTAAATTGGTTTATTATGTTCAATACATAACACTGGTAGACCTTGAACATCTATGATTCTGCAGACACTTTTAAAATCAGGTCCCCTGATGGCTTGCTGGGTTAAGACACCACCCAGTTTAGCATTGAATCATACACAATATTTTCAGCTGTGGCTCAGTGGGTAGCACACTTGCTGCTGAGTCAGAAGGTTGTGGGTTCAAGTCTCACTCCAGGGACTTGAGTACATAAAAAAATCTAGGCTGACACTCCAGTGCAGTGCTGAAGGAAGGCTGCAATGTCGGAGGTGCTGTCTTTCAGAGGAGATATCTGCTCTCTTAGGTGGATGTAAAAAATCCCATGGCACTATTTCGAAGAAAAGCAGGGGAGTTATTCCTGGTGTCCTGGCCAATATTTATTCCTCAATCAACATAACAAAAACAGATTATCTAGTCTTTATCACATTGTTGTGTGTGGGAGTTTGCTCTGTGCAGGTTGGCTGCTATGTTTCTCACATTACAATAGTGACTACACTCCAAAAAGTACTCCATTGGTTGCAAAGTGCTTTGAAACATCAGATGGTCATGAAAGGTGCTATACAAATGTAAGTCTTTCTTTCAAACCAGAAGCTCTCCCGTTCAATCTCCAAACTGTGCTGAGTTTGTTGATCTTAGTTTTGAGATTCTACAACTGGCCTCACTGTCCCCGGGCTATGGAGAGTAAAATGTATTAAAGGTACTTGCTGATTGGCATTCAATCCTTCCTACTGGAAAGTGCATATCTGTGGACACCTGGCTGTGTTCTGATACTCTCCATGGCCAGACAGCATTGTGACACTCATTGACCAGGTTCCACAGTGAACTATGGCCACGTGGGCAGGACTTTAAACTGTGGCTGGCATCATTGAACAATATCCCAGCAGAGGTTTTCAGCAAATCAGCAAAAAAAGTAAATCAAAAATCCTTGTAAACCGACAAAATTATTTTATGTAAATATTAATTAATTAATTTACTTTGATTTTAATTTTAATCATTGCCCTTTCATGTTTAGATAATTGGATATTGGATGTTTTCCCATATCTTGACCATTGCTGTTTCCATGGAAGTTTGTGGGTGTAAGACGTTCTTCTTAGTCAGACGTAATGATTAGGTTTCTGCATGATAGAATCATGTGCCTGCACTATTGTGCAAATCTAGCTAGGGCCCTCAACTGGTCGAAGTATAGTTGCTGTATGCTGTGAATTCCTATTTATTGAGATGTCCAGCAAACTGTTTCACTGCTGACCCTGACCAGTCCTTTACCATGTGTAATTTACTGTAGGCTTGTGATGTTCGTTATTACTTGAGTTCAATATGGTAAGTGCTGCTTTTACCTGATGAACAGATTAAGCCCTGTTCATATCCACACATTCTTAAATTTGAAGGTAAACATTTTGCAAATATTCTTTATGTGGCAACTCTTACAACATTTTTGGCTGCTGGAATGTCTACTGGCTATTGAGACAACTGAGCCCAATCTTGTCTTCGCCTCACATGGTTGCTAAAGAATGGTCAAAATGGTCAAAGGACTGATTTTTTTCCCCCTCCACTGAGACCAACTTTATCACGTCTTTACTCCTAA
The DNA here is from genome assembly GCF_044704955.1 of Pristiophorus japonicus. Taxonomy (NCBI): domain Eukaryota; kingdom Metazoa; phylum Chordata; class Chondrichthyes; family Pristiophoridae; genus Pristiophorus; species Pristiophorus japonicus. The sequence goes on along the minus strand of NC_091988.1, from coordinate 180,306,030 downwards.
TCAGCTAACTCAGCACATAGTGAATTGAACCTTCTTGGTCTCTATTGTTCAGTTATTCACACGATGCATCCAATGAGGGACTTGGAGGGCTATAATGGAAGTAGAATTCATTTTGGTGCATTTTCTTTACAAGTTGCAATCACGTTTTCAGTTTTACAAGTTATAATTGGAAAATAAAACTGATGTCTTTTGTAGAATAATATAAATTGTTCACCACGGAGATGTCTCAATTGAGATGCATCACTGCCCTGTGCCCATCAATCAGCTGGCATTGTCTTTTGTTACTGGCACCATTACAAACGCTCTCCCATTTGTTAATGGACTTGTCAGACAGTCTGAATGTTTTATGATGCTGTATAATTTGAAAATAAATATTTGAAGTTATCTCACGTCAGTGTGACCAAATTGATTGGTGAAGTGATGTTTGCTTATTGGGGAATTTATATTTTGAAAAAGAAATGATGTATATCAGTGCAGGGGAATTCAGCATTTCCCCTTTTTGCATTTAGTGTAATTTTTCAATATTCCCATGATCTGATACAGCTCCTTTTGCTCCAGGAATGCACCCTGAACCCCAAACTCAGTAGAGCAAATATTAAAGTATCAGACATCGTCATGGCATTTCTGACTAAGCCTCTCAATTAACTCAGTGTTGTGGTTTGAAAACTGCAGCAATTTGCCTTTATACATTTAATGTAGAAAAATAATTCAAGGCACTACACTTGAGGAAAATGGACACAGAGCTAAAGAACATAAAGCGGTGGATTTCAAAGAGTCTTGGAGGGGAAGGAAGTGGAGGGTTTAGGAAGGTAAATCAAGAGAATGGAACTTCGATGGCTAAAAGGAAATTACCAATTGTGGGGAGGAGAGGATTCACAACAGGCGGATTCAGAGGAACGGAGAGTTATGAGGGGGAGGTGAAAGTTGGCAATCTTTGTGATGTAGTGGATGTAGGGTCATTACAGAAACGCTCTGCTTAGGGTCAAACATGACTCTATATTTACAAACAGTCTGGCTTAGCCTGAGTCTGGGGAGGAGTATGATTAGAGTTTGTGGCTGGGTCTGCAGATGATGGGCCTGAAATTCCGATCGAGGTCTTCCCTTGGGCAAACAACTGAAAAAGTTAAAAAAGATGCTCACCTACTTGTTCTTGCTGCGCCCGCACGAACTTCCGACCCTGAGGCCTTCACTCCTACGCATCGGAGCGTGTGCACGGGCCTGGAGCTGGAGTCACATGGCTCTGGGCAGCCAATCAAGGTACAGTATTTTCTCATTCATAATAATGGGAATTCCGTAAGTTGGAGTTCCCATTGTTATGAATGAGAAACCCTCCCCCAAACACCCAAAACATTAATTAAAAAATAGAAAAATACACTACATATTTAAGATTCATAAATTAAAGTTCTTATAAAAAAAATATATGTTCCCGACTTTTTAAAAAGTTTTTTTAATTATGCCTTAAAATAAATTTACCATTGTGGGGAGGGTTTTTAACAATAAAATGTGTTTTTATAACTTTATTTTAAAATGTTTTTGTGTATTTTTAAACACGTGCGCCTGTAAAAGTAGGCTATACGTCTGCTTTTTCAGGCACAAGATTTTTGAGGCCATTTGCTAGGCAAGATATGGGTAAATATCGGAAATCTTGCCCTGCAAGTGTCCTTGCTCCTGATATGCGTGAGATCTGTCAATCCAGAAACTTGACAGATTGAAAAAGCTGGTTTTCAGTGCATGCACATTGCGCGCTGAAAACCAGCTTTTCCGATGCCTTCCCAGGTCCGTAGAAACTTGGTACGGACCCAGGACATCGGAATTTCAGCACCCATGTCTTTGGTCTTCCAACGTTTAGCTGGAAGAAGATAAATATTCCAAGACTGGATGTTGGCCAAGTATTCTGACTACATGGATGTAGAGGATAAGTTCAGAGAGTTGGTGGAAAATTAGAACTGGGTGTCGGCTGTGTAATGATGGAACTGACCCAATGTATATAGATCATATCAACAGTAACAATTTGCATTTATATAGCACCTTTTAATGTAGTCCAAAATGTCCCAAGGTGCTTCACAGAAGAATTATCAAACAAAATTTGACACAGAGCCACATAAAATGATATTAGGCCAGGGGACCAAAAGCTTGATCAAGGAGCGACTTAAAGCAGGAGAGTGAGTTAGAGAGGTGGAGAGGTTTAGGGAAGGAATTCCAGAGCTTGGGGCTTAGGCATCTGAAGGCTTGGCCATCAATGGTGGAGCGATGAAAATCAGGGATGTGCAAGAGGCCAGAATTGAAGGAGAGCAGAGATCTCTGGGCTTGTAGGGCAGGAGGAGGTTACAGAGATCATCATCATCATAGGCAGTCCCTTGAAATCGAGAAAGACTTGTTTCCGCTCTAAAAGTAAGTTCTCAGGTGGCTGTACAGTCCGAGGTGGAAATTACAATCTCTGTCACAGATGGGACAGACAGTCATTGAAGGAAAGGGTGGGTGGGTAGTCTGGTTTGCTGCATGCTCCTACCACTGTCTGTGCTTGGTTTCTGCAGGCTCTCGGCGACGAGACTCGAGGTGCACAGCACTGCCCCCCAGTCATCAAGATCCATGGTGCAGCCCTGGACCACATTCCATACCTCGGGAGCCTATTATCAGCAAGGGCAGACATCGATGAAGAGGTTCAATACCGCCTCCAGTGCACCAGCGCAACCTTCGGCCGCCTGAGGAAGGGAGTGTTTGAAGATCCGGCCCTCAAATCTGTCACCAAACTCATGGTCTACAGGGCTGTAGTGATACCTGCCCTAATGTTTGGCCTTGAGACGTGGACTATATACAGTGGACACCTCAAATCACTGGAGAAATACCACCAACGATGTCTCCGCATGATCCTGCAAATCCCCTGGGAGGACAGACGCACGTGTGTTAGCATCCTCAATCAAGCCAACATCCCCAGCATCGAAGCACTGACCAGCTCCGTTGGGCAGGCCATATTGTTTGCATGCCTGACAGAAGACTCCCAAAAAAAGCACTCCACTCGGAACTCCTACAGGGCAAGCGAACCCAAGGTGGGCAGAGGACACGTTTCAAGGACAACCTCAAAGCCTCCTTGATAAATGCAACATCCCCACCGACACCTGGTAATCCTTGGCCAAAGACTGCCCTAAGTGGAGGAAGTGCATCTGGGAGGGCGCTGAGCACCTCGAGTCTCGTTGCCGAGAGCATGCAGAAAACAAGCGCAGGCAGCGGAAGAAGCATGTGGCAAACCAGTCCCAACCACCCGTTCCTTCAATGACTGTCTGTCCCACCTTTGACAGAGACTGTAATTCCCGTATTGGACTGTTCAGTCACCTAAGGACACACTTTAAGAGTAGAAGCAAGTCTTCCTCGATTTCGAGGGACTGTCTATGATGAAGATGTACAGCTGAACTTTCATTTTATGCATCTGGATCATTCCAGGCTACAACTGGGGATATGTGCAACATTTCTCAACGTGCAACACATATCTGCATTCGGGAGGTGACTGCTGCACTATATGCCCAGAGGAATGACTACATAAAGTTTCCCATGACCGCCCAGGCAATTCATGACAGGACTTTGGGCTTCTCCAGCATTGCTGGCTTCCCAAAGGTACAGGGCTGTATTGATTGCACACACATCACCTTGCAAGCAGCTTTGGAGGATTCTGAGATGTACAGCAACCGAAAAGGCTTCCAGTGCGTGAATGTGCAGCTCGTCTGTGACGACATGCATCGCATCATGTCAGTCGATGCAAGATACCCTGGGAGCACCCATGATGCGTTCATCCTATGCGAGAGTGCTATATCTGCCATGTTTCAGCAACAGACAGAAGGGCAGAGCTGGCTACTGGGAGACAAAGGGTACGGCCTTGCCACCTGGCTCAAGACGTCCCTACGCGTAACCCGGACAGAAGCTAACCGGGAATACAACTTGTTGCACATTGCGACGCGCAACATAATAGAGAGGACCATTGGCATCTTGAAGCAGCGTTTCCGATGCCTGGACCATTCCGGTGACTACTCGCAATACTCCCCTGAGATTGTCAGTCAGTTCACTGTTGTCTGCTGAATGCTGCATAACTTAGCCATCATGAGGCAGCAGAAGTTGGTAGTAGAATACCTACCTGAGGTGAGAGTAGCTGAGGATGAGGAGGAAGGTGCAGATGACAAGGAGGCGGAGGAAGCTATGCAACTACCTGAGCCTGGAGCACGATGGCGGAGGAGAGCGGGCCGTCGTGCCCCTTTAACAATTGTTCGAGCCCTGCGCCAGCAGCTCATCTGTGAACGCTTTGCTGCCTGAAGGCTCAGTGGCAACGATCCCACATGGACCATGTTTACTGTTTGAACCTGTTCCGTAATATTGTGTTGTGTTAATGGAACAAATAATGCTAATGATTCAGTTATAATTTAAAATATATGTTATTCAAAAGTTTAACAAACACTTATTTGTACTTAACTTAACTTTACTAAAAATATTCTTTTTATCAAACTTTAAAGTTTTCAGTTAAGATCACTTACAAACTTTAAGATCACTTACAGACTTTAAGATCACTTACAAACTTTTAAACTTGTAAATTTACATATCTTACAAAAAACTTTTAATTTAGAACAGTTACAACAGTAACAACAACTACAATAATACCAACAACAACAGCAAAGAAAGGCTACACCCATCTCTCCTCCACCTTATTCTAAGATCACCCGCTGCGTTTATTCTTGGTGACTTCTCCACTGCCCGCAGGCGGTGGTGCAGCGTTTTTTGGGTTGGTACCAAGCTTATTCTTTCGAGCATCTCAGGTAATGCTTACTTCTTGATGGTGGGTGTGGGCAGGCGGTAATGTGGAAGGCCCGGCTTGGGCCTCTTCAGAGGCTGGTCTGGGGAATGGAGTGGCAGTGGCAGTTGATTCCGTCATTGGCCGCGGGGTCTGGGCGTGTTCCCTTATTGCAGCAGCTCCCGCTGACATTCCCTCCCTCATGTGCCCTGACAGTGTCTCAATTACCTGTGACATTCCCTCCCGTATGTTCACTGACAGTGTATCAGCTGCCTATAACATTCCATCCCTAATGTGCTCGGACAGTGTTCCCATTTCTTGTGAGAGTGTTGTTACTTCTCCCGACAGTCCCGATACCTCCTCACCCACCTCACTGATGGTGTCCAGGAGTGATCGTGTAAGGTCAATGCCCTCCGCATTCATTGCTATCTATCATCTGAACCACATCTGTTACATCCTGCACCTCAGGAGAACGCTGTGGAGCTCTCATTCCCCTCCTCGCCCTGGGTGTGGCTCGTTGCATCCCACTGGAACCAGCAGTCTCGCACTGTGTGAAACCATAGAATATCCCAACACTCGTACCACTCAGGAAAGGGGCTGGCACCTCAATGGGTGGCACCAGCTTGCGCAGTTTCTCCAGGCAGGATCCATCAAAGCAACGACTCTGTCTTCCAAGGGTGTCAGTGGGTGCAGATTTACCTGGCCTCCTCCTGTTCGAGTTCTCTCTCTTTTGTTGTGTGCCACCTTCCTCTGCAAAGATGAAAATATAACTTTTTAGAGAGGGTGTCTTTTTGCTGGGCAGGGCATACAGATGGTCACATTTACAATTGCAATTCCAGTGAATAAATGAAAATATTACTTCCACTAACTACTTGACCAAGGTCCTGCCACTTCTTTTTGCACTGGCCTCCAGACCTCGGGGTAGTCACCATTGCACAGTAATCTTTTGCAAGTTGGTTTCAGTGTTGTTTCTTTTCTTTTCGTAAAACTTTTATGTGACCTCTGCTGGTGTCCAGCTCGTGTCATCTGGCCTCACTTACAGTAACTAGTGTCTCCACTTCCTCTTGTGAGAAATTCTTGGTCCTTGAGCCGTGTTACTGTTCTGATTTTTTTACACTGAGAATTAAGTTCTCACACACAACTGGCTCTTTAAAAATGGCTGAATGCAGCCGTGGAGGTGTATTGGGCATGTGCACCCATAGCAGTCATGTAAAAAGCGTCATTTTTTTCCCCATGCATGCGCAAAAGGGGCGGAATCTTTTTTTTGGCGCAGACATTAGGCTCCACCCCCCCGAAGCTAAAGGACAGGCTGTGCGGCGCCAATTTCAAAAATTAGAACGGGGAAACTTTCACGGTTTTTTTTGGAGTAGTTGGGGCCAAAAAAAACGGACGTGACTCCTGAAATACGCCAAAAAACGGCATTGGGGAAAATTGAGCCCACCGAATTAGAAGACAAGATAACAAATATTACTTTCTTCACAAAAGCTCTGATGAGGAAATATTTCTGCTTTTGTTCTGAGAGTGTTTACTACAAATATTGCAGAAATGTGAGACACAATGAGCAGCAAAAGACCCAGTATGATTCATATCAATGATTTATGAATATATTTTAAAACATTTTGGTAATTAAATGAAAGTTAAATTATCTGCCAAAACTTGGCTTTGTATTTCATATTGAAAGATAAATAAGTGAAAAATGATTTTGACAGCAACCTAGTGATTTGAATTAGTTGGAAACTTAAACAGAAGGCCAACAATTAAGTCCAAGGCTTTTTCTCACACCAAAGCCTCAGTAAGTAATTTTTTCATTTGAATTTTGAGCACTGTGGAGCAATGAGGTCTTTGAACCCGCTTGTCATGTCCTCAAAGTTGAAGATCGTTTCATGGGAACAAGAAGGATACATGGAAGAAAAACATAGCTTAAGACATATTGCAGTGCTTTACTCTGTGTTCTTTCCCAGGACCTCAAACTGTGAACTCCTTACTTCCTTCAGTCTTCCGTCCTTCCTTCCTATAATTTTAGGCTGTTAAAAAAACTAGTTTGGTGTCACCTGATTACTGTTTCCTGATTTGCTTTCTCTTCTTACTTCAAATTTAATGGCCTAAAAATTGGATGGTGTCACACCTGTGTATTGGCTGATAAATGGGTGGCTGAGCTTCCAATATGACGGGCAGAAAGCGCACACTCATTAAGTACTATTAGTGCATCAGCAGCCAAATTGAAGTAGGCAAAGAAAACCGAAGTCCTGGACCCACGTCCCAAACAGGCTTTAGGCCCTTTGTGCATTCAAGTAAGGGGTCTAAGGCCTGATACCTCTGCAATATTGTCTTGCCCTAAATGCACCGGCCGGGACTGGCTGTGTTTGAGAAGACAAGTTCTACACGCAGCCTGACACCCGGCCCTGAAAGGGAATGCTGCAGGGCGCAACCAACTGGGTAAATATTTGAAATATACTTCCCTAAATGTGGAGCCAGGAGATGAAGGAGTGCTCTGTATTTAAGAAAGGATACATTTGTATTGGAGGCTGTTCAGAGAAGGTACACTAAGTTGATTCCGGAGATGAGGTGGTTGACTTATGAAGATAGGTTGAGTGGTTTGGGCCTATACACATTGGAGCTCAGAAGAATGAGAGGTGATCTTATCGAAACATATAAGATAATGAGGGGGGGCTCGACAAGGTGGTTGCAGAGAGGATAGTTCCATTCATAGAAGAAACTAAAACGAGGGGACATAGTCTCAGAATAAGGGGCCACCCATTTAAAACTGAGATAAGGAGGAATTTCTTCTCTCAGAGGGTTGTAAATCTATGGATTACTCTGCTCCAGAGAGCTGTGGAGGCTGGGTCATTGAATATATTTAAGGCGGAGATAGACAGATTTTTGAGCGATAAGGGAATAAAGGGTTCTGGGGAGTGTGCAGGGAAGTAGAGCTGAGTCCATGATCAGATCAGCCATGATCTTATTAAATGGCAGAGCAGGTTCGAGGGGCCAAATGGCCTACTCCTGCTCCTATTTCTTATGTTATGTTAATACAAGCAAATCCCTGGAACCATTTAAGGGATAGCTGGATGTTGTGATGGGAAAGGAGGCAGAAAGAAATGTAAGTTCTTTCTATTTAGTTGGATGAGCTAAGTTGAACTGAATGGCCAAACCTCATTTGTATCGGATTCTGTTTTAGCAAGTTTGGTTAATGGATACATGTTGGCCAGGACATTGAGAGCAGCCCACTACTCTTATTTAAAGATGCCATGGGATTTCTTATGTTCAGCTGAGGAGATATATCGTCTCATTCAAAGGAAGGGCACCTTTGACAGTGCAGCACCCCCTCAGTAGTGCACTGGAGTGTCAGCCTGGATTATGTGCTCTGGAGTGGGACCTGAACCCACAAGCTTCTGACTCAGCCAAGAAGGCTCTCAATGCTCCAAGGCTGACACCTCTGTAAAATACATAGAGTAGTTTTAGAACAATATTAAGAGCGTTCATCCTTTTTTAAAATGTGCCCAATGGATGTTACTTTTCGAACACCATTTGATGTATGTGGATGAGTTTTAAGATTAGTTCTAGATACCTTTGATATAAGCTATTAAGCTTTCAGTATGGTTTAAGCTACATTACAGAACAACATTACAATTACAATCATCTAGATTTATGTAGCTGAGTCTTGGAATTCAACATTTGAAGCACAATGGGCTGATTGCAACCGTAACTATTCCCATCTTTACGTGAATGATTGAATCCACATCCCAGACTTACATACTTCAGTAAATATTGCAGTACTAAATGTTTGTCATTGATATTGTAATAACCCCTCTTGATTATAATCATCTTCATATATGCAAGCTATAGAATATAATAAAATACAAAATGGTGGAAAATGGGCCTGGAATGGTTTTATTTAAAAAAAGCATAAAGTATCGTAACAAAAAAATTGTGAATCAGTCACCTTTGTATGTTTTGAAATGAGAAAACACTGGTGCACCTTTTCTTGGCTGCAATGCTTTTCAAAGCCCATCCTTCACTTTGTCATGTAATTCCCTTCCTGCGCACCACAGTCTGTTTCACTCCCTTTTCCATTACACAGTTGAGCGAGCTGAGAATGAGTGAAGTTTGATTTACGAAAAACGTAATTAATTGACTTTCAACGCTCGTTGCAGTACAGCAGCCTGAGAACTGCAGTGGACGCAGATCATTTGGAAGCCTGCCAGATTAACTGCGAATCATCATTATGTAGATCATCAGCTGTCCGTGGCAATCAAAGATTCCGCGTCAAGTCAATAATGGCAGCTGCTGAGCTCTGACATATAAAGATTGGTTGCGGCTGCGCTGCACAATAGGAAGATGAGATAAAATATATTTTTTGAAAGACATTCATTGCAATGAAAGTAGGCTAATAAATAGTATTTCAGATGATGTGGTATCAGTCATAAATACTTCAGCTGCCTTTTAGAAAATTTCAATAGCTTGTTCATGAATATGCTCCTGGCATGTATTTTAAACTATCTACGACTGTAATGCAGAGCAATCCAGATATATAACAATACACTTTATTGCCTTCAAGGACCTTGAATTTTCTTTTATTACTGCAGTGCACTCTGGGTAAGATGACACCAGTACGAGCGATTCCAGACTGCATTGTGCAGAATTTTGCTCACAAATTAATTTATGTATTCCTATTAAAATGAAGGACTGCATTGCAGTTGTAACTATTTAGAAAGAAAATGCATCTTTAATCCAAATATAAATTGAATTTTGAAATGTGGAAGTATCTTTTTTTCCCCCCTTGTATCCCTTTCTAACCACTCCGCCAAGGTATTAACTCCTTGGTGAGTATTTGGTTGATGAATGCCAGTTGCCCTCTGGTTCCTCAGCCAGGTAGCCATACTTCATGTATGTGCATAGAGGTTGAAGGTCAGAAGATTATTTTACCATGGGGGTACTAATAGATGAGCTTGATCTGGTCCACACATAGGCATTTTATTCGGGATTGCTGGACAGCGAACATTATTTTATTTTTAACAATGTAGTTCTTGTTTTGGCACCAATTCCTTCTTTTGTTTTTCTGATCAGATTAAATTTTCCTCCCAAAGAATGATCCTGTTAGAGTACCTTTGCCACTGGATTGCTGTCAAGATCCCCCATTAGAAAGGTTCCAGGGCAGACATTAGTCAAAATACTTTGCGTTGTTTCCAAACATTTTAAGAAATCAAGCCCACAATAACTTCCATTTATTTTTCCCTTGTAATAATTTGTATTTAGAAGTGTAAATATTACTACTGGGGAGACACTTAATGTGCTTCAAGACATTGCTCTGTCCACCATTCAAATACAGACATTAATCCATTTATTTTAAATAGGTTACTTCCTCCACTAAAAAAGCATTCAGAGAAATTTCATATTAATATGTTAAGTGTTTGCCCACTAATATTCCCAACTCGTGCAATATTTGTAGAAGCTTGGTGGTGGTGGTGGAATATGTTTACGGTGATGCATTTCAGTACAAGTCTACCTCATTGCTTGATTTCCAAAATGGTTGTATAATTGCAATGATTTTTGTTGGTTTAATAGCACATAAAGTAAAATGAAAATACATACGAGGAGTGGTGGCAAAGCACTTAGACATTTTTTTTATCAACGGATTAAGCAAGAATTTTCAAGTGAGTTTGTTACTACATAGGTCATGTGAAATGATTGCTAATACAAGCTAACCCTGTACAATTGTTTAATAGAGTTTTTTTGAGCCTCACTATGTACCTATGGGTGCATGTTAGTAGGACAGAACTGCTCCATTATTTTCAAATTTATACTTAAGCTGTGCATAAACAGCTTTGTGCATTGGCGCATAAAGATACACTTGAAAAGAATGAATCGGAAAACATGAGTTATTTTTAGCATATAGGAGCATGGGGGCATTTTGTCTATTTTTAACTAAAAGGAGCCTTTTTTTAACCCTTGTACATAAGGAATTTTAAAAACCCTTGAAAAATCTGGTTAAATAATGGAAATGTTTTTAAAAATCTGGGACCACAAAACCATCTAATTCACTACCATTAATTCACTATGTGTTGGTACATTTTGTCTGCATCCAGGTGTAACCTATGAGGTTAAAGCAAATATCATTCTGTATATTAGTGGATGCAATCCACAAGTACGTGTCAAGGTCTCAGTGTATTTTCTTGGATGAGCAGAGAGTCAGTCGGATTCATAATCTCGTTTCTTCCCAATAACCCACTATAGCATGTAAACCTAATCAAAATACAGGAGTGAAAGTGAAGAATGTTCCAGTATCACACTGATTCCACTGTAAAAGGTGCTTCGGTGGAATAAAATTAACTGTTTCACTTGTTTGTCTACATAAAAGAGAATTTTTCTCAAATAATAGTCATAGTAATTTAGGTTTTTATTTATTCTAAATATTATTTTAGTATTCAGATTGATTTAAAAAAAAATTAAATGCATCCCAGCCAAAAATTGCTGGTCACGGGAATGTGGGAAGGGAGGACCTTGAGATAATCACTGTCATTAGAGGGGTAGTGCTGGACAGGCTAATGAGACTCAAGGTAGACAAGTCCCCTGGTCCGGATGAAATGCATCTCAGGGTATTAAAAGAGATGGCGGACGTTATAGCAGATGCGTTCGTTATAATCTGCCACAATTCTCTGGACTCTGGGGAGGTACCAGCGGATTGGAAAGCAGCTAATGTAACGCCTCTGTTTAAAAAAGGGGGCAAACAAAAGGCAGGTAACTATAGGCCGGTTAGTTTAACATCTGAAGTGGGGAAAATGCTTGAAGCTATCATTAAGGAAGAAATCTAGATAGGAATAGTGTAATCAAGCAGACGCAACATGGATTCATGAAGGGGAAATCATGTTTAACTAATTTACTGGAATTCTTTGAGGATATAACGAGCATGGTGGATAGAGGTGTACTGATGGATGTGGTGTATTTAGATTTCCAAAAGGCATTTGATAAGGTGCCACACAAAAGGTTACTGCAGAAGATAAAGGTACGCGGAGTCAGAGGCAATGTATTAGCATGGATAGAGAATTGGCTGGCTAACAGAAAGCAGAGAGTTGGGATAAATGGGTCCTTTTCGGGTTGGAAATCGGTGGTTAGTGGTGTGCCACAGGGATCGGTGCTGGGACCACAACAGTTTACAATATACATAGATGACCTGGAAGAGGGGACAGAGTGTAGTGTAACAAAATTTGCAGATGACACAAAGAATAGTGGGAAAGCGGGTTATGTAGAGGACACAGAGAGGCTGCAAAGAGATTTAGAAAGGTTAAGCGAATGGGCTAAGGTTTGGCAGATGGAATACAATTTCGGAAAATGTGAGGTCATCCACCTTGGGAAAAAAAACAGTAAAAGGGAATATTATTTGAATGGGGAGAAATTACAACATGCTGCGGTGCAGAGGGACCTGGGGGTCCTTGTGCATGAATCCCAAAAAGTTAGTTTGCAGGTGCAGCAGGTAATCAGGAAGGCAAATGGAATGTTGGCCTTCATTGCGAGAGGGATGGAGTACAAAAGGAGGGAGGTCCTGCTGCAACTGTATAGGGTATTGGTGAGGCCGCACCTGGAGTACTGCATGCAGTTTTGGTCACCTTACTTAAGGAAGGATATACTAGCTTTGGAGGGGGTACAGAGATGATTCACGAGGCTGATTCTGGAGATGAGGGGGTTACCTTATGATGATAGATTGAGTAGACTGGGTCTTTACTTGGAGTTAAGAAGGATGAGGGGTGATCTTATAGAAACATTTAAAATAATGAAAGGGATAGACAAGATAAAGGCAGAGAGGTTGTTTCCACTGGTCGGGGAGACTAGAACTAGGGGGCACAGCCTCAAAATAAGGGGGAACCAATTTAAAACTGAGTTGAGAAGGAATTTCTTCTCCCAGAGGGTTGTGAATCTGTGGAATTCTCTGCCCAAGGAAGCAGTTGAGGCTAGCTCATTGAATGTATTCAAATCACAGATAGATAGATTTTTAACCAATAAGGGAATTAAGGGTTACGGGGAGCGGGCGGGTAAGTGGAGTCCACGGCCAGATCAGCCATAATCTTGTTGAGTGGCAGAGCAGGCTCGAGGGGCTAGATGACCTACTCCTGTTCCTAATTCTTATGTTCTTATGAGTATTTTCATGGTTATGTGTTTGTAAAATCAGCTGTGATCCATTCCATTTCTAATTTTCTGTGGAAAATTGCAGAAGTTTGTGCAGTCCTCTGTGTATGAGCATTTAATGTGGCTTTCTGGTCTGTGGAGATATTTTGATTTGCACCATCAATTTCTGAAAATACAAAATATTATTTTTGAGGAATGATGGGCCATATTTTTGTCTGAACTCTGTAAACCAACATTATTTAATGGTTTCATGAGCTTGAGAAAAAATAATTTCAAATTAATTATCACAGGATGGCATTTTAGGTGCTACTACAGAGGATTGTTGTCTCAACAACAATACTTATTTGATCTGAACATGAGTCATGTGTGTAGAGGACGTATTGCAGCTGGGAGTGGGAGATGAAGAATATATCCACAAGCAAGGCTGACAGGGTAATTCATAAATGAAAAAGTCACAAATAGCTTCCGGTGGAGATAATTATTCAATTGTACGAGTGGCTGTACCTGTTTATACATGTAATATTTTCATGAATAACGGGTGTTTTTTTTTGATTAAATGGAAAAACAGTGAAATCTGCTTCATGATCATGTAATTCTGATTTCTTGATGGTCAACTGTGGCTCAGTGGGTAGTTCTCTTGCCGCTGAGTCAGAAGGTTGTGGGTTCAAATCCCACTTCAGGGACGTGCACAGAATTTTATGCTGACCCTCCACTACAGTGCTGAGGCAGTGCTGCACTGTCGGAGGTGCTGTCTTTCGGATGAGACGTGAACCAAGTCTGCTCTCTCAGGTAGACGTAAAAGAACCCATGGCACTATTTCGAAGAAGAGCAGGGAGTTATCCCCAGTGTCCTGGCCAATATTTATCCCTCACTCAACATGGGGCATTGGAACCGGTTCTGGCGGAGGTGGGACCAGTACAATCCGGACGGTCTGCACCTGGGCAGAATCGGAACCAATGTCCTCAGGGGAGTGTTTGCTAGTGCTGTTGGGGAGGAGTTAAACTAATATGGCAGGGGGATGGGAACCAATGCAGGGAGATAGAGGGAAACAAAAAGGAGGCAAAAGCAAAAGACAGAAAGGAGATGAGGAAAAGTGGAGGGCAGAGAAACCCAAGGCAAAGAACAAAATGGGCCATTGTACAGCAAAATTCTAAAAGGACAGAGGGTGTTAAAAAAACAAGCCTAAAGGCTTTGTGTCTTAATGCAAGGAGTATCCGCAATAAGGTGGATGAATTAACTGTGCAAATAGATGTTAACAAATATGATGTGATTGGGATTACGGAGACGTGGCTCCAGGATGATCAGGGCTGGGAATTCAACATCCAGGGGTATTCAACATTCAGGAAGGATAGAATAAAAGGAAAAGGAGGTGGGGTAGCATTGCTGGTTAAGGAGGAGATTAAGGCAATAGTTAGGAAGAACATTAGCTTGGATGACGTGGAATCTATATGGGTAGAGCTGCAGAACACCAAAGGGCAAAAAACGTTAGTGGGAGTTGTGTACAGACCTCCAAACAGTAGTAGTGATGTTGGGGAGGGCATCAAACAGGAAATTAGGGGTGCGTGCAATAAAGGTGCAGCAGTTATAATGGGTGACTTTAATATGCACATAGATTGGGCTAACCAAACTGGAAGCAATACGGTGGAGGAGGATTTCCTGGAGTGCATAAGGGATGGTTTTTTAGACCAATATGTCGAGGAACCAACGAGGGGGGGAGGCCATCTTAGACTGGGTGTTATGTAATGAGCGAGGATTAATTAGCAATCTCGTTGTGCGAGGCCCCTTGGGGAAGAGTGACCATAATATGATGGAATTCTGCATTGGGTTGGAGAATGAAACAGTTAATTCAGAGACCATGGTCCAGAACTTAAAGAAGGCTAACTTTGAAGGTATGAGGCGTGAATTGGCTGGGATGGATTGGCGAATTATACTTAAGGGGTTGACTGTGGATGGGCAATGGCAGACATTTAGAGACCGCATGAATGAAGTACAACAATTGTACATTCCTGTCTGGCATAAAAATAAAAAAGGGAAGGTGGCTCAACCGTGGCTATCAAGGGAAATCAGGGATAGTATTAAAGCCAAGGAAGTGGCATACAAATTGGCCAGAAATAGCAGCAAACCTGGGGACTGGGAGAAATTTAGAACTCAGCAGAGGAGGACAAAGGGTTTGATTAGGGCAGGGAAAATGGAGTATGAGAAGAAGCTTGCAGGGAACATTAAGACGGATTGCAAAAGTTTCTATAGATATGTAAAGAGAAAAAGGTTAGTAAAGACAAACGTAGGTCCCCTGCAGTCAGAATCAGGGGAAGTCATAACGGGGAACAAAGAAATGGCGGACCAATTGAACAAGTACTTTGGTTCGGTATTCACGAAGGAGGACACGAACAACCTTCCGGTTATAAAAGGGGTCGGGGGGTCTAGTAAGGAGGAGGAACTGAGGGAAATCCTTATTAGCCGGGAAATTGTGTTGGGGAAATTGATGGGATTGAAGGCCGATAAATCCCCAGGGCCTGATGGACTGCATCCCAGAGTACTTAAGGAGGTGGCCTTGGAAATAGTGGATGAGTTGACAGTCATTTTCCAACATTCCATTGACTCTGGATCAGTTCCTATAGAGTGGAGGGTAGCCAATGTAACCCCACTTTTTAAAAAAGGAGGAAGAGAGAAAACAGGGAATTATAGACCGGTCAGCCTGACATCGGTAGTGGGTAAAATGATGCAATCAATTATTAAGGATGTCATAGCAGTGCATTTGGAAAGAGGTGACATGATAGGCCCAAGTCAGCATGGATTTGTGAAAGGGAAATCATGCTTGACAAATCTTCTGGAATTTTTTGAGGATGTTTCCAGTAGAGTGGACAAGGGAGAACCAGTTGATGTGGTATATTTGGACTTTCAGAAGGCATTCGACAAGATCCCACACAAGAGATTGATGTGCAAAGTTAGAGCACATGGGATTGGGGGTAGTGTACTGACATGGATTGAGAACTGGTTGTCGGACAGGAAGCAAAGAGTAGGAGTAAATGGGTACTTTTCAGAATGGCAGGCAGTGACTAGTGGGGTACCGCAAGGTTCTGTGCTGGGGCCCCAGCTGTTTACACTGTACATTAATGATTTAGATGAGGGGATTAAATGTAGTATCTCCAAATTTGCGGATGACATTAAGTTGGGTGGCAGTGTGAGCTGCGAGGAGGATGCTGTGAGGCTGCAGAGCGACTTGGATAGGTTAGGTGAGTGGGCAAATGCATGGCAGATGAAGTATAATGTGGATAAATGTGAGGTTATCCACTTTGGTGGTAAAAACAGAGAGACAGACTATTATGTGAATGGTGACAGATTAGGAAAAGGGGAGGTGCAAAGAGACCTGGGTGTCATGGTACATCAGTCATTGAAGGTTGGCATGCAGGTGCAGCAGGCGGTTAAGAAAGCAAATGGCATGTTGGCCTTCATAGCGAGGGGATTTGAGTACAGGAGCAGGGAGGTGTTGCTACAGTTGTACAGGGCATTGGTGAGGCCACACCTGGAGTATTGTGTACAGTTTTGGTCTCCTAACCTGAGGAAGGACATTCTTGCTATTGAGGGAGTGCAGCGAAGGTTCACCAGACTGATTCCCGGGATGGCGGGACTGACCTATCAAGAAAGACTGGATCAACTGGGCTTGTATTCACTGGAGTTCAGAAGAATGAGAGGGGACCTCATAGAAACATTTAAAATTCTGACGGGTTTAGACAGGTTAGATGCAGGAAGAATGTTCCCAATGTTGGGGAAGTCCAGAACCAGAGGTCACAGTCTAAGGATAAGGGGTAAGCCATTTAGGACCGAGATGCGGAGGAACATCTTCACCCAGAGAGTGGTGAACCTGTGGAATTCTCTACCACAGAAAGTTGTTGAGGCCAATTCACTAAATATATTCAAAAAGGAGTTAGATGAGGTCCTTACTACTAGGGGGATCAAGGGGTATGGCGATAAAGCAGGAATGGTGTACTGAAGTTGAATGTTCAGCCATGAACTCATTGAATGGCGGTGCAGGCTAGAAGGGCCGAATGGCCTACTCCTGCACCTATTTTCTATGTTTCTATGTTTCTATGACAAAAATAGATTATCTGGTCAATATCACATTGCTGTTTGTGGGAGCTTGCTGTGCGCAAACTGGCTGCCGCGTTTCCTACATTACAACATTGACTACACTTCTAAAAGTACTTCATTGGCTGTAAAGCGCTTTGAGACGTCTGGTGGTCATAAAAGGCGATATTTAAGTGCAAGTCCTGCCTTCCGACCTACCTACCTGCCT
Source organism: Pristiophorus japonicus (assembly GCF_044704955.1). Taxonomy (NCBI): domain Eukaryota; kingdom Metazoa; phylum Chordata; class Chondrichthyes; family Pristiophoridae; genus Pristiophorus; species Pristiophorus japonicus. The sequence continues at coordinate 180,288,844 of NC_091988.1, read as the reverse complement.
ACTTACCTATCTACCTATCTACACACCTATCCAGCCATCTACCTATCTACCCATCTACCTATCTACCTACCTACCTATCTACCTACCTACCTATCTACCTATCAACCTACCTACCAATTTACCTACTTACTACCCATCTACCTACTGACCTACCTACCCATCTACCTACCTACCCATCTACCTACCTACCTACCCATCTACCTGCCTATCTACCCATCTACCTACCTACCTACCCATCTACCTACCTATCTACCCATCTACCTACCTACCTACCCATCTACCTATCTACCTACCTACCTATCTACCTATCTACCTACCTACCCATTTACCTACCTACCTATGTACCTATCTACCTATCTACCTACCTATCTACCTACCTATCTACCTACCTACCTACCTACCTATCTACCTATCTACCCACCTACCCATTGACTACCTACTACCCATCTACCTATCTACCTACCTACTTACCTACCTACCTACCCATCTACCTACCTATCTACCTACCTACCCATCCATCTATCTACCTACCTATCTATCTGCCTACCTACCTATCTACCTATCTACCTACCTACCTACCTACCTATCTACCTACCCATCCATCTACCTACCTACCTATCTACCTACCTATCTACCTACCTATCTACCTACCTACCTACCTATCTACCTACCTACCTATCTACCTACCTATCTATCTACCTACCCATCCATCTACCTATCTACCTACCTACCCATCCATCTATCTGCCTACCTACCTACCTACCGACCTACCTACCTACCCAATCATCTACCTATCTACCTACCTACCTATCTACCTACCGATCTATCTAGCTACCCATCCATCTACCTATCTACCTACCTCCCCATTCATCTACCTACCTATCTAACTACCTATCTATCTACCTAGCCATCCATCTACCTACCTACCTATCTACCTACCTACCCATCCATCTATCTACCTACCTACCCATCCATCTATCTACCTACCTACTCATCCATCTATCTACCTACCTACCTACCTACCCACCCATCCATCTACCTATCTACCTATCTACCTACCTATCTACCTATCTACCTACCTACCTATCTACCTACCTACCTACCTACTTATTAATCTACCTACCCATCTACCAACCTATCTACCTACCTACCCATCCATCTGCCTACCTACCTACCTTCCTACCTATCTACCTGTCTACCTATCTACCTACCTACCCATCTATCTACCTTTCTACCTACCTACCCATCCATCTACCTATCCACCTATCTACCTACCTACCTACCCATCTACCTACCAACCTACCTACCTACCAACCTACCTACCTATCTATCTACCTACCTAACTATCTACCTACCTACCCATCCATCTATGTACATACCTACCTACCTACCTACCTATCTATCTACCTACCTATCTATCTACCTACCTATCTACATACCTATCTACCTACCTACCTATCTACCTACCTATCTATCTACCTACCCATCCATCTACCTACCTACCTACCATCCATCTACCTATCTACCTACCTACATATCTATCTACCTACCCATCCATCTACCTACCCATCCATCTACCTATCTACCTACCTACGCATCCATCTATCTACCTACCTATCTACCTACCTACGCATCCATCTATCTACCTACCTACCTACCAACCTACCTATCTACCTATCTACCTACCTATCTACCTACCTATCTATCTACCTACCCATCCATCTACCTATCTACCTACCTACCTACCTACCTACCTATCTACCTACCTACCTACCTATCTATCTACCTACCCATCCATCTACCTTCCTACCTACCTATCTACCTATCTACCTACCTATCTATCTACCTACCCTTCCATCTACCTATCTACCTACCTACGCATCCATCTATCTACCTACCTATCTATCTACCTACGCATCCATCTATCTACCTACCTATCTACCTACCTACCTATCCATCTATCTACCTACCTACCTACCTACCTACCCATCCATCTACCTATCTACCTACATACCTACCTACCTATCTACCTACCTACCTATCTATCTACCTACCTACCTACCTACCTACCTACCTATCTACCTACCTACCTATCTACCTACCCATCCATCTACCTATCTACCTACCTACTCATCCATCTACCTACCTACCTACCTATCTACCTACCTATCTACCTATCTACCTACCTACCGATTTATCTACCTACCTATCTACCTATCCACCTATCTACCTACCTACCTACCTACCTATCTACCTACCTACCCATCTACCTACCTACCTACCTACCTACCTACCTACCTACCTATCTATCTATCTACCTATCTACCTACCTACGCATCCATCTATGTACATACCTATCTACCTACCTACCTATCTACGTACCTATCTACCTACCTATCTACCTACCTACCTATCTACCTACCTATCTATCTACCTACCCATCCATCTACCTATCTACCTACCTACCCATCCATCTATCTACCTACATATCTACCTACCTACCTACCCATCTACCTACCTATCTACCTACCTACCTACCTATCTATCTACCTACCTAACTATCTACCTACCCATCCATCTACCTACCTACCTACCCATCCATCTACCTACCTACCTACCCATCCATCTACCTATCTACCTACCTACCTATCTACTTACCTACCCATCAATCTATCTACCTACCTACCTACCTATCTACCTATCTACCTATCTACCTACCTATCTATCTACCTACCCATCCATCTACCTACCTAGCTACCTACCCATCCATCTACCTATTTACCTACTTACCTACTTATCTACCTATCTACCTACCTATCTATCTACCTACCCATCCATCTACCTATCTACCTACCTACCCATCCATCTACCTACCTATCTATCTACCTACCCATTCATCTACCTATCTACCTACCTACGCATCCATCTATCTACCTACCTATCTACCTACCTACCCATCCATCCATCTATCGACCTACCTACCTACCTACCCATCCATCTACCTATCTACCTACCTACCCATCCATCCATCTATCGACCTACCTACCTACCTACCTACCTATCTACCTACCTACCTATCTACTTACCTACCCATCAATCTATCTACCTACCTACCTACCTATCTATCTATCTACCTACCTACCTACCTATCTATCTATCTACCTATCTACCTACCTATCTATCTACCTACCCATCCATCTACCTACCTAGCTACCTACTTACCTACCTATCTACCTATCTACCTACCTATCTATCTACCTATCCACCTACCTACCCATCCATCTACCTACCTATCTATCTACCTACCCATCCATCTACCTATCTACCTACCTACCCATCCATCCATCTATCGACCTACCTACCTACCTACCTACCCATCCATCCATCTATCGACCTACCTACCTACCTACCTACCTACCCATCCATCTACCTATCTACCTACCTACCCATCCATCCATCTATCGACCTACCTACCTACCTACCTACCTATCTACCTACCTACCTATCTACCTACCTACCCATCCATCTCCCTATCTACCTACCTACCCATCCATCTACCTACCTACCTAACTACCTCCCTATCTACCTATCTACCTACCTATCTATCTACCTACCCATCCATCTACCTATCTACCTACATACCCATCCATCTACCGACCTACCTACCTACCTACCTACCCATCCATCTACCTACCTACCTAACTACCTACCTATCTACCTATCTACCTACCTATCTATCTACCTACCCATCCATCTACCTATCTACCTACATACCCATCCATCTATCTACCCACCTACCTACCTACCTACCGACCTACCTACCTACCTACCTACCCATCCATCTACCTATCTACCTACCTACCTACCTATCTACCTACCTACCTATCTACCTACCTCTCTATCTAGCTACCCATCCATCTATCTATCTACCTACATCCCCATTCATCTACCTACCTACCTATCTACCTACCTATCTACCTACCTATCTACCTACCTATCTACCTACCTACCTACCTACCTACCTATCTACCTACCTATCCATCTACATACCCATCCATCTACCTATCTACCTACCTACCCATCCATCTATCTACCTACCTATCTACCTACCTACCCATCCATCTATCGACCTACCTACCTACCTACCCATCCATCGACCTATCTACCTATCTATCTACCTACCTACCTATCTACCTACCTACCTATCTACCTACCTACCTACCTATCTATCTACCTACCCATCTACCAACCTATCTACCTACCTACCCATCCATCTACCTACTTACCTACCTATCTACCTATCTATCTACCTACCTACCTATCTACCTACCTACCTACCCATCTACCTACCTACCTACCTACCTACCTACCTACCTACCTACCTACCTACCTACCTATCTATCTATCTATCTATCTATCTATCTATCTACCTACCTACCTATCTACCTACCTACCTATCTACCTACCTACCCATCCATCTATCTACCTACCTACCTATCTACCTACTTACCCATCCATCTATCTACCTACCTACCTACCTACCTACCTATCTATCTACCTATCTACCTACTTACCCATCCATCTATCTACCTACCTATCTATCTACCTACCCATCCATCTACCTACCTACCTACCCATCCATCTACCTATCTACCTACCGACCTATCTACCTACCTACCCATCCATCTATCTATCTACCTACCTACCTACCTACCTATCTACCTATCTACCTATCTACCTACCTATCTATCTACCTACCCATCCATCTACCTACCTAGCTACCTACCCATCCATCTACCTATCTACCTACTTACCTACCTATCTACCTACCTATCTACCTACCTATCTACCTACCTATCTATCTACCTACCTATCTACCTACCTATCTACCTACCTACCTACCTACCTACCTATCTACCTACCTATCCATCTACATACCCATCCATCTACCTATCTACCTACCTACCCATCCATCTATCTACCTACCTATCTACCTACCTACCCATCCATCTATCGACCTACCTACCTACCTACCCATCCATCGACCTATCTACCTATCTATCTACCTACCTACCTATCTACCTACCTACCTATCTACCTACCTACCTACCTATCTATCTACCTACCTATCTACCTACCTATCTACCTACCTACCTACCTACCTACCTATCTACCTACCTATCCATCTACATACCCATCCATCTACCTATCTACCTACCTACCCATCCATCTATCTACCTACCTATCTACCTACCTACCCATCCATCTATCGACCTACCTACCTACCTACCCATCCATCGACCTATCTACCTATCTATCTACCTACCTACCTATCTACCTACCTACCTATCTACCTACCTACCTACCTATCTATCTACCTACCCATCTACCAACCTATCTACCTACCTACCCATCCATCTACCTACTTACCTACCTATCTACCTATCTATCTACCTACCTACCTATCTACCTACCTACCTACCCATCTACCTACCTACCTACCTACCTACCTACCTACCTACCTACCTACCTACCTACCTACCTATCTATCTATCTATCTATCTATCTATCTATCTACCTACCTACCTATCTACCTACCTACCTATCTACCTACCTACCCATCCATCTATCTACCTACCTACCTATCTACCTACTTACCCATCCATCTATCTACCTACCTACCTACCTACCTACCTATCTATCTACCTATCTACCTACTTACCCATCCATCTATCTACCTACCTATCTATCTACCTACCCATCCATCTACCTACCTACCTACCCATCCATCTACCTATCTACCTACCGACCTATCTACCTACCTACCCATCCATCTATCTATCTACCTACCTACCTACCTACCTATCTACCTATCTACCTATCTACCTACCTATCTATCTACCTACCCATCCATCTACCTACCTAGCTACCTACCCATCCATCTACCTATCTACCTACTTACCTACCTATCTACCTACCTATCTACCTACCTATCTACCTACCTATCTATCTACCTACCTATCTACCTACCTATCTACCTACCTACCCATCCATCTATCTACCTACCTACCTACCTACCCATCCATCTACCTATCTACCTCCCTACCTACCTATCTACCCATCCATCTACCTACCTACCTACCTATCCACCTACCTACCTATCTACCTACCTACCTATCTACCTTTCTACCTACCCATCTATCTACCTATCTACCTACCTACCTACCTACCTATCTACCTACCTACCTACCTACCTACCCATCCATCTACCCATCCATCTACCTACCTACCTACCTATCTACCTACCTACCCATCCATCTACCCACCTATCTACCTACCTACCTATCTACCTACCCATCCATCTACCTACCTATCTATCTACCTACCCACCTACCCATCCATCTACCCACCTACCTACCCATCCATCTACCTATCTACCTATCTACCTACCTACCTAGCTACCTATCTACCTATCTACCTACCTATCTATCTACCTACCCATCCATCTACCTACCTACCTACCTATCTACCAACCTACCTACCTATCTATAACCAACCAACCATTGGAAATATTGGGGGTGAAATTGGTCGTGGGCAGTAGTGCAGAATCATAGTCGATTTTACACCTCGGCCAATTTCCATTTGCTTCACTTTGTAGCTTAGGGGTGCACAGCAAAAAGCTTCAATTCAACCCATTAGATTTCATCTGCTGCACAGTGCATTATATTAACCAATCAAAAGAAGTGATTCATTAGTGCTGCCCAAACATTAATAACGTATGAACTATTAAAAGACTTGAGCTATGAGAATTTCTCATTTTAAACAATATATTTCAGTTGCTGCATTAAAGTACAGGACAAATAAAGCCAGCAAAACAAATTTGCGATCTCTGTGGCGAGAAGTTTGCCTTTTTCAACATTCAGTTGATTTCAGCGCTCTGCAATCGGATTTCCTAGTGCAATGCTGCTGTGATGTCAACAAGCTGTCTAAGCAGCCAATCACATTGCAGAATTCTCACAGACTAGAAACCAAGAAATGAGAAGCTGCTTTTATCCAGACTTAAAATGTTAGAGGCAAAATAAAAATTCGGACTCTCACATGTTGATAAGGTTAAATATCATGAACAAACTTGAATTTTTAAAAAAGTTTTAAAAAATTGTAATTTTTTTCATAACGGAGAAATTTGACATCCCACAAATATAAAAATTAGTTTTTCAGGGCCAGCACTTTTGTTTACCCATCAATATGCTGCGAAAACCCCAGTTACACCTATTCCAACGACACTTAACATTTAATGGGGCATTTAACAGTGATATTACCATGGAAAAGCCTGAGTTTTCATCAGTTTCACTGATTTCGCTGATTGCTGACTATGCACACCGTACCCAGTGTTGGAGCAGTGAATGACTGACCACAACTTCAGGATTTCTGCCTTTAGATGCGCATCCACTTCATCCTAAAGTTGCAGTCTGTTTAAGAGGGGTAATGACATAGAACGCTGTTAGTTCATCATCATTACCCATTAAATTACATTCAAAATAACAAATATTTAAATTCTTATTATGTTTTTATTTTGATTTTAATGTATATATGTAGCAAAATAGCTATTTAAGAAGGGAGATTTAAGAAGGGAGATAGAACATATCCAGGGAACTATAGATCAGCTAGCTTAATATGAGTGGGAGGAAAAACAATGGGTTAGTACTAAAGGAGAAAATAGAAGAACATTTAGAAACCAAATAATATAATAATCAATAGTCGGCATCGATTACCAAAAGGGAAAGTCTTGCTTGACCAACCCCATTGAATTTTTTGAAGAGATAACAGAGAGTAGACAAGGTTAATGCAGTAGATGTAATTTATCTAGATTTTCAAAATGCCTTCGATAAGGTAACACATAATAGATTAATGAATAAGGTCAGAACATGCAGACTCACGGGACAAATAGAATGGATAGCTCGCTGGCTTCACGACAGAAAGCAGAGAATAGGGGTAAAAGGTAGCAATTTAGAGTGGCAGAAGGGGGGGGGAAGTGGTGTTCCATAAGAATAGGTACTGGGACTGTCATGTTTGTAACCTCACATAACTAACCTTTATGTAACAACACTGTACACTGTATACACCTGAGAAATGCACACCTTGACCACTGGGTGTGAACTTGTGGGAGACACTCCTCAACTGGTCATCCAGGTATATAAAGGGAGGTCCCACGCAGGGTCATCACTTCTTGGTCCTGTGAATAAAGGTACAGGTCACAGAGTGACCTTGTCTCCAGTATGTGCCTCGTGTTGATTTGCTGTAGTGTGTAAGGACACAACATTTGGCGACGAGAAACGGGAATCAACGACTCAAGAGAATGGCCACCGGTAGCATGGAGGAACGGTACTGTGTTGGTGAGGACTGGGACGATTTTGTTGAGAGGCTCCAGCAGAGCTTTGTCACGAAGGACTGGCTGGGAGTGGCAGCGGCTGACAAGTGAAGGGTGCATCTACTGACCAGCTGCGGACCCAAGACGTACGCGCTGATGAAAGACCTGCTCGCACCCGAGAAGCCAGCGGACAAGACCTTCGAGGAGCTCAGCAAACTGATCGGTGAGCACCTCAAACCGGCGGGTAGTATACACATGGCCCAACACCGATTCTATACGCACCGACGTCAGGAAGGGCAGAGCATACCGGACTTCGTTGCGGACCTTTGGCGCTTGGCCAGCCTCTGTAAGTTCTGCAGGGGTGAGATGTTACGGGATTTCTTCATTGAGGGCATTGCTCATGCCAGGATTTTTAGGAAGCTAATTGAGACCAAGGGCTTGACCTTGGAAGCAGCGGCGTTGATGGCTCAAACCTTCATGGTGGGGGAGGAGGAAACCAAGATCATATACGCACGCAACTCTGCTCCCAACGAGACGATGGAGCAGGGAGTTAACATGATAAACGCGACTCAGAACCCCGCAGGCAGGCAAGGGCAATTCGACACCAACTAGGCAGTAACAGACTCTCGGGTGGGCCCGCAACAGAGACAATGGCAGGTTGAACGGACATTTACACCATCACAAGGGACAATACGTCCCGGGATGGGACCATTGACATCAACAAACAGAGTGCTCGAGTAATCAAAGAGACAATCAGAGACGAATGCCTGGTAACAGCTCTTTTGTTTACAACAATCTCAGCTCATGCTGGAGGTGCGGGGGCAAACATGCTGCGAAGACCTGCCGGTTTCAACAATTCATCGGCAGAAATTGTAACTTGAGTGGACATTTAGCCAGGATATGCAGGAAGCCCGCAGCGAGGCTGGTTTACAAAGTGGATGAACCACAAGAGGGGTCTGCAAGGCAGGGTATTCCTGGGACATAGCAATGGACGCTGAAGTTCAGTGGGTTCTGGTGGCAAACAACCACAGCTCATACACAAAAACGCCACCTATGATGATGAGAGTACTGTTAAACGGCATCCTGGTACGCATGGAGCTGGACACAGGAGCCAGCCAGTCACTTATGAGTGTCCAACAATTCGAGAAACTGTGGCCACTCAGAGCTAGCAGACCCAAGCTAGAATGCATTGACACGCAATTACGGATGTACACCAAAGAGATCATCCCAGTGCTAGGCAGTGCAATGTTGGTGGTCACACATAATGGATCTCAGAACCGGCTGCCACTCTGGATAGTCCCGGGAAATGGTCTCGTGCTTTTGGGGAGGAGCTGGCTAGCCAAGATGAACTGGAAACTCCTTTTCATCTGTGGAGCGAAGTTCATGCTCACAGGTCCTACTAAAGTTCGAGTCATTATTTCAACCTGGCGTCAGGACTTTCAAAGGCACCAAAGTAAGGATACGCATCACACCGGACGCCAGACCAGTGCACCACAAAGTCAGAGCTGTGCCGTGTGTGATGCGGGAGAAAATTGAGAGTGAGTTGGATAGGTTGCTAAGAGAGGGCATAATTTCGCCCGTTGAATTCAGCGACTGGGCAAGCGCCATTGTCCCTGTTCTAAAAACGGATGGCTCGGTCAGGATCTGTGGCGACTACAAGGCCACCATCAACCGAGTGTCCCTTTAGGGCCAATACCCGCTTCCGAGAGCGGAGGATCTTTTTGCCACGCTGGCAGGCGGCAAGATGTTCACCAAGTTGGACCTCATTTCGGCCTACATGACCCAGGAACTTGCCGAAGAATCCAAGCTACTGACCACCATCACCACGCACAAGGGGCTGTTTGTCTACAACAGGTGTCCATTTGGCATTCATTCAGCAGCCGCTATCTTTCAGAGGAACATGGAAAGCCTGCTCAAATTCATCCCCGGAACAACTGTATTTCAGGACGACATCCTTATCACGGGTCGAGACACCGAGGAACACCTCCACAACCTGGAGGAGGTGCTACACCGACTGGACCGGGTAGGCCTGCGACTAAAGAAGTCCAAGTGCATGTTTTTGACCATAGAGGTTGAGTTTTTGGGCAGGAGGCTTGTCGCAGATGCGATCCGTCGCGCGCCCAGGCCCGGCAACACATCAGAGTTTCGTTCATTTCTGGGACTATTGAACTATTTCGGGAACTTTCTGCCGAACTTAAGTACATTGTTGGAGCCGCTACATGTGCTCCTGAGTAAGGGTTGCGATTGGTTTTGGGGGGACTGTCAGGAACGGGCTTTCAATCGGGCGCGGAACCTGCTTTGTTCTAATAAGTTATTGACCCTGTACGACCCCTGTAAGAAATTGCTTTTGACATGCAATGCATCATCCTATGGGGTTGGGTGCGTGTTGCAGCAGAGTAATGATGAAGGCCAACTCCAACCTGTGGCTTATGCCTCCAGGTCGCTCTCCCAAGCAGAAAGAGGGTATGGGATGGTTGAAAAGGAAGCACTCGCATGTGTCTACGGGGTGAAAAAGATGCACCAGTACCTTTTTGGCAGAAGGTTCGAGTTAGAAACGGACCACAAGCCGTTAACATCCCTGTTGTCCGACAGCAAAGTTGTCAATGCCAATGCGTCAGCTCGCATACAGCGATGGGCTCTCACGCTGGCTGCGTATGACTACATCATACAGCACCGGCCAGGCACCAAAAATTGCGCTGACACGCTCAGCAGGCTTCCACTGAGAGGGCAGCGGAGCAAAGCGCGGAGATGGTCATGGCTGTCGATGCCTTTGACAGCGCAGGCTCCCCGATCACAGCCTGCCAGATCAAAATCTGGACCAACAGAGATCCCCTCCTATCTCTGATTAAGGGGATTGGGCGCCCGCACACGGAGCATGCCCTGAAGAGGTCAGACCGTTTCACAGACGGATGGATGAACTCTCCATCCAAGCTGACTGCCTATTATGGGGCAGCCGGGTAGTCATGCCCCAGAAGGGTAGGGAAGCATTCATCAGGGAACTCCACAGCGAGCACCCAGGCATCGTGCTTATGAAGGCCATTGCCTGGTCACATGTATGGTGGCCGGGAATTGATGCAGACCTGGAACACTGTGTTTGCAGGTACACGACGTGTGCGCAGCTGGGCAATTTCCCCAGGGAGGCCCCACTCAGCTGGTGGCCCTGGCCCACCAAACCGTGGTCATGTATTCACGTAGACTACGCGGGCCCGTTCATGGGAAAAATGTTCCCCATTGTTGTTGATGCATACTCGAAATGGATCGAGTGCATCATATTGAATTCGTGCACGACATCCACCACAATGGAGAGTCTGTGTGCGGTCTTTGCGATCCACGGCTTGCCGGACATCCTAGTTAGTGACAGCGGCCCGTGTTTCACTAGCTATGAATTCCGGGAGTTCATGTCAGGTAATGGCATCAAACATGTCAGGACAGTGCCATTCAAGCCGGCTTCCAATGGCCAGGCGGAACGTGCGGTCCAAATCATAAAGCAAGGCATGCTCCGGATTCAAGGACCCTCCCTTCAATACCGTCTATCGCGCCTCCTGCTGGCCTACAGGTCCCGACTGCACTCGCTCACGGGAGTCCCGCCAGCGGAACTACTCATGAAACGTACACTAAAACTCGGCTGTCCCTCATTCATCCAGTCTTGTCAGACATAGTTGAGGGCAAGCGCCAGTCCTAAAATGAATGCCATGACCATAACTCAAAGGGGAGATGGATAAAAATCGATGACCCTGTATTTGTTCTTAATCACGCTGTGGGGCCCAAGTGGCTTGAGGGTACTGTAATTAGTAAAGAGGGCTATAGGGTCATAGTGGTCAGACTCAACAATGGGCAGATATGCCGCAAGCATCTGGACCAAGTAAAAAAAAGGTTCAGCATGGACACTGAGGAACCTGAGGAAAATCATGAGATGCTGCCCACACCACTTCCAGTGAACGAGCAACAAGAACCGTCAGCAGTATGCACAGTCCCTGCGGTCAGCCCGGATGAGCCAGAATCACCACAGGTGACAAAGACGCATGCCAAGACACAACAACCAGAGCCCCAACTGCGGCGCTCCATGAGAGAGCGTCGACCGCCTGAAAGACTCAATCTTTGACCCATAGACGTTAGGGGGAGGTGATGTCATGTTTGTAACCTCACATAACTGTAACCTTTATGTAACAACACTGTACACTGTATACACCTGAGTAATGCACACCTTGACCACAGGGGGTGAACTTATGGGAGACACTCCTCACCTGGTCATTCATGTATATAAAGGGAGGTCCCACGCAGGGTCATCACTCCTTGGTCCTGTGAATAAAGGTACAGGTCACAGAGTGACCTTGTCTCCAGTATGTGCCTCGTGTTGATTTGCTGTAGTGTGTAAGGACACAACAGGGACCACTATTGTTCACAATTTATATTAACGATTTAGACTATGGAATCAAAAACACAATAGGCCTGAATTTGTGCTCCCCATGGGCGTATACAAGGTACGCACGTGCCCGAGGTGTCTCCGCAAGTTCCGGGTTTAGGTATGCAAAGTGCATGTGCCTAAAACTGGAACTTGCAATCTGTCAGATCCACCGCATCCGAAATTAAAGGGCCTCCGCGGGCGGAAGAGTTGGACCATTTGCCCAACTCCTGCCCAGCGAATGTCCTTCAAATTTTTACGACTGGTAAAAGCAGGCCTAAGGCTTGCTTTTATCAGCATAAAACTTTTAAAGTATAGAAAAATACATTAAAAAAATAATGTAAACATTTAAAATCCTGTAAGTTTATTTTTAGACCCTTTAATATATGTACAATAATTTTTTTAAAATATTTTTGATTTTAAATAATTAATTAAATTCCATTTTTATTGAGTTATTTTCAGGTGTTTCTGTGTTTTTTGGGGTTATTCCCATTCATACTTATGGAGCCACTAACGGGGTTATAAAAAGGGGCAATTTTGTCCCCCATTTTCCCTTGCAAAGAGAAGGCTGAGGGGTGATCTAATAGAGGTCTTTAAAATTATGAAAGGTTTTGATTCCTAAAAAAAGTTACCAGGACTACTTGGATTTTTATTGAGCCAAATTGGGAAAAAAACTGACAATCACACATATAATAGCACAAATAATACAGTCTGTGTTAGCTGGACCTCTTTGAGGATGTAATGCGGAGGGTGGATAAGGGGGAACCAGTGGATGTGGTGTATTTGGATTTCCAGAAGGCATTCGATAAGGTGCTACATGAAAGGTTATTAATCAAGGGGTTGGGGGTAACATATTAGCATGGATAGTGGATTGGCTAACTAACAGAAAACAGAGAGTCGGGATAAATGGGTCATTTTGCAGTTGGCAAATGGTGACTAGTGAGGTGCCGCAGGGATCGGTGCTGGATCCTCAACTATTTACAATCTATATTAATGACTTGGATGAAGGGACCGAGTGTAATGTAGCCAAGTTTGCTGATGATACAAAGATGGGTGGGAAAGCAAATTGTGAGGAGGACACAAAAATCTGCAAAGGGATATAGACAAGCTAAGTGAGTGGGCAAAAATTTGGCAGATGGATTATAATGTGCGCTTATCCACTTTGGTAGAAATAATAGAAAAGTAAATTATAATTTAAATGGGGAAAAATTGCAAAGTGCTTCAGTACAGAGGGACTTGGGGATCCTTGTGCATGAAACACAAAAAGTTAGTATGCAGGTACAACAAGTAATCAGGAAGGCAAATGGAATGTTGGCCTTTATTGCAAGGGGAATGGAATATAAAAGCAGAAAAGTCCTGCTACAACTGTACAGGGTGTTGGTGAGGCCACACCTAGAGTACTGCGTAAGTTTTGGTCTCCATATTTAAGGAAGGATATACTTGCATTGGAAACTGTTCAGAGAAGGTTCACTAGGTTGATTCCGGAGATCAGGGGGTTGACTTATGAAGATAGGTTGACTAGGTTGGGCCTATACACATTGGAGTTCAGAAGAATGAGAGGTGATCTTATCGAAACTTATACGATAATGAGGGGTCTTGATAAGGTGCATGCAGAGAGGATATTTCCACTCATAGGGGAAACTAAAACTAGGGGATATAGACTCAAAATAAGGGGCCGCCCATTTAAAACTGAGATGAGGAGAAATTTCTTCTCTCAGAAGGTTTTAAATCTAGGGAATTCTCTGCCCCAGAGAGCTGTGGAGGGTGGGTCATTGAATATATTTAAGGCGGAGATAGACAGATTTTTGAGCGATAATGGAATAAAGGGTTATGGGGAGCGGGCAGGAAAGTGGAGCTGAGTCCATAATCAGATCAGCCATATTCTTATTAAATGGCGGAGCAGGCTCGAGGGGCCAGATGGCCTACTCCTGCTCCTATTTCTTATGTTCTTATGTTTGAATATAGCTTGATTCCTCCCTGAAGCTTTGCAGGCAACCAAATTGAACAATAATCAGTTGTTTACGGTTAAACTTGGTACAAGATTTTAGCAAAAGTTGGCTTTTAAATTCCTTCTTGTGTATTTTGCATGTTAAGGGAAAGCTACCAAGTCAAAACTGGACAATGTTCATTTTTTCACGTTTTTAGTGAATAAACTGAAAGCAGTTTTGATCATATTAGATCAAGTCTAACCCATTATATATGTTTTAAATTGGATATATGCTGGCCTCTGAATGGCCTCCTTCTGTGCTGTATCATTCTATAATTCTTTGAAGTTAGGTGTACATTTGTGGTCTACCCCATTATTATTTATATCTATATATTATATCATTTTGAGTAACAATAATAATATGATCAACCAGGTAACATGATGTTTGGCTGCAACCTTCCACGTGGTCAATTGTCTATCCTGGCCGGGCTGTCAAGCGATGACACTGAATCGAGGTATGGGGAGGTGGAATAGAGGTGTGTCCTCGGTGGGAGAGAAAAGCAAATAGATGGATGAGGCAATCTATGTTGCATACTTCTAGTGACCAGTATTAGGAAAAATCTGAGAGCAGGTTTTCTTCTTTTAGAAGGAAAATACTGTGTGATTTGTAGAACCAAAAATAGAGGAAATAAATGTAAATAATTGTGGGCGGTGGCGGCACAGGGGGGCGGGGACGAAGCAAAGAATAGTAACAAATATTGCTTGCTATTATATTTTATATTATATTTGATGTATTTAATATATTTTAATTGAAATTAAAAAGAGACAAAAACACTTGCTGAAGTGTAAACCTGATTAATATTGTCAGGCAGTTTGCAATGGGAAGGTACCTCTCATATATGAGAGGTTGTGTAGAATGGATCTCGACTCTCTGGAGTTTAGAAGATTGAGAGATGATCTCATTGAAACATACAAGATTCTGAAGGGGATTGACAGGGTAGATGCTGAGAGGATGTTTCCCCTGGTTGGAATGTCTAGAACTAGGTGGCAGTGTCAGGATAAGGAGTAGGCCATTTTAAAGGCAGAGATGAGGAGTAATTTCTTCACTCAGAGGGTTGTGAATCTTTGGAATTTTCTGTCCCAGAGGGCTGCAGATGCTGAGTCTCTGAATATATTCAAGGTTGAGATAGATAGATTTTTGGAGTCTAGGGGAATCAAGGGATATAGAGATCAGGCGGGAAAGTGGAATTGTGGTCCATGATCAGCCATGATCTTTTTGAATGGCCAGGTTGACTCGAAGGGCCATAGGGCCTACTCCTGCTCCTATTTCTTATGTTCTTATGTACATGTTTACACTACTGTTGAAGAAAGTTCATGCACTAGTACTTTTTGCAATCTTCACTATGTGTGCTATTGAGATAAAATAATGAATACTTAAAAATACAGATTGTTGTCGAACTTCAGTTGTGCAGACTGCTAAATGGATTTTCTAATGGTTTCATTACGTTAGTGTAATGGGCTGAATATTCTTCCCAGCTGTAAATGTACATCTCAATTTTTGAGTGTTGTTTAACTATTGGTAACCACATTTGTCAAGTAAAAATGATTTGTATCGTTTGTGCTAAAGTATTGCCACCAAAGGTGTAGAAGAAGCTGATTGGAGGTAGGTCAGTTAAGGACAATAGACCACTACAGAGTGGTTGTTTTGAATATTTTTAATCCGCTGGTTGTTACCAGTAGTACAAAATGTATGAAACATTTGCCAGTCACTCTACTTAAACCTAAGATAAATATCTAGACCAATATATCTGAAAATACTTTAACATTTCTTCAGTGATGGGTTCTTTCATTTAACACATATGGAGCGACAAAACGCTTCCCCAACCATGTCTTACTCCTGGAAGCAAAGAAATGGAGCATACTTATTTTACAGTTGTGCTGATGTAGGTGTCAGTGGCTGTTTTGATATCTGTGGAAAATGGGCTGTTGTAAATACCAAGGAAAGGCACTCCGAGGGAAATATTGTCAGCCGATCAATGCATCCCTGAGCAAAATGGTAACCTGTGAATGCACTGCATGGCTCAGTAAACCTTTGGTGTGAAACTGCTATAAATTGAACAGTTTGACAGGAAGAAACTAATCTGTTCCACATCACTTGGACAAGGGTCACCCACTATGATCGCCTCTAAGAACACCTTTTAATAGCACTGACTTGTTTTGCAAAATCTTTATACGTGGCTGGGTTACAACAGAAATGCAGTGGCACTTCGAAAATAAAAGTCTATTTACCCAACCAGAAATGAATTCATTGTTCATGTGTTAGGAAACATGATGTTTTCTGCAGAATTTTGGCCCTGTTTTTCCTATGCAATTTTTCTCCAACTATAGCAACATGATTATTCAGAACTGTTGTTTTGCTGTTTATCAGACTACTAGCATATTCAGGACAGGAAGATGACTTATAATGAACTGCATCGACTGCACTCAGCTCAATTCAAGATTTAATTAATATAGAAGTACATCATTTTATTTTTGCTCATACAAATGATGGTGAAGGTCATCTGTATTTGGGTTAATTGCATAGTGATTTAACACTGACGGTGCACTCATTTACTTGTACAGCTACAGGACTATGAAGCATGAACATTTTTCTGGAAAGAAAAGGTTAACCTGTGTCAAAGTAACGTGATAAAATACAGACCTTTTCTGGTCACCTTACAGGTGAGTTTACCCTTTAGCAAGTTAGCTTTTAAAGGTCATTAAAATTAAATAAGAAAATATTTATTTCTTGGGAAAGAGACGAGAAGAGCAGTCAGTCAAGCAAGTGAACTCTCCCAGCTAGATTGTGTAAGAACGTTTTGCTATTTATGTCACCGTACGAGAAGATAAATGCATTTCTTTTCTCCCTGGTGATGACAGTTTCAGGAGTTGTTATCTGGTCAGGAATGCTGAGATGAAGCACAGTACTGTATTACATTTGCTGGTTGCTGACTACAACGGGATAGTAGTTCTGACATGCTTCCACCAGCCTAACAATGTATACGTATTCACGATTCCTATCAACGGCTGTTTACTGATTGTGCAGTCACATCACATTAGCAGGTTTCACTTGAAATACAGTTAATTTCATGCTTTATGGTTTGCTCCCCACATCCCTCAATAGCTGTGCAGAGTGAGATAACACACACTCCCACCAGCTGAAAGCCCTCTGAGGCTGCTTTCAATCAAATAAGCAGTTTCCTTTTTGTGGCTGTCAATGCTTCTCTTTTGTGCGAGCTCTTTCATTCACATGACCAGTAATTAGAACAAAAAAGGAAATTGGTTAATTTCCTCATACAAAAGATGCACCTGAATTGCATCTATCTGACATGCTTTTCCTTCCTTTGCAGGAAAAGCGCAATCCTTGTAAATTTTGGATAACACTGTTTGTTCAGAAATATCTTAAGTATAGCCTCTTATTTCATCAATGTTGTATCAATGCAGTTGTTTGTAATGATTAATTTAGAAAGGCCAATGATTCATTACTGTTTCGTTAATAGAAATCTTGACAGCTCTGTTTGCCAAAGAATATTTTATTTTATGAATTTATGTTAGTTATTTAACAAATTTCTCAACTTTTTCAATTATTGTAAACAAAGTACAGAAGAGAAGCACCCAACACAGAAATGTATTTCATGATCCTTTGAATATATGGCAGCTTATTAATGCAAGAAAATCCCTTTAACCCATGCATTCCTTGTACAAAAGCACAACTGTGATGCCAAAGTGTGTGTGTTTTCCTTCTATTTCTCTATAGCAATAACAAACCCATAGTAGATTGCTCTAACAGGGTGTACCATTTATTTGATCCTCATTCGCACCAAGTCCCGCTCACCCATCAGCCCTGTGCTCGCTGACCTACATTGGCTCGTGATTAAGCAATGCATCAATTTCAGAATTTTCATCCTTGTTTTAAAATCCCTCCAGGGCCTCACCCCTCCCTATCTCTGTAATCTCTGGCCAAAGACCGTCCAGAGTAGAGGAAGAGCATCTGGGAGGGCGCTGAGCACCTCGAGTCTCATTGCCGAGAGCACGCAGAAATCAAGTGCAGGCAGCGGAAAGAGCGTACGGCAAACCAATCCCACCCACCCTTTCCCTCAACGACTATCTGTCTCACCAGTGACAGGGACTGTGGTTCTCGTATTGGACTGTTCAGCCACATAAGGACTCATATTTAGAGAGGAAGCAAGTCTTCCTCGATTCCGAGGGATTGCCTATGATGATAATGATGATCACGCATGAGAACAAATGAAGACCTGGCAAAGTATGTTATTGTATCACACTATACGGGCCAGTAAATAAGCTATGTTCATCAGTTAATCCCAATATTGGGAAATGGTCAACAGATCAATTTAAATTCAGCACTAGCCCCGTATTTCCTGGATTGCATTTATGCTGAAATTACACCAAAATTTGCGCTGGTTTCTGTGATGATCTTCTCGACGGGAACTTACACTGAAATTTCCTGTGGAACTCATTTACTTATGCTAGAATGTAAGAAAAATAGAATAAAACAAGTGCAGATACAGTGCCACCAATAGGTGTAATAGCGAGTGGGCTGCTACCTTCTGCTATGGAGGCTCACTCTCAGAGACACTTGCCTCTGCTGCTTCTCTTCCAATATTATGCAGAACACGGGTAATAAGAAAAACTCCAAAAAAGTATATCGGATTACTTCAGGCTATGCTGTGTCTAATTTTGGGGCATTGATCTATGTCAGCAGTTTATTTATGTAAATCCAAGAAATTCATGTGATCTGGTCTTTTGAAAGTGAGTAGAGCTATGTAAATAAGCTGTGGAGCGTTTCAGCAGACTTAAGAACATAAGAACTTAAGAAATCGGAGCAGGAGTAGGCCACACGGCCTCTCGAGCCTGCTCCGCCATTCGATAAGATCGTGGCTGATCATCGACCTCAACTCCACTTTCCCGCCCAATCTCCATATCCCTTGATTCCCCTAGATTCCAAAAATGTATCTATCTCAGCCTTGAATATATTCAGAGACTCAGTATCCACAGCCCTCTGCGGCAGAGAATTCCAAAGATTCACAACCCTCTGAGTGAAGAAATTCCTCCTCATCTCTGTCTTAAATGGTCTTCCCCTTATCCTGAGACTGTGCCCCTTAGTTCTAGGCACTCCAACCAGGGGAGACAACCTCTCAGCATCTACACTAGACTTATCCTGGAAGCAGCGCAAATGATTGAGGAAATTCACACATAGCGGAGAAAACCACTTGGTGTTTCGGAGAACTCACTTTTAGAGTGGAAGCAAGTCTTCCTCGATTTCGAGGGATTGCTTATGATGATATCTAATTATATGATAGCATAATCTCTGATGTACCAATGTACATATTCTGATGTGATTTGAACTGGATATTGTGTGTTCTTGTATGTGTCCTCGTGTTCATTTCTCCAATCTTTCAGTGGACTGAGAAAAACCTTAGCGAGCCAAATCCTGATGTGTAATGTTAAGCTACTTTGCTTCACAGATGGAAAGTGAATGTACAGAGTAACAGTCAAAAGAAACCCACTTCCGTCACTCAATCTTGTTTCTCTCCTCAGAATATAATAAAGCATGCACCCTTTCATGGGCTGACTTACTTGATTTTGGAGTTACTATTCTTTTGAAACAATTCCATACTGCAAAACCTGGCATCCTGTATTTTAGCTTCCATTTCTAAGCCCCAATTCTACACATTGTCGTTTTTTGTTTAAAATGTGTCTCTTTTGCCCTTTTCCTATGCACAGAAAGTGGAAGGATGGGCCTCCAACTCCGTCCTCAGTCATGAATTTGCCAGTAGTCCTGTCAACCAAACTGACCACCATCTCTCACCAGAGTATATTCTAAGCAGACCAGAGTATATTCTAATACATGTAGTGTATTTGGATTTCCGAAAGGCATTCTATGAGGTGTCATATAAAAGGTTGTTATGCAAGATAAGGGCTCATGGGATTGGACAGAAAACAGAGTGTAAGGATAAAGTGGTCATTTTAGGTTGGCAGGCTGTAACTAGTGGGGTGCCACAAGGATCAGTGCTTGGGCCTCTGCTATTTACAATCTGTATTAATGACTTAGATGAAGGGACCGAGTGCAATGTATCCAAGTTTGCTGACGATACAAAGCTAGGTGGGAAAGTAAGCTGTGAGGAGGACACAAAGAGCCTGCAAAGGGATATAAAAAAGTTAAGTGAGTGAGCAATCATGTGGCAGATGGAATATAATGTGAGAAAATATGAGGTTATTCACTTTGGTAGGAATAATAGAAACCAGAATATTTTTTAAATGTTGAGACACTATTAAATGTTGGTGTTCAGAGAGATTTAGGTGACCTCATACAGGAACCACAGAAAGTTAGCATGCAGGAACAGCAAGCAATTAGGAAGGCAAATGACATGTTGGCCTTTATTGCAAGGGGATTGGAGTACAGGAGTAAGGAAGTCTTGCTACAATTGTACAAGGCTTTAGTGAGATCACACCTGGAGTACTGTGCAGTTTTTGTCTCCTTATCTAAGAAAGGACATACATGCTTTAAGAGGCGGTGCAACAAAGGTCTCACTAGATTGATCCCTGGGTTGAAAGGTTGTCCTATGAGGAAAGTTTGAATAGATTGGGCCTATATGCTGAGGAATTTAGAAGAATGAGAGGTGATCTCATTGAACATATAACATTTTTACAAGGCTTGACAGGGTAGATGCTGGGAGGATGTTTCCCCTCGCTGGGGAGTCTAGAACTAGGAGCCACAGTCTCAGAATAAAGGGTCAGTCATTTAGTACTGAGAAGAGGAGAAATTTCTTCACTCAAAGGGTTGTGAATCTTTGGAATTCTTTATGAAGGCTCAGTCATTGAGTATATTTAAGACAGAGATTGATAGATTTTTGGATATGATGGGATATGGGGATAGTGCGGGAAGGTGGAGTTGAGGTAGAAGATCGGCCATGAATGACGGAGGCTTGAAGGGCCGAATGGCCTAATTCTGCTACTGTTTCTTATGTTCTTATGAAACATCTTGTCTCAATAGATATGAATCTGTAAACTATTTTTTTTATTGTTTAAAGCATTCTTGTTCAGACACCTTGTCAGAATTCTAATCTACATTTCCCAGGTCTGACGTTGGGTGAACTTAACCACTTGAAAGCAAATTAATAGAAGCTTCTAAATTTTATGCTGAGGTTTGCCAACGCCCTCCCTCTGGAACTCCCTCCTTAAACCTCTCCACCTCTCTACCATTCCTTCCTCCTTTAAGATGCTCCTGAAAACCTACCTCTTTGACCAAGCTTTTGGTCATCTGCCCTAATGGGGGGAAACTTGCGGTCTGAGGCTTCCTTCGTACGAACGCCTCCAACCCGAAAAAATCTACGAAAGTACCTGGTGGTCCCAGAGAAATGTAGAGGTTCCGGTCGGAGGCCTAGATTCGCCACGCAGCACATGGGAAGATGTCTTTCAGGTAGCTACATACAAGCTGGAGTCACGTGGACCTGGACCATCAATTCTCATTTATATAAATGGGAGCTATGTTTGTCTGGGCTCCCATTACTATCAATGAGAAAAAAACCATAAAACACCAAAACACAGCAGAATAAATAAATAAAACACCTCACATATTTAAAATTAATTGAAACTAAATGTAAAGAAATGATTTAGAAAAAAAAATATTTGCGGGATTTTTTTTAATGTGTTTTAATAGTGTTAAAATTAAACTTACCTTAATGGACAGGGTTTTTAATATAGAAATGAGTGTTTAAATTTAATTTTTATGTTTTAAAACTCTTACACTGGTAAAAGTAAGCTATGCGTCTGCTTTTATCAGGTGTAAAAGTTTGAAGGACATTCACTGGCCATGAGTTGGGCAAATAAGTCAATCTCTCCTGCGCGAATGTCCTTCTCACGGGGATGCGGAAGATCTGT
The DNA here is from genome assembly GCF_044704955.1 of Pristiophorus japonicus. Lineage (NCBI taxonomy): Eukaryota > Metazoa > Chordata > Chondrichthyes > Pristiophoridae > Pristiophorus > Pristiophorus japonicus. Next base: position 180,266,206 of record NC_091988.1, on the reverse strand, counting down.
CTAGAGAAATCTTGACAGATCGAGAAAGCCGGTTTTTGGTGCATGCACATTACGCCCCGAAAACCGGCTTTTGCGAGGCCTCGCCGGGTCCGTGTTCACTTCGTACGCATCCGGCAAGACTGGAATTTTAGGCCCAATATCTCCTTATGTGGCTCAGTGTCAAATTTTGTTTTGCAATGCTTCTGTGAAGCACCCTGGATGTTTTACTATGTTAAAAGAGCTATATAAATACAAGTTTTTGTATTCTATCAATACATCACTAATTTCACTAATAATCTGTGAGTTGCAGTCCATCTTTAATAATAATGGGCAGTGGCTTGCAAATGATACTTGCATGTTAAGACATATAGAATTGTGGAATGAAAAATAACATTTACCCCTTGAATCCAACTCCCTTCAACTGAGCATATATAGATTTCACACTCCAGACAGTCTTCTTCGTCATCTGATGAAGGTGAATTTATCCCTTCCCGATCTCTAATCCTCTGTTTCTACGTGCTTTTGAAGGTGCATTGCTTTTTAAGGTATATTTTCTCTCACTAAAGTTCGAGCAACAGAATTTGCTCAGCAAAACATTTCTATGAGTTAAAAGTCTTGTTTGAGAACTTAAAAATAGTACCAGTATGGTATTGGGATCAGTGGTGAATCTTCCATGTAGCAGGAGACGGGAGGGGGTTGGAGGGAGGCAGGGAGTGAACTCAGTGCTATGAAAGGGTACTATATGGGAATAATGATTGTTTCCAGTACCAAAATTACAGAACGCGCTTTAAATTTACAAGTTGAGGGAAGCTTCAAAAGTTGATTAGAGTAATGTGGAACAATGAGCAACACTGGTTATTATAATACAAAACCAGAAACTGTGGGGGGCAGGGGAAGATATTTAGATTAAAAAGCAATTCCTCTATGATCACTGAGTTTCACCAAATGAACAACAGTTGTCACTCATTTGGCGAAACTCAGTGGGCTAGAACCTCCACTTTTTTTGGATGCTTAACGCCCACTTAACACCCATTTTACCACTGAAATGACATATAATGCCCATATATTACCCATTTTGGCACAAAATGGAAACTGACAGGCATTTTTCGGAAACTTATTGCCGAGCGTTACTTTCCCCATGTGCTTAACACCAGGAAAAAATATTACTACCCGTCCACTTTTTTTGGGCTGAATCAACAGAATGGGCGAAATCAACGCCCATAATATCGGCCAGCATTATTTTCCACATGGAATTAACGCTGAGATTCAATAATATCTCAGCCCACCCACTTTTTTTGACGTAAGGAGCACATTTGGCAAAACTAACACCCAGGAGATCGACTACCGTCACTATCAGCACCTCACACACATAGCACCTACAACATCGCTCGCCCCAAAAAACGCGCTGATAAAGTGGAACTGTTCTAAACGAACGCCAGCGGTGTGACTGGCATTTTTAAAATCGCAGGTCACTTCATTCAAAAGGCTGCCTCAACTTCGGGGGAGTTTGCATTGTATCTGGAGTTCTGCTCAGGTGAAGTGAACATCGCAACAGACATATTTTCAGACTCTGGACTATTGGGGCTTTATTCCAGGTGTATTTTAGTGAGGACATCATTGCTTCTGATCAATTGCTATTATACTTTCAATGCAATGGGGCCACCAAACAATAACTGTGCTTAAGCAGCGCTTCAGATGTCTTGACCACTCAGGAGGGAAGCTACAATACAACCCTGAGCAAGTAGATAAATTCGTGGTTGTGTACTCGATGCTGCACAACCTGGCTATCAGGAGGGGCCAAGAATTGCCAGAAGGCACTGATGCTCCACCTCAGGAGAGAGAGGAAGAGGACAACGAGGGGCTGGACGCTGACCTAGGGCCAGACAATCAGTCTGGCTATGCAACCATGCCCACGCCCCCCTCCAGACAGCAGGAAAGGGCCCGTGGTGGCTATATAGCTGCAAGACTCTTACATGAGGAGCTGATATCTGAACAATTTGCCTGAAAGAGCGCTGATGTGAGTGACAACATTGACACACTGCTGTGTGTGTGCAGCTCAGACATCAATGGTGCCCATCACCTTGGTGCCAGTTAAAGTTTATGTTGATTGATCTTAAGTTGTATTTAACCCTTTCATGTTAAGGAATCACCAGTGTGTAACGGTGATTCTATCCGAGACAATGCGCAACAAGGTTATGTTCAATAATACCCAACCCCCACTTTTTCCACCATTGACATCAATCAAATGTTCAACATGTCCAGCAACACAGAATACAAAGGCAAAGCAGGAGGGTGGTTTCCAGCCCCCATACATTACAACAAATTGCATACGCCCAGATGGAGATATAACACTGCCATCACCTGCACACATGCACCTCACTTTCCTTCCCTCCTCCCCTTCTTCTCCCCACTACCCCTTCCCCGCCTCACTCCACAGCACCTGGCCAAGGAGCTCCTCAGACGGTGCCTCATTGGGGGGGGATGAAGGCAAATGCGGTCATTGCATGGGTACAGGAGCGGGGAGTGCCGAGGGGGCAACATTCTCTGATGCAGAAGCAGGATCTTGGTCTTTGCTCTCATCTGTCATTTGCAGTGGTGGTTTGGAATCTAGGGATGGAGTGCTGCGCTCGGGGACCACTGGGAGGCCTGTGCCAGCAGTGTTCCTGGCTATCGCATCCAGGGCCTCTGCCATCCGTGGAATGTACTCGGTCATGGTGGCCAGCTGTTGGGATATGCCCCCCCCAATGCTTTGATGAGTTGGTCACCAATGTCTACAGTCCTCCTGGACAACTGTACCATCTCTCCGCTGTCATGCTGCGCTTGTGGAACAGACCTGCCATGTCCACGAGGCCTCTGCGGGGTCAGCGCCATCCTAGGGACAAATGGGGTGCTTTGTGGCGAGGTGCTTGGGGCCGGTACCTCCAGAGTGGAGGCGGGAATGACCGGAGGACCACTAGATGGCCTTGGGTGGAATGGTTTCTGTGGCGTGGGTGGTGATGCATGTTCCTCGAAGTCTGCGCTCTCATCCGTGGAGAACAGACCCAGCGGATTGACGGGCGAGAATCGGAGCTCCTCAGCACCAGATTCTGCAGAGTCGGGCTCCGCACCCCCACCTTCTGGTCTCTGTCGTCTTGCCTAGGGACGTGCTGCTGGCTGAGCTGTAAAACACAAATGAGGTTACTAGTGGAGAAGGTGGGTGCTGGGTCACAAGGCGCAACACACAGCATACGCACGACAAAAGCACCACCGCTTTCAAAGGTATCACAGACATCACATTTCATGACCATCAACACATTTGCATTGCAATGATTTTCATTAGGCCATCATTACTTCTATGACAATTTTCGAAATCATCTATCATGATTGTTCGGATATGAATGGGTGTGGCATCTATTGACTTCACATCACAAAATGGTGTAAGCTTTACTCACGTGGCATCACTTCAGGGTCTGCAGATGCATTTGTGGCTGTCCGGGGAGGCTTCCCCACGAGTGCGAGCACCCGCTTCTCCATGTCAGTGATGTCGCTGGTGATTGGGGACCCCCCACTCGCTCGCCTCTGCACAGACCTCATCGTCGATAGCTTCGTCTGTTAAAGGTGACAGGACAACATGACATGAGATCATTGCATGATATCATTGCTAGGTACTGTCACAGAGACCGATACAACACATAACCGACAGATGTAATCAGGATTATTATGAAAATGATCATTCTTTATCTGAAGACGTATACCGTAACCGCAAGCTTTGAGTAAAACATTCCCGGTAAAAGTGAAAGACCTCACATTTGCTGATAGTCACTCATGACTGTTACAAATCAAATTATATAAATACATAAGTACATGTAAATCAATGTAATACTTACTCTTGCGGATCCCACAAGGTCGTTCCATTGTTTGCAGCATTGCTTGCCCTCACGAACCTCGTTTTTCGCCAACGAGACCACCTCTGCTATCTCGGTCCATATACTCTGGTAGGCCTTTGGGTTGGGCTTCCCACACCCTCCCTGTGTCAAATCACCCCAGCGTAACTTGACCTCCTGCAGGAGAGAGGCATTTGACTCGTCCGAGAACCTCCTGGCTCTTTTGCGCCCTCCAATATACTCCTCTCCCACCTCACTGCTCTCTCCAGCATCAGTCTCCACAGCGTACTGTGATGCCTCCTCCTCTCTCTCCATTATAGGCCAAATTCAGGCAAATATGTGGCTGGTAACAGCTAATTTTTGTTTGCCTACTTGCTGTGAAGCTCTAAAGTCTCCCTCCTTCCTCCCAAAGCAGCAACACCACACCCAGACATGCCTTCAGTCCCTCTGAGCTCCCTCTCTCTCTGTTTCCTCTTCTGCGCATGTCATGATGACCCTTGACCTCCTGAATTGCAGGAATCGAGCGTTGCCACGTCCTTGCTAAGGACGGCCACACTTTGCGGCAGAAGGTCAAAAAAATTTTACTTACCTCCCATTTCATATCGCTCGTGGTAACGGCCATTTTCAAAAATGAAGACTTGGTGCTTTGAGAATGGGCGAGCAGCCGGTGATCTGAAAATGCTTTCTTACCGCCCACACCGGAAAAAATGCCCATTTTTGGGTGATAAGCACAAAAGTGGAGGTTCTAGCCCAGTGACCCTAGAGGAATTGCTTTTTAATCTACATATCTTATCTTGCCCCCTGCTTATTCCAGGGGGAGCGGCTGGCTGAGGTGTTGGGGTGGGGTTGGGGGGCATGGTGGAATTTGTGGTTTTCGCCCTTTTCTTCTCACCATGAGAGGTTTTGTCTGCAGAGTGGTCTGGTGCTACTTACACTTGCTCCTCTTTTGTTCTCATGTCTGAAGAATGGGCAACAATAACAGGATACATCACCTCACAGACTCCTGCCAATTCTGCCGTACTAAAAGCCCATGGAAAGAATGCCTGCAAAATGTAGGTGTGCTTATAAATCAAAGCAGAGTGGATTCCACAATAATTACCTAATAGCAAGTTTAAAATTTTACGTTTTTTTAAATGTTAGGCCTGCATTAGGCCAGATACTCTCCTCCTCCCCCCCCCCCCCACTCCCCCAACCCTCCTCCCCCCCGCCCCCCACCAAAATTGAGCAGAAAGGTACTGCTGAGAAATTGCTAATCCCCTTTATGCTAATGACCATGTCCCAGATGCTTGGGATGGAGTGCAGAACAAGTCTGATTGGTGGTCAGAAATCTCACCCCACTGCGCTTCAGGGTGCCTTCAGGAAGTTTAGGCACCTAAATTGAAGAGGAACCTTAGCTAGCAAGCGATCTATTTTGGTAACAACTTACAACTTTCTATGATGTTGCCAATAGCAATGGTCAGCTGGCAAGATAGAAATGCTTTAAACACCTTTTCAGCACTATTTTGTACAAAGCTTTTTTTTATCCAGTACAATCTTTAAATCAGTGTAGAAGTTAACTCATTTTGTTTACATCTTGGAGTTTCAGTCCTCCCTGGTGATGACTTGTGGTGGTGATGCACTTGTCAAAGGAATGGATGAAGGAAGAGTTGCACAGAAGCAAAGAGTACGCTTCAGGTTCTAAGAGATTACTGAGTAAAACAAAACCGTCTTTACTCTGTTGCTAGCTATTAAAACAATGAATTGCCCTTTCTAATAGTAATTAATATTTTTGTACTGGTGACTTTAACTTATTGTTTTCCTCTCACCTCTGTTTTTATCAGTCCTGGAATAGAATTTTCCTTTTCCACTTCTGATGAAAACTCCATCTGATACATTGATCTGTCGTTTTTCATCTCTTCAGATGCTGATGGACATGCTGCGCACTTTTGTTTCTGTTTTTATGTAAGTTTTTTTTGGCCTGTGGAATTTTTTCACACTGGAACGAGAATGGATAATGATTGACTCCTTTCCATCAGTTTTCTCCGCTCTTCTTCTGGTCTTTCATCCTCTACTGAAGGTATTTGCTCCTTATTGTTTTCTTTACCTCTTTCGGTTCCAAATGTCTTCTGGTACTTCACTCAAGAAGCATTCTTCCTATGTGAGCATAAATGGCAGCTCTCGCACTATTTGACTGTGGGGTACTTTACTCTCCAACCCAGTCAGTCACACACACCCCACACACTTCCCACATTATCACACACATTCACACACGCACTCCCTCCCAACATTCACACTCTCTCTCTACCCCACCGTATTGGAATCTTACCCCAATAAGGAGTCAACAACTTCAAGGGACAGGATAAAACAGATGGGAATAATAATCATTGTAATCCTCGCTTATTGTTAACACTCCCTTTTTCTTTCTTGCTCTCTTGTTGAGAGAAAAGAAATCTCAGGCTATTTAAAAATAAAACGTAACTGAAATCAGAAATTGCTGGAATTACACTATTGGTCCATAGACAATCAAGCAGAGTAGCTAACAGGGCCAGAATATTGAATGTTTTATTCCTATCCTGCACCCAGGAGTATTAAAGTCAATTGTAGTGTCCCAGCTGCTGTTATCCAGCTCAGTACGATTTGGGATTTAATCCGGGATCTTGGGCCCATAACTCTCTATCTGTGCTGTTCTATCCTTGTGTACTATGAGCAGTGGTCATTGAAAATGCATTGAGTTGTTGGGGAGTCCCCTTTATTTGTAAACAAAAGCAGTATTGCTCTAGCAGCCTTAAGGGAGCTCTGCATCTGTGTTAAACACACGTGTGCAGAGCTTTGCTTAGACACAGGGTTGTGTGAAACCATCAGTACAATTCAGTGCTCCTGCTACTGTAAAGCATGTAGCAATAACATAATTGAATAATCAGAAGATCAGTTTCACTATTACAGTTAAAAAGATTATTACATAGCTACCCAAGGACTCGGGTAAAGTATATGGCCCTGAAATTCTTTTGGGGTTCTTTCAATTCCCTCACAACACTTCATAAAGCTGTTATTTCTCAGTTGGGGGGCAGGGGGGCTCGGAGTATGCTGGTCTCCCACCAAAGTTGCAGTTGTGTGGAATTCTCTACCACAGAAAGTTGTTGAGGCCAATTCACTAAATATATTCAAAAAGGAGTTAGATGAGGTCCTTACTGCTAGGGGGATCAAGGGGTATGGCGAGAAAGCAGGAATGGGGTACTGAAGTTGAATGTTCAGCCATGAACTCATTGAATGGCGGTGCAGGCTAGAAGGGCCGAATGGCCTACTCCTGCACCTATTTTCTATGTTTCTATGTTTCTATGGAGACTGAGAGAATCCTACGCAGAATTTCAGGGCCCAAGTCCAAGCCATACAAATCGGGAAGGTCTCTTCTGAATACTGAATTAGATTACAGCTGCTGGAGAAACAGTGGGGATATGCCAAATAACTGCAGCAGTCCTGCATAAAGAGAAGAAAAATTGGCTAGGATTCTTGCTCTTGATATCTAAATAACAACCTCCACTGTAACTGTACATGTGTGAACACTGGGTAAGTACAGGATCGGTCTTGCCTCTGATGCCCTCCAAAGTTAGATAGCATGGTGGCTCTCCCTACCTAGGCTCTCCCATGAATAATGACTACTTTGGTAAGGAACTGGAGCACAAATGGCACTTGTGGGACCATATCCCAGTGAGAAGAGATTCAACATCGTCAGGAGAAGAGAACATTTGAGATTTTTAAAAAAAAATTTCAATAACTTATTTAGTCTTGCTTCTTGTTTCATTAATAGTTATTTTGAATGAATTAATTAATCAGACAATAGTCATGACTAATTAATAATGGCCAACCTTGGACCTAGTGACATGTTATGAAGCTGAAGATGTTGACTCTACTCTTGTCTTTTTACTAACATTCATATTATAAAAGTAGTCAAACAGATCATTTGAAACCAGTTTCAAAGATTGAAATGAAAGGCTTTTTACTGTCTCATAGTATAACAGTAATTACTGAAACGCCAAGTACTGATACTACAGGTAAACACTTGTAACCCATAAGTGCTGTTCTCTCTGAGTTGGCTTGGACTGTGCTGCTGGTTCCTATTATGGCCTTTGGAGGACCAATAAGGATCAAAGCCCATTTTTTTTGCAGTCCCTGTGATATAAGCTCTGAACCCATTTAAGTGTGGTCCTTGGATATTATCTGAGTTGTTGAGTTCACCTCTCCATTGAGTAATATTAACAAGAGTATTGTAGGAATGCCACAGCTATCAACTAAGATAATATCACAATGGGGATGTTATTTCAAGTTAAACTGTGACAGTAGGACAAAGGGACAAATGTTCAAACTGATGAAAGACACATTTAGGTCAGTTTCAGGAAGAAGTTTTTCCTGCAGGCTGATCAATACGTGGAGTACAAAGGAAAAACTGCAAATGTGGGAAATCTAAAATAAAAACCGGAATGCTGGCAATACACAGCAGGCCAGTTAGTATCTATAAAGAGAAAAGACAGTGTCATGGTTCAGGATCTTTTGATAATGTTTACCATAGAAAATATTTGAAAAATGTAAGAAGTACTTTAAATGTTGTGTTTCAAAAGCATAGTGTACTCCTGCAAGTTCAAAAAGGGCTTTGAGCAGATAGCTAGTTACGGTGCCAATAAGCCAGCTTTGATATTTTCTCATAGTGAATAATAAGCGATTTGGTAGCTTGTCTCTGGAATTAAATTAAACACCTTACACCCATTGTATTGGAAAGCATTCATCTCAATTTGACTAAAGTCAGGAATACAGCAGGAATAAAGTTACAGACACCTAAAACGCAATCTAGCTTCTGCAACCGAGAATCTACTGAGGCAGAAAGTTGCCAGAAAAGATGGGCTCAAAAAGTCAATGCAGAGAAATTATTGGGGTGAAATTCAACTTTGGCAGTAGCGCAATGAAGTCAGTGGAAAGGAAAATCGCGTGGGGCCAGGATGTTAATTGGACTGCTGATTTGCTATTATCCATTTAGCGCTAGTGCCAAAATCAAATTTCACCTCCAATCTACTGGCCCGGTATTTGCGGTTGTAATGGCGGTGAAATTATCACGTTCACCATCATTACAACTGTAAAACTGACAGCAACTTCTGGCATCCGCACATGTGCAGTTAAATCCAGAAGTTACTGTCAGTCATTCCCTACTCAGGGCAACTGTTGAACTTCCTGCAGCGGGCAATCAATCGAAATCACTGAACTGACAAGAACTTCAGCTTTTATGCTCTCGTATCACTGTTTTAAAAAACCCCTAAAAAGCTAACCTTTATTCCATGAGGTGTAACTGTGTTTTTAACTAAGTCATAACTACTGCTGCACAACTGTTCTGGCCCTGAAAAGCTAATTTGATATTTGTGAAATGTTAAAATTTTCCATTGTGGTAAATATTTCATGGTTTTTAAAGTTTGTTTATGATATTTCAGCTTCTACCTTCATCCAATGTATATATCCAATCCTTATTTCGCTCTCTGTAAAATGATTAAAAAGAGAAGGATTATTGGTGCATTTTACATCCTGGTTTGCTGTCTGTGAGAATTCTTCAATGTGATTGCCTGCTTAGCCAGCTTGATGACTTCACTAGACTCTGGAGATACACTTGAGTTGGTATCAGATTCAAATTAATGGTGGGAGAGGTGAAATCCATGCTAGATCTTTGTGAGCAGCTTTCTTCACAGTCAGAGGCGAGCGCCGTCACCTCACCACTGACTGCAAAATCCAAGCATCCATTATTATTGTATTATTATGTGAAAACAAACCGTACTGAATAAAATAAATGAATTGGATCATTATTATTGCTCTGTATTTTCACCTTACTGTGGAACAAAGAAGCTTAACAATTCAAACCATGCCTCATCTCAACTAGTGCTAACTTGGCTCACCCTAGGGAGATTGAAGAAGTCGACATGCGAAAGACATGAGAATCTGATTCCTTCCACTCAAATCAATATCCACCCTCTCCACCACTGATGCAGGATGTTTGATCTACAGGATGCATTGCTGCAACTCACCAAGATTACTTTGACAGCATTCTCCGCACACCCGCCCCCCCCACCCCAACCTGCAATTTCTATCACTGAGCAGGGGGACATTGTTACGTCCAAGTCACACACTACACTGACTCAGACATTTATTGCTGTTTCTGTTTCATCACTGGGTCAATACCCTGTATTCCCTACCTAAAACTATTGAATCATCATCACAATGACTGCTGTGGTTCAAGAAGACCCACTTTGTACCTTCTCAGGAAAACTAGGAATGAGTTGTAATTGCCGTAATACCAGCAATGCTTACATCCTGAGGACAAATAAAAAATATTATAAGGTGATGCTATTGTTTCTTCCCTGGGTTATGCTATCATGCAAATAGATGCTGCCACCTTCTCCATAGATGGGAGATTAAAGCATCCCCATCATACGACTGTGGAGCTCCTAATCAGACCGTGGTGCACATCATTGAGCACTGCCCTCAGAGGAAATTTGCAGGCAGCCTGCAAGATATCCACGCTGTTACAGCGGAAGCTTTGGCCTTACACCGGCAGCTTTGGCCTGGATATCCAATTTGGATATTGACATTTGATTTGCTTTGTTGCTAACATACAAAAGAAAGAAGTAGATACAGGGCAATATTTATCAACTCCCATGAAAGATGCTCCAGACCACATAAGGCAATGACTGATGCCACTAAAATCGAGAAGGTATAAGAACATAAGAACATAAGAAATAGGAGCAGGAGTTGGCCATATAGTCCCTTGAGCCTGCTCCGCCATTCAATAAGATTACAGCTGATCTGATCATGGACTCAGGTCTACTTCCCTGCCTGCTCCCCATAACCCCTTACTCCCTTATCGGTTAAGAAACTGTCTATTTCTGTCTTAAATGTATTTAATGTCCCAGCTTCCACAACTCTCTGAGGCAGTGAGTTCCATAGATCCACAACCCTCTGAGAGAAGAAATTTCTCCTCATCTCTGTTTTAAATGGGCGGCCCCTTATTCTAAGATTGCACCCTCTAGTTCTAGTCTCCCCTATCAGTGGAAACATCCTCTCTGCATCCACCTTGTCAAACCCCCTCATAATCTTATATGTTTCGATAAGATCACCTCTCATATTCTTCTGAATTCCAATGAGTAGTGGCCCAACCTACTCAACTTTTCCTCATAAGGCAACCCCCTCATCTCCAGAATCAACCTTGCGAACCTTCTCTGAACTGCCTCCAAAGCAAATATATCCTTTCGTAAATATGGAAACCAAAACTGCATGCAGTATTCCAGGTGTGGCCTCACCAATACTTGTGCTATATGTACATTTACCAAAAACATCATAATCTCTTATTTTCACAGGTGCTAATTGACCTGTTTTATATTTTCAGACTAGAAAAGGCTTCAAGGTAGGATAATAGAGACACCGCGCAGAATCATTTAGTGAACACCCAAATGCTTTCCGGATAGATGTGCCGGAATGGGCAGAATGGCCTTCCTCCTTCCGTTTCCCTCAGATATTCACGCCCCTTGCCAAGCAATAACGTGACATGGTTATACACCACTTTCTGCATCAATGCAACGCGAAAATTACATCCACAGACACAAAACACTACAGTGAGACCAGCCCCATCAGCCGGTGTATTCCCTCTGTTATTGTTCGCATTTGTATTTTAGTAATTGGGTTCCTTCTCGCCTCTTCAAGCCCCAGCTCTCCTCGGAGCTATTAACCAGGTCAAACAGGCTTGTCCCACTCCCGCAGCTCGCGTAATTGCCTTTTTAAAGTATATTATCGCACTCTTTATTATCCTGTCATATTTCGCTCTCAGGCTCTCTGGGGGGAAAGAAACAGAATGAAATTCAGCGTTTGCAGCTCCGTCCACCTGCCAGTCTGGAGCAGGGAGTGTTTGCTTGTAGGTGTTCAGTCATTTAAAGGGATTCAAACTGGCTTGTTCTGAAGACCGCAAGTTTCCTTCCGCAGGCTTCAAATCGATGGCTTTTAATAATAGTTAACAGCAATATTAATAGTTAACCGGTAACATAAACAACAGGCAAACACGAGCCCCAGTTGGCGGTGACTGGCTGAAATCGGTGGAGTTGAGCAAATCGACTACACAGTCCCCAGCTTTCACTGTAACAACAAACAAACTGCCTCACTCACAATACCGCGGGAACCTGACAATAAATACTGGCGGATCCCAGCCTCTGCTAAATCTGAAAACCAAGCATTTGGTGCAAACGATTTAACAACAACCCTCTATTTAGTTCGTCCGCTCAAAGTAGGGCAAGTCTGCCCAAAGGATTGGAATCGCTCTCAAATCATAATATTTGCATAAAGTACCCCCCACCCCGATGGATATGTCCCCAGGGCCAGGGGGTGCAATGTCCTTTAAATGCACCGTAATTATAGTTTGGAACAAGTTGGAAGACACATTATTCTGAAGATGATGCTGGACTCGCCGTCCCGTTAGATACCACCCGCTCCAGCCCGCGGAGGATCCGCCAAGGAATTCTGCTTCTGTTTAACATTTCTCCGAACAGAAGGTTCAAGATTATTTCTCAGCAGGTTTTTGGTGTGCGGCATGAGAAGGTGACCCCTTTTATTTTACACCGGTTGAAGTTTTGACGAAAGCGCTTCTCAATGAGTGGACCAGGCGTGTGAGGCAGGGAGGCGACACGCCTCGTAAAGTGGAGAATGCCGAGAGGAGAGTGCCCTGCGATCCGCATTGAGCAGGAGGGCAAACTCAAGTTTGCGATGTTGCCCCAGATTCCATTACTCTACTCTGCTTCTGGCACCACACGCGTGTTAATGTGAGGAGTGGCTGAGGGGCAAACAGGCGAACAAACAATGAATATTGAGTTATGTAAGTGAAGAAGGAAAATAGTCCAGCGTCGAAAGGGATCAGATATAACCAAGTCAAAAGCAGCGATGATATATCTGTGTTAGTTAAACTTTCATTTGAAATTCTGGCAAATAAACGACTTCAAAATGGTTACCAGCAGATGTGAGCTTTGTGAAGATCTTTTACAATAAAGTAACACCATTTCAGTACAATGATATCCAGAACTAATGGACACCGTTTGAAATGACTTATATTAACTCCACACTTTGGCATTGGTGCAAAGCTCCATCTACTTCAGGTGCAATTCGGAGGCTGAGGCCTGAACTGATTGAAATAAAACTGAACAAGTCTCCCTCCTCCAGGGAGTCTTGGTCTTTGCCCTGACACAGGAGGCAGACTGTTATTCACACTATCATTGCAGTGTCAGTGCAAAGCGAATCCACTTTTGCACTGAATGAAGCTACCATTGTGTAAAATCACCCTCCTTCATGTTATTCAATCCAATGTTATCCTTATAAATGATGTAAGTTGAGAGAAAGTTTAGAATAGTGAAGAATTATCAAGTTCGTTAGTTTGGAGTTTTCACAGAAAAATGTTTGGAACAATCCCGGAAAATTATGGAAATCTATGAAATAAAACCAGAATTGAGTTTATTCAGCCACCAGAATCCAGAGGCCCTGAGAATGATTTATGGCCGCAATGCCTCAACACGTGTGACAATGGCTTTATCACATGGTACTGAATGCCATTAATTTGGAATTCAAAGTAAAAATCAATTAGAACAATCGACCGACTGAACACAAATGTAGTATCTCCAAATTTGCGGATGACACTAAGTTGGGTGGCAGTGTGAGCTGCGAGGAGGATGCTATGAGGCTGCAGAGCGACTTGGATAGGTTAGGTGAGTGGGCAAATGCATGGCAGATGAAGTATAATGTGGATAAATGTAAGGTTATCCACTTAGGTGGTAAAAACAGAGAGACAGACTATTATCTGAATGGTGACAGATTAGGAAAAGGGAAGGTGCAACGAGACCTGGGTGTCATGGTACATCAGTCATTGAAGGTTGGCATGCAGGTACAGCAGGCGGTTAAGAAAGCAAATGTTGGCCTTCATTGCGAGGGGATTTGAGTACAGGAGCAGGGAGGTGTTGCTACAGTTGTACAGGGTCTTGGTGAGGCCACACCTGGAGTATTGTGTACAGTTTTGGTCTCCTAACCTGAGGAAGGACATTCTTGCTATTGAGGGAGTGCAGCGAAGGTTCACCAGACTGATTCCCGGGATGGCGGGACTGACCTATCAAGAAAAACTGGATCAACTGGGCTTGTATTCACTGGAGTTCAGAAGAATGAGAGGGGACCTCATAGAAACGTTTAAAATTCTGACGGGGTTAGACAGGTTAGATGCAGGAAGAATGTTCCCAATGTTGGGGAAGTCCAGAACCAGGGGACACAGTCTAAGGATAAGGGGTAAGCCATTTAGGACCGAGATGAGGAGAAACTTCTTCACCCAGAGAGTGGTGAACCTGTGGAATTCTCTACCACAGAAAGTTGTTGAGGCCAATTCACTAAATATATTCAAAAAGGAGTTAGATGAAGTCCTTACTACTAGGGGGATCAAGGGGTATGGTGAGAAAGCAGGAATGGGGTACTGAAGTTGCATGTTCAGCCATGAACTCATTGAATGGCGGTGCAGGCTAGAAGGGCCGAATGGCCTACTCCTGCACCTATTTTCTATGTTTCTATGTTTCTATGAGTCTCCAGAAATAACCACATAGGTGAGTGAGTAATCAATCCATTGTAATTGTTTTTATGCAAAGAAGTATTTGAACTGTTGTCTGGATTGTAATAAAATGCTCCTGGTAATGTTGTATTTTGGTTTCTCACTAGTGTTTTTAGGGCGCAAACTCACAACGCTTCCGTCTGATGGCACCAGGTGTGTGAATTCAACGCGGTATCAACCAGGTGTAAGACATGCTCAGGCGTCCCTTGGACCCGCAGGTCATTTAAACTTTCATTGAAACTCCTTCACAGAACTTCTGAGTTCACTATAGATTTGAACGAGCCATCCATGCAGGCATCGCCAAAATCGGACCTGAGCTCCTGGGGATATAGTTAAGTTGTGATGTGGTCATCGTGAAAAATTAAATTCTTTCAAACTCCATTCATAGGATGGACAACCAAGTGCCCAATATTTGTTTTCTCCTTACGTTTATTTTATTGTTCTTATTGGCGCCGCTAAACGTTGCCCCTTTGGATTGCGAAGTGCAGAAGACTGCTCACCCTGATCTCCATTGGGGATGAGGAACTGCGATGTGTTGGGATTGGGGCTGTAGGTTGATTGGGTCTACCTTTGCCCTTGATTATACACCATTACTTCATTGGCTGGAAAGCGCTTTGAGACGTCGGTGGACGTGAAAGGAACTATATAAATCCAAGTCTTTCTTTTTAATCACATGTTTATGCTTGTGTGTCAATGACCCGAACTCTTTCGATATGGGCATTACCACCAGCACTGTCTAATTAATTAAAACGTAACTCCTGGCTAGTAGTTCCAGCCAGCCAGTATAAGCAGACCAGTTCTGACAAAGCTCATCGACCTGAAACGTTAACTTAGTTTCTCACACCACAGATGCTGCTGAGTGTTTCCAGCATTGTTTTAATCTGTTATAGTATAAACAGGCGTGTGGAAACCCCATAGTGCAGCTGGCTATCAGTCTCTGGTTGTACTGCAAAGGTAGATTTACATACCAACTTTAGTGTTGCAGTGAAGCAGTTTCTACTTGGATACTAAAGTTAGTGTCGAGATAGTGTGGAGAATTTCTCTGATTCTATATGGAGCCCAGCAATCTCATCTCACTTAGGACCGCACTGGAACAGTTTTAAGTGAAAGCCCCATCACACCTAAGGTTTCATACCCAAACTACAGATACCACAAGCAGCGTGAATGCAGTCCCCTACAATTTGAGTTCAAAAGTGCAGTGCAGTTGAGTCCATTCCGGGAACATCATGACGTCAGTGACGCCAGCCTGTAAATTGGCTTCATGTGGATTTCAATCTCAGGACGTGATGGGTTTGGTAGAGTGCGCGTAAACGAGAGAGTTTGGCTCTCATTGCTTTGTGAAGTATGAATGTAACCTTGGTTTTAACATTTGCCAAATGCGATAGAACGACAAAACCCATAATTCCGATTACTTACTGAAGCGCTATTTTAGATTTATTTATCCATCTAGAGTTTATGATACTTGAACCAGAATCGTCCACATCACGAAAGCAAACGCAAAAGATAGCAGAATTTCAGCTGCAGCTTAGCAGGAACTCGAGCAGCATTCTAATTCTATTTCAGAAATAGACAACATTGGCGTAACATCACAAAACGACGTCAATGATTACATCCTCATATTTGGCAAGGGTAAGGGTTAAATTCATCGAGGTGGGGAGGGGAGATTGAACCTTATTCCGGTAAATTCATATTTTGCAAGATAGCTAAAGACATGTGTCACAAGTCCTATATTTCACCATCTGGCCTATTTATTTCACCAGATGCCAGCATATCTTGCATCTGTAGCTTGACAATAACTGCGGCGTTTGGACATTTGGACCTTGCACGGTTTGTGCACAAGCACATTTCTAGGCTTTGCGATGAACTCAAGCAGCCAATGACCTTGGCAAACAAATTCTGACTGCCTTCTGCTGCTTACAAAATGCTCTGTTGCATCCCCGGACAGTGATGATTTCATTACCCGCTCACGCTAGCTATTAAATGCACCGTGGACTTTTTATCCTTTACAAAGTCGCTCCCAGCCGTCATTGCTTTGCTTTGACTGTGCACGAACATTAGCAAACGTGACCTTCCTTGTCACGTGGAAGTGAGTCTTCCCCCCCTTTCCCGTCGTGTCCCGCTACTCTTTTTCATTCCCAGCAGAATGCCCTATGCGGCAGGTAGGTAGTGAGCAAAGTTTCAACACCCGAAATGTCGACGGGCTTGTTTGTGCTCTCTCTCGACAGACGCTCTCTGACCCGCTGAGTGTCCCCAGCAATTTTCTCTTTCTATTTCGAGGTATTTGGAAGCTGTTAGATAAATGAACCGAATAAAACACCAGCTTTCAGTGTAATATGGCTTGCAGGAATTGGTTGTCCCGCCTGTTAAACACATTACAAAACAATAGTTGGTGCGTGTCACGGTCGGCATGATTAAATGTTAGACAGAGGTGCAGGAATATGATCAGTATATTAAGATTTCATTTATACTTCATGGGTGGGTGTCAGGCTGCAACACAACACAACATACATTTCGTATTGGTGTAAAGTCCTAAATTGTATCGACCAAGGCTCAATGTAAATGCAGCCTGGCGATAGAATCGGGGCGGAGAAGAGCAATCTCACATATAAACAAAGACTCGCATTTATATAGCGCCTTTCACAACCACCAGACGTCCCAACGCGCTTTAAAACCAATGAAGTATAGTCACTGTTGTAATGTAGGAAAGACGGCGGACAATTTGCACACAGCAAGCTCCCACAAACAGCAATGAAACACAAAAGGTTAGTATGCAGGTACAGCAAGTGATCAGGAAGGCCAATGGTATCTTGGCCTTTATTGCAAAGGGGATGGAGTATAAAAGCAGGGAAGTCTTGTTACAGCTATATAAGGTATTGGTGAGGCCGCAACTGGAATACTGCGTGCAATTTTGGTTTCCATATTTACAAAAGGATATACTTGCTTTGGAGGCAGTTCAGAGAAGGTTCACTCGGTTGATTCCGGGGATGAGGGAGTTGACTTATGAGGAACGGTTGAGTAAGTTGGGCCTCTACTCATTGGAATTCAGAAGAATGAGAGGTGATCTTATCGAAACATATAAGATTATGAGGGGGCTTGACAAGGTGGATGCAGAGAGGATGTTTTCACTGATGGGGGAGACTAGAACTAGAGGGCATGATCTTAGAATAAGGGCCGCCCATTTAAAACAGAAATGAGGAGAAATATCTTCTCTCAGCGGGTTGTAGATCTGTGGAATTCGCTGCCTCAGAGAGCTGTGGAACCTGGGACATGGAATAAATTTAAGACAGAAATTGACAGTTCCTTAAATGATAAGGGGACAAGGGGTTATGGGGAGCTGGCGGGGAAGTGGAGCTGAGTCCATGATCAGATCAGCCATGATCTTATTGAATGGTGGAGCAGGCTCGAGGGACCGTATGGCCTACTCCTGTTCCTATTTCTTATGTTCTTATAATGACCAGATAATCGCTCACTTAACGCATTAGAAAGTGTAAATTCAGTGTGGTACCAAACCCGGTGTAAAAAGTGTCTCGGTGTTCCTTGGGCCTTTTTAATGTTCTTTTTTTAAATAACAGCTTTCAATTCAATAAAATATCTAGACAGCACTGCATCTGCACTGTCTAAACCATTAAAATTCAATGTTGGGAGAGGAGTTTTGGTCCTATGTGTAAACCACACTTGCCCATAGCGCTCTCCCAGGCAGCAGCATTCACATTTGAGACGGGTGGTGTAAGCAGAGAGAGATTAGAAGCTGGACTATAAATTATAATAGATTTAGCTTCTTAAATCTTCAGCAACTAAAAGCGTGGAAACCAGTGTTCAGATTCCGTGAAGCATGATTATGATCCATACTGATGCTTTCACGATATTAAAGACCTTTTTTATGTTTCGAGTTAAGGAATGTGTGAGAACGCCAGCACAAAACTGCATTTTAGAAAAGTTCAAGGTTGGAACCTTCAATTCTTTTCAAATTTGTGTCGTTTTATTGTTAAAATCAAAACACCTTCTTCCGCCCCTATCCATCGACTGTGGTTCGTTTTTCCCCTTTCAATCTTTTTTAGTAGCGCAATTTTAGAGTCAGCCACATCCCAAGCCCTGCCCTTTTAAATTGAAGAAACGCTCGACTGAAGCTTCCAATGACAGCATTGGCTTAGAAGCCTAATCCCGTAAGATTGGGCAAGGGGGTTCTGAGCGATCACGGGGGCTTCCTCTGATGATTACCATCGTTTACTCGGATGTCTCAAGATGCCGAGCTAAAGAACGCTGGGCTACAGTGGCAAACGTCTAGAGTACAGTGCTGTCCATTTAAATGGAGATCTGCACATTATTTACATTTGTAGCCAAAGCAGTTCGATATCTGAGTGTATGTCTTTAAATCTGTAGACAGCACAGATACAATCCAGATTTGATTCGCAAATACTGCGGTGTTTGATGCAGCGTGGACCAGTGATGTGATTGACAGTTCAAAAGGTTTGGAAAGAGAGAAAAAAAATGCAATTTAAATTGAATCGATACAAATCGGCGTGATTGAATCAAATTAAAATTCGATGGATAGACTTGTGGATCGCATTAAAAACTGAACTTGGCAAATCATCCTCAGACCAACAATTAGACAGCAAGACCTGAGCTTTAGGCTATTGTTTGACTCGGGCTTTCATTTGCCTCACTTTTGTGGACCAGTTCCGTCAAAAAGTAAACAGCATTATCTAAATTGGTAAGAGTGACTAGTCTGATACAAAGGGTTTCTTATTGTTTGTAGATACCGTAATTACGGAGACGGGAAATACGGCTGTTCGGGACATGGCGTAGCCAAATAGAAAATGTACTACTTTAAAGGAGTAAGAGTGTCGCTGTACATTACGACAAGAACAATTCTTGTTGTGTTTAAAGCGTGTAGGACGTATTGAAACTGGAATTGCTTCATAAAGTAGCTGCAAGAATTCTTTTGTTGGAAATGCGTTGCATTGTTTGGACAATAGGCAATATAAAGTGTTCGCATTGCACAAGGTGAACTGCCGAAATAATTCTCAAACGTTTCAGATTGAGAAAGTATTTTCCAAGGAGTTTGGCAGGCATTTAAGTGACCGGCTGCCACCCTTTGTGAAGAGAAAAGTTTGGTTTCATATCGGAGTTTTCAGTGCTTTTACGAATTTTGCTTGCAGTTAAGTATCTTAATGACAGACAAATGTACATTTAATTCAACGTTAAGAGATATAACTACATGTCCTGGTGTATCAGCACAGTTAATTGGATTTTGAGCAAGCTTAGTTACTGGGTAAATCATTTTGACAAGATTTTTAGCAAGGCAAGATTAACAAAAGATGTTAAAAATATGATAATGCTTCCTGTTCAAATTTCATTTTTTTCTTGATTTTAATTTGTCGAGGATAAATCCCTTTCAACAAAGATAAATTGGATTGTACCCGTTGGAATATTTATTTTTGAATTGATCTAACCCGATTGAGTCACCTCTGCACCACTGAGGATAGCCTATGAGGATCAATGAAGTGTCCTTTAATACAATTGATCTGTTGAACTGCTACCACTTTAGATTTTAGTGCAGGGCAAATGCACAATACCAAAACCTTACAAGAAAAATAACAACATCACAGCCTGCATTCAGTCTTTATTTTGGATATAAGCACAAGAAAAAAAAATCCTCATAATTAGTGGAAAAAGTTAAGTGGGGAATAAAATATAAAACTCTTACCACACACAGTGAGTATTTGAAAAACTTTCTCTTGGTTCATGGTAGAACTCTAATAGAAACGATTACACTCAATTTACCACAGAAATCCAAAAACCAGGAGGTACAATTTTTTCACAAATAGAAGACGTAGAATTGGAATCCTTTTGTACTTTAATGGGGACTTGAGCCAATAAGCCACATAAAGGGAAAATGACAAAAGGCCACCGGCCTGAAACGTTAACTGTTTCTCTCTCCACAGATGCTACTTGACCTGCTGAGTACTGTTGAGACCTGCTGATCAGTACTTCTGTTTCTATTTCAGATTTGCAGCATCCGCAGTATTTTGCCTTTGTATTAGTGATTAAGTCACATTAAGGAGTCACATTTCACCTGTCTACCCACAGTTCCCAGTGGACTGTAGTTGGCAGTGCATTATTATGAAGTATAAAAGTAAGCAAATGCTGAATGAAAGTCATTACTCATCAAAAGGGGGTTATTTTATTAAGCATAGAAAGAACTGGGTGCAATCTGTAATTATGTACAGGAGAATACAAGGCACAGTTTGTGTCCCTACAAAGTAATTTGGGCTTTAATTGTGTCAGCTGTGGCTCAGTGGGTAGCACACTTGCCTTTAGGATCCTAGAAGGTTGTAGGTTCAAGTCCCACTCCAGGGACTTGAGCACAAAAATCTACGCTGACACTCCAGTACTGCACTGTTGGAGGTGCTGTCTTTTAGATGAGATGTTAAATCGAGGCTCTGTCTGCTCTCCAGGTCAACGTAAAAGATCCCATGGCATTATTTCAAAGAAAAGCAGGGGAGTTATCTCTGGTGTCATGGTCAATATTTATCCCACAATCAACCATCTAAAACAGATTACATGGTCATTGTTACATTGCTGTTTGTGGGAGTTGCTGTGCACAAATTGGCTGCCACTTTTCCCATGTTACAACAGTGACTACATTCTAAAAGTACTTAATTGGCTGTAAAGCGTTTCGAGACATTCGGTGGTCATGAAAGGCATTATATAAATGTAAGTATTTAAATTTTAGAGATCAGATCAAATTCTGTCAAGTAATGATGAAACCACCTCCAGGAGCTAGTGTCTCAGTGCTTCAGTTTCTCACCCATTGTTGTGTAAATAACAGACATGAAGCTGACATCAAAAAGTTTGGTTAACCCACCTAGGAATTTTGTTACTTAATTTTTATATTGTTTAATAATAGTGCGTGAATATGCCATTAAATGTTAAAAAAAATTACTATAATCTGAACACTATTAAGAATTGTTATGTGCATATATGCATGTGCACCTTCAGGGAATTCAGCTGTGCCTGTGAACAAGACAATGAAGAGCCAAATAGTACAGCTCAGGATTGATGGCTTGCGTGGTTTTAAGCAGGTACTGTTTTAAAACTGACACCTACAGTAGAGTAGCCTATTGGCTTATGGGCTACCCATACTAGAAGCATGGTAGCTCAACCAAACAAAACTATAGGATGTTCAAATATTTAGTAGCGCTGGCTGTAAATTTTGAGTTTATACTCAATTTTCATTTTTTTACCAATTACTAAAATATGCAAACATTATGAATTCTGACCTGATTTTATTTAGCAAATTGATCCCTCAAAGAGTTTATTACCAAGTACCAGAAATTCTATTTTCTCAGGTAGTCACCACCAAGTAAGTGGGACGCATCTATGCTGGAAACTGTAAATTCCGCCTTTTTTAATGTTTTATAAATAGGGCTAAAACGAAGGCTTGTCTTCATTTACTAACTTTAAAAATGGAAGACAGGAGATAATCTGTTGCAAAGAGGCAAATGTTTTTTTGTGGAGAAACCAATTGAGATGAAGATACTGAGATGGCGAAGGAATACAGCACATTGTCAGATAAAAGTGTCATTTCCAGTTATTGTAAAATGGAAAACCAAGTGGGCTATTCTGATACCAGGAAGCCGTCAGTTACAATCCTTCACCAATTTGTCTGTTAAGGTGTGAAAATTGATAACATTTTGATTGCCTGACTGCAGTGAAGAAATTGTTTGAACTTCAAAACAAAATATAGCCTCATAATCCAAGAACTTTCTCATGGTCTTCAGTACATATTTGCCATGTGTCTGCAAAGAGTAAATTAGAACTCTATAAGAATTTGCTGAGTGGAACTATAAAGACTAAGAATACATTTTTAAACAGTCAATCCAGTTTGCATATATTGTACTGTATAGTACCATGCCCATTTATTTGCTTCAGTATATTATTTCAGTATAAATGTATGGATAGTAGTTTTAGCCTGTATGCTATGGTTAACCAATATAATACTTTCCACCTTCTGAGGAGACAGGGAATGTGGTGGGAAACTATATACTCTCTAGCAAGTGATGTACAAGTTAATTATTAGACCTGGACTATGCTGAATCATACACCATAGAAAATCAAGACAATGATTTAAATTATTAATTTAAAAAAAATATGCTAATGGAAAAGTATGTTACTCTAGCTTTGGGTGAAAATCTCTGGTGAAAATAGCTGACATAAATGAGGCTCTGATAACCTATATAATGGAGTAGTTGAAAGCACATTCATGATGGGGGTAGTTCACCCTAAATATGCAAAGAAGTTAAGTCTGGTAAGATATCAGAAGCAGGGGATTCTATGTCCATGATTTGGAGGACCTGACTGGAGATATAGAAGTCACTGCACAATTTAATGAAGATCATAATGAAGTAAAACAAAATACATAAGAACACAATCGAAAGTAATTGTTGTAAAATAAGTATATAAAAACTGCCTTGTTGCCACAGGGAAATGTGAGCAATGATATAATAAGAATGGTACAGAAGTGAAAATAACATGGTTTGCAAATAACATTAAAAATGCCATGATGGGAAAGAGTACATAAGAACATAAGAAATAGGAGCAGGAGTAGGCCATTTGACCCTCGAGCCTGCTCCACCATTCAACATGATCATGGCTGATCTGATCCTGGCCTCAACTCCACTTCCCTGCCCGCTCCCCAAAACCCTTGACTCCCTTATCATACAAAAATCTGTCTATCTCCACCTTAAATATATTCAAAGACCCAGCCTCCACAACTCTCTGGGGTAGAGAATTCCAAAGATTCATAACACTCGGAGAGAAGAAATTCCTCCTCATTTCTCTTTTAAATGGGCAACTCCTTATTCTGAAACTATGCCCCCTAGTACTAGATTCCCTCATGAGGGGAAACATCCTCTCTGCATCTACTCTATCAAGCACCCTCAGAATCTTATACATTTCAATAAGATCACCTCTTATTCTTCTAAACTCCAATGAGCATAGGCCAACCTGCTCAACCTTGACAATCTATGACAACCGATTCGTCTCAGGAATCAACCTCGTCAACCTTCTCTGAACTGCCTCCAATGCAAGTATAACCTTCCTTAAATACGGAGACCAAAACTGTACGCGGTACTCCAGGTGTGGGCTTACCAATACCCTGTACAGTTGTCGCAGGACTTCCCTACTTTTATACTCCATTCCCCTTGCAATAAAGGCCAGCATTCCATTTACTTTCCTGATTATTGCTGTACCTACATGCTAACTTTTTGCATTTCATGTACAAGAACCCTCAGATCCCTCGATACTACCGCACTTTGTAATCGCTCCCCATTTAAATAATAATTTGCTTTTGTATTTCTCCTACCAAAGTGGATAACCTCACATTTTCCCACATTATAGTCTATCTGCCAAATATTTGCCCACTCAGTGAGCCTATCTATATCCCTTTGTAGATTCTTTGCATCCTCCTCTCAACTTGCTTTCCCACTTAGCTTTGTATCATCAGGAGATTTGGCTATGTTACACTTGGTCCCTTCATCTAAGTCAATCATTTAGTTGTAAATAGTTGATCCCTGTGGTGCCCCACTAGTTACAGTTTGCCAACCTGAAAATGACCCATTTATCCCAACTCTCTGTTTTCTGTTAGTTAGCCAATCCTCTATCCACACTAATATATTACCCCCAACCCCGTGAGCTCTTATCTTGTGCAGTAACCTTTTGTGTGGCACCTTATTGAATGCTTTCTGGAAATCCAAATATATGACATCAACTAGTTCTCCTTTATCCACTCTGCTTATTACATCTTCAAAGAATTCCAACAAATTTGTCAAACGTGATTTCCCTTTCATAAAACTATTCTGACTCTGCTTGACTGCAATATGATTTTCTAAATGTCCTGCTACTACTCCCTAATGATGGACTCCAGCAATTTCCCAATGACAGATGTTAGGCTAACTGGTCTATAGTTTCCTGCTTTCTGTCTCCCTCCTTTTTTAAATAGGGGTGTAACATTTGCAGTTTTCCAGTCCGCTGGGACTGCTCCAGAATTCAGGGAATTTTGGTAGATTACAACCAATGCATCCACTATCTCTGCAGCCACTTCTTTTAAGACCCTAGGTTACATGCCATCAAGTCTAGGGGACTTGTCCACTTTTAGTCCCATTAGTTTGCCATTACTTTATCTGTATGATAGTGATTGTTTTAAGTACCCCCCCCCCCTCGCCCCCTCCCTGCAATAGCTCCTTGATTATCAATTATTGGGATGTTTTTAGTGTCCTCTACCGTGAAAACTGATTCAAAATATTTGTTCAAAGTCACTGTCATTTCCTTGTTTCCCACTATTAATTCTCCAGTCTCATTCTCTAAGGGACCACAGTATGTACTCTTGAGAGGAGTTTCAATGGACCAAATCACAGTATCTTTAATTTAAACATAAAACTGGCATGTAACAGGGCAGCATAGTGTGGACCAAATTGATGCACACCCTAATCTGAAGCAAATAAGAAAGATACCATAGATTATTTCAAAGGGAAAGAATAGAAGGTGTTGAGACAATGGAGATTGGAGGAGAGTACAGAACAATTTAAATTATATATTCTATACTCTGCATAATATATCAGAGTATCTACACAGATTATTAACGTGCATAAAATAACACATTTTGACAATACAATAAAAAATGGATAAGTGTTTAATATCTTTCTGCTTCCTTTAACAGGGCAATGAAAACCAAAATAATCCATTAGCTACAGCTGAAGAGCATCACACACCAGAACACCAACTGTCATCAACTCCATATGAAGCAGACACCACCAGAAATACACAAATGATCGGATTATTAATAAGTGATGTTGATAAAAAGTACAGCTTAAACACAAAATGCATGGTGAGGAATAGATGGGCCTGATGATGGTTGTGAAGGAGCCATCTGTTACTGCGTGAAGATCCTGATACAGAGGGC
Organism: Pristiophorus japonicus; assembly: GCF_044704955.1. NCBI lineage: Eukaryota > Metazoa > Chordata > Chondrichthyes > Pristiophoridae > Pristiophorus > Pristiophorus japonicus. The sequence continues at coordinate 180,240,774 of NC_091988.1, read as the reverse complement.
TAGAAATTCGGTGCACCTCAGAATGCAAATGCCTTACCGGGCGCGATGCTGGCAATAACTCCCGCCATAATAGGTGGGAGTTTTGCGGCGGCACTCCGTCATTGCGTCCTGCACCTAGAGATTGTGACATCATCGCTGTGGGCATCACCCTGTTAGTGCCCCGGCCCCAAAATTGGTTTTCACCCCCAGCAGCCGCGCTTGGCAATAACACTAACAGCTGAACGGGTTGCTTATCAGGCGGCCACCCACTAGCGGGGAGAAAATGAAAGGCGAGGTGGCCGGGGAAAAGAAAAATGTAACCTTTTTGTTGCCACTCCTGATGTGGTTTCTTCATGGGGTCGTAGCCATGATCACTCAGCCCGGCACTCTGCTTGAGTGCCAGGCTGATCGTGCGGTGCCCCCGCTCCATGTTCCAGTCATCGAACTACAGTACACAGATGATGCCTGCATCTGCACACACTTGGAGGCCGAAATCCAAGCCATCATCAACACCTTCATTGAGGCATACGGGAGCATAGGGCCTTACACTAAACATCCGAAAGATAAAGGTAAAATCCACCAACCTGCCTCCGCCACACAGCACTGTCCCCTGGTTATGAAAATCCATGATGAGGCCTTGGACAATGTGGACCATTTTCCATACTTCAGGAGCCTACTGTCAACAAGGGCAGACATTGACGACGAGGTCCAACACCACCTTCAGTGTGCCAGTGCAGCCTTCAGTCGCCTGAGGAAGAGGGTGTTTGAAGACCGGGACCTCAAGACCAGCACCAAGCTCATGGTCTGCAGAGCAGTAGTGATACCCGCCCTCCTATATAGCTCAGAGATATACACTATGTACAGCAGGCACCTCAAAACATTGGAGAAGTACCACCAACGCTGCCTTCACAAGATCCTGCAAATCCATTGGCAGGATAGGTGCACCAATGTCAGTGTCCTCAGTTAGGCCAATATCCTCAGACCACGCTTGATCAGCTCCGTTGGATGGGCCACATCACCCACATGCCTGACACAAGACTCCCAAAACAAGCATTCTACTTGAAGCTCCAACATGGCAAGCGAACCCCAGGTGGGCAGAGGAAACGCTTCAAGGACACCCTCAAAGTCTCTTTGAAAAAAATGTAACAGCCCCACTGACACCTGGGAATCTCTGGCCCAAGACCACCCAAAGTGGAGGAAAAGCATCCGGGAAGGCGCTGAACACCTCAAGTCTCTTCACTGAGAGCAAGCTGAAGCCAAGTGTCGACAGCAGAAGGCGTGCATGGCAACTCAGGCACCGTACCCACCTGTTCCTTCAACCACTGTTTGCCCCACCTGTGACAGAGACTGTAGGTCCTGCACTGGACTCCTCAATCACCTGAGAACTCATTTCTAGTGTGGAAGAAAGTCATCCTCGACTCCGAGGGACTGTCAATGATGATGATGGGTGTTCCAGGTAGGTGCCTTTTCCTTCTGCAGAGTTGGCTGCTTGGGCCCTTCCCTTTAGTTGAGGGAAGGGCTCCTCGGCTGTGGCCAAGTGTGTGGCGCTGCTGAGACGTCCACCCCGTTACCACCCCAGGAAGGAAGTGGTGCACTTTATTTAGCTCTCCACTTCCTTCCGGGGATGGCAACCCGAATTTACCGAGAGGGGCAGGACTTCCGCGCCTGTCACTATGTTTCGCATCTCCCGGATATTACCGCCCTCAAACAGGGTGATAATGAATTTCACCCCCAAAGTACCTATTCTGGGTTGTATGGAGATACAGACCAAAGTTGATCTATTTTCAAAAGGATAGTGGTTGCTTGGTCGTGCAGCAGGATTCAATGCTCAGATACACCCTGCTGCTTTCTACATGAGTAGTATTACAATAACAGTTATCTGTATTACAATCTATTAGCAAATAGAAACACCAGTGTTGACAGTCGACAGCTCATTTTAGCATCTCTTATGCACAATATCTGTGCTAATATAAAGGCTGTGTGGTTGAAACTCCCATAAGCAGTCATTGCCAGTTTCAACTTATTTGGTTACAAGAAAACATTAAACAGCGATTCTGAAACCTCATAGATGGCCACTATTCGATGCTTACATGGACCATTTGGCTATGCAGCTATCCACCAATGCTACACCCTCAACTAGAGAAATGCTGGTTGGGTACATGCCCAACAAAAATTCACAACATATAAGAGCAAACATGAACCAATATAGCCAACTTGTCAATAAAATTAATTCACTTTTAGCAGTGTGGATGGTTGATTATCCCTGCAATTCTTCATGAATGAAGTGACACGCCTCAATCTGATGATTCTGAGCCTCCTCGTGGTCTTGCTTCTCAACCATGTCTCTATATAACTGGCTCTGTTATGGTATGTCCACTGCCAGGGTAAGTACATGCATCAAATCATGTCTCTTATGTCATCTGCATTGCTGGGCTATGTTTTTCTCTTTATAATGTACATACCTATGTTGCTACAGCATGCTCTTGCATGGTAAATACAACCCTCTCACTGTTTCCCTTTTGGCTCTGTAATTGCAGAATTCTCCTCAAATTTATTATTAATTACTTTTAATAATATCAAAGAGAAGAAAGGACAAGCAAAAATCATACTATTGATAACCTTTAGAATTCTTTACTGAGTAGGGGGAGGACGGTTCATATCATAGCTAAGCATAGACACATATTGTTGGTGCTTTTTAACATTACACCACATTTTACTCGTATCTATTTTTCATTGAAATTAACCAAGAGAAGAATGTTAGGCCCCATTTGAAACTAATAGAATATTTTTTCTTCTAATATACAAATATTTTGGAAATTTCTGAGAATATCATTTTAACACAAGCACATATTAGTATGGATTGAATATGAATCCTGGATCCTCCCTGAGCCATTCAAGTGAACAGCCTGCAAAACTACTGAACTTGCCTTCACGCTGGACTGGAGATATATTTGCATCCAGTGACAAACCTAAGCTAAGTTGTAGTACAGCTGCAGTTACCTGCTCTAGTAGGCTATTACAAATAGTCATTTGCCCCTTGGCGTCAGTGCACTTGGAAGTAAGATCGCCAACCTTATTCATAGCTTGTACAACTTCCACGTTATTCGAAACCACTTTGCATCAATGCTAAAGTTGCACTAAGCTATCGTTATAACACAGTTCTGACGAAGGGTCGTCAACCCAAATCGTTAACTCTGTTTCTCTCCACAGATGCTGCCTAACCCGCTGAGATTTCCAGCATGTTCTGTTTTTATTCCAGATTCCAGCATCCACAGTATTTTGCTTTTTACTAAGCTACAGTTACTGTCCTATTTTGCACAGGCAGATGAGAAGGGGATGAGAAAACCCAATGGACTCCAAAACAACTTTGTTGGTGTCAAAAAGAGTGGCTATTTTCTCCATGTCCCGCTGATTTGCCGACATAATTTGCTTACATAACAACAGTGACTACACTTACAAAAGTAATTCATTTGATGTGAAGTTCTGCGAGACGTCCAGTGGATGTGAAAGAAGAGCTTTATAAATGCAAATTCATTCTTCGACACTGCACGCTGCCCAATTAGGTTTTCAAATCAGATAACCTTCCAAAAAAGTAGATTTCTGAAGCTTCTGCTTGGATCCTTCCCCCTAGAGCACAAACTCTGAAATATTAATCTAACTTCAGCGGTTGACATCCTTTGGTAAATAGAAAACTGAGTTATAGTAGTCATGCCATTGAAATGGAATCTCTCTCGCCGTTGAGACCTAGCTGACATTTCATGTTAACATGCACGAAACAGTAGAATTGACGGATTTGTTGCGGCATTCTCATAATATTGCTACAAATCTTTAAAAGTTAGATAAGTACTTGAAGCTCATTTATTTTAAAAGCAGCGTTTTCTTAACGCCAGAATATAATCTGCATTTTGTTTTGTAAAATTATTTTGTATAGTAACTTTTTTATTGACATTTAAATGTGCACTTAACCTGGCCATTATTTTAGCTTTCAATCTTTTACCACTATAAATTGAAAATATACCACGCAAGTTCGATGTTTTCCTGCTGAATTTATATCTGATAAAGTGGACCTTTGTAATGCAACTTCTGTGGTCCAGTTTCAATTAGTTATATAGTTTGCTCAAGGGCCGGAATTTGCTTTGTTCGATGTTAACAGGTAAGGGATCGCGGCTTCTGCAGAGCTGCAATGGAGGGGGTTTGGAAGCAGAATTGACTGAAGAAATTCGTTTTAATTGTGACCCGCTTTCCCCTTCCCGTGCAGTGTGTATGTCTGTAAATCATTCTGTAATTTCACTTTTATGGGAATATTCTATTACTGTCGAACATTTAGTATAAATGCATTCGCCTGTTTTAAATCTGTAAAATTCAATTTAGAACCCTTAACACCGCAAATCCATGTGCAATTTTGACACCGCTGTGCGGAGTTGCTGTTCCTGGTGTGAGAAAGTCTCCTGTACTTGATAAATTCATCAGAATTTAAGCAAAACGGGATGACGCGATCTTCTGATCTCATCGCCCAGAACCGTTACACAACTTACATTATTCAATCGGTTACCAACAAGAAAACGGATAATAATTGTAAAATGGGAAAAACGTAAATACTGTACAAAGCGCACAATTAATTACAAATGGAATGTATATAATATGCCGTTTAAAATCATAAAATAATGGTTAGAAGGTTAAATAAAGCAGATTTGATATAACCGATAATGTTGTAAAGTTAGCTGTCATCATTCAGATCACTGCACCAAACTGTATGAATTCAAATTATCTGCAAATAAATTATTCCCTCTACTAGTGTATTGTGAACACTATGATGATGATTATATATTGTGAACATGCAAATCTATAATTCCAAAAAACGCACCGTAATATTTCCCCAAAGGTTCTTTCCTATCATGACTACCCCGCCTGTGCCCAGTGTTTTCGCTTGATTGATATATTTACAAGACAAATCTTTTGTGATATTTCCAGTACAAGGTAGGCATGGCTCGCAGCCAAATTTGTCCCAACAAACCGAATCCGTCCGCTCATCCCCGTGCAAGACTAATGGAATACCTTAGATCCCTATTTGGTAAAACGGGAATTCCATTGGTATAATGAGTTGATCAGTGGGACCAAACTAACTACTTCCATTTCACGCCGATCCCTGAGAGAAGTGCGAGGAAACGGAAATGCTGCGGGAGCTTTAAAATGACTTCCCACAACCCGAGTGCCGGTTAAAATGTCCTGATAAGAAACAAGAGAAAAGGACTTCATTTTATTTTAGGAGAATCCTGAAACCTGCTCCATAAAAGACAAATGTGAGTAAGATTGTGCAACTTTGCCTTCACAATTCCGACAACGGTGATCAACAGAAGAGCTAAAGCACTCTGCTCCTATTCATGAGAATGAACTGGACAACCAAGTCAGACTTAGGCATTTGTTTGCAAAGGTTAGAATCCAACCTTGCTCCTTTAAACACCCCTGCTCTGTTTAATCGCGGAAGAATTATTAGGCTCTGTACATGCTGATTTCAGAAGTGGCTATTTGCGTTTATTATATTGTACTGGACATTAATTGTGAAAAGCACACTTGAAAAATAACATGTGTGTGTGTGAAATGTATTTTTCTCAGATTTAATGGACCCGTTCCAGTTTTTTTTGGCTCTGTACAATTGTGTTGTGTTTGATAAACTGGAATTTCTGAATGGAATAAAAAGTGAACTTTGATTTGCTGATACTACATCGAGAAGTACTTAATTCAATCACCGCGACTATGCATAATTAGGCATTTTACTGTCACGGGTAAATATTGCATTCAGTGCTCAAACACACGATTTCTAGAAACATCTGAGTTTGGTCTTAAAACCAAATGAGTCACAGATAGAACATTTCGCCATAGCTGTATCTCGGCGACGAAGCGAATTTGTTTCCACATTCCACGTTCGTTCAATATAAAATTATATATCTTTTCTAGAAATTAAATATCGACTTGGGCAAGTGATGCTGTAAGTCGCTGGCAAGTGGTGGAATGCTTTATCCGTAGAACACAGTTGCATCATTCCGATCTTAATAAGGAATCTGGGAAAGAATGTGTGGAATATTTAACAGCCTGCACAATTTCTGTTTAATCTCCGACATAAGATAAACAATACGCTTAATTCACAAACTAGTTACTTTGGCAATGCGGCGAGACTCCCATTGCAATATTGAGGTACGTTTCAGAATAAAAACGTTCAATATAGGATGAGCTATTCATGTACTGGGACTTTTAGTAATACTTTTCTGTTATTTTTGCTAATATTAATGGCAAGTAAGAACAGAGCTTGCGATTTCTTGCGATGCAGAAAAGGAAGCCAATGTTATGGCTGGGCTGAGGACCGGGCGCCCCTCCCACGTGAATCCACACATCCTTTCTGGTTGATGTATGGACGTGCTGGATTTGGAGACGTAGTTGGCAAAGCAATGGCTTGCGTTGTCAGTTGTATGACACGTCGCCTTTCATTCCTCCCCGTAGGCGCTCCGCAGCAGAACTGGCATCATTCCGGCTGAAGGGAACCAACCGGGACCTGAGCGGTGCAGACTGGGCTAAAATCTGCGCAGAGAGAGAAAATTAAAGCCCCGATTCAGGACTGGCGGCTGGCTGCTTTCACCTGCAGGACGTGAGAGCGGTTTTGGACGCGGGATGAAAGGTTGCAGAGTCCAACTTTAAGAGCTGACATGATCCAGGGAAAAGACCAGCAAGAAAGGTACACTTTCAGTAAGAATTGGAGATAGCAGTTTGGGATCCCTTCCCCCTCCCCTCCGCAAAGCTTTAAGTGTGCCGGTTCAAATTACTTTCGTTTCTGTACAAAAAGAACATCCCAACAAGTGAGTGGCGATGGCGACGCTTATAAAGAGCAAGCTTTCTAATGTCGCTACTTCGGTCTCGAACAAATCTCAGGCGAAAGTTAGCGGGGTGTTCGCCAGGATGGGCTTCCAAGCGGCCACCGACGAGGAAGGCGTTGGGTTTGCACAGTGCGATGATCTGGACTATGAGCACCGCCAGGGGCTGCAGATGGACATTCTGAAACCCGAAGAGGTGGCCGGAGAGGCCGTGCCAGTGTCTGAGGGCGACAGTCATTACCAGAGAGACGGCACTGGTCTGCCTCCCTCAACCTCGAAAGACGGCGAGCCGTGCATGGAATTAGCAGCTCAGGGAAAGCCCAAAATTACTGCCTGGGAAGCGGGCTGGAATGTGACCAACGCCATCCAGGTAAACCAAACACTTGTTTTTCTCCATGCATTACTTAAAAATTCTAACACTTCCCTTCAACTCTCCCAAGCGAACGGCAACTTTGGTCGTTAATTCACCATGGAATAAAGATATAGAATGCAACTGATCTCTTGAATATTCGCTGTTGGAACAGCATTGTGTCAATGAAATATTTGTCCTTTTAATTGAAAATAGTTGGCAACTAGCGCACTCTAAATTGACAGTTTTATAAAACGGTGCGTTTTATTGCACCCGTAAGTGAATACCGTAGGGGAAATAAAAATGTTAGCTATTAAAAATAAATAATTTGTAACTTGAGCAACAAATACACTCCCAGTATATATAATGTAATTAGTAGACAGAATTCATGTAACCTTGCATGTAAATGCCTGTTCAAATATACATTTAAACTGCAATATGTAGTCTTCTAAACGTCTTGCTAATGTTTTCGGTTCCGTAAAAATGTATCTTATTTGTACTGTGAATAAATGCGTCGTATTGCTAAGTTGAAAGAAAATGTGTGACCATATTGTGGCGTCTCTGTCTTTCAGGGTATGTTCGTCCTGGGCTTGCCCTACGCTATCCTGCATGGAGGATATCTAGGACTATTTTTAATCATTTTCGCTGCTGTGGTGTGTTGCTACACGGGAAAGATCCTGATCGCTTGTCTGTACGAGGAAAACGAAGACGGCGTGCTGGTGAGAGTAAGGGACTCCTATGTGGACGTTGCGAATGCCTGCTGCGCCCCTCGCTTTCCCAAGCTGGGTGGCAGGGTCGTGAATGTAGCCCAGATCATTGAGTTAATCATGACCTGCGTTTTGTATGTGGTTGTGAGCGGCAACCTTATGTATAACAGCTTCCCAAACCTGCCCATCTCTCAAAAATCCTGGTCAATTTTGGCCACTGCAGTGTTGTTACCCTGCGCGTTCTTGAAAAATCTGAAAGCGGTGTCGAAGTTTAGCTTGCTCTGCACTCTGGCGCACTTTGTCATTAACGTCCTAGTGATCGCCTACTGTCTGTCTAGAGCCCGGGACTGGGCCTGGGATAAAGTTAAATTCTACATTGACGTCAAAAAATTCCCCATTTCCATCGGCATTATCGTTTTTAGCTACACTTCACAGATCTTCCTGCCATCGTTGGAGGGGAACATGAAGAGCCCCAAAGAATTCCACAGCATGATGAACTGGACTCACATAGCAGCGTGCATACTCAAGGGATTATTTGCCCTGGTAGCGTACCTGACCTGGGCAGATGCGACAAAAGAGGTCATCACAGACAACCTCCCCTCGACTATCAGAGCAGTGGTCAACATCTTCCTGGTGGCCAAAGCCTTGCTCTCCTATCCACTGCCATTCTTCGCAGCTGTCGAAGTCTTAGAGAAGTCCCTTTTCCAAGAGGGGAGGTTTGCCATGCTTACTAATTGTTATGGGGCCGATGGTAAAATCAAATCATGGGGATTAGCTTTAAGGTGCGTCCTCGTGGTCTTGACCTTGTTGATGGCCATGTATATCCCCCACTTCGCTCTGCTCATGGGCCTGACTGGGAGCCTAACGGGTGCAGGCCTCTGTTTTCTGCTCCCAAGCCTCTTCCACCTCAAACTTTTGTGGAGGCAGCTGCAGTGGCATCATGTATTTTTCGATGTCAGCATATTTGTTATAGGTTCTATATGCAGCGTGTCCGGGTTCATCCATTCGATGGAGGGACTGATTGAGGCGTACGACCCCAACGCGAGCGACTGAGGATGTTCTCGGGCATGTATCACATTTCCTCTAGATCCACAAAACATTTCAGATAGGCGCCCATTTTAATTTTGTGCAGAACTCAAATTGTTACTTTAAAAAGGTCAAGTATAGAAATAATTCCATTAGCGTAAAAGCCTGCAATTAAAATCTTACCGCATTGCGGCAACCCATTGCAATTACAATTCAACGTGACACAAAGTGAACATGACAGGGCCAGCCTTCAGAAACACCTTGAGGTACTTGCAGAGTATTTCAAATATGCAGTGGTGGCGGGATCTACTGTAATAACTCACTTCCCGACATTATAGGATTTCAACATTCAGTCTCTAGGCAAGGGACTGGAAGCGTCTTAAAATCCATGTTTAATATATGGAGAGGAGTATATGTGCTATCTAAGCGATTGTTTCATGAACATGTGAAAATGTTTTAAACCGTATGTGTGGTGTGGTTATACATGGCGGAATGTATAATGCAAAGTTTATCTTGAAGCATACATTGTGTAATATATATATATATACATATATGGAATAATAAATGACGGTATCTAATACATTTTGGTGGTGTTATTTCTGACGCTGAATTACACATTTTAATCAGAGTGAACGATCATTGTGCACAACGGCAACAACAATAATCAAAGAATGCCACATTTTATTAATTTCGTTTGACATATTTAAGAATAATAGCGCTTGCGTTCTATATATTAACAGTAGACCCCATGGCAGAAGCCCCGCGCTATTTGCATATGAATGCAATTATATTCCATCCATTACAGTTCAAATAATCTTCACAACGATGCAGTCCATGATGTTGACCCGGGCACTGTTTCCAGACTGGACTAACTAGAGCGAGATAAGCCGTTTTTTTGGAGGGTGGGTGGGTGATTGAGGAAATCATAGTAACTTATTACTGAAGTAACAACACACACACACACACACATATATATATATAACATTAGTCGAGAAATGCGAATTATTAGCGATAAATGAATCGCGTTTGTCCATATAATGAAATATTCGCACCACAATGATTATTTTATTCTGACAATATGTAACTAACAATGTTTGATTTCACAACAAATTTGAAAGCGGTTCCACAATGATAAATAATGAGATCTACATGTTTAGTTTTGGGTAGTGCGATATTGCTGAATTAAAACAGGGGTAGCGATTTCATAACATACTAGAGCATTTTTTTAGCAAATAATGTGAATTGTTAAAATACAGATTCCCAATTCATAAATAATATAAATAAAGAAATATATATCTGCACGATGGATGTTTCACCATCGTATTTAGTGAGCATAACAGCATGTCACAAGGGCCAGACTCGCTCCAAGTACATGTGTCTCTTTATATAGAGACTGTTTATTTCACTGACAAGCAATAGTGAATGGGGAAATAACACGAAGATCGGGAAAACAAATAGTGGGAATTTACGGAATGGGTGCAGAAGAACCCGACCTGCAAATTAGGGAAGCCGTGAGGTAATTTGAATGATGTAACTATTTCCAACCATGCACGGGCACATTTTATTTATCGGGCGTTTAATATTTGCCCGTTTATTTCGGTATGAGATTGTAGCACAAGTAACCGCGATTGAATTGATGACAGCTAGGTTATTGGGTCCTGTACTGGTAGATAAAAGATAAAAACAAATGGGAAAAATAATCTGGCAGGAAATTGGTCGCCGCTCGTTGGGAGATAACCCAGTTTAGCGTTCTTCTTACAACTCTCAGCAATCTTTTTAGGCTTCACGGGCAAATGCCTGAATCTGTGACATTGATGAACTCACGATTAATCACCGCCGCCGCAGACACCATGGGTTGAATGGCTTCTTTCTGTGCCGTAAATTTCTATGATTTTAGGATTAAGATTATTTTTGCATTTTTGCCCCGATGTGCTTTCATGTTAAAATGGAATTAGTGAGGAATGCAATTGCTGATTGTTCTATGCTTCCTAACTCATTTATGTTATGTTTCAGAAAATATTTCAGACACTGAATTGTTCCAGGTAACGTACTTTCGCTCTGATACACATTCTGACAAACTAGCTGAAGGTCACTCTGAGTACAGATAGCAATCGACCATCATTTAACTCCTCCTCGCGTCCCGTCCCATTAAACAGGGAATACAACCCCCCACAAAACCTATCCCGTTAAAGGTCACCGTACCTACAAAAATTTTTACCTATACATTGCTTAACGTTATTCAATATGATTTTCATCTCTCAATGCCTTATCATGCTAATCTAAGTATTTTCAAACCGGGAACCAGAACAATGTTAACGTTGTATTTCAGTATCATCTGAGCTGGGATTAGGTTCACAAATATTTTTTGATAAAGTCACGATTATTTGTAAGTTATAAAAGGAAACTTCTATGAGAAACAAGAACAACCCCGATGGTTTAAAACGGTTACAGTCAAAGTAAGTGCGCATTGATTAAACCTGTAATATTTCAGGGAGTTGGACTGGAATGAGTAACCGACAGTCTTACTCTAACCAGATGCAGTTGGCCTGTTAATCACGGTACCGTTTGCCAAACTAATTTTCCTTTGGCTGAGGAAAAAGTAATCACGACTAAATTCTGTTTGAAACCCACCATTTAATCTTGTCACTGATAATTATCATTCTCCTTTTTAACCATTTTCGTATCGTATCTATTAGCAACGAGTAACAACTACTTTGCAGACATCAAGCTTTAAAAATAAAACAATCTTCTCTCTTGTTTGAGCTGCGAATACTTAGCTTACATTAAGTATAACTCAGGATAGACCCTGTTTTTTTTACAGAATTCCAAACATTTTCATCTTCGTTGAAAGGGAACTCTTGTTAGAATTTAGATTCATCATTAAAATGCAATGTTTGTGCAGTTTAACAATTGGACTTGTTCCTAAATAAGAAATGCAACAGCCCACTTTAAAAGAAATTGCTGCATAAACGAGCATCAATTTACTCCACTATTTGATGTTCAAACTGAAAACGAGAGACCGAGAATTTAATTCGAATCATTCATTCTTTTGCGTTGTGTTAACGAGACTATTCATACATTGCTTGTTGCATCTTTTTTATTGCAAACGAAAAAGGGGTGATGTGGCGAAGTCTGTTAAGTGATCAGCTTATTAGCACAGACAGGGGTTCAAAAAGTTTGTCATTGCCCCTCCAATGCCCTGTGGGAATTGTCAGTGCTGATATGAAAGTGCGAATTGTAACGCTTGCCAAAATGTCTCCAGCCATTATTGTAGACATGTATTCGAGGCACGCAGGAGTCTGGGGGCGTCACTGCAATGCGGTAAAACAGAAAAGCAAGTAGAGCGCTCCCAGACGGCGACTTGCTTAACTACATCATCCTGTTGTTTTCCAGAGTGTTGTTGGAGGAGTGAAAACTGTGGAGCAAGTACAAGGGACAACTTCTCTGGGTGCAATTTCAAGGAAAGGATTTGCAAAAGAAAATATAGCATAGTATATTTTTCTGAGTTCTGGTCACGTTAACCTGTCTTTCTATTTCTGATGCTGACTGACCTGCTGTGCATTCTCATCATTTTGTTTATTATTTCAGGTGCCCGGAATTTATTTACATCTCTGCAACAGAATGTCTAATGATTTCGCAGTGGCGCTGCGTAAAATGTAAGGACGGATACTGAAGGAATGCTGAGATTTGCTTGCCCTGGTATTTTCAGTGGGTCATCTTTAGTTTTCTGTCAGCATTAGGAACAATAGTTTGCACAGGGTGAATTCAGCACAATAACCAGCTGGAGATTAAACTTTGCATACTCTGACAAAACATTTGTTAGAAAATATGGTGAAATCAAGACACTTAGAAACATGTAGATTTTAAAAATACAAGGAATTAAGTAAAATCAAAAATGAAAATAATTGTACCATTGTAACTGAGTCTGTCAAAAAGAAAAATACACGAGGGTACAGACAACATTCGATTTTCTTTGCAAATGAAACATTGCTGAATAAATTCCATTTATATATTACTTGATCACATCAAAATGTCTCAAAGTTCTTCACACAATGAATTTATTTTGGATTGCAGCGAATGTTATTTAACTTATTTGAATTAAACATGTTTGATTCCAAGGTCTGAACAGTTACATTTGCCTATTCGTCAACATTAAGTTTCCAAATGCTTTTTTAGATGGCCTAATGGTTGTAGAACAGGATAAATATTTCAGGAGTGAAGTACCCTGGTTGATAAAAGACAAAGTGATACAAGAGAAGGCCACTGACTATTACTAGTAGTCAGCGAGTGCATTCAAAGCCAGTAATTGTATTTTGTAATTATGCTATCCCTGCCTGTTAAATCACTAGATACTTATGAATGAGCAAGGCCATTTAGCCCACCTTAATTCATCTATCCAAAAACGCCCTATAATTCTTCCATCATGCAACTCAACTGTTTCTTAAATGATTCTATGATTTTACCTCCACTATTGGGAATTAGTTTAAACTGTTTATCACTCTCTGTATGAAGACACATTTTCAGATATCAATCCTAAATTTATCTTGTACAATTCTGAACCTGCGTTGCATTATGTTACACTCACAATTTACTTGTAAGTGATATTCTGGATGAACCTTTTCCATAAACTACCTTCTCTCAGACCTCTCCTTTCTAGCTTGAAAAGCCCAATTTCTTCCGTCTTTCCTCGAACACTAGGGATCAATCTTTTGGCTCTTCTCTGCACAGTCCAGCATCTGAATGTCTCCCTACGTTCAGAGACCAGAACTGGACACAGTGCTCAAGGTGTGGTCTGACCAGAGCACTAAGCAGTTTGATTACTCCCTCTGACTTACATCAACTGATTTGACTATGTGGCTCAACCTTCTATTGGCTTTGTTGTACCACCATTTGTAGCTTCATCACCCAAGTGAGGTTGTGGTATCAAATGTATAAACCAATGAATTGGCAAAGTAAACCTGAAATTTACCTTTTACATCAGGATCTCCACAAAGAGACTTGGTTTGGGCTTGCAAGAAGGTGGAATATCAAGAGCTTTCTTTAAAAAAAAGTCCTGAGTGCCCTTTCAAGCCTAGTTGCATGATGAGTCTGCACAGACCTATTAAATACAATGCTTGCAATACTGTTGACAGCTCTTTTTCGCTGACTGATAGCCTTTTTTGTCCTTGAGCAATCACCTTGAGTTCAATATTTTAGTCAGGATGGTGGACCTGCAACTACCATCTTGATGCAGGTGGTAGCTATCTTGTTTATAAGCCAGAACTTTGTGTGTTTAATTGCTAGTTCAGGATGTCAGCATGTTCTGATGGAGCTTTGAACTGTTAGAGGTGTTGCCCTTTCAATGGCATTTTAAATGCAGTCTCCTGTGTTGCAGTCGTTCAAGTGTATGCAACATTAACAAGCACAAATTTATTGATTATTCCTTTCAGTGTTTGTGGGACATTACTGTGTGCGAAATGGCTACTGTATTTACTCACACAACATAAACAACTGCATAATGTAATTCATGCTGTACAAAATGCTTTGGGCCACTTCTGAGAAACATGAGAAGATGCTATATTAATGAGTTTTCTAATCTTGTTGCTTGTTTTTAGAAACAAGATATAACGATATCAAGGTGATGGTGTCCATTGAATCACTAACATGGAGTGGGAGGATCTACTTTTCATCTCCCATTCCACTGAGTCCTCGATCTGAGTTCTGTTGGACAGGGTGCCTCCCTGCAGGAGGAGAGAAAATTACACCGGGTCATTGAAAGACATCTGTAGAGCTGTTTTCAAAGTAGGCTTAGCAGACCACCTACCTGCCTGTTTTCTTTGTGGCAGAGGTATGAGATTCAGACTGGAGAGTAAATATGGTCAATACATTGTTTTATAAAAAAAGCAAACGTTATTTTTTAAATTTCAAAGTTGAGTTCAATATGAAGCTATATTATAAAATGAAACTTTAGAATCAAATCTTTTATCAAACATTTTCCTACTTAGCAACAGTCCTAGCAGTGTTAAGCAATCATCTTTGTGTAGGCCTTATACGCACTAAAACAGCTGATCAGTTGCTTTATATTGTTGAAAAATTAAGAACATTGATGTATATTTCATTCGTAGAGTTATTTTTTCAATGCTGAGAAAGTAAAACTAAATTTTTCTTCTTTTCATATTTGATACAAATTTTACAGGCCTAGATTTTTGCAGTGCACACTTACATCAGCACAGGTGTACCCAACACATAATTCCACCCACCCCTTGGCTCCATTGCTGACTCAGGCAGATTTACCAGTGTCAGCTCATTACCATAAATATTAATGGCCTTCACCCAGTGAATGGGTAAAAGTGAGTGGTGGGCAGAAACTAGAAAGCTGTGATGAGATTTAAAGGCATTTTGCAGCAAAAAGGGGAAGTGGCAGCAAACACAGTATTGGAGAGAGGCTCTATTTTCTGTTTTTAGATTCTATTTTTAAGGAAGCAACAATGGATATATAGAAGAAGGCCAGTTCTGTTTGGTACACAGGGAACAATCCCATCTCGGCCACAGTAAGGGCACAAGTTAAGAGACGTGGTTGAAGCTGTGCTACCTCCACAATCTCCAGATCAGCAATGCAGTGTAGGAAAAATAAATTTGACCAGAATTGGCAAAGTAAGCGCCCCACCCAACCCAGTAAAGGTTATAGAGCCTGCACATAAGAACATAAGAAATAGGAGCAGGAGTAGGCCATTTGGCCTCTCGAGCCTGCTCCGCTATTTAATAAGATCATGATATATTGTCAACTTGACATAGTCAATGGGCTGAATTTTCCAAGGTGCTGGCGGGCGCGATCAGTGGCGGGTCGGATGGGAAAGTTTGGTTTTCTGACAGCGGATCAGGAACTCGCTGTCATCCCTCTCCCATGTACATTTCCCACAGGCACATCTGTCGTGGTGGAGCTGACCCGACCTGCAGTGGTGGGGGACTGAATTGAAATCATTATGAGGTACTTTACAGACATTTAAGATCCTTTTCCCCTACTTTTTAAATTTCCCTGCATGGCCACGAAATTCACACAGCTTGGGAACCATGTCTGTCAATCTGAGGCATGAGTTCTGTGGCCATTGCTCCAGCTGATTACTTGACAGCATAGAAAACAAACCAAAATAAAAACATGTTGATTACATCAAAAGAAAGAAAGAAATACTTGCATTTATCTAGCATCTGTCACAACCACTGGACATCTCAAAGTGCTTTACAGCCAATGAAGTACTTTTGGAGTGTAGTCACTGTTGTTATGTAGGAAACGTGGCAGCCAATTTGCGCACAGCAAGCTCCCACAAACAGCAACGTGATAATGACCAGATAATCTGTGTTTTTATTATGTTGATTGGGGGATAAATATTGGCCAGGACAATGAGAGAAAAGGGGGTAAAATGGGATCAAATTGAAGGAAAACATGGTAAAATTGAGGGGAAATGAGGTAAAAATGAAGAATTGAGGGAAAGGGGGTAAAATTGTGAGGAAATTGAGGGAGAGGAGGTAAAATAGTGTAACATTGAGGGGAAAGGGGTGACATTGAGGGAAAGGGAGTAAAAGAGGGTAACATTGAGGGGAAAGGGGTGAAATTGAGGGAAAGTGGGTAAAAATAAAGGAGAATTGAGGTAAAATTGAGGGAGGGGGTAAGAATGAGGGGAAATTGAGGGAGAGGGGGTAAAACTGAGGGGGAATTGAGGGAGGGGGTAAAATTGAGGCAAGAGGGGGTAAGATCAGATTAAATTGAGGTACAATTGAGAGAAAAGGGGGTAAAATTGAAGAGAAGGTAAAATAGGGTAAAATTGAGGGGAAAGGGATGAAATTGAGGGAAAGGGGGTAAAATGAAGGCAAAATTGAGGGAGAGGCTGTAAAATAGGGTAACATTGAGGGGAAAGGGGTGACATTGAGGGAAATGGGGTAAAAATAAAGGAGAATTGAGGTAAAATTGAGGGAGGGGGTAAAAATGAAGGGAAATTGAGGGAGAGGGGGTAAAATTGAGGCAAGAGGGGGTAAGATCAGATTAAATTGAGATACAATTGAGAGAAAAGGGGGTAAAAATAAAGGAGAATTGAGGTAAAATTGAGGGAGGGGATAAAAACGAGGGGAAATTGAGGGAGGGGGTAAAATTAAGGCAAGAGGGGGTAAGATCAGATTAAATTGAGGTACAATTGAGAGAAAAGTGGGTAAAATTGAAGATAAGGTAAAATAGGGTAAATTGAGGGAAAAGGAATTAAATTGAGGGAAAGGGGGTAAAATGAAGGCAAAATTGAGGGAGCGGCGGTAAAATAGGGTAACATTGAGGGGAAAGGGGTGACATTGAGGGAAAGGGAGTAAAATAGGGTAACATTGAGGGGAAAGGGGTTAAATTGAGGGAAAGGGGTAAAAATAAAGGAGAATTGAGGTAAAATTGAGGGAAGGGGTAAAAATGAGGGGAAATTAAGGGAGGGGGTAAAATTGGGGCAAGAGGGGGTAAGATCAGATTAAATTGAGATACAATTGAGAGAAAAGGGGGTAAAAATAAAGAAGAATTGAGGTAAAATTGAGGGAGGGGTTAAAAATGAGGGGAAATTGAGGGAGAGGGGGTAACATTGAGGGGAAATTGAGGGAGGGGGTAAAATTGAGGCAAGAGGGGGTAAGATCAGATTAAATTGAGGTACAATTGAGAGAAAAGGGGATAAAATTGAAGAGAAGGTAAAATAGGGTAAAATTGAGGGAAAAGGGATGAAATTGAGAGAAGGGGGTTGAATGAAGGCAAAATTGAGGGAGAGGCAGTAAAATAGGGTAACATTGAAGGGAAAGTGGTGAAATTGAGGGAAAGGGGGTAAAAATAAAGGAGAATTGAAGTAAAATTGAGGGAGGGGGTAAAAATGAGGGGAAATTGAGGGAGAGGGGTAAAACCGAAGGGAAATTGAGGGAGGGGGTTAAATTGAGACAAGAGGGGGTAAGATCAGATTAAATTGAGGTACAATTGAGAGAAAAGGAGGTAAAAATAAAGGAGAATTGAGGTAAAATTAAGGGAGGGGTTAAAATGAGGGGAAATTGAGGGAGAGGGGGTAATATTGAGGGGAAATTGAAGGAGGGGGTAAAATTGAGGCAAGAGGGGGTAAGATCAGATTAAATTGAGGTACAATTGAGAGAAAAGGGAGTAAAATTGAAGAGAAGGTAAAATAGGGTAAAATTGAGGGAAAAAGGATGAAATTGAGGGAAAGGGAGTAAAATGAAGGTGAATTGGGGTAAAATTGAGGGGAAATTGAGGGAGAGGTGTAAAATTGAGGGGAAATTGAGGGAGAGAGGGGAAAATTGAGGGGAAATTGAGGGTGTGTGTAAAATGGAGAAATTGAGGGAGAGGGTATAAAATGGGTTGAAATTGAGGGAGGGGGATAACATGGGGTAACATTGACGAGAAAGGAGGTAAAATTGAGGCAAAGGGTAAAATTGAGATACAATTGAGATAAAAGGGGGTAAAATGGGATAAAATTGAATAAAATGGAGGTTAAGAGTGCCACACACAAACAGGCCCCCAAACAAAACCCCGCAGAACATCCCTGAAGCTGCTAGAGATTACCACCCCGCACAGTCCCTCCACACACACACACACAGTCCCCTGGCCCAGCCCAGCCCATCCCTCCCGTGGCCAGCTACACCACTCGAGCTCCAGCCTTGTGCCCGGACACCAGGCCCGGTGGAGGGTGAGGGTGGGGGAGCGGGAGGAGGAGACTCGGCGAATCCCCTTCTCTCCTCCTACCAGGGATTTGAGTCTCTCCGACTAACAGATTGATGGAGATTCTGTTTTACTTGAAAAGCTACTGGTAAATGTTAGTTTTTCACTGGCCATTCTCAGCTGTTGCCTTCCAACTGAACAGTAATTGCAGTGAATTGGTGTGATAAAAAAATGACATAAACTATTTAAATACATTTTTATGTTGTCTCTGATCAGGTTTTTTTTCACAGTATACTGTGATTGTCCTGTTACACATTAAATCAAGTTATCAACCATAACAATTTAATTCTTATCACTCATTCCACTGGTTCAATTTGCTTTCAGTTCCTGAATATGACTAATTAAATTTTTCAGTCTGAGACTTTAGGGTGAATTTCTGCGCAGGTTCTCTCACTTGTCCATTGTTAACTTCAATGAAAGAGCTGCAGAAATCCCAGAAACACATTGTAAGCACCACTTACACTGTTTGTCAGGGATTCCATAACTCTTTGCTGAACTTGCATAAGGTTGTAAATCCACCCTTTTACAATTACATTTAAAATATGCTTAATTATATATACTACCTATACACACGCATCTTTTATTTGTACCAGTTACTGATACAAAAATCTACAAATTTGTGACTAAAGCACCAATAACTTCACAATCAAGAACTTATGTTCTTGATCATATTTGTAGATAACGTCACATTACTTAATGACAATTTTATTTAAATATTTCTTTGTCACTCATATATAACTTTTATTATATGATGGTACATTAAAGATTCAACACCCACTGTGTTAGATTGAACTTAAAATTTAATGTGGCCAAGGTCCTTTTAAGGGCCTTAAAACGCGTCATGAGTGACGTCACCTGACCTGCTCCATCTAATTGGGCCAGGTAACTCGCTGGGCAGGCTTAATAGGCCCCATTAAGGTAAGTTCATTCTGTACAGCGGGACGGAGCCAGCAGCGGGGTTGGGACCCACAATGGACACCGGCCACACTGGACCCGCCAAGGAAAGGAAAATTCTGGCCAGTGTCTCACAATGGAATTGCATGCTTGTATGGAGATGTTAACACCCTGAGCTACTGTGCTGCCACTCTCTTGAATCCTACCTGAATAATGCATGATTATAAGCATACCACATACATCCCACTTAACCTGCATCTGCGAACACTCTAACTGTCACAGTTACTAGTCTTGGCATGTGCATGCAGTCCTTGGGTGTCTTTCACTGTACTTTGATAAGCTGAGTGACACTGTTATACTCTGCATTTGTTTTGCAGGTGAAGATGGCCCATCATTCAAAAGTAAAAAAGACTATGGGAGGGGTGGCGGAAGGAGTGGAAATATACGCAGGGTGACTCTTCCCCCTCATGCGGAGAGGCACTTATCATAATGGAGCATGTCGAGGCGAAAGGTGTAGGAGATGGAAAGAATGGTGGGCAGGCTTACGTTTGGATGAATTAATTGTGCTTACTGAGTCTTACAAAGTCACAATAAGCACTACAACAATATTACTGCACCATTAAGTATGAATGGGAACTTACTGATGCTGTTATTCTGTACTCTTGGTAGGTGAGAGGCTTCCAGACATGGATGATGAAATGGAGGAAGATGAGCCCTCTCCAGTTGCTATCTTGCCAGAACACCTTTACTCACATTATTCCCTGTCATTTATTCCCTCACTTCACAGTATCAATCTGTGGGACATAAGACAAATGACAGAGGGAGGTTAATGCATTGGATGAAATACAGCTTGCAAGTGACCAGAAGGAAAGGAGGATGGAAGAGTAGGATGGTGACATCTCTGAATGGAGTGCCCAGAAGAGCCAGATAGTGGCTGTGGAGCTTGGAGGCTATGATTTCATGGGTCCTACTTTCAAACAAAGGATGATGGAAGAGCATCTCAGGCATTGTGCAGGCATTGCAGGATGTCTCCCAATGTGCTTTATATGGCTAGTTTCCTGGAGAAGTCTATCACCAGTCTGCGAACCACAATCAAGGAGGGTTTCACAAAAGGTCATCGACCGAAAACATTAACTCTGTTTCTCTTTCCACAGATGCTGCCTGACCTGCTGAGGTGCTAAGTAGTTCCTGCATTTTCTGTTTCTATTTCAGATTTACAGCATCTGCAGCATTTTGCTTTTGTAAAATCATAGAAGGTTTCTTATCACTGCAGCATTTCCTGGAGAGGGTGGCAACACAGGGGATGCCACTGGTAATGATATCTTTGCCATAATGTCTCTTTCCTGAGAGGAAGCTCATAATGCTGCCACAGAGGTTTTGGGTGCTTGCTTTCAGCCAGGTATAGATAGAGGTTTTGCAGCTCTAGTGCAATTTATTGGGTGTGACCGCCAGCTGATTGTTAGCCTAACACCAGCAGCTTGGTAAGCATGGTTTCACAGGATGAAGCTTTTTCTAGAATCCAGTTCCATTGAGGCAATTATTCAGACCTCTCCAATGTCTGAATATGCTGCTGCACAGCAGCAGAACTTGGTTGCCTTTTCATCAAATTTGGAGATGCAACATTCAGTGATCACTCTCAGGAGGTGAGCGCCCAGAGATATCAACCACCTTAGTTCGATGAAGTTCCAATGTATTAAGAGCAGCCAATATCCCCTCAGGTAGCAGTTCGAAGTTGTTCCTGATTAGCTAAAGGTTTTAAGGCAATCACTATCACAAAAGGGAGGTGGTGATGATTGAGTATATTCTGTAGTGTCATTCATATTTCATTGTAATAAATTGGTGTAAAACCATCTTTTTGATTTTATGCATATATATTGATAACTTGTGAAAAAGGGAGGTGTTTTGAGTGTTGACTGAGAGGTTCCCACAAAAGGTAGGGAGCATCATACAATATACTGGAACGATTTAGTTATTTTAAAGCATTTATAACTTTTCTCACCCCAGACACAAGAGGTTTCTGTAGATCCTCTGCATTTACCTGATCTTCATTCTCCACTTCTTGATCCCTTCTTCCATTCCCTTTGATGGTTCCTCCTCCGCCTCCCCCTCCTCCTACTCCTCCTTCTCCTCATATTCTTGCAGCTGAAATCCTCTTTCCAATGCAAACTT
The DNA here is from genome assembly GCF_044704955.1 of Pristiophorus japonicus. Taxonomy (NCBI): domain Eukaryota; kingdom Metazoa; phylum Chordata; class Chondrichthyes; family Pristiophoridae; genus Pristiophorus; species Pristiophorus japonicus. Next base: position 180,219,069 of record NC_091988.1, on the reverse strand, counting down.
TTAGAGGATGTAACAGGCTATTAAAAACCTTGGCACACAAGCTGCAGCATAACGAAGTGTGCCACCAAACCTGCTAGATTTGTCTTTCCAAAGATGTCCTCAATGATACCCCTCATTGTAACTCTCTTCAGTGAGAGTGCAAGGATTCCTTACAGAAGCCATCAGCCACTTCTGTAAAAGAGTAGCCCCTGTCTCCAAGCAGCCATCCATTCAACCTCATCTGAATTTTAAAAAGTGCAGGCACTGAAGACTAATTCATCATGAAGGCATCATGCCAACATCCAGGATACCTCGTATTAACATGCAGGATCTTTTACTTATGGCCACAAGCCAATTGTATTTTGAGAGAGTAGAATCCTTTTCTATTAATGTATGCAATGGTGTTATCAACTGGTGCGGTGATGGCAACTTAAGTGCAATCTACAGCCCTTTGCATTCCTGAAAAGCCTGCCACTCTGCAGAAACTAAAAACCTTCTCATGTTGGGAGGTTGCCTCCATTGGGAATGATATGAATTCCCCAGCTCGAATGAACAATGTGCTGTCACTTGTTTGATGCATCTGTGTACAACATACTGAGATATGTTACAGAGATCATCTCCACCGAACTGAAATGATTCTAAAGCATAAACGTAGTGACCTTTACCTGCACAGACAGAGCAGTGTTATTCCTAGAGAATGCGCTCCAGTGAGGCTCCAATGTCCCACAAAGGTCATAGAGTGTATCTTTAGGGAAATAGGACTGAAACAGCGATTTACTTGTACTTCTTTCAATGTGGTATACTGTATTCGCTGCTCATGATGTGGTCTCCTCTACATTGGGGAGACCAAACGCAGATTGGGTGACCGCTTTGCAGAACACCTCCGTTCAGTCCGCAAGGGTGTTCCTGAGCTTCCGGTCGCCTGTCACTTTAATTCTCTGCTCCACTCCCACTCTGACCTCTCCATCCTCGGCCTCCTACACTGTTCCAATGAAGCTCAACGCAAGCTCGAGGAACAGCACCTCATCTTTTGTTTAGGCACTTTACAGCCTTCCAGACTCAACATCGAGTTCAACAATTTCAGAGCATAACCTCTGCCCACTTTTGGTTCCCTTTCCTCACTTTTTTAAAACAAAAATTTCCCCTGCCCCCTTTTTTATTTTTATTTCGTTTTTCTGTTTTCCATGGCAGCTTGCAATTATTCCAGCATTCACATCCTATCTAGACTCACCTTTTGTTTCCTAACTTGTGCCATTACCATCTCAATTCGGCCCATCATCCCCTTTGTCTCTCAAATCTCTTCTGCCTTCCACCCTATCACAGATCCTTTTGTTCTTTCCAACCCCCCGCCTCCCTCTTTCATAGCCCCAGCACTTCCTTAAGAATCTGTTACATTTCGAACTATTGCCAGTTCTGACGAAGGGTCATCGACCTGAAACGTTAATTCTGTTTCTCTCTTCACAGATGCTGCCTTACCTGCTGAGATTTCCAGTATTTTCTGTTTTTATACCCCTCATGCATTGTTTCTCTGAGTAATTTCGTACCCTCGGTCTCTTCTGATATAGCTGTATGCTTGCTTCGCTTTTCCAGTCTCTTCTTCCACATCCAGCAATGCCAAATATAATGGTATGACATAAGCAATGCCATCCTCTCAATCTTCCCAGGGAAATATCCCTTTGAGGAAATTTAGATCTCTTTAGGTCCCTCCCAGGCAGAATCCACGCTTCATCCCTCAGAAAATAAACAGATTGAAATTCACTAAGTCGAAATAACAGCAGAACAAGACAATACACTGTGATAACTCACCATTATCCAATTTCAGCAAATCTCACCTCACTGCAGTTTGAATCTAGAGCCAGATGTTTAATCTGCCACGATTTATTCACTGCCTGCCTATTCTGTTTTAGTGGGTCCTACCTATTGTTATGTATGAAGAAAGAGTCAGACTGAACACTGTGAGCTTAAAGTAAAGTGTGACCATAGTCTTTTATTGCAGGTATCCAGAGTGCCTCTCCAACCTGTGAGGCCTCCTTAAATACCTGTGCTCCCAAAGGGTTATGGGATCCCTTGGGACTCCAGGGGATGAGCCATGGTTGATCGTCTCGGTGTGAATGCTGGTATTGGTGAATCATCTGTTGGGCCCCCACTGGGCTGCTGTGCAGCTGGCCTTGCTGGGCTGCCTGTTGTGGTGAGTTCTGCTGGGCTGCTGTGGATAATGGGTTCTGCTTCGTGGCCAACCATGGTGCCGGTTACCACTGGTGTGTGTGTTGGGGGGTCAAAGAAGGTAGGGTCCAAGGTGGGTTACTCAGGATAGTCCGTGAATCTGAGTTTGATTTGGTCCAAGTCTTTCCGGTGAATGAGTCCATTTGAAAGTTTGACCTGAAACACCCTGCTCCCCTCTTTGGCCACAACAGTGCCGGGAAGCCACTTGGGACCTTGTCCATAATTCAATACAAAGACAGGATCATTGATTTCAATATCACGTGACACATTTGCGCTATCATGGAATGTACTTTGTTGAAGCCGCCTGCTCTCTACATGTTCATGTAGATCGGGGTGAACTAATGAGAGCCTTGTCTTAAGTGCTCTTTTCATGAGCAGTTCAGCAGGTGGGATCCCAGTGAGTGAATGAGGTCTCGTGCGGTAGCTAAACAGGACTCGGGATAGGCGAGTCTGCATTGAGCTTTCAGTTACCCTCTTCAAGCCCTGCTTGATGGTTTGCACTACTCTCTCTGCCTGACCATTGGATGCTGGTTTAAACGGGGCAGATGTAAAATGTTTGATCCCGTTACGGGTCATGAATTCTTTGAACTCAGCACTGGTAAAACATGGCCCGTTGTCGTTCACCAGGACATCGGGCAGGCTGTGCATGGCAAACATGGCCCGCAGGCATTCAGTAGTGGCAGCGGATGTGCTAGCCGACATTATATCACATTCAATCCATTTGGAGTACGCATCTACAACCACAAGGAACATTTTACCCAAGAACGGGCCTGCATAGTCGAAATGGACTCGAAACCATGGTTTGGAGGGCCAAGACCATAAACTTAGTGGCACCCTCCTGGGTGCATTGCTTAACTGTGAGCATATATTACATCTGTGCACGCAGAACTCTAAGTCTGCATTGATACCGGGCCACCACATGTGGGATCTGGCTATCGCTTTCATCATTACGAGGCCTGGGTGGGTACTGTGGAGGTCCCTTCTTGGAAACCAGTACCCAATTGCCCCACAGAAGGCAGTCTGCCTGTATAGACATTTCATCTTTGCGCCGCTGGAATGGCTTTATCTCTTCCTGCATTTCTACTGGAATACTGGACCAGCTCCTGTGAAGCAAACAGTTTTTGATTAGGGACAATAAGAGGTTCTGGCTCGTCCAGGTTTTAATCTGCTGGGCTGTGAAGGGTGATTGCTCACTCTCAAATGCTTCCATAACCAAGACTAAATCTGCGGGCTGCACCATTTCCACTCCCGTGGTGGGCAATGGCAGCCTACTGAGAGCATCGGTGCAGTGGCGGATGGCGTAGTTGCATGCGGATAATGTGAGCGCCCATCTCTGGATGTGGGCCGATGCATTAGTATTTATCCCCTTACTCTCGGAAAACAGGGATATAAGTGGCTTATGGTCAGTTTCCAATTTGAATTTTAGCCCAAATAGATATTGATGAATTTTCTTTACCCCATAGACACACGCTAACAATTCTTTTTCAATCATGCTGTAGGCTCTCTCAGCCTTAGACAGACTCCTGGATGCATTAGCAACCGGTTGCAATTTCCTAAAATCATTAGCTTGTTGCAATACACATCCGATGCCATATGACGATGTATCACATGCTAATACCAAACGCTTACATGGAACATACAATACAAGCAATTTGTTTGAGCATAACAATTTTCTAGCTTTTACAAAGGCATTTTCTTGGCTTTTGCCTCATACCCATTCGTCCCCTTTATGCAGAAAGGCGTGCAGTGGTTCTAACAGTGTGCTGAGACCCGGTAAGAAGTTACCAAAGTAGTTCAGGAACCTAGAAACGACTGCAGCTCTGTCACGTTCTACGGCGTCGGTGCGTTCTCGATTGCCTCAGTCTTTGAATCGGTGGCCTGATGCTGCCCGCCGCGATCCTCCTCCCCAGGAACTCCATTTCAGGCGCCAGGAAAATGCACTTCGAGCATTTTAACCTGAGCCCCAAGCAGTTGAGTCAACTAAGAACCTCCTTCAGGTTCTGCAGATGCTCGACTGTGTCCCGACCTGTAACCACGATGTCCTCCTGGAAGACCACGGTGCACGGGACCGACTTCAGTAAACATTCCATGTTTCTCTGGAATATCACCGCCGCTGATCGAATTCCAAATGGGCATCTATTATAAATGAAGAGACCTTTGTGCGTGTTGATGCGGGTGAGGCCCTTCGATGATTCCTCCAGCTCCTGCATCATGTAAGCTGAAGTCAAATCCAGCTTTGTGAACATCTTTCCTCCCACTAGCATTGCAAAGAGGCCTCTGGTAGTGGGTATTGGTCCTGCAGGGAGAAACGATTGATAGCTACTTTGTAATCGCCACAGATTCTGACGGTGCCATCTCCCTTGAGGACTGGGACAATCGGATTGGCTCACTTGTTGAATTCAATCGGTGAAATGATGCCCTCTCTGTGCAGCCGGTCTAGCTTGATCTCTACCCTTTCTCTCATCATGTACGGTACTGCTCTCGCCTTGTGATGAATGGGTCGCGCCCCTGGAATTAGGTGGATCTGCACTTTTGCTCCTTGGAATTTCCCGATGCCTGGTTCGAACAGCAAAGGGAATTTGTTTAAGACCTGGGCACATGAAGTTTTGTCAGCGGGCGATAGCGCTCGGACGTCGTCCCAGTTCCAGCGTATCTTTCCCAGCCAGCTCCTGCCAAGCAGCGTGGGACCATCGCCCGGTACCACCAGAGTGGTAGCTTGTGCACTACTCCATCGTAGGAGACCTTTACGGTAGCACTATCAATTACGGCAATCAGTTCCTTTGTGTAAGTTCTTGGTTTCGTGTCAATTGGAGTTAAGACTGGCCTTGAGACTTTGCTGCACCATAATTTTTCAAAAGTCTTTTTGCTCATGATGGACTGGCTCACGCCCGTGTCCAGCTCGATTGAAACCGGGAGTCCATTTAGTTCAACATTCAGCATTATCGAGGGACACTTTGTGGTAAATGTGTGCACCCCATGTACCTCTGCCTCCTCGGTCTGAGGCTCTGGTTCGTCCTGATCCACTGTGGATCTGTCTTCCTCTGCAATATGGTGGTTTGCAGGATTAACAGGATTTGCAGCTCACCTGCACATATGTTGGAGGTGTTTCCCATTGTTCCACAACCCTTGCAAACGTACCCTTTGAAGCGGCATGAATAGAAATGATGATCACTCCCGCAGCGCCAACAAGGTGTTAATGGCCTTGCACTCATTACCCTTGATGGTGGACTCTGAGACATCTGCGGACATGCAGCTGCAGGCTGTGTCACCTGCCCTGTACGTTGCGATTTGAAAATAACATCACTTTGTTCACAGTACTTGTAGCAGCACTTGTGTGCTGAGAGATTTGCTTAGTATTGTCACTGGTGGCAATGAACACCTGGGCTATCGCTATGGGCTTACTCAAGGTTGGGGCCTCTACAGTCAAAAGTTTGCGAAGTATGGTTTCATGGCCAATGCCAAGTATGAAAAAGTCTCTGAGCATGTGCTCCAAATGTCCTTCAAATTCGCAATGTCCTGCAAGGTGTCTTAGCTCGGCGACATAACTTGCCACTTCCTGGCTTTCAGACCTTTTGTAGGTGTAGAAACGATACCTCGCCATCAGAACGCTTTCCTTCAAGTTCAAATGCTCTCGGACCAGTGTGTACAAATCAGCGTATGATTTCTCCGTGGGTTTCGCTGGAGTAAGCAGATTTTTCATGAGACCATACATTGGTGCCCCACCGACAGTGAGGAGAATCACCCTTCGCTTGGCAGCATTCTTTTCTCCTTCCAGCTCGTTGACTATAAAGTATTGGTCGAGTTGCTCCACAAAGGTTTCCCAATCATCTCCCTCTGAGAATTTCTCCAGGATGCCAACTGTTCTCTGCATCTTTGGGTTCGCTATCTGTATCTCGTCGCCAGTTGTTATGCATGAAGAAAGAGTCAGACTGAACACTGTGAGCTCAAAGTAAAGTGTGACCGTAGTTTTTTATTGCAGGTCTCCAGAGTGCCTCTCCAACCTGTGAGGCCTCCTTAAATACCTGTGCTCCCAAGAGGTTATGGGATCCCTTGGGACTCCAGGGGATGAGTCCTCTCTGGTGGCTGTACAGAGCATATACAAGTTTACATATATAACACCTATGATGTATTTAGGGACATGGTGACAGGAAATGCAATGGATGATGTCATCCTTCCATCATTTGTATGACTGCACCGACTGAAGGAACTGTGCGATGCTGCTAATAGGGAGCCAGGAGCGCAGGGTGTAAAATTGGCAAGCTGCTGTGTGGGCAGAAAATTGTTGGAGTGTCATTTTCCACCTACATTTGCCAGTCTCATGCAGAGTTTTGATTCAGCAAGGGCTGGAGTATTCAGCCGATAATGTTCAGGTTTAAATGTATCTTCTGTTTTCAGTTGGGTGAATGCCAGCGTTTGGATGATGGATCTCTGGGGAAAATTTGGCTGATTGAGATCGATGATCCAAACATTGGCATTCACCCAACCACCTAGATAGTGTTAATTGAATTGATGGCATTCTGAGGTGCTTTAATTGCTCAATTTTCAAATTCAAAATGAGTTTTTACAAGTCACAAGAATTTAAACAGTTTGTATAATCTTGCAGACTCAGATTAAATTAGTTTAGTTGTGAAAGTGAAACTATCACCTCTGATTATCTTTAAACTTCGATTATATTGTTTCAGTAAAGCCGGATATATTGTCCACTCTCAGTCTTAGTTTGTCCACTGTTGCTTCCCTCCTCCTCCAATACCAAAAAAACTGGAACTATTTTAGAATTCGTGATACTGTAATTGTAAGTTACTTTGGGTTAAACTGGGGATTTAAAAAAAGTATATATAAATATAAAAATATTAATGATTCTGCAATGGCATTGCTCACATTGTGTCAGAGGAAATGCTGTTTTATACTGTTAAATTCCTAAAGCTATCATCCTTTCCAGCAGAGCCAAAGATACCTCTCCCTATGCCACAGGATTTTCCTCCATCGCTCTTCTTACCCTGCCTTGCTCAAAGTGCCTTTCTTTCTCTTGCTTCTCTTGCACTAGGTTCTCCACCTGTACCTTACATGACACAGCATTGTGAGCAATGACCTCCTGCATTTTACCTGTCAACTCCACGTGTCGCATGAACTGATGTGTGGTTGGTGTTGTTGGTGAGTCATAAACGTTTAAGCCACTTTGCTTTTCTGCCAGCTCCTGCTGCTTTGTTCACTACTCAGCTAGCTGTGGTTGTTTCTCCAGCCCGATGCCTTCCACAAAGATGGAGTTGGGCTGTATGTAGATAATAGTGCATTAAATACACTTGATAGCAACATTCTCTAAATCCTGTGACACTGACAATGTTGCTGTCTTGCTGTTGGCAGCCTGAGAAGCCTTGAGCAAAGAAATAATAATCACACTGTTTATCAATAGAAGATCGGATTCATCCAATAATGGACTCACCCCTACCTCCATCGTGACCGGCATTTATTTGGGAGATGATGAACCATGAGCTGTCTGGAGAGCATATTGGCCTGTTGTTAGAAATCAGGGATGCCTAAAAATGCATAAAACTGATACGAAGGCTGTGTTTTAAATTGTTGTTTAGAACTTGGAGATGAGGTGTCTCCTGGACTGGTAGTGGATGCTTAGAAATGCTAATGTCTTGGTACCCTGCTGAGATGTTATAGTATTTTGCACCATGACAACCATTATCTGTGTTTTCAAGTTATAGCTTTAGTTTTGTTCATTAATCTTTAAGACAATTTAAGATTTTAAGACTTTAAGACTTAGAATGGATGGAAGTTGAGAGAGTTAACATAAACACGTAGCTATGTCATAAAAGAGATAATGACTCTGGGGCAAGCAGTTTTCTGGTTTGAGCCTCATCGTTCAAAGAGTAGAGGGTTAAGGCTTTGTATTGATTGTACCCAAGAGAATAGGGACAAGAGGGATTTCCACAGGAAGAAGCCCTGGGTTAGTGTAAACAGAATGACATGTGATCAAAATCGTAAGACGTCTTTAGGGCGGGCATTGTTTTGAGAATCAAGACAATGAACTAGAAGCCTTATTGGATATTAAGTTTTTACTCTATAGGTCAAAAGATCTTGTCAATATCCCATGTCAGGCCCACCCCTAAAAATAACACTTAGAGATCTTTTCACCATAGACGGTGTGCGGAGAGAGCAGAACAGAAATCGAGCTGGTTGAACACTCCTCGAGTGATCCAATGCTTTACCGAAGAAAGCTCAAGACAGAGAAAGAGACTGCAAGCTAAAGAGAACCACTCACGTGCGCCAGCCGTTTGTCCGATTGGGATTGGTATTACCTGCCTGTTACGGTTGTATGTTTTTGCTGTATAACTAATGTGTTATATTCCGTCTTAAACTCTGATTAAACATAATATACCCACCAGATTGGTTGTACAGTTGATCCTGATTATTGAAGTGACCAGAAATTGGCTTAAATGCACCATATTTCTAACAATGTAGGTTTCGTGATTAGTGACATGCTGCTATTTTTCAATTGCCCCATCTAATGTCAGGCTGCTCTTTTCATTGTCTGTATTTTCAGGCGGGAGAGTAATAAACGGCAAATTTTAACACTGGTCCCAACATTTTTTTCATGCCAATGGTGTTGCTCACATGACGATATAACAAAATAATCCTTAAAACATAAAGGGGGAGAAATTTGGTTGCTTTGCATCTCCCATTAGTGCCTGCGCGGAGCAGTAACGGGACGCTGAGGAGTTACCGACCAGGCGCAGAGAATTCACCGACGCCTGCAAACGTTCCTAGCAGTTTTGCACTGGCGCTAACACTGCCTCGCTCTCTTGTGCCCTGTAGATCATGACGTCATCAGGTGCGCAGCGTCCCGTTTCTGCCCCGGATGTGATATTAGGTTCTGCCCCCCTCCTGTATCGTGGGGCGTCAACAATGGCAGCTACAGGCGTTGTTGTCACCTCGGCTCGCCATTTGGGAAGCGATATTTAAAGGCAGTGGTGGTCAGGTAGGGCAAACTTTATTCCTTGCAATCCTTCTGATTGCTTTTCACCATTGATTTCTGCATGATTCCTCAGTCCTCCATTCTCTTGGAGTGCTTGGGGCTGTAATGCAAGTTGCGCAGGTCCTGTGGCCTCACAGAGAGAGCAATAAGAATGGTTGAACACATCATTGCCCCTTCCCTTTTAGCGGGAAGGAACCTTTAATGCCGGCAACACTGCAGTGAACATTCTTCAGCGCTCTGCCGCTACCGCCCCTCTCACACACTTTAGCGCTCTAAGGGAAGTGGTAGCGCTTGAGTTAGTGATCCACTTCCCTCTTGGAGCACTAAAACTGAAGTTCTCAGGAGCAGAAAATCATTTTTGCCTGGCGGTACTTTTGTGATAATTCAAAAGCAATCGCCCCAAATGGACGCTCTGCTATTTTTAGCCCCAAAAATCATCAAACTGTTACGATCAAAGTTCATCTGTTTTTGCAATCACATTATATGGAGGCCATCAGGTTGCCACAATATGGTAGAAATCAGGATTATGGGTACAATTAAAAATAATGCACAGAGAATATTTGGGATCCGTGCTTGTTCACCATGTGAAGGGATTGTGAACAGAAAATAGCAACTGAGCTGCCCACTGGAATCAAACTGGTACAATGGGCACCATATGTAGTAGGAGTCTTATATATCATGTAACCTGTGATTATAATATTAACATATTCAAAAGAAGTTGTAAAATAAACAAGCAAAAGATAATGGACTGAAAAAGACGGTCAGTCAAGTCTAGGGTCTCCATACAAAGTGAAGCCCAGCTACATGGGGGCTCCTTGGAACTGTAGTCTCATTCAGGCATGCACCTCGGAATGCTGTTTGGATTGAACCTGGGGCTAGATAAGGGAGCTTCTAAACATTCAGTTCATCAATTGGGGATTGTAGGATGGGGTAAGGGTGCACCTGGAGACCAGGATATTTAGAGGCTTGACAACATGTATTGTGATATTCAAGGAGGGGGTGGGGGAAGTTGATAGGGACAATTTTATGGCTAAGTTTAATTTTTTTAATGTGTTTGATATGTAATACTTTTATTTGGGGGGTATATAGTGGGTGAGTTATGAACTGCCATAGTGGCTATATCTCAGAAAATATTTTCTTGCTGGAATACGATTGTTTAAATTTTTTTTAGTGGAATGTGATTGAGAAGAATATTGAAACTGTGAAAAAATGTTTCATGTAATTGATGAATAACTTAAGAAGAAATAACTAAAATAGAAAATTAGAAAGGAAAAAAAATAACTGATGAGGAAGAGGACAATTAACAGACAGACTTGACAGTCATAATGAGAATGATTGTTAAATTTATTATAGATATTATTATTTGTTGACATTACTCCACAAAATTGCTACGGAATTGGAAATTGATGGGCCATTCTAGAATTAAAAATGTGATTGCGAAGAAGCTATTTTCTCTATTGAAACAATTCCTTCAAACACATAGAATTTGTGCTGTAGTGAGCTGTTGTAGACACTACTCAACTTATTTAATCTCCTGAGGACACTGAATAGATACTCGTAAAACTTCCAAGAAGATATTTGCAGTGGGGAGCAGCGAATGTGATGACAGCAAAATATTTGTTATCTTAGGATATCATAAAAAAGGCTGAATCCAGGTTTTACTTAGAGATATTCTGTTTGAGTTTGAAACATCAAATCTGCAATAACCACTTCTGATGCTGCTCTTGATAACATATTTCAATTCAGGAATTTGAATATGAAATATCTTTCGGGGACAATTAAAATACCTTCAAACTCTTCTTTTTCACGACTTACAGATGGAAAACCATATTAAATCCCCTGTGACAGAAGCTTTCTTTCTAACAACTGTCTATTGGCTTAACTATTGCTTTAAAGTAGTTAGTTTACATTCTTTCTACTAGATGATCTACTCACAATGACAGGATTTCTCTTGCAGAGAAACCTGTAAGTGTGAACATGATTTGAGACTGAGATATTAATTTGGACGTTCTCTCTGAGAATCCAGTATTCTAGTATTATATTCATTACCTACTTGTCCATTTTCTCCATACCGTTTGCACCCATATAAAGCGGGGACAACATTGAACATTTGAAAAGATAACTGGACGTGCAAATTATAGTAATAAAAATGCAACTTTCATAAATCAAGCTGAATTTCGCATAACAAAAGTACGAGCCAGACTTTGCATAAAGGCCCTCAACGCCCGATTGCATGCTGAGAAGCATCGCTAATGCTCAGCGAAAAAAACGGGCGAGAATTTTCATTTTTAGGGAAAAGGTATGTGGAAATGATCGTCGGGCGAAAAAACTTGGCGTTGCACACTCATTCTCGGCAGTCTCTCGGCGGGTAAGTGGAAAGTCAGCCAAATGGGCGGTCGTTACCAGAATGGACGGTAAGTGCAAAAATTTAGGTTGAGGCTGCAGTTGGGCCTACGGAGGGGGGAAAACTTACATAAAAAATTATCATTAAAAAAATCCCACATACAATGCATTCCCAATACAGTTTTAAGCCTAATCAGCGTGGTAAACTTTTAAATAAATAAGTAAATAACCTTTCACTTACCTTTTTTTGCAGGGTCCCTCCTTACCTTCCTGTAAAAGCAGCTTATGCACGTGGGCGGTCCCGGCGGGCGACTTCTGATGTGGGCGATACCAGGTAACAAACTTGCGTGCAAACTCTCGCTGGGCAAAAAACAGCTGCAACGCCGCGAAAATCTCCGACAATGAAGCCAAAAGTCTGGCCCCAAGATGTTAATCGTTCATGCAGAAAATGAGAATAAATTGGTGTAACATTTCAATAATAGATGTCCCTGTACATTGGAAATTCCCTATATTCTCAGTGGTGCCTGTTAGCAAGCTTATTTCACTTTTGAAGAGTACATACTTTACGATGCTTCATAGGTTATTCCGTTTTACAAGTTTAGGTTTTGCACAAACATTTACCCCCTCAATAATTTTATAGCGGTTTCAGTTTTAACTTCTTGTTTGAGGGAAATGTTTCAATTTCGATTTCCTCGATAACCTAGAAGATAAACTTTTCATGTAATCTGCTCTCAAGGATTTGTGTGCCCTGAGAATTTAACAAATATCCTGAGTTGAAGTAATTTCCTAATAGAGTCCTGTGCTGCACTATCATATTCATTTCAGAATTGCAGATATTAAATTCAGGCGAGCAGAAAATAATAGTTAGCATATTTATTTATAATTACACCGAGATATAAAGCCAAAACATTCATCAAAATATTAACAGCACAAAATAAGCATAAATACAGTGAGAAAAGTCTGAAATGGATTAATCACTTTCCATAAGAGCTGCTTCTTCAGGACTGAAATAGTAATTTAACATTTTTTAAATGAGTGATAAGTATATTTAAGAGTTTTATCTTTTTATTCCGCTTCTCTTACTGACTAATGTAAATTGTGAAGTCCTGCTCAAGCAGGTCATTAAAAGTAAGCCTTGTATCTACTCAAACAATAGACATAGTCAAACTGTAGAACTACATTAAATTAATGATTTTATTTATTTACTTTCTTTTGTCACAAATAAGGCCAATATGATAATTTGTAAAACAGAAATATCTGAATAAATACACTATTGAATATGCTGCTCTGGATCAAATTTACTCATATGTTCATTTCTGTTTGTGCGGCTTCCATTCCTGCCATATATTTCCAAATATATTTATTAGCTAAATCTAACAAGAGATTTTCAATGGACAACAATGAACCATTTCAGAATTCAGGAATCTGCTCATTTCATCAAATGTAGACATTAGCCACTTAATTCAACAAATGAAGCTTGATCTACAATCAAAGGTACCACACTAATCTCTTGATCAATAATCGTTGTCTTTTCTTAATTAAAAATTAAATGTGCAAAGTCTGTACATCTTTAACACACTACTTGAAAGAAAAAAGACTGATGGCAAATTGCCCTACATGTGCCAAGTTTTAAATTAACACTATAAAATAAATTTCATAGCAAACATCTTAATGTAAAGTTGTTCACTTGCCTTGAAAGATGTGACTGCCTAATATATGTGTATTTAATTTATACTTCTAAGCAGTTATACTAATGTTTCAGTAAGCTAAGATGGTTGAGCCATAAAGACAGGAACACTCCACATTTAATTCAGTCTATACTGACTTTTGCTCATCTCAGCTGTATTGTCAGTAGGGCACTATAATTACCTTCAGTGCCAAAGGGTTCGGGAGAAGAAGATCAAATTCCAGTAACCAATATTGGAAATAATGTGTGTGGGAAAATATCAGCAGAGTCAAACCCAATGGATTGAATAGCCTGCTAACATTCAGCATCTAGGGACATACATGAAGAAAAAATGAATTACTGGAGGTGACCAATTCCCTTCAAACCATTTTACTGGAAAATCTTGCTGAACCATGGGGGAGCCTAAGTCAGGATACCTTTTTGTAGAAAGATTTTTGAGAAGCATAATTTTCTCCTCAATAATTCCAGGGGCCATATTTATGAGTCCTTGTGATGTGAATATGCATTGAAATTAATTTTCATCTGATGTAAACAAAAGCAAAATACTGCAGGTGCTGAAAATCCAAAATAAAAACAGAAAATGCTGGAAATACTCAGCAAGTCAGGCAGCATAAGTGGAGAGAGAAACAGAGTTAATGTTTCGGGTTAATGATATGTCACAGATTTTAAGGGGCAGGGAAAGGGGGGAGGGAAGAAAGAACAAAATGGAAGGTCTGTGATAGGGTGGAAAACACGAGTGATTAAATGACAAAAGGTAAGATTGTACAAAGCAAAAGGAGATGGTAATGGGACAGGTAAAGAAACAAAAGATGGGTGGAGAGGTGGTGTAAATGGGAATGGCAGAATCATCATCAGGAAGGTGCCATGGGAAGGGGAGGTGGTGTTGGAAGAATTGAGGAATGGAGCAGGGTGTCACGGAGGGAGCAGTCCCTTCAGAATGCTGAAAGTGGAGGGGAGGGGAAGCTGTGTTTGGTGGTAGGATCACTCCGAGTTTGACGGAAATGGCAGAGGATGATCCGTTGAAGGTGGAGGCTGGTGGGGTGAAAGGTGAAGAAAAGAGGAACACTATCATGGTTTACCTCAGTGACACCCTGGTCCATTCCTCAATCACCCCCAATACCCCCTCCCCTTTCCCATGGCTCCTTCCCATGCAAGCGTAGGAGATGCAACACCTGCCCTTTTACCTCCTCCTCTCCCATTGTCCAGGGCCCCAAACTCTCCTTCCAAGTGAAACAACGATTTACATGTACTTGCAAATTAGTATACTGTATTTGCTGCTCACGATGTGGTCTCCTCTACATTGGGGAGACCAATAGCAGATTGGGTAACTGCTTTTTTGAACACCTCCGTTCAGTAAGTCCTGTCCACAAAAACAGGAAAAATCCAATCCTTCCAATTACTGCCCCACCAATGTAGTCTCAATCATCAGCAAAGTGATGGAAGGTGTCGTCGACAAACGGCACTTACGCACCAATAACCTGCTCATCGAATTCAGCTTGGGTTCCGCCAGGACCACTCAGCTCCAGACCTTATTGCAACCTTGGTCCAAACATGGAAAAAAGAGCTGAATTCCAGAGGTGAGGTGAGAGTGACTGCCCTTGATATCAAGGCAGCATTTGACCGAGTGTATTAGGGATGGTTTTCTAGACCAATATGTCGAAGAGCCAACTAGAGGTTGACGTGTAACGAGAAAGGACTAATTAGCAATCTTGTTTTGCGAGGCCCCTTGGGGAAGAGTGACCATAATATGGTAGCATTCTTCATTAAGATGGAGAGTGACACAGTTAATTCAGAGACTAGGGTCCTGAACTTAAGGCAAGGTAACTTCGATGGTATGAGACGTGAATTGGCTAGAATAGACTGGCGAAAGATACTTAAAGGGTTGATGGTGGATAGACAATGGCAAACATTTAAAGATCACATGGATGAACTTCAACAATTGTGCATCCCTGTCTGGAGTAAAAATAAAACGGAGAAGGTGGCTCAACTTTGGCTAACAAGGGAAATTAGGGATAGTGTTAAATCCAAGGAAGAGGCAACTAAATTGTCCAGAAAAAGCAGCAAACCTGAGGACCGGGAGAAATTTAGAATTCAGCAGAAGAGGACAAAGGGTTTAATTAGGAGGAGGAAAATAGAGTATGAGAGGAAGCTTGTTGAGAACATAAAAACTGACTGCAAAAGCTTCTATAGATATGTGAAAAGGAAAAGATTAATGAAGACAAACGTAGGTCCCTTGCAGTCAGAATCAGGTGAATTTATAATGGGGAACAAAGAAATGGCAGACCAATTGAACAAATACTTTGGCTCTGTCTTCACTAAGGAAGACATAAATAACATTCCGGAAATACTAGGGGACCGAGGGTCTAGTGAGAAGGAGGAACTGAAGGAAATCCTTATTAGCCAGGAAATTGTGTTAGGGAAATTGATGGGATTGAAGGCTGATAAATCCCCAGGGCCTGATAGTCTGCATCCCAGAGTACTTAAGGAAGTGGCCCTAGAAATAGTGGACGCATTGGTGACCATTTTCCAACAGTCTATCGACTCTGGATTAATTCCTATGGACTGCAGGGTAGCTAATGTAACACCACTTTTTTAAAAAAGGAGGGAGAGAGAAAACGGGAAATTATAGACTGGTTAGCCTAACATCAGTAGTGGGGAAAATGTTGGAATCAATTATTAAAGATGAAATAGCAGTGCATTTGGAAAGCAGTGACAGGAGCGGTCCAAGTCAGCACGGATTTACGAAAGGGAAATCATGCTTGACAAATCTTCTAGAATTTTTTGAGGATGTAACTAGTAGAGTGGACAGGGGAGAACCAGTGGATGTGGTGTGTTTGGACTTTCAAAAGGCTTTTGACAAGGTCCCACACAAGAGATTGGTATGCAAAATTAAAGCACATGATATTTGGGGGTAATGTATTGATTGGTTGTCAGACAGGAAGCAGAGAGTTGGGATAAATGGGTCCTTTTCAGAATGGCAGGCAGTGACCAGTAACAGTGAGGGGAATGATCAGCCATGATCTTATTGGATGGTGGTGCAGGCTCAAAGGGCCGAATGGCCTACTCCTGCACCTATTTTCTATGTTTCTATGTTTCTATGTTTAGCATCAAGGTGTTCTACTAGAACTTAAGTCAATGGGAATCAGGGGGAAAACTCTCCACTGGCTGGAGTCATACCTAGCACAAAGGAAGATGGTTCTGCTTGTTGGAGGACTATCATCCCAGCCCCCGGACATTGTTGCAGAAGTACCTCAGGGCAGTGTCCTAACCCAACCATCTTCAGCTGCTTTATCATAAGGTCAGAAGTGGGGATGTTTGCTGATGACTGCACAGTGTTCAGTACCATTCGCAACTCCTCAGATAATGGAGCAGTCCATGCCCGCAGACAGCAAGATCTGGATGACATTCAGGCTTGGGCTGATAAGTGGCACGTAACATCATGCCACACAAGTGCCAGGCAATGACTATCTACAACAAGAGTCTAACTACCGCCCTTGACATTCAATGGCATTCCCATCGCCGAATTCCCATCCATCAACATCCTGGGAGTCACCATTGACGAAACTTTACTGGACTTGCCACATAAAAACTGTGACAACAAGAGTGGGTCAGAGGCTTGGTATTCTACATTGAGCGTCTCACCTCCTGACTCCCCAAAGCCTTTCCACCATCTACAAGGCACAATTCAGGAGTGTGATGGAATACTCTCCACTTGTCTGGATGAGTGCAGCTCCAACAACATGCAAGAAGCTCAACACCATCCAGGACAAAACAGCCTGCTTGATTGGCACCCCATCCACCACCTTAAACATTCACTCCCTCCACCACAGGCATACCGTGGCTGCAGTGTGTACCATCTACAAGGTGCACTGCAGCAACTCCGGTAGCACCTCCAAAACCCACGACCTCTACCAACAAGGGTGTTTGGGAACACCATCACCTGCACGTTCCCTTCAAGTTACACACCATCCTGACTTGGAAGTATATCGCTGTTTCTTCATCATCGCTGGGTCAAAATCCTATAACTCCCTCCCTAACAACACTGTGGGAGTAACTTCACCTCAGGGACTGCAGCGTTTTAAGAAGACAGCTCACCACCACCTTCTCAAGGGCAGTTAGGGATGTGTAATAAATGCTGGCCTTGCCCACGATGCCCATATCACAGGAACAAATATTTTCAAAAGTCCACAAGCATGTCCCTGAGCTTCCATTCATCTGTCATTTTAATTCTCTGCTCCACTCCCACTCTGACTTCTCTGTCCTTGGCCTCTTACACTGTTCAATGAAGCTCAACATAGCTCGAGGAACAGCAACTCATCTTTCTATTAGACACTTTAAGAACATAAGAACAGAAAAAATAGGAGCAGGAACAGGCCATTTGGCCCCTTGAGCCTGCTCCGCCATTTAATAAAATCATGGCTGATCTGATCATGGACTCAGCTCCACTTCCCTGCTCGCTCCCCATAACACTTTATTCCCTTATTGCTCAAAAATCTGTCTATCTCCGCCTTAAATATATTCAATGACCCAGCCTGCACAGCTCTCTGGGGCAGAGAATTCCACAGATTTACAACCCTCTGAGAGAAGAAATTCCTTATCTCAGTTTTAAATGGGCGGCCTCTTATTCTGAGACTCTGTCCCCTAGTTTTAGTTTCCCCTATGAGTGAAAATATCCTCTCTGCATCCACCTTGTCGGTACCCCTCATTATCTTATAAGTTTCAATAAGATCACCTCTCATTTTTCTGAACTCCAATGAGTATAGGCCCAACCTACTCAACCTATCTCATAAGTCAACCCCCTCATCTCTGGAATCAACCTAGTGAACCTTCTCTGAACAGCCTCCAATGCAAGTATATCCTTCCTTAAATGCAAGTATATCCTTCCTTAAATACAAAGACCAAAACTGTATGCAGGTCGGTGAGAGGCCTATAAAGGCACAGCAGCGAGTCCGGGGCCCAGCGTCGAGGAGGTACGTGGAGAGACGTGGCTTGTACAGCTTAAGGGAGAAGGTAAAAAAGAAGTAGAAAGAAATAGAAAGGTGACGTCACAGCCAAGGGGGTAAGTGATTGGCTGGTGATTGGTGAGTAGTTTTTCTTTTTTCTCTTCTATAACAGTGAGTAACTTTTAGCATTGTTGTTGTCAATTTAAGTGTATCTAAGGGGTAAGTCATGGCAGGAGAGCTCGGTCACATGTTATGCTCCTCCTGTACCATGTGGGAACTCAGGGCCACTTCCCGTGTCCCTGACGACTACGTGTGCAGGTAGTGTATCCGTCTCCAGCTTCTGATGGTCCGCGTTGCGGAATTGGAGCTGAGGGTGGATTCACTCTGCAGCATCCACTGTGCTGAGAATGACGTGAGTTGGTCTTACCGCAGGTGAAGGGTCCACAGCCAGATAGGGAATGGAAGAGCAGCAGGAAAAGCAGTGCAAGAAAGGTAGTGCAGGGGTCCCCTGCGGCCACCCCCCTGCAAAACAGATACACTGCTTTGAGTACTGTTGAGGGGGATGAATCATCAGGGGAGGGCAGCAGCAGCCAAGTTCATGGCACCGTGGCTGGCTCTGCTACACAGGAGGGCAGGAAAAAGAGTGGGAGAGCGATAGTGATAGGGGATTCAATAGTAAGGAGAATAGATAGGTGTTTCCGTGGCCGCAACCGAGACTCCAGGATGGTATGTTGCCTCCCTGGTGCAAGGGTCAAGGATGTCTCGGAGCGAGTGCAGGACATTCTGAAAAGGGAGGGTGAACAGCCAGTTGTCGTGGTGCACATTGGTACCAACAATATAGATAAAAAAAGGGATGAGGTCCTACGAGAAGAATTTAAGGAGCTCGGAGCTAAATTAAAATGTAGGACCTCAAAAGTAGTAATCTCGGGATTGCTACCAGTGTCACGTGCTAGTCAGAGTAGGAATCGCAGGATAGCTCAGATGGATACGTGGCTTGAGCAGTGGTGCAGCAGGGAGGGATTCAAATTCCTGGGGCATTGGAACCGGTTCTGGGGGAGGTGGGACCAATACAAACCAGACGGTCTGCACCTGGGCAGGACCGGAAACTATGCCCCAGGAGAAGTGTTTGCTAGTGCTGTTGCGGAGGAGTTAAACTAATATGGCAGGGGGATGGGAACCAATGCTGGGAGACAGAGGGAAACAAAATGGAGACAGAAGCAAAAGACAGAAAGGAGATGAGTAAAAGTGGAGGGCAGAGAAACCCAAGATAAAAAACAAAAAGGGCCACTGTACAGCAAAATTTAAAGGGTCAAAGTGTAATAAAAAGGCAAGCATGAAAGCTCGGTGCCTAAATGCGAGGAGTATTCGGAACTAGGAGAGGGCTCTGAGCTAGTTAGAGTGGGTGAGAGCTCAGATGAACAGGACCCCAAGAAAGAATGCAAAAGGCAGGAGGCAACAGAGCAGAGTAGCACTGGGGTAAGTGTAAACCACAAGATGATAGGAAGGGACAATATGTATGAATATAAAGGGGCTGCAAGAGGGGTCACAACTAAAAATCATGGTTTAAAAACTAGTATTAAAACACTCTACCTAAACGCACGCAGCATTCGAAATAAAGTAAATGAGTTGACGGCACAAATCATTACAAATGGGTATGATTTGGTGGCCATTATAGAAACGTGGTTTCAGGGTGCCCGAGACTGGGAATTAAACATACAGGGGTATCTGACAATTCGGAAAGATAGGCAAGAAGGGAAAGGAGGTGGGGTAGCTCTGTTAATAAAGGATGGTATTAGGGCAGTTGTGAGAGATGATATTGGCTTTAATGAACAAAATGTTGAATCATTGTGGGTGGAGATTAGAGATAGTAAGGGGAAAAAGTCACTGGTGGGCGTAGTTTATAGGCCCCCAAATAATAACATCACGGTGGGGCGGACAATAATCAAGGGAATAATGGAGGCATGTGAAAAAAGCACGGCAGTAATCATATCAATTGGTCAAATCAAATCGCACGGGGTAGCCTTGAGGAGGAATTCATAGAATGCATACGGGATTGTTTCTTAGAACAGTATGTTACAGAACCTACAAGGGAGCAAGCTATCTTAGATCTGGTCCTGTGTAATGAGACAGGAATAATAAACGATCTCCTAGTAAAAGATCCTCTCGGAATGAGTGATCACAGTATGGTTGAATTTGTAATACAGATTGAGGGTGAGGAAGTAGTGTCTCAAACGAGCGTACTATGCTTAAACAAAGGGGACTACTGTGGGATGAGGGCAGAGTTGGCTAAAGTAGATTGGGAACACAGACTAAATGGTGACACAATTGAGGAACAGTGGAGGACTTTTAAGGAGCTCTTTCAGAGTGCTCAACAAAAATATATTCCAGTGAAAAAGAAGGGCGGTAAGAGAAGGGATAACCAGCCGTGGATACCCAAGGAAATAAAGGAGAGTATCAAATTAAAAACCAATGCATATAAGGTGGCCAAGGTTAGTGGGAAACTAGAAGATTGGGAAAATTTTAAATGACAGCAAAGAATGACTAAGAAAGCAATAAAGAAAGGAAAGGTAGATTACGAAAGTAAACTTGCGCAAAACATAAAAACAGATAGTAAAAGCTTTTACCGATATATAAAACAGAAAAGAGTGACTAAAGTAAATGTTGGTCCCTTCGAAGACTAGAAGGGGGATTTAATAATGGGAAATGTGGAAATGGCTGAGACCTTGAACAATTATTTGGCTTCGGTCTTCACAGTGCAAAACCATGCCAAAAATTGCTGGTCACGGGAATGTGGGAAGGGAGGACCTTGAGATAATCACTATCACTAGCGGGGGTAGTGCTGGACAGGCTAATGGGACTCAAGGTAGACAAGTCCACTGGTTCTGATGAAATGCATCCCAGGGTATTAAAAGAGATGGCGGAAGTTATAGCAGATGCATGCATTCGTTATAATCTACCAAAATTTTCTGGACTCTGGGGAGGTACCAGCGGATTGGAAAGCAGCTAATGTAACGCCTCTGTTTAAAAAAGGGGGCAGACAAAAGACATGTAACTATAGGCTGGTCAGTTTAACATCTGTAGTGGGGAAAATGCTTGAAGCTATCATTAAGGAAGAAATAGCGGGACATCTGGATAGGAATAGTGCAATCAAGCAGACGCAACACGGATTCATGAAGGGGAAATCATGTTTAACTAATTTACTGGAATTCTTTGAGGATATAACGAGCATGGTGGATAGAGGTGTACCGATGGATGTGATGTATTTAGATTTCCAAAAGGCATTCGATAAGGTGCCACACAAAAGGTTACTGCAGAAGATAAAGGTACACGGAGTCAGAGGAAATATACTAGCATGGATCGAGAATTGGCTGGCTAACAGAAAGCAGAGAGTCGGGATAAATGGGTCCTTTTCAAGTTGGAAATCGGTGGTTAGTGGTGTGCCACAGGGATCGGTGCTGGGACAATAACTGTTTACAATATACATAGATGACCTGGAAGAGGGGTCAGAGTGTAGTGTAACAAAATTTGCAGATGACACAAAGATTAGTGGGAAAGCGGGTTGTGTCGAGGACACAGAGAGGCTGCAAGGAGATTTAGAAAGGTTAAGCGAATGGGCTAAGGTTTGGCAAATGGAATACAATGTCGGAAAATGTGAGGTCATCCACTTTGGAAAAAAAAACAGTAAAAGGGAATATTATTTGAATGGGGAGAAATTACAACATGCTGCGGTGCAGAGGGACCTGGGGGTCCTTGTGCATGAATCCCAAAAAGTTAGTTTGCAGGTGCAGCAGGTAATCAGAAAGGTAAATGGAATGTTAGCCTTCATTGCGAGACGGATGGAGTACAAAAGCAGGGAGGTCCTGCTGCAACTGTACAGGGTATTGGTGAGGCCGCACCTGGAGTACTGCATGCAGTTTTGGTCACCTTACTTAGGGAAGGATATACTAGCTTTGGAAGGGGTACAGAGACGATTCACTCGTCTGATTCCGGAGATGAGGGGGTTACCTTATGATGATAGATTGAGTAGACTTGGTCTTTACTCGTCAGAAAGATGAGGGGTGATCTTATAGAAACATTTAAAATAATGAAAGGGATAGACAAGATCGAGGCAGAGAGGTTGTTTCCACTGGTCGGGGAGACTAGAACTAGGGGGCACAGCCTCAAAATACGGGGGAGCCAATTTAAAACCGAGTTGAGAAGGAATTTCTTCTCCCAGAGGGTTGTGAATCTGTGGAATTCTCTGCCCAAGGAAGCAGTTGAGGCTAGCTCATTGAATGTATTCAAATCACAGATAGATAGATTTTTAACCAATAAGGGAATTAAGGGTTACGGAGAGCGGGCGGGTAAGTGGAGCTGAGTCCACGACCAGATCAGCCATGATCTTGTTAAATGGCGGAGCAGGCTCGAGGGGCTAGATGGCCTACTCCTGTTCCTAATTCTTATGTTCTTATGTTCTTATATGTACTCCAGGTGTGACCTCACCAATTCCCTGTACAGTTGTAGCAGGACTTCTCTGCTTTTAAGTGAGTGACAAAAATTTGGCAGATGGAGTATAATGTTGGAAAGTGTGAGGTCATGAACATAAGAACATAAGAACATAAGAATCAGGAACAGGAGTAGGCCATCGAGCCCCTCGAGCCTGCTCCGCCATTTAACAAGATCATGGCTGATCTGGCCGTGGACTCAGCTCCACTTACCTGCCCGCTCCCCGTAACCCTTAATTCCCTTATTGGTTAAAAATCTATCTATCTGTCATTTGAATACATTCAATGAGCTAGCCTCAACTGCTTCCTTGGGCAGAGATGCACTTTGGCAGAAAAAACTCAAAGAGCAAGTTATTTAAATGAAGAAAGATTGCAAAGTGCTGTATTACAGCAGGACCTGGGGGTACTTGTGTACGAAACGCAAAAGGATAGTATGCAGGTACAGCAAGTGATCAGGAAGACCTGCTGAGTATTTCCAGAATTTTCTGTTTTTATTTCATCTTATGTACATCACTTTAATATCATGGTTATTTCAATATTTAAATGTTTAAATGTCATTCCATACATAGTTTTGATGCTGTTGCATCATTAATATTGCACATGGTCAATATGGAGAAAGCCCTTCACAGGCCTTTTCTAAACATTTTTCCCAACATTTCAGTAGGATTCCACGTTTGAACTTTTTCCTATTTTGGTGTGAGTTGCCGAACAAACATCCAACTGTGTAAAAAAAAATCAGCTCCATTTTGGCTGTGCAATTCCGAGCTGGATTCCTCCAGTTCTATATTATGTGGCAGTGTTGAATTCTCTGCAGCAGTATAATCACCATAGAATCATAGAAAGGTACAGCATAGAAGGAAGCCATTTCGGCCCATCGTGTTTGTGCCGCACGACAAAGAGCTATCCAACCTAATCCCACTTTGCAGCTCTTGGTCCGTAGCCTTGTAGGTTACACCACTTCAAGTGCATATTAAAGTTCTTTTTACTTGTGGTGAGGGTTTCTGCCTCTACCACCCTTTCAGGCAGTGGGTTCCAGACCTCCACCACCCTCTGGGTGAAAAACATTTCCCTTCATCTCCCCTCTAAACCTTTTTAATTACTTTAAATCTATGCCCACTGGTTATTGACTTCTCTTCTAAGGGAAATAGGTTTGACCTATCTACTCTATCTAGGCTCCTCATAATTTTATACACCTCAATTAGGTCTCCCCTCAGCCTCCTCTGTTCCAAAGAAAACAACCCCAGCCTATCCAATCTTTCCTCATAGCTATAATTCACCAGTCCAGGCAGCATCCTCATAAATCTCCTCTGTACCCTCTCTGGTGCAATCACATCTTTCCTGTAATGTGGTGACCAGAGCTGCATACAGTACTCTAGTTGTGGCCTAATTAGTGTATTATACAGTTCAAGCATAACCTCCCTGCTCTCGCATCCTATGCCTTGGCTAATAATGGCAAGTATTCCATCTGTCTTCTTAACCACCTTATCTACCTGTCCTGCTACCTTCAGGAGTCTGTGGACATGCACTCCAAGGTCCCTTTGTTCCTCTGCACTTCTCAATTTCCTACCATTTATTGTGTATTCCCTTGTCGTTAGACCTCCTCAAATGCATTACCTCACACTTCTCAGGATTAACATCCATTTGCCAATGTGCTAACCAGTTGATTGATAACTTCCTGCAGTCTACAACTTTCTATTCATTATCAACCACACGGACCAATTTTTGTATCATCAGCAAACTTTTTAATCATACCCCCTTCATTCAAGTCTAAGTCATTGATATATACCATAAAAAGCAAATGACCTAGTACGGAGCCTTGCAGAACCCCACTGGAAACAGCCTTCCAGTCTCAAAAACACCCATCAACCATTACCCTTTGCTTCCTGACTCTGAGCCAATTTTGGATCCAACTTGGAATTTTGCCTTGAATCCCATGGGGTTTTACTTTCATGACCAGTCTGCCATGTAGGACCTTATCAAAAAGTCTTGCCAAAATCCATATAGCCTACATCAAATGCACGACCCTCATCGACCCTCCTTGTTACCTCCTTAAAAAATTCAATCAAGTTCGTCAGACACGACTTTCCTTGAACAAATCCATCCTAACTGTCCTTGAATTATCCGTGTCTTTCTAAATGAAGATTTAGCCTGACCCTCAGAATATTTTCCAATAATTTTCCCATCACGGAGGTTAGACTGACTGGGCTTTAATTACTCGGCCTACCCCTTCTACCTTTTTACACAATCATGTTTTTGTATGTTTTATTTATAAAATCTGCATAGCTCAGCAATGTGAATTCAAATCATGGTCCTTTGCACAATATATGATGTCAAGATATAAAAAACATACTAAAATGCAGATTTTCTGGATGAAATGTATTAAAACACGGTTGCATAATTATTTGTAAAATATTTGTAAGAGGAAATGGAAACTTAATTTTCTTTACTTCTAAAATAACTTGCACTCATACACTGCCTTGTCATGTCCTAAGGATGCACCAAAGCACTTCACATCCAATTAATTATTTTTGGATTGCAGTCACTGTTGTTATGTGGGTAAATATGGTGCAAATTAAGGCCCCACTTTGAGGGGAGGATGTTGGCCATTGCACCCTTCTTCAAATGGTGCCATTGATCTTTGACATCTACATCCAAAATATAAGACCTTCAACTGAGGTCCTGGCTGCCTATTCAAGTAGATGTAAAAGATTCTCTGACAATGCAGCACTCCTTCCCTACTATACTGAATATCATCCTAGATGATGTGGTCACATCTTGGAGTGGGGCTTGACCCCACAGCATTCTAATTCAACGGAAAACGTGCTGCCAACTGAGCCAAGCTGACAACTACAGTTCCAAAGGCGTAAACAGACAGGTAAGTTGTTCACACATATTTTGTATGTATTTTGTTTGATATCAAATTTTGTTTGATCATCGCTTCCATGAAGTGCCTTGGGGCATTTTGCTACATTAAAGGTGTTATATAAATACAAGTTGCCATTGCTTGTGCTATTAATAAATTGAGTTACGTTTGTGAAAATTGCAACCTTTAAAGCTTTTTAAAAATAAGTTATTGGGACTAGTGATTCTCGTGTTGAGCTATGACACTAAGCTGGGTGGCAGTGCGAGCTGCGAGGAGGATGCTAAGAGGCTGCAGAGTGACTTGGACAGGTTAGGTGAGTGGGCAAATGCATGGCAGATGCAGTATAATGTGGATAAATGTGAGGTTATCCACTTTAGTGGCAAAAACAGGAAGGTAGATTATTATCTGAATGGTGACAGATTAGTAAAAGGGGAGGGACAATGAGACCTGGGTGTCATGGTACATCAGTCATTGAATGTAGGCATGCAGGTACAGCAGGCGGTGAAGAAAGCAAATGGCATGTTGACCTTCATAGCAAGGGGATTTGAGTACAGGAGCAGGGAGGTCTTAGTGCAGTTGTACAGGGCCTTGGTGAGACCACACCTTAAGTTTTGTGTGCCGTTTTGGTCTTCTAACCTGAGGAAGGATGTGCTTGCTATTGAGGGAGTACAGCGAAGGTTCGCCAGACTAATTCCCGGGATGGCAGGACTGACATATGAGGAAAGACTGGATCGGCTAGGCTTATACTCACTGGAATTTCGAAGAATGAGAGGGGATCTCATAGAAACATATAAAATTATGACGGGAATGGACAGGTTAGATGCAGGAAGAATGTTCCCGATGTTGGGGAAGTCCAGAACTAAGGATACAGTCTAAGGATAAGGGGTAAGCCATTTAGGACTGAGATGAGGAGAAACTTTTTCACCCAGAGAGTTGTGAACCTGTGGAATTCTCTACCACAGAAAGTTGTTGAGTCCAGTTCGTTGGACACATTCAAAAGGGAGTTAGATGTGGCCCTTACGGCTAAAGGGATCAGGGGGTATGGAGAGAAGGCAGGGGTGGGGTACTGAGGTTGCATGATTAGCCTGATCATATTGAATGGTGGTGCAGGCTCGAAGGGCCGAATGGCCTACTCCTGCACCTATTTTCTATGTATCTATATCTATGTATCTATATGTGGTATTTAGATACACCAAACAGTTTTATTTTCTACATAACTTACTGTCAAAGTCTGATTATCGTTACTTGAATCAATAGGTGATCGCCTTTCTGCACTTGAATTAAACATAAAACTGCAATGGCAATATTCAAATTATTTAAATATATTATGCGTGTTTACACATGTTATAACATTTTACCAGGATTCAAGGACTTCATGGAACATTCTATGCATATTGATAGTAACATGATAAAATGCTTTTTGTGTTAATTAAAATATATTAGCTTTTCACTGCTACTCTATAATGTAGCAAATAAACAGCTGTGTATTTATCAGATTTGTTAACTTTTATTTAAAGCATGCAAATTAATTAAATTGTGCAGGTAATGTGGTTACTCATCTTTTAAGTAGAGCTGTTAGTTAGACTGAACAAGTGGCTATAAGTAATTGAATTTTTCATCTACTAATGAATCATGAAGTATGAGAAATTCATGCCTTCAATACTATATATAGCAAGCCCATTTTTTGTGTCATTTATGAGTCACGAAGAATATAAAGCTCTATTACATCTGAAATGATCAAAACTAGGTATAGTATGGCTCAAATATGAGAAGTAGATACTGGAGTTGCCAAACACAGGAAGATCAATGAATCATGGCACAGACATTTCTTACAAATGTCTGCAGGTAAGAAATAGTTCTTCATCTTATATAAGAACATAAAAACATAAGAAATAGAAGCAGGAGTAGGCCATATAGCCCCTCGAGCCTGCTCCACCATTCAATGGGATCGTTGCTGATCTTCTACCTCAACTCCACTTTCCTGCACTATCCCCATATCCCTTGATTCCCTTAATATCCAACAATCTACCGATCTCTGTCTTGAATATACTCAATGACTGAGCTGCCACAGTCTCCTGGGATAGAGAATTCCAAAGATTCACAACCGTCTGAGTAAAGAAATTTCTCCTCATCCCAGTCCTAAATGGCCAAACCCTTATTCTGAGACTGTGACCCTTGGTTTTAGACTCCCCAGTCAAGGGAAACATTCTCCCTGCATCTACTCTGTCAAGCCCTGTAAGAATTTTGTGTATTTGATTGAGATCACCTCTCATATAAAGGAGCAAAGAATGTTTTGTATTCAGCAATTTTGACAATGCCAGATGCAACTTCATTTTTAATTTCAAAATTGTTAGTGTGTTATTACTATTTCATAAAACATCCAATCCTATTTTAGGACGAGTCAAGCTCATTGGATCAACATTTAAAATAAAAGTTCTGATCTAAATTAATAATTTCACATAAGTACAGGACAATACAATATTTTCATTGATCAGACCAATAAATATAAAACAATTTCTCCTTTTGAAGAACAATAACATTATAGGTTAAACTGAAGCAACTCAGAAAAATAACCCAACAAAGATCAAGGACATAAATAATTTTATCAGATTGCGAATGGTGGTGCCAACGAACTGGGGATCACAGAGGACTGGATTTATTCCATGATGATATCAAATCGCCAACACTATTACAACCAAATTAAAACTTCTGCTCAGAGAAGCAAGTGTCAACCAGTGATCACTGGCACTCATGGAATCCTAGTTTAGGAGTTGACAGACTAGATCTGTAGGAACTGTGTTATGCAACATTATCAGCATCTTTAGTAACTTGGATTAGTTGAGTGCCTTTTGTAGTGGTGAGCCTTGTGTTGCACTTGTTTCCTCTTCCACCAAACAGTCCAGTTGATCTGATTGAACCAGAGATATCAAAAGAATTTAAAATGTCAGACAAACCTATACATACAAAATCACACGCACAAACGTTTCACAATTTTTTGTGAGGCGAGAGGAGATCCTTGCCAGATATGTTGTCAGAAAAGTACAAACCCTGAAATCAGGAATTCTTATTTTGGAGGAGATTGAAGGTTGTCCATTCATAGGCAAGCAGCAGACAACGTTCTTGTGCAAACTAGGAAAATGTCCTCGTATTTTGAAACAAAGGATTTCTAGAAGTGCTACTTCTTTAATTCCGAGTATCTCTTGAGAGAAGAATAAGCTTTCACGGGTGGTCAGGTGATATAAGAACAAAGGAAAACAATAAGGTTTAAAACAAGCAATTTGCCCACTAAAGTTCATCTTTCCAGTACCCTAACTCTTCCAGTATACACTTTGGGCTTGGAATTCCATTTTTGGTCATAGCGGTATTTTTCTGCCAAAAATACCATTATGACTCTGCTATGATTCCGAGGCCTAACATTCGGGAAAAATTGCGCCCAGCGATAAAAATCGGAGTTGCACAAGG
Organism: Pristiophorus japonicus; assembly: GCF_044704955.1. Taxonomy (NCBI): domain Eukaryota; kingdom Metazoa; phylum Chordata; class Chondrichthyes; family Pristiophoridae; genus Pristiophorus; species Pristiophorus japonicus. The sequence goes on along the minus strand of NC_091988.1, from coordinate 180,190,103 downwards.
ATTCGCGGCGCAAACCATGATTCTCACAAATTTTAGTCCGAGGCCGATACCGCTGTGAGTTGGACCTGGGGAGGACGGAAAAACACCTGAAAATAAATTGGAAAAAAGAAAAAAAAAATTCACAAGACACTTATCGAGAAAATTGTTGCAAAAGAATTAAAAATTAAAACTTTAACTTACCTTTTTTGTGGATCTTCATACCTACTGCTGTTCCAAGGGCTGCAATGCAGGTTTTTCCCGAGCGTATTTTTTTTGGTCCTTTCTGCGGATGCACTCACAGCCAAATTTTGGGCGAAAGCACTTTTTGGAGTCTTGCATGCCGGCGGTTAGCTCCCCAGTGGTACTTAAAAACCATTGACGCAAGACTTTACTGAATTTCCCGGTTCGTCATTTTTTGCCAGAAAACACCGAAATATCGCTGAAAAACCGGGCGCAAGGTTGAGGAATTTCCAGCTTTAATTGCTCACAGCCCTCTTTGCTCACTTCAAAAGGCAGCTCTTATGAACTGAAACTTAAGGGCTAGATTTTTGACAGGATTGTGACCGGTTTTTCGCCTGGGTGAACCGCAAAAACGACTTTTTTTGGTGCTAAACAAGTCGCACAATATTTTGCGCCCGGGTGGAAATTTCGGCAGTGGTTTTGTGGCAGTGTTAAGACTTAATGCCCCCCGATGTTTTCACTGTTTGGATGATGACAATCGGCGTGCAATGCTGCGCTATTGCCCCAGGCGTAAAATTCAGCGGTATCACCCAATTTACCGTCTGCCCGGGAACCCGCCAGAAAAAGCAGTCGAACCCAGGTCAGATCCAAGGCGCACCCAGCACGAATGGCGCCATCTTGAAAATGGAGTTCAGTATATAAAAGGATTGGGAGAAGAAGACTGTGTTTTATACAGTGAAGTTTTATGTGAGTTTATAGTTCGTTTTAAAGGATATTTAAGGACATTTTAAAAAATGGGGGCTATTGTCGAAATCTCGACGTCTGATAAATGACTCGGACACCTTCAGCTCCGGCAGAAGTTTCTTTAATTTACTTGCTTGCAAGGGAAAGGTCACACTCAGTCAATGGCTAAGTGAACACCTCCAAAATGGTACAGTTTCACGCGATATTTATACAGTAAAACCCAAGTTATGGCCTCTCCCTGTGTATTGGCTCTGTCTCGCAGTCAGTGAATACAGATAAAGAGTTAATTACTACATCCTTGTCCCGACATGGTTTCCAGATATTTCCTCTTGTCAGGGTTATTAGTTGGCCAGCCGGCCATTATTTGATGAGAGTGTGCTAATGAGCTATTACCTGCCTTGCATTGTGTCAGGATTGTCCAGTTTCTTGGTCAGTTGTCTTTTTGCATCAAATGGATGAGGTCTCTACAAGAGATAATGGTTGGTGGTTTGAGTACTTCGAAAAGGATGGGGTGGCGTGGACCTGGTGTCGTATAGACAATAGGAGAGCACCATGGGGGGAGGGGGGTGTACTTGTCTCAGCAGGACTTGCCTCCTAGCTGTCTGGTGGCTATCAGCCCTTTCAAGCCAGGTTTAGCTGTTTATGCAAGCCGACTGCTTTATGCAGAAATTTCTGGAAGGACCAGGACTCCATTTTGTTATATATTAAAAAGGGCACAAAAATACCGTATGGTATCAGCTTAGATAAAAATACATTTCCACATTCCCCCATTTTGTCCTTCACAAGAACAACTTAATCCATTCTGATCTTGTACAGTCTCTCTATTTCCATTTCCACACAAGAGCCTTCAGCAGTTGTTGCTACCATAACTCTAGCCGTGGTCTCGGTAGGTAACATGGTTTTTCCCACCCTGGCACACTTAACCAAGACAAATAATAGATAGAGGGCAAAGACTATCAGCAGGAATATGATCAAACCCTGTACCACAGATCTCCCTAGGGATCCCAACCATCCCGATGCCCAACCCCATAAGGTGATACCGTCCTGGCCAACTGTGTGTTTATACTCGATTACCTTTTTCCTAATGTATTCAGCTAGACTGTCGATTTCTTCTGATTTGTCTGGGATATATGTACAGCATTCTCCATCTATTAATGCGCATGTCTCTCCTTCCTTGGCTAGGAGATAATCTAAGGCCATACGATTTGAGAGCCACTGTTTGAATAGCTACCATTTCATCATTCACCCCTTCAAAGGCTTGGGAAGTTGCGTTGGCTACTGATTCGACTAAGTTAGCCAGTTCCCGTAACTGCCATTCGGTTGATGCTATTCCATAGGATGGCACCATTACTTTGAATATTCCGTTTAACCATGTCAAATCCCGTTTAAATCTATGACTTCCATAGGCATCCCTTAGAGTCTTTATTGATCTGATAAAGGGTACTACATATCCTAAGTAACAGGACCCTGTCCAGTTGGCTGGTAACCATGGGTAGGCTTTATGGCCAGAAATAAAGTAGGTGCAATTATAGGACGTCAGCTCCTGGTCCTTTCACGCCATCCCTACTCGAGTGGTCTCACCTTCCCACCCTTCACCTGGGGCTTTGTTATGGACCATTGTCCAGCCAACGGTTGCTATCTTTCTCCCATCAGTGGGATTAGTTGTGGCTTGCCATTTAGTCATTTGGGAACACTTGCTGCGTCCCATTTCTGGTCCTTTAGTCTCATCACTCACTAGGCATTCTTATACCTTCAGGATTTCCTATTCCGGGAGTAATACTTAGGAAGGGTGGCTGACAGTTATTATTATAATTGGGCTGGTACCATCCCTGGAAGTTTGTAAGTTTATACCCTGCTGACCTCCATTCTGTTTGCTCCTTCGTTTCTGGCCCCTTGGTTAGGTTTGTCCTATTTTGCACTATCAACCATTCTACCATTTCTGATTCGTTAAAGGGGACAGATCTCAGGGGAATACCCCCTTTGGAGTGGACAGGTACATGGGAACATATCCAACAACTCGACAAGTTTCTTTCTTAAGCATACTTATGACTCAGTGCCATAAATACATTTACTTGCAGTTCGCTTCGGTGGCGTGTCTGTACCCCTGGTATAATCAATAATGCAAAGTAAAACCCTGTCAAGCCCAGCACCATCAGTCCCCATAGTCCGTACAGTACCTTATTCAGTCTTTCTTTTTCTGTTCCTCTGGTTCCTTCTTCCCTTCCTCCTGGTTGGGTGCCCTTTTGCAATGGGACGCATGGATTCATGTTGGTCTTTCCTTTACCTTGTTTGCAGTATTAATCGCCAGCAATACCTGGTATGGTCCTTCAAATCTTGGCTGTAGACTGCTTTTTCTTTTAAAGATTTTGATGTAAACGAATTCCCCGGGCTCCAGGTTATGACACTTCCCTTCCGCTCGCTCGCCTTGAGCTTCCTTTACCTGTGAATGAAAGCTGGAAATACATTTGGTTAGTGCAATACAATAACTCAACATATTTTCCTCAATTTTGTGGATAGAAACATAGAAACATAGAAACATAGAAAATAGGTGCAGGAGCAGGCCATTCAGCCCTTCTAGCCTGCACCGCCATTCAATGAGTTCATGGCTGAACATGAAACTTCAGTACCCCCTTCCTGCTTTCTCGCCATAACCCTTGATCCCCCGCGTAGTAAGGACTTCATCTAACTCCCTTTTGAATATATTTAGTGAATTGGCCTCAACTACTTTCTGTGGTAGAGAATTCCACAGGTTCACCACTCTCTGGGTGAAGAAGTTTCTCCTCATCTCGGTCCTAAATGGCTTACCCCTTATCCTCAGACTGTGACCCCTGGTTCTGGACTTCCCCAACATTGGGAACATTCTTTCTGCATCTAACCTGTCTAAACCCGTCAGAATTTTAAACGTTTCTATGAGGTCCCCTCTCATTCTTCTGAACTCCAGTGAATACAAGCCCAGTTGATCCAATCTTTCTTGATAGGTCAGTCCCGCCATCCCGGGAATCAGTCTGGTGAACCTTCGCTGCACTCCCTCAATAGCAAGAATGTCCTTCCTCAAGTTAGGAGACCAAAACTGTACACAATACTCCAGGTGTGGCCTCACCAAGGCCCTGTACAACTGTAGCAACACCTCCCTGCCCCTGTATTCAAATCCCCTCGCTATGAAGGCCAACATGCCATTTGCTTTCTTAACCGCCTGCTGTACCTGCATGCTAACCTTCAATGACTGATGTACCATGACACCCAGGTCTCGTTGCACCTTCCCTTTTCCTAATCTGTCACCATTCAGATAATAGTCTGTCTCTCTGTTTTTACCACCAAAGTGGATAACCTCACATTTATCCACATTATACTTCATCTGCCATGCATTTGCCCACTCACCTAACCTATCCAAGTCACTCTGCAGCCTAATAGCATCCTCCTCGCAGCTCACACTGCCACCCAACTTTGTATCATCCGCAAATTTGGAGATACTGCATTTAATCCCCTCGTCTAAATCATTAATGTACAATGTAAACAGCTGGGGCCCCAGCACAGAACCTTGCGGCACTCCACTAGTCACTGCCTGCCATTCTGAAAAGTACCCGTTTACTCCTACTCTTTGCTTCCTGTCTGACAACCAGTTCTCAATCCACGTCAGCACACTACCCCCAATCCCATGTGCTTTAACTTTGCACATTAATCTCTTGTGTGGGACCTTGTCGAAAGCCTTCTGAAAGTCCAAATATACCACATCAACTGGTTCTCCTTTGTCCACTTTACTGGAAACATCCTCAAAAAATTCCAGAAGATTTGTCAAGCATGATTTCCCTTTCACAAATCCATGCTGACTTGGACCTATCATGTCACCATTTTCCAGATGCACTGCTATGACATCCTTAATAATTGATTCCATCATTTTACCCACTACTGAGGTCAGGCTGACCGGTCTATAATTCCCTGTTTTCTCTCTCCCTCCTTTTTTAAAAAGTGGGGTTACATTGGCTACCCTCCACTCCATAGGAACTGATCCAGAGTCAATGGAATGTTGGAAAATGACTGTCAATGCATCCGCTATTTCCAAGGCCACCTCCTTAAGTACTCTAGGATGCAGTCCATCAGGCCCTGGGGATTTATCGGCCTTCAATCCCATCAATTTCCCCAACACAATTTCCCGACTAATAAAGATTTCCCTCAGTTCCCCCTCCTTACTAGACCCTCTGACCCCTTTTATATCCGGAAGGTTGTTTGTATCCTCCTTAGTGAATACCGAACCAAAGTACTTGTTCAATTGGTCTGCCATTTCTTTGTTCCCCGTTATGACTTCCCCTGATTCTGACTGCAGGGGACCTACGTTTGTCTTCACCAATCTTTTTCTCTTTACATACCTATCGAAACTTTTGCAATCCGCCTTAATGTTCCCTGCAAGCTTCTTCTCGTACTCCATTTTCCCTGCCCTAATCAAACCCTTTGTCCTCCTCTGCTGAGTTCTAAATTTCTCCCAGTCCCCAGGTTCGCTGCTATTTCTGGCCAATTTGTATGCCACTTCCTTGGCTTTAATACTATCCCTGATTTCCCTAGATAGCCACGGTTGAGCCACCTTCCCTTTTTTATTTTTACGCCAGACAGGAATGTACAATTGTTGTAATTCATCCATGCGGTCTCTAAATGTCTGCCATTGCCCATCCACAGTCAACCCCCTAAGTATCATTCGCCAATCTATCCTAGCCAATTCACGCCTCATACCTTCAAAGTTACCCTTCTTTAAGTTCTGGACCATGGTCTCTGAAATTACTGTTTCATTCTCCATCCTAATGCAGAATTCCACCATATTATGGTCACTCTTCCCCAAGGGCCCTCGCACAATGAGATTGCTAATTAATCCTCTCTCATTACACAACACCCAGTCTAAGATGGGTTCCCCCCTAGTTGGTTCCTCAACATATTGGTCTAGAAAACCATCCCTTATGCACTCCAGGAAATCCTCCTCCACCGTATTGCTTCCAGTTTGGCTAGCCCAATCTATGTGCATATTAAAGTCACCCATTATAACTGCTACACCTTTATTGCATGCACCCCTAATTTCCTGTTTGATGCCCTCCCCAACATCCCTATTACTGTTTGGAGGTCTGTACACAACTCCTACTAACGTTTTTTGCCCTTTGGTGTTCTGCAGCTCTACCCATATAGATTCCACATCATCCAAGCTACTGTCTTTCCTAACTATTGCATTAATCTCCTCTTTAATCAGCAATGCTACCCCACCTCCTTTTCCTTTTATTCTATCCTTCCTGAATGTTGAATACCCCTGAATGTTGAGTTCCCAGCCCTGATCATCCTGGAGCCACGTCTCCGTAATCCCAATCACATCATATTTGTTAACATCTATTTGCACAATTAATTCATCCACCTTATTGCGGATACTCCTTGCATTAAGACACAAAGCCTTCAGGCTTGTTTTATTAACACCCTTTGTCCTTTTAGAATTTTGCTGTACAGTGGCCCTTTTTGTTCTTTGCCTTGGGTTTCTCTGCCCTCCACTTTTCCTCATCTCCTTTCTGTCTTTTGCTTTTGTCTCCTTTTTGTTTCCCTCTGTCTCCCTGCATTGGTTCCCATCCCCCTGCCATATTAGTTTAAATCCTCCCCAACAGCACTAGCAAACACTCCCCCTAGGACATTGGTTCCGGTCCTGCCCAGGTGCAGACCTTCCGGTTTGTACTGGTCCCACCTCCCCCAGAACCGGTCCCAATGCCCCAGGAATTTGAATCCCTCCCTGCTGCACCACTGCTCAAGCCACGTATTCATCTGCGCTATCCTGCGATTCCTACTCTGACTATCACGTGGCACTGGTAGCAATCCCGAGATTACTACTTTTGAGGTCCTACTTTTTAATTTAGCTCCTTGCTCCTTAAATTCGTTTCGTAGGACCTCATCCCTTTTTTTACCTATGTCGTTGGTACCAATGTGCACCACGACAACTGGCTGTTCTCCCTCCCATTTCAGAATGTCCTGCACCCGCTCCGAGACATCCTTGACCCTTGCACCAGGGAGGCAACATACCATCCTGGAGTCTCGGTTGCGGCCGCAGAAACGCCTATCTATTCCCCTCACAATCGAATCCCCTATCACTATCGCTCTCCCACTCTTTTCTTGCCCTCCTGTGCAGCAGAGCCAGCCACGGTGCCATGAACTTGGCTGCTGCTGCCCTCCCCTGATGAGTCATTCCCCTCAACAGTACCCAAAGCGGTGTATCTGTTTTGCAGGGGGATGACCACAGGGGACCCCTGCACTATCTTCCTTGCACTACTCTTCCTGCTGGTCTTCCATTCCCTATCTGGCTGTGGACCCTTTCCCTGCGGTAAGACCAACTCACTACACGTGATACTCACGTCATTCTCAGCATCGTGGATGCTCCAGAGTAAATCCACCCTCAGCTCCAATTCCGCAATGCGGACCGTCAGGAGCTGGAGGCGGATACACTTCCCACACACGTAGTCGTCAGGGACACCGGAAGTGTCCCTGAGTTCCCACATGGTGCAGGAGGAGCATAACACCCGACCGAGCTCTCCTGCCATGTCTTAACCCTTCGATACACTTAAACTGGTAATAACAGTGCTAAAGTTACTGACCAATACAAGAAGAAAAAGAAAAACTACTCACCAATCACCAGCCAATCACTTACCCCCTAGGCTGTGACGTCACCTTTGTTTCTTTGCCTTCTCCCTGTAGCTGCACCGGCACGCCTCTCGCCGACCCCGGACTCGCGCTGCTCCGAGCTCCCGCCTCCTCGACTGACTGCTCGAACTGCTCGACTCCCGCTGGCCTTTATAGGCCTCTCGCCGACCCCGGACTCGCGCTGCTCCGAGCTCCCGCCTCCTCGACTGACTGCTCGAACTGCTCGACTCCCGCTGGCCTTTATAGGCCTCTCGCCGACCCCGGACTCGCGCTGCTCCGAGCTCCCGCCTCCTCGACTAACTGCTCGAACTGCTCGACTCCCGCTGGCCTTTATAGGCCTCTCGCCGACCCCGGACTCGCGCTGCTCCGAGCTCCCGCCTCCTCGACTGACTGCTCGAACTGCTCGACTCCCGCTGGCCTTTATAGGCCTCTCGCCGACCCCGGACTCGCGCTGCTCCGAGCTCCCGCCTCCTCGACTGACTGCTCGAACTGCTCGACTCCCGCTGGCCTTTATAGGCCTCTCGCCGATGTCCATTTGTTTTGCAGTAAATGGTGCTGTAAAAGGTAGTCGTTGGGGACGTCCCATAACTATCTCATGTGGTGACAGGCCTGTTGTTCTGTTGGTTGCAGATCACATTACCATCAAAGCTAAGGGCAGCAGTTCTGTCCATTTCTGTCCAGTGTCATTGCATAATTTTGCCAGCTTATTTTTAAGCATTCCATTATATCTTTCAACAAGTCCAGCTGATTGTGGATGATAACTGCAATGAAAACGTTGATTAATCTGCAAAGCTTTACACATTTCTCTTATAACAGTTCCCGTGAAATGTGACCCGTTATCACTAGAAAGCTTAGCAGGGATTCCGAAGCGCGGTACGATTTCTTTTAACAAACATTTAGCAACAGTAGTGGCATCGGCCTTTTTACATGGAAAGGCTTCAATCCATCTAGAGAACACATCTACAATAACTAATACATACTTGAATCCCATACACATAGGTAATTCAATAAAATCCATTTGTAAATGTACAAAAGGCCCGACTGGATTTGGGTGGGAGGCAGATTCTACTTTTTCCGTCTTACCCGGATTCATTGTCTGACAGGTAACATACTTTTCACAGATTTGTTTTGCAATTGCCGAAATACCTGGTGCATACCAAGTTGCCAAAATATAATCTGCCATTCCCCCTTTGCCTGCATGTGTGAATGTATGAACACATCGGGCTATCCATGGAAGTAAGGATTTGGGTGCCACCACGTGGCCGTCGTGGTGAACCCATATTCCTTCTGGATTTTTATAACATTGATCCTTCGTCCAGGTCACCACCTCCTCCGTACTGGCCTGTGTCTGAAAGGTCAGCACGTCATCAATAGTGGGTGGCGGGTCTGAGCAATTATAAGGTTCGGATTTGATAACAGTTCGACTTCATATTTAGTGGTTCTTGCGGCGGTTAGGTGTTGGGTGGCACACTTAGTAAGTAAAATCTCGACAGAGTGTGGGATGTATAGAATGGTCTGATGATTTAGAGTTATTGTCTGAGCCTGTTTAATATCATAATAAGCTTCGGCCAGCGAAGGAAGACATCCTGGTAGTCCGTGTGCCACTGGGTCGAGTTGGGTACTGAAATACGCTACCGGTCGCTGCCTGTCCCCATGTAACTGAGTCAAAACAGATTGTGCAAAACCCGACTTGTGATGCACAAATAAGTTGAATAGCTTAGTGTAATCTGGCAATCCCAAGGCTGGTGCTGAAGTGAGGGACTGTTTAAGGTTCTGGAAAGCATTCCGGGATACTTCATTCCAAATCCTTCTTTAAGCATTGTGAGAATATAGTAGATTCATTCACAGCTCGTAGGTCTTGGACAAATCTCCATTTGTCAATATTGGGCTTCTGAACCGGAAGAATCGGTGTGTTACACAGACTTCTCATTTATGCTTAGTGATTCACAGATCACAGAATGTAAAGTATTTATTTTATAATTTTATTAAAAGGCTTCCAAACCCAAGATTTTTCCAATACACCCAAAATGTTGATCAAGGAGATCACCTGAAATATCTCAAAATCCCAATTCAAATATTGTACTGCCACTCTTTATCGAAAAAAAATCCTCTTACTGAGCTAGAAGCTTTTATACCAAGGGCAATGGGAGTGTACTCCCCCAGACTGGACCTCAAGAGGCCCACAAAGGCTTAAAAAAAAAGGCATTACAACTTCCCAAGGCATTACAACTTCCCTTCCCTGTTCTTTATCTTACTCCTAGACTAAATTTATGTCTTTCATACCAATATAATCAATGATTGCGTGTCTTCTTTCGACAAGTAAGTGAGCGTGTCAAATAAATTCTCTTTTTTTTTAACCACCGGGACCATATCTCAACAAACCTATCCTTTGTGCATTTCCTAGCTCCGTAACTTCTCATCCAAATAAATCCACAATTGCGTTTCTAACTTAAAATGTCTTAAACTTCCCACATACAGGACAACACTATGAAGGGTTAAAAAAAAACTTCACTCTGTTTGAAAAAGTGGGTGGAGCTAAAACAAACAGGCAGCTCCACAATCCTTCCAAGCACTCTCATTCAAAGACAAGACATTCACAAAAGTCTCTCTCCATTCAATAAAGCTTTTTTTTTGTGGCTAGCTTTATTTTTTTTTTGAATCCATAAGTCACTATCAGGTTCTCTTTTTTTTTTTACATATTGATTTACTTCCTCTGTTAATTTTACATGGGCTTGAAGAATCGGAACCCAGGCCTTTTCTATTACTTTCCTTTCTTTTTAACCTCTTTTACCTGGATCTCTGTTTATAAGACACTCCTCTAGACATGTTGTTCTCTCTAAATTAAATGAACTCTCGGGTGGAAATGGCCTGTTTTCACCCTTAGTCCACTTCACCCTTTTTTTTCTTTGGTCAATTGAAGACTGACCACAATTCTGGAGCATGACATAGGCTGGTGTGCCTTTTGTGGTGTTTTAACTTGCTCCGGCACCCATTCTGGATGATTAAGATTTTCCACAGTTTCCGATCTCACAATCCTTTCGGCCAACCGAGTTCTCTACGCCCACTTCTCCTGGCCGTTACGTGGCCTGAAAAGGCTCTTAATTCTGGCTCAGTCTGGGTGTGTGAGATATGTTGGCACGAACCAACCGTAGTTGATCAATCAGTTACTGTTTCTTCTCTTAATCAATCCTTGTTTTTTTTTCCGAATCACAATTTTCCCTCGTGACTCTTCCCGTTTCTCTAATTGCAATGTCGCACAAAGGTACTGCACACAACAGTATAACAAGGACAACAAGGACAAACAACATTCATGCGAGTACACAAATCATAACCTTAAACTCTATCTAAACAAATAATCAATTCTCAGTCTGCGTTGTATGCCACTACAGACCGAGTCCTTAACTTATCCTAATAAAACTTATAAAACTTATAAAACTTATGGTTCCATTACCTTAACTCTTATCACATAAGAACCTTCGATCGATTGTGCGTTTTTTTCCTACTCTTATCACATAAGAACCTTTTCCGAATTAACTCTTATCACATAAGAACCTTCGATCGATTAGCGCTTTTTTTTCTAATCTTATCACATAAGAACCTTTAAGAACCTTCTTTTTTCCCCTAATAGCGCTGTTTCTACCTTACCTACTGAAACCTTCCCCGGGCTGTTTTGAGATTTTTTCCAGAACCAGTTCTCTTCTGCTTGTGAGCTGAGAAAGAAATGGTTATAAAAAATAACTTTAGCTTTTAAATGTCGAGTCTCGTAGATTGCAGTACCTCCCCTGTGGACAACAGATTACATATGCGATTCAACAGTGAAGAAACCTCTTGTGAGCAAAAGGCTCACCTTGTTTTGGCCACTGAAGCCTTTCACTGGAGAGGCACTATGCCTGTATCCGTTTTACTCACAGGGCAGAGAGTATGCATCTCGGTGGAACCTCCAAGAAGTAACTGTCGAAATCTCGACCTCCGATAAATGACTCGGACACCTTCAGTTCTGGCAGAAGTTTCTTTAATTTACTTGCTAGCAAGGGGCAGGTCACACTCAGTCAATGGCTAAGTGAACACCTCCAAAATGGTACAGTTTCATGAGATATTTATACAGTAAAACCCAAGTTATGGCCTCTCCCTGTGTATTGGCTCTGTCTCGCAGTCAGTGAATACAGATAAAGAGTTAATTACGACATCCTTGTCCTGACATGGTTTCCAGATATTTCCTTTTGTCAGGGTTATTAGTTGGCCAGCCGGCCATTATTTGATGAGAGTGTGGTAATGAGCGATTACCTGCCTTGCATTGTGTCAGGATTGTCCAGTTTCTTGGTCAGTTATCTTTTTGCATCAAATGGTGAGGTCTCTACAAGAGATAATGGCTGGTGGTTTGAATACTTCGAAAAGAATGGGGTGGCGTGGAACTGGTGTCGTATAGACAATAGGAGAGCACCATGGGGGGGGGGGGGGACTTGTCTCAGCAGGACTTGCCTCCTAGCTGTCTGGTGGCTATCAGCCCTTTCAAGCCAGGTTTAGCTGTTTATGCAAGCTGACTGCTTTATGCAGAAATTTCTGGAAGGACCAGGACTCCATTTTGTTATATATTAAAAAGGGCACAAAAATACCGTGTGGTATCAGCTTAGATAAAAATACATTTCCACACTATACTATGTCAGCCATTATTTCTGGCTGCTTTTTCTGTGTAGCGTCGAGCTGTAAGAAGGCTTGTTGATGAGCATTTAGAGCGTAATCGAAGAGGTCGCAGAGGTATGGGGAGGAGGACTTACCCCCATGAATTTACAGGCAACAGCACTCATACCTGCAGCTTTCTGAGGCACAGTGCATTAGAAGGTTGCGCTTCTGAAAAGAGGTGGTCACAGAGATATGCCAGTTCATAAAGGCAGACCCACACCCTACCAGCGGCAGTAGGGCTGCACTGCCCATTGAGGTGAAGGTGACTGTGGCACTTGCCTTCTATGCCTCCGGCTCCTTTCAGGCATCAGCAGTGGACATATGCTCCATCTCGCAGTTCCCTACATATTGCTGCATTCGTCACGTGACTCCTGCACTGTACGCACGCAGGATGAACTTCATAAATTTCCCAATGACCAAGGAGGCACAGAAGGAGAGGGCTGTAGGTTTTAGACGAATTGCTGGCTTCCCCAAGGTTCAGGGTGCCATTAACTCTACGCACATCACCTTGCGAACACCTTTACTCAATCCAGATGATTACCAAAACTGAAATGGGATTCCATTCCATGAACGTACAGATTGTCTGCGACCATATTCAGCGCATCATGACAGTCAATGCCCAATATCCAAAGAGCATCCATGATGCTTTCATCTTGCGTAAGGACAGTGTCTCAGGCGTGTTTGAGCGTCAATCAGAAGGCTAGAGCTGGACGCTGGGGGACAAAGGTTATGGCCTCACCACCTGGCTCATGAGCCCCCTCCAGAACTCTTAGACAAAAGCCGAGCATTGCTATAATGAGAGCCATACAGCCACATGCAACATCGTCAGACAGACAATTGGAATGCTCAAGCAGCTTTTCCAATGTCTAGACCACTCTGCAGGCTGCCTGCAATACACCTCGCAGCAGGTCTCTGAGTTCATTGTGGTGTGCTGCATGCTATACAACGTAATCATCATGAGGAGACAGGATTTGCCAATGGGGACTGCAGGTCCACCTCAGGAGAGAGGGAAGAGGAAGGAGGAGGATGACGAGGATGAGGACGATGAGGAGGAGGACGAGGAGGATGAGGAGCCTGGCGAGGAACCCATGCCACCACCGCCCCCCCCCACCTCGCCACATCACCACCACAGGGGAGGCCTCGTGCAGCTTATGCCACGACAAAAACCTTATGTCAGAAGCTCATAATTTAATGTTTTGTTTGAAGAGTGAACGGCAGGTTTGACTGTTGCCTGGCCACTCCATCCTACCATGTTGACTATACCCACTCTTATTCTGCAAATGAGACACTACACAGGAATGGTTAAGATGAAGAAAATAATTTAATAAGCATTGTAAACTTGTTAAATATAATTTTGAAACTTAAATAAAATTTGAACTTGAATAGAATTTGTAAACTTTTACAACTTTTATAAAGTAACAACAAAACAACAGCAAATCAACAATAAAACAACAACCCCTGCACCAAATGTCTTTTACCTCTGGCTCTTTCCCCCATCAATCTAACCCTCCTCCCTCGCACCCGCTCCCTCATGTCATGACCCTACCTAATTTGGCACCAAGAGTTCGTGCCGCAAGGCGGCCGGAGTCCTGCTGTATTGGGGAGAAACAAGGGGACGCATGTGTGAATCCCCTGGAAAGGTCGGGGTTTGGAAGGCCCTGCTTCTGAGTGACAAGCCTCTTGCTCGGCGTCACCACTCACAGGTGATGTGGGTCTGGGTTTGACACCAGGGACTGCAGTGTCACAGAAGGAGACCATCAATTGCGCGTGGGCATTGACAGCCTCGCAGGTTTCGCGGCTTGTACGGACAATCTACAACCCGACCTCCGTTTGCAGATAGTGTCGCAATGCTTCCAGGAATCCTACCCAAAACCTCTAGGAGCTGTTGGGTGAGCTGGACGCTCTCCCTGAACAGTCTCACCATGTTCAGTTGTGCATCCGCCTGACAGTCAGTAGACCGGCTTTGCCGACTCACCCTCCGGATAGACGGCATAAGGGATTCAACCCCGGGACTGCGTTGCTGCAAGCTACTACTACGCGGGGCCTTGGATGGGTGAAAGCCCGAGAATGTTTCATCCGCAGACAAGGTGCTGTCCGGAGGTGTTGAGTGCATCTGCCCTTCCACCCCCACCCCCGCCTCCCCCAGTTACTCCATTATATGTAGTCCAGAGACACTATATCACATTGCCCCAGCTCTAGTCCAGAGAAACTATATCACATTGCCCCAGCCCTAGTCCACAGACACTGCATCACATTGTCCCAACCCTAGTCCACAGACACTGCATCACATTGTCCCAGCCCTAGTCCACAGACACTATATCACATTGTCCCAGCCCTAGTCCACAGACACTGCATCACATTGCCCCAGCCCTAGTCCACAGACACTGCGTCACATTGTCCCAGCCCTAGTCCACAGACACTGCATCACATTGTCCCAGCCCTAGTCCACAGACACTGCGTCACATTGTCCCAGCCCTAGTCCACAGACACTGCATCACATTGCCCCAGCCCTAGTCCACAGACACTGCATCACATTGCCCCAGCCCTAGTCCACAAACACTGCATCACATTGTCCCAGCCCTAGTCCGCAGACACTGCATCACATTGTCCCAGCCCTAGTCCACAGACACTGCATCACATTGCCCCAGCCCTAGTCCACAGACACTATATCACATTGCCCCAGCCCTAGTCCACAGACACTATATCACATTGCCCCAGCCCTAGTCCACAGACACTATATCACATTGCCCCAGCCCTAGTCCACAGACACTATATCACATTGCCCCAGCCCTAGTCCACAGACACTATATCACATTGCCCCAGCCCTAGTCCACAGACACTATATCACATTGCCCCAGCCCTAGTCCACAGACACTGCATCACATTGTCCCAGCCCTAGTCCACAGACACTGCATCACATTGTCCCAGCCCTAGTCCACAGACACTACATCACATTGCCCCAGCCCTAGTCCACAGACACTGCATCACATTGCCCCAGCCCTAGTCCACAGACACTGACTGATATTGCCCCAGCACTAGTCCACAGACACTACATCACATTGCTCCAACCCAGTCTAGGGAGTGTGCAGGACTTACCCTCACTATTGAACGGACAGTTGACCTCCTTGAGGCACCGATCAGACCAGCCACTCTCTCCTCGATGTCTGTCAGAGGCATGCTTTGGGTGGACCACCGCCTGTCCACTATTGCTCCCTGCGGTTGTGGAAAATCTTTCCCTGAAAGCTGATACGGGGAATGGTTACCAGAGAGCCCATGTGCTCTTGTGGCACACACAGATAGCCACCAAAGCACTCATACCGTACAGTGTGCATTTAATACAGTCCTCTGTTTAATGGCCCTGGAAGTTGCACATGGTTCATGAGGAAGACATCGAAGTGCAGAAACATCTTTTAAGATCTCAGAAAGCAACCTTAATAATGTGTAACGATCATTCATGGCAAATAAGTTGCAACACTAAGCCTGCCTAAACCAACAGCATGAGAACAAATAGTGTGTCAGATTTATAATTTAAGTAATGAAGTAGTGCATAAATAAAAATATGACTTACTCTAATGACCTTGCAAAGATCATTAAACCTCTTGAGGCACTGTGTGTGGGTCCTTCAGATGGCATCGATATAGGAGATTTTCTCAGATATTCTGGTCCAAATTCTATGAAAAACTGCTGGGAGGGGTCTACTTGCACCCCTCCTGTTTAATTCTGTCCATTTCCTTTCAACAGCAAACAAGGGCCTCGTTTGCCTCACTGCTGAACTTTCTGGCTCTCTGCCTGCTCCCACTTACTTCCATTGTGAATGAAATCGAAAAATGGCTGATTCAGCCCTGGGTGTACATCACATGTGTGGGCACTCCCTGGCAACTGACCAGAAGCACGGGAAGAAGAACAAAAATTGCCAAAAAAAAATTCACGCATGCGCAGAAGGTTCAATTTTATATTTGGCTCGCAGATTTTGGTTCCAGCGCACAAATTCAGTTGTGCAACGTTGGATTTATCACTATCACTAACGATCTTGACCAGTTGCTTAATTTTGCGAGCTCTGGTAGTAACGGTAACCCAACAGTAAAAAAAAAATTTCCGCCACGATTATCGTCCGAAAACGGGCGAAATCACTAAAACTCGAAATTCTAGCCCTAAGTGTGTTGTGAATGGGATATAATGCACCTTAATAATTTAACCGTTTTACTGCTGGGAGGAGACTGCCTGCTCCTTCAATAGTTACAGGATAGGGACAGTCATGGAAATGTGGAAGGGGAGGACATTCCTGGCCTTTCAGCCTCATTTTTCTGCTCCTTTGCCAGCTGATGCTATTGGAAGGGTGCCCAGATGAAGCAAGCTTTAAGAGGATGCAATCGAAGGACTGGAAAGACACAGGCAGTGGTTTTAGGAATTGGTTGGAAGCTTTCTGGGTGTTGTTATTGGACAGAAGAATGAATAATTTTACCCAATCATGCATCCAGCAGAGGTTTCCAGAGAGCCTCAATAGCACATATTGGGAATCCAAGAGCACTTGTTTTTTTCCACCAATTAAAATGCATTAATGGAAAATTGTAGAGAATATGAAGCCAGTTCTAGTTATGTGCTCCCAGTGGGTTAGGTTCCCCACTCAGAGCACACCTGTGGAAAACTGGTTCTGATATCCCACCATTTTATTTGCTTTTTAAATTGCTTTGCCACATTATCTGGACAAAGAGCTGAATGTACAATCAGTTCTAGGTCATTTCTAAATCCTCCTCTGTCAGTATGATTCCATTAAATTCCATTCTTTGTATCCTTATGATGTGCATTTTTGATCAAAGTGCAATGTCTTACTTTTGCAATTTTTAATATGGGCTACATCAGAACAATTATATTTGTTTATGGTATCATTTAGTTATCATCTTGTAATGTTTTATCAGATAATACTATTTCTTCCTACAATTTTCACTTGTTACCTGGATCCTGGCGAGGCCATTGAATTTTGTGATGATTTTTGCCCAGCTGTTTGTGCTTACTACTGGATTTGGAATAAGAATGTTCTCAGTAATGTTCAGTTGCAATAAAATGCTTGCGTCCAAACCTTTATCCATGTTATTTCTTGGTGGGCACATCCAGAGGCTCTAGTACTATTTATAGCTTGTCTGTGCTATTAAAATAGCTTACTCTAGGCTGATGTAGTGGGTGTGCTGAAAAATACGGTCTGTTCTGCTGTAAAAATAATACTTTTTTGCATCAGCGGCAGCACAAGGAAATGCGAACAATGTCATGCAAATTAAGCTTTACTATTCAGCTGGCACTTTCACTTAAAATTGAGTGTTTGATAGTCTCCACCGAAAATGAAAAAGTCATTCTGAACATGAAATTACTTACCTTGATCAATACAAATATAGATATCTACAATTAAATATAAATTGAGAGGGTGGGGGATGGGGAAGACAATAATATCTACATATTCATACCAAAATACCTTTAGGTACTTGCAAAATTATGAAGCTGGTTTTAGACTATTTCACTAGCAGAAGTTTTATGATTTATCTGTTTTGCACATATATAAAATTCCAAACCTACAAGAAAAAGGAAAACAATTTCAATATGGCTTGAAGATTTAGTAATGCATGGTTTCTTTGATATTTTAACTAACATAATTACTAAATTGTGGTATAATCATCAGGATAATTTTGTACATATTAAACCCAGTGATAATACTACAAAGCAGTATCATTTAGTTATAAGTCTGAAAAAAATTGAAGTGAAAGTATAAAAGAAAAGTCTATTTTGATCCTTCTGGTCAAAGTTATCTCTTTTACTTCAGATCTTTCCAAGCCAGGATTGAAGGCTATTTTCAGAAGAATGCTTTAGGATGATTTAAATGGTCAAGCTGCTCCAACATCCTTTCCCTTAGCATTTTTAGTGTTAGTGCAAATGAGGGAGAAAGGGAAACTTGAATCATGTCTCTATGTATGAACAGCAGGCAGGTTGGAAACACAAGGACACCGATTGATAAACACACAGATCAAGAAAAAGGCTCATACCCTGATAAGAGACTACCTGCCAAGACACCACATACCACAAAGATAAAGGCTGGAATTTTCTAGGGGGGGGTCAGTGGGTGGGATTTGTGACGGGTTGGGTGAGAAATTTGACATTTTTGACAGCGGGTCAGGAATCGGCTGTCAACTTGCTCCTACGCATCTTTCCCAATGTTGGGTCTGTCAGCGCTGAGCAGTCCTGACAGGCAACGGCAGGCGATCCCGGTCAGGTAATTAGTGCCTTGTTTAGAGCCACTTAAGGATGACTTTCAGATTACATTTTGCATTTGAAAGCTCGCCCATGGGGTCCACGCTGGTTGTAGACCACATCTGTCAAGCTGAGGCGAGAGTTCAGTGGTTATTGAACCAGCTGATGAGTTGACAGCTTCAAATGTAAATTAAAAGCTCCCACCTACAGAGGTATCTTCCCTCAGCCACAAGCTGTTCCTCACTGCATTTTCAGCTCAGATTCTGCAGGCTGCATGTCTTTACACAAGTCTCCATCTAGTCTGACTTCATTACCACTCTCACCATTGACAGATCGCTTCTGTCATCTCTTCTTCACCTGCCATCTATTCCAACAGCATGGGTGCCATTTATATTGGTCCTCAGAAGTCCACCATGATCAACCCCAACACCAGCAGCACCAGGCACACTAGCAGCACCAGGCACACCAGCAGCACGAAAAACAAAACCACCAACCTTCTCCGCAATCAACTGATGCTACACAGGATGGAGGGCATCAGTACCTGACCATATTGCTGCCCAGGAGGCCAGGGATGGCCTCACCATGGCCAGGTTTACTTCAGTTGACACTGTACACACTGGCTGCCACATGATGCACCAGGTTGGCACCACCCCACACCAGCACCATAAAGCACCCCTACAAGGCACAAGCCATTTCTTTCACATTCATCACCATTTCGTGGAATACTGCTGTGTCTCACCATTCACTGCAACTCACTAATTCACTTCCAAAGGTGCACACATATCTGACCAAGAAGGTAAAGTTTTAAAAATAAAGGTTTCAATGTTTGACACCACATTAACAGAAACTTTACATAAATATTGCATAAAAGAGTCAAGTGCCTACTCTTGTGTGTTGTTAGTTGGAATGATTGCACTAGGATGCGGGTGAGTGTGAGGGGTGGCTAGTGAGATGGGGATGTGATAATATCGATAGAGAGGGCTGGTTGGAGGTGCAAGGTAAGTTGGTGTGAGTAAGGATGTGCAGGAGTAGGGTAGGGAAGGCAGAGTGATGGGGATGTGATGAGAGGCAATGCAGGATGAGGTTGAGTGTGGCTTTGTACTGTGATGTAAGTTGGATTTTCATATTGCCCTTCTTTTGAACAATATAAGGATGAGAGAAGGACATTAAGCAGGAGACAAGGAAGCATAAAAGTAGAGGGACAGGAACCACAGCTGAACAGATAAGATTTTGAGGTTTCTGAAAGAATGGAGAGAGATTCAAAGCAACATTTCAAAAGTGCAGCTTTAATCTCTTTTACCAGCAGCATGTATTTCTCCCATTTTTATCGGTGAATGTCGAGCAATATTAGAAACATAGAAACATAGAAACATAGAAAATAGGTGCAGGAGTAGGCCATTCGGCCCTTCGAGCCTGCACCAACATTCAATATGATCATGGCTGATCATGCAACTTCAGTACCCCATTCCTGCTTTCTCTCCATACCCCTTGATCCCTTTAGCCGTAAGGGCCACATCTAACTCCCTTTTGAATATATCTAACGAACTGGCCTCAACAACTTTCTGTGGAAGAGAATTTCACAGGTTCACAATTCTCTGAGTTGAAGAAGTTTCTCCTCATCTCAGTCCTAGATGCCTTACCCCTTATCCTTCGACTGTGACCCCTGGTTCTGGACTTCCCCAACATCGGGAACATTCTTCCTGCATCTAACCTGTCCAATCCCGTCAGAATTTTATATGTTTCTATGAGATCCCCTCTCATTCTTCTAAATTCCAGTGAATATAAGCTGAGTTGATCCAGTCTCTCTTCATATGTCAGTCCTGCCATCCCAGGAATCAGTCTGGTGAACCTTCGTTGCATTCCCTCAATAGCAAGAATGTCCTTCCTCAGATTAGGAGACCAAAACTATACACAATATTCAAGGTGCAGCCTCACCAAGGCCCTGTACAACTGCAGTAAGATTTCTCTGCTCCTATATTCAAATCCTCTTGCTATGAAGGCCAACATGCCATTTGCCTTCTTCACTTCCTGCTGTACCTGCATGCCAACTTTCAATGACTGATGTACCATGACACCCAGGTCTCGTTGCACCTCCCCTTTTCGTAATCTGTCACTATTCAGATAATATTCTGCCTTCCTGTTTTTGCCACCAAAGTGGATAACCTCACATTTATTTATATTCTACTGCATCTGCCATGCATTTGCCCACACACCTAACCTGTCCAAGTCACACTGCAGCCTCTTAGCATCCTCCTCACAGCTCACACTGCCACCCAGCTTAGTGTCATCTGCAAACTTGGAGATATTACATTCAATTCCTTTGTATAAATCATTAATATATATTGTAAATAGCGGTACCCCACTAGGCACTGCCTGCCATTCTGAAAAGGACCCGTTTATTCCTACTCTTTGCTTCCTGTCTGCCATCCAGTTCTCTATCCATGTCAATATATTACCCCCAATACCATGTGCTTTAACTTTGCACACTAATCTCTTGTGTGGGACCTTGTCAAAAGCCTTTTGAAAGTCCAAACACACCACATCCACTGGTTCTCCCTAGACCACTCTACTAGTTACATCGTCAAAAAATTGTAGATTTGTCAAGCATGATTTCCCTTTCATAAATCCATGCTGACTTGGACCGATCCTGTCACTGCTTTCCAAATGCTATTATGTCTTTAATAATTGATTCTAACATTTTCCCCACTACTGATGTCAGGCTAATCGGTCTATAATTCCCTGTTTTCTCTCCCTCCTTTTTTAAAAAGTGGGGTTAACTTAGCTACCCTCCAATCCATAGGAACTGATCCAGAGTCTATAGAATGTTGGAAAATGACCACCAATGCATCCACTATTTCTAGGGCCACTTCCTTAAGTACTCTGGGATGCAGACTATCAGGCCCTGGGATTTATTGGGCTTCAATCCCATCAATTTCCCGAACATAATTTCCTCACTAATGCGGATTTCCTTCAGTTCCTCCTTCTTGCTAGACCCTCGGTCCCCTATTATTTTCGGGAGGTTATTCGTGTCATCCTTAGTGAAGACAGAACCAAAATATTTGTTCAATTGGTCTGCCATTTCCTTGTTCCCCATTATGAATTCACCTGATTCTGACCGCAAGGGACCTACATTATTCTTCACTAATCTTTTTCTCTTCACATATCTATTGAAGCTTTTGTATCAGTTTTTATGTTCCCTGCAAGCTTATTCTCGTACTCTATTTTCCCCCTCCTAATTAAATCCTTAGTCCTCCTTTGCTGGAATCTAAATTTCTCCCAGTCCTCTGGTTTGCTGCTTTTTTTGGCCAATTTATATGCCTCTTCTTTGGATTTAATGCAATCCCTAATTTCCCTTGTTAGCCACGGTTGAGCCACCTTCCCCTTTTTATTTTTACGCCAGACAGGGATGTACAATTGTTGTAGTTCATCCATGTGATCTTTAAATGTCTGCCATTGCCTATCCACCATTGGCCCTTTAAGTATCATTCATCAGTCTATCCTATTCAATTCACGTCTCATACCATCGAAGTTACCTTTCTTTAAGTTCAGGACTCTAGTCTCTGAATTAACTGTGTCACTCTCCATCTTAATGAAGAATTCTACCATATTATGGTCACTCTTCCCCAAGGGGCCTCGCAAGACCAGATTGCTAATTAATCCTCTCTCATTACACAAGACCCAGTCTAAGATGGCCTGCTCTCTAGTTGGTTCCTCGACATAGTGGCCTCGACATATCCCTTATATACCCCAGGAAATCGTCCTCCACAGTACTGCTACCAGTTTGGTTAGCCCAATTTATATGTAGATTAAAGTCACCCATGATAACTGCTGTGCCCTTATTGCATGCGTCCCTAATTTCTTGTTTGATGCCATCCCTAACCTCCCTACTACTGTTTGATGGTCTGTATCCAACTCCCACTAACGTTTTCTGTCTTTTGGTGTTTCGCAGCTCTACCCATATAGATTCCACATCATCCAAGCAAATGTCCTTCCTTACTATTGCATTAATCTCCTCGCTAACCAGTAATGCTACCCTACGTCCTTTTCCTTTCTGTCTATCCTTCCTGAATATTGAACATTCCTGGATGTTGAGTTCTCAGCCTTGGTTAACCTGGAGCCATGTATCCGTAATCCCAATTACATCATATCCGTTAACAGCCATCTGCGTAGTTAATTCACCCACCTTATTATGAATGCTCCTTGCATTGAGACTCAGAGCCTTCAGGCTTGTTTTTTTTTTAACATTCTTTGTCCTTTTAGAATTATGTTGTAATGTGGCCCTTTTTGATTTTTGCCCTTGATTTCTCTGCCCTCCACTCTTGTTTTTTTCCTGCCTATCTTTTGCTTCTGACCCCTTTTTACTTCCCTCTGTCTCCCTGCGTAGATTCCCATCCTCCTGCCATAATAGTTTAAACCCTCCCCAACAGCACATTCCACTTAGGACATTGGTTCCAGACCTGCCTAGGTGCAGACCGTCCGGCTTCTCCTGGTCCCACCTCCCCCAGAACCGATTCCAATGTCCCAGGAATTTGAATCCCTCCCCCTTGCACCATTCCTCAAGTCACGTATTCATCTGAACTATCCTGCTATTCCTACTTTGACTAGCACGTGGCACTGGTAGCAATCCTGAGATTACTACCTTTGAGGTCCTACTTTTTAATTTAACTCCTAGCTCCCTAAATTCAGTGTGTAGGATCTTATCCTGTTTTTTTACCTATATCTTTGGTACCTATATACACCATGACAGCTGGCTGTTCACCCTCCCCCTCCAGAATGCCCTGCAGCAGCTTCGAGACATCCTTGACCCTTGCACCAGGGAGGCAACATACCATCCTGGAGTCGCGTTTGCGGCCGCAGAAACGTCTATCTATTCCCCTTACAATAGAATCCCCTATCACTATATCTCTCCCACTCTTTTTTCTGCCCTCCTGTGCAGCAGAGCCACCCATGGTGCAATGAACTTGGCTGCTGCTGTCTTCCCCTGATGAGCCATCTCCCCCAACGGTACCCAAAATGGTATATCTGTTTTGGAGGGAGATGACCGCACGGGACTCCTGCACTACCTTCCTTCCCCTGCTCTTTCTGCTGGTCACCCATTCCCTATTTGCCTGTGTAACCTTTACCTGCAGTGTGACCAACTCACTAAACATGCTATTCATGACATCTTCAACATCGCGGATGCTCCAGAGTGAATCCATGCGCAGCTCCAGTGCCACAATGCGGTCTGTCAAGAGCTGCAGCTGGACACACTTCCTGCACACATAGTAGTCAGGGACACTGGAAGCGACCCTAATTTCCCACAAAAAACAGGAGGAGCATGACACGGGTCTAGTCTCTCCTGCCATGACTTAACCCTTAATTTAACTTAATTTGGCAACAATGCCAAAGTTTTCTTGAGTATGGGGAAAGAGAGAGGTCTTGGAAGGTCTTGACACTTTCACATTGCCTTTAAATGTCTAGATATGGATGGATAAAGGGGCACAGAGCAGCAGTATTAATAAAGAATTCTATCATAGTGCTAGAACGTAAGGGTGTTCTGGGGGTTGCATTAAGATAGAATCCATATGGATAGAGATAAAGAATAGGAAGGGAAATTGTGCAAATCTTGATACTCGTCACAGGCCATCAAACAGTAGATAGTTTAAACAGATAGATAGGAACACAGAACAATAATAATGGACGACTTTATTCCAAAGTAGACTGGGATAAAGGTAATGTTTATGGTCTACTTCCATTAATAGCAATTGCCTTCTCACATGATTTCAATCTGTCTTATGATACAAATGCTTTTATGATACCAGATGATTTAACTTTTCTGAAAAACAGAATAATTACTTTTTCAATAAATTGTTGCTGAAGCTTCGAATCTCTATCTAATGGAGTAAGCATTCAATGGGGTGTGAAGTGTCTCCAAGCTGTGGTCAGTACAATGGTGGGAACTCACTTACACATCTTATGGCCTGTTGTATTTATCGCCATGCTGCTCAAGATAAGGCATTGGTTTTGCTATTTGCTCAAACCCATGTTCAGCTATGGGGTTAAAATGGGTGTGGGATTGCTGTACGTGATTAATCTGTGTCCGTTCATTGCATTGCAGGAAGCACATTAAGTTGGTGCTGCCTGCTGTTTTCCATGATTGCTGCGTGCAGCCAGCACTACACACATTGTTCATTGGCCCAATATCATGGGTGGCTAGCACTACTTAAAGGCAGCCTGCACCCATTGTGGCTGGAAGAAGTGGTGGGTATCCTTTGTGAACTGAATCTGTGCTGTAAAAGATTGAAGAATGGTGGAACATTGTAGAAAGCATTCACCAAAATTTTCTGATAATGCACTGGAGGCATTGGTGAAAGCCGTGGAAAGGAGAGACGTCCTGTATCCACGGGAGGCATGAGGCCCTCGAGACATATACTCAGGAGGCAGTTGGAAGAAGTAGAAGTGAAGGTCAATGCCAGGAGTGTAGCTCCAAGAAGATGGATGCAGTGCAGGAAGAAGTTTAACGACATGACACGAGTTATAAAGGTCAGTGAGTTCAATCTTCAAATGGCATATCCTGCCAAATGCACCACCAGCCTCATTCAATGTTCAACTTCCTACACCCCTAGCAACCAACTACCAACAATATTTATCAATCACTACTTCATTCATATGGTCTACCTCATCCTCATACACTCAGAAAGCTTTGTTCCCACAATTCACAGCTCACACACACGTACAGCTATTCCAACCATGACAGCCCCATCACCCAAACATATTGCATGACACTCACTGCTTCACTTGCCTCTTTCTTGGAGGAGCAGGTGATGCATAACAAGAGGCAGCAGGAATAAACTAGAGGAGAACAAGGGCACCTACATGTTGTAACTCCCATAGAAAAGACAGTGCTAGCCATCATCAGAAAGGGCATCACTGAGGCCGTGGCTACTGGTGGTTCTGGAAGAATCAATGATGAGGGTATCTGCATACTTCATCGTCGTTCTCTCTTCCCACTTCTCCGTCATCCTACAATCTCTTCTGACTCACAAGCTGCAGATGGTGTAAGCACACACTTCTTAATTTCTTCTCTCCCCTCACCATACCCAACCCTTATCTCTTTTGCATTTCAGATAGCCAAGAACTGGATCCTTCCCAGTCAGATAAAGAAAAAAACAGTGAAGCTGAAAAGACAATTTTGCTTGATCTTGCACTCGCCAGCAGCTCAGAGTCTGACACTGCACATATTTTAGAGTCTAGGATAGAGGAGAGAATTGCACATGGTGAGATATTAGGCAAATGTGCGCAGAAGGCGGGTGTGTGTGTGTGGGGGGGGGTGGAGAAGGATAGTGTGGGTGTCAGCTTGTCGGAGGGCGAGGGTCCATACTAATTCTGCTGCAGAGGACTCAGATGAGGACTTAAATTGCCCAGGCTACAGAAAAAGGCTGATGGGTGTACGCATCAAAATGCTTGGCGCACTGGAAAGCCTGCTAGAAACCCTGTGCACAATGTCAAGGAGCATGAAGGAGTCCAGCTAAAACTTGGCATAGAATTTTGCGCAAGACTTGGAGCCCATCCTTTCGTACATGGAATTGGTAGTCACCACCATCAGCCCACCTGTGGAACCCACCATGTTGCAGCACAAACGGCTTTCATCAAAAGAATGAGTGCTGGATTGGAAGCTCAGACTGCTGCCAACATGACTCTGGATACCACTGTTAAAGGGGCTTCAGGGGCATCTCATCAGTCCATCAATCTGTTCTCCTAGTAAAATTGAAGTGAATGGGAATCAGGGATAAAACTCTCCACTGGCTGGAGTCATACCTAGCTACTGAGCACAAAGGAAGATGGTTGTAGATGTTGGAGGTCAATTATCTCAGTCCCAGAACATCGCTGCAGGAGTTCCTCAGGGCACTGTCCCAGGATCAACCATCTTCAGCTGCTTCATCAATGACCTTCCATCCATTTTAAGGCCAGAAGTGGGGATGTTTGCTGATGATTGCACAGTATTCAGTTCCATTTACAACTCCTCAGAAATGAAGCAGTCAATGCCCGCATGCAGCAAGACCTGGACAACTTGGGCTGAGAAGTGGCAAGTTCCTTTCATGCCACACAAGTGCACAGCAATGACTTTCTCCAACAAGTGAGAGTCTAACCACCTCCACTTGACATTCAATGGCATTACCATTGCCGAATCTCCCACCATCAACATCCTGGGGGGTTACAATTGACAAGAAACTTAATTGAACCAGCCACATAAATACTGTGGCAACAAGAATGGGTCAGAGGTTGGGTATTCTGCATTTATTGTCTCACCTCTTGACTCCCCAAAGCCTTTTCACCATCTACAAGGCATGTCAGGTGTGTGATGGAATACTCTCCACTTGCCTGACAGCTCCAACAACACTTAAGAAGCTCGACACCATCCAGGACAAAGCAACCTGTTTGATTGGCACCCCATCCACCACCTTCAACATTCACTCCCTCCAGCACCGGTACCCCGTGGCTGCAGTGTGTATCAACAACAAGATGCACTGCAGTAACTCGCCAAAGTTTCTTCGGCAGCACCTCCCATACCCATGACCTCTACAACCTAGAAGGACAAGGGCAGCAGGCACCTGTGAACATCATCACCTGCAAGTTCCCATCCAATTTACACACCATCCTGACTTGGAAATATAATCGCCGTTCCTTCATCGGCATTGGGTCAAAATCCTGGAACTCCCTCCCTAACAGCACTGTGGGAGTATCTTCACCACACATAGGAACATAGAAACATGAAAATAGGTGCAGGAGTAGGCCATTCGGCCCTTCGAGCCTGCACTGTCATTCAATGAGTTCATGGCTGAACATGCAACTTCAGTACCCCATTCCTTCTTTCTCGCCATACTCCTTGATCCCCCTAGTAGTAAGGACTACATCTAACTCCTTTTTGAATATATTTAGTGAATTGGCCTCAACAACTTTCTGTGGTAGAGAATTCCACAGGTTCACCACTCTCTGGGTGAAGAAGTTTCTCCTCATCTCGGTCCTAAATGGCTTACCCCTTATCCTTAGATCAAAACACAAGGCCTGCAGCAGTTCAAGAATGCGGCTCACCACCACATTCTCAAGGACAAGTAGGGATGGACAATAAATGCTGGCCTGTCTCGCGACGCCCACATCCTGGAACGAATATTTAAAAATACTAAATAAATGCACAAGGGTGATTAGTTTAATTTTGTCTGCATTATTTAATGATTGAATTTATAAGATCGGATTTGAATTTGCATTTTTTTGGTGGTTTTTATTTTTGTGTTGTCAGAAAGAGGACAATGTGATGGTCAGTGATAGAGGGAAGGTAAGAAGTGTGGGACTGTTGGTGAAGGCAGAGCTGTAGTTGCGGTTACTAGTATTGTTCATGAATAATCTGATCACTCATAGCCCTGATAGGTGATGTCAAAGGCTGTTTGTGCAGCATGCAACAAACTACCACAAATCTTGATACTCACTCCTTTGAGTACTACAGGGCTCCTTCAGACCGTTCCGGGCAGCAGAAGCGTTGTTTGAGGATGTTGATCATGTGCTCTATAATGTTCCTTGTGGCAGCATGGCTCTCATTGTAGGCCTGCTATGCACGTGTGCTTGAGTTCCTGAGCAGTGTCATGAGCCATGTCATGAGCAGATAACCCTTGTCACCCAGCAGCCAGCCTTTGACTTGCCATAGCAGTTCAAATACAGGTGGATCAGAGCAGTGCCGCAGAATGAAAGAATCGTGAGTGCTGTCAGGATAACAGGCATTCACCTGCATGATGGGTTGATGAAAATGGCCACGTTCAGATGAGGCGCAGGTGAGGCAATGTGCGAGCAGTTACTGGCACACTGCACCATGGAGAAGCTTGTAATCTGTGCAGAACCTTGTGCTCACTCCTCCTGCTTGTCGCTGACAAGAGGGAATAAAATTAATGCGTTTCTCTCTGTGTATAGTGCCTCAGTGATGTCCCTTATGCAGCAGAGCACTGAAAACTGTGAGCTACTGCTTATATCTCCAGCAGCAGCCTGAAAGGATTCAGACACATAAAAATTAAGAGGCACGGTCACCTTGACAGCCATACGCAATGATGTCCTCGCCCTGCTTTAAGGCTGCAGTTGTGGCTGCAGCAATTGGCAGGTTTCGCTCATGACCTCTTTTGTGATGCAAAGACATTTCATGCATTGGTCTTCGCTGAAGTTGAGGAAAGCGAGTTGCTCCCTAAAGACCTTTGGCATATGTGACCTCCTGCTGCCTGCCTTGCTCCTCCTCTTCCCTCTTCTAGCGATTTGTCGTGCTCTGTGTTGCTTCCTTTCATTCTCCCAGTCATGTTCGATTCCCAGAGGAAACCCTACCAGGCCACCCACGTCTGGAAGCAACTTCTTTCAGGACAATATTTTATTTGACAAAAAAAGTATTGCGGCACCAGCCAGACCATTCCCTTCAGAGTATTGATATTTTAGCCAAGGATAGGAAACCTCCAAAAATGCATACAATTGCACCAGTAACCAAAATAAACAATCCAGTAACTAACCTGTAATACTTCATGATCCTATTAAATTGCGTTGGTGGAGGGAAGGGTGGTGCGTCCTTCATTCCTTTTAAAGTCATGTTGAGCTGTGCAAGGTTAAGACAGGGCATTGGCTGGGAAGATGAGAGATGACTGGCTTCAAATTAGTGTTGGGTGGTCCTGGCAAAGCATGCTGCAGGCAGCTTCCCAGTTGTTTGTACTGGTAGGCTAATTAAACTTCAGCAATACACCTGCACCCACCCAAGGATCCCCAATCCTTAAGTCTTACCAACTTGTACATAAGTTCTCTAGATTTGGCTAAATAGGATGTATATCTACAGGGAGAGACTACAATTCTACCTGTGTGATTTTCTCAGTTGCCCATTTTGTATTTTTTTTATCAGTAACTATCTGAAGCATACAAACATTCATCATCATGTTTAACATAGAAACATAGAAAACATAAAAAATAGGTGCAGGAGTAGGCCATTCGGCCCTCCTAGCCTGCACCGCCATTCAATGAGTTCATGGCTGAACATGCAACTTCAGTACCCCATTCCTGCTTTCTCGCCATACCCCTTGATCCCCCTAGTAGTAAGTCTCTGAACCAAGCTACTGAGAAACGTATGTAAAGTATCTGTTGGCTTGACATAGAGTACACACTCTCACCTCACAGGGAAAAATCCTACCGATGGGTTTCATGTGTATCAGACACCCAGTCGACTAAAAAATGTAAAATAAGATTCATGCAATAGATGCATTTTTCTATGCATCTAAGATGCTGAGTATTTAAGAAAATAAGATGGCAAGAATGTGAAAATAATAGAACAACGATTCAATCTGTTATGAATATTGCCTTGTTCAAATTTCTTAACAGATAAAAACAATATTTGATGTATGTTGAAGCCGTCTACTTTAACACCACAAGCTTAGCATTGGTGAAAGGCCAAAAGTACTCAGCAAGGACACTAAACTTGGAGTGTAAATTGGGTGTGAAGGCCTGATGTGAATTAAAGTGTCAGGTTGAGCCCTGATTCAGGCTGCATTTACACTGTAGCTGCAACATCGAGGTGAGGTCAATCTGCTTCATCCTAATACTGTAGTTGTAACGGAAATGTACATTTGGTGAATGTGATTTTAGGACCA
Organism: Pristiophorus japonicus; assembly: GCF_044704955.1. Taxonomy (NCBI): domain Eukaryota; kingdom Metazoa; phylum Chordata; class Chondrichthyes; family Pristiophoridae; genus Pristiophorus; species Pristiophorus japonicus. The sequence continues at coordinate 180,159,996 of NC_091988.1, read as the reverse complement.
GAACATTTCATTACCTATACAGATGAAAATGTTTGTCTTTTAAATTGGGCTGTGATACTATAAAGCCTTACACTGTGAAGTGTGGCATTAGTTATGTATTGAAATGAATTAAACCAACAGGTGAATTGTAATGTATGCACCTGTGAGTATGCTCACAGATTTTTATAAACTGTGTGAGGTTGCAGCCCCTCTTCCATTATTTGAAGGGATTGCTCCTCGATTTTTGGCTGCACTTCAGTCCCACACTCCTGATCTTTGGGCACCCTGTGCGGAGGGGAGCAGGTAGGTCCGAAGGCCTCCTCGTAGGACTGCTCCTGGGCATGGCTAAGGGTGTCATCAGCCGGTCCAGGCAGCGGGCGGTCGAGGGGGTCGTTCAGCCCGACTGCCTGCCTCTCTTCCGCGCGTACATCCGGTCCAGGGTGTCCCTGGAGATGGAGCACGCGGTGTCCACCGGTTCGCTCGCGACCTTCCGCGAGAGGTGGGCGCCGGAGGGTCTGGAATGCATCATCACCCCCGGCAACTAAATTTTAATTTGATTTTATATGTTTTAAAGTTTAATTTGTTTTATTGCCAGGTTTTAGTGTCCCCCTCTCCTTTTAGCCAGGGTACACTTGTATAATTTGTGGTTTTAGTGCCCAAAAAAACCCACAAAAAAACCCAAAAACCCTTCCCCGCCCCCCACAAAAAAACAAAAAAAACAAAAAAAGGGGACTTGTAAACTGTTTGGCGTGTACCCCCCCGTTTAATAAGGGGGCACTTGATTTAATGTTGATTTATTGTTCTCTCTCAAAAGAGTTGTAGAGCTGTTGGTTCCATGTTTATATAAACTGTGTGAGGTTGCAGCCCCCCTTCCATTATTTGAAAGGGCTGCTCCTCGATTTTTGGCTGCACTTCAGTCCCACGCTCCTGATCTTTGGGCATCGGTGCAGAGGGGAACGGGTAGGTCGGAAGGCCTCCTCGTAGGACAGCTCCTGGGCATGGCCAAGGGGGCCATCAGCCGGTCCAGGCAGCGGGCGGTCGAGGGGGTCGTTCAGCCTGACTGCCTGCCTCTCTTCCGCGGTTACATCCGAGTCAGGGTGTCCCTGGAGATGGAGCACGAGGTGTCCACCGGTACGCTCGCGGCCTTCCGCGAGAGGTTGGCGCTGGAGGGACTGGAGTGCATTATTACCCCTGACAACCAAATTTTAATTTGATTTTATATGTTTAAAGTTTAATTTGTTTAATTTGCCAGTTTTAGTTTCCCCCCCCACCTTTTAGCCAGGGGGCACTTCAATAATTTGTGTTTCAGTGGCCTCAAAACCCCCCCAGCCAAAAATAAACAAGGGAGCACTTGTTTGAAAATGTTTGGTGTCCCCCCCCCCCTTTAATCAGAGGGCACTTGATTTTCTGTTTTCTACAAAATAGTTGTAGAGCTGTTGGTTCCATGTTTATATAAAATGTGTGAGGTTGCAGCCCCTCTTCCATTACTTGAAGGGGCTGCTCCTCAATTTTTAGCTGCACTTCAATCCCATGCTCCTGATCTTTGGGCATCCGGTGCGGAGAGGAGCAGGCAGGTTATAGGGCCTCCTCGTAGAACTGTTCCTGGACCTTGCCAAGATGACCATTCGCCGGTCCAGGCAGGGAGCAGCCGAGTGAGTTGTTCAGTCTGACTGCCGGCCTCTCTTCTGTGGCTACATTCGCGCCAGGGTGTCCCTGAAGATGGAGCAGGCGGTGTCTACCGGTACGCTCGCTGCCTTCCGCGAGAGGTGGGCACCGGAGGGACTGAAGTACATCATCACCCCCGGCAACCAAATTTTAATTTGACCGTTAATGTTCAAAACATTTATTTGGTAATTTGTCGATTTTAGTGCCCTTTTAATAAGGGTGCAATCGGCTTTATAATTTTATTAAAATAGTTGTAGAGCTGTTGCATTGTGAGTGGCTTAGCCAGTCACGTGATGTTCACAAGCCTCAATAAAACCCCAATCACTTAGGTCTTGTCATGCATGATGAGCTATGCAGTTGTGAGCCTAGTGGATGAACTGGCAATGTATAGTGTGATTGTTAAACCTTTGTTAATAAACCAATTAGTGCTTAATAGCAATGTGTTGCTATGAATTCTTAAGCAAAGAACCCATCAAACAAATATATTTTATGAATCTTATGCACTTCCCTGCAGCTTTCTCCTGGTAATTCTCAATTTGATGGGCAGAGTATTTAAAGCAGTAAATGATTCATTTTCAGCTACAATTTGCTTTCTTACCTATGCAGCTTCTCAAGTTTAATAAAATATAATCAATTTGCGTAATTTGTATGAGGTATGTGAGTTGCTCTGGAAAGTTGAGCATTCTTCAGAATTCTGCTTTCTGCCCACGATATCCAGGTATTACATTTGCTGTAGTAAACTTTGACTACATAAAGTCAAATCTTTTTCATAAATCAATCCTCACAGCCTGGAGGGTCAAAGTAACATCATACTTAGCATTATGGCTGCTTTTCCTTTCAGCTTCCTAGGTTACATTTTTAACAGTATCTACATATTTTGTTCAGTAACAGCAAGAAAGACTAGCTAGGGCTAGAAATTGGTCTTTTGGTGATAGCGGTATTTTTTCGGCACTTTTTGCCAAAAATACCGTTAAAAGTACCGTTAGTTTAAAGGCCTAAAGTTGGCAAAAAAAATGCTCCCAACGATAAAAATCGGCGTTGCACGAAGATTCGTGGTGGAAACCGTGGTCCTCGCCAACTTTAGTCCGAGGCCGATTACCACTAAAAACACAGGCCCTGGGAGGGGGGGAAAACACAAAGAAAATTGCAAAAAAACAAAAAATAAAATATCATAAAACATTCAGAAGACACTTATCTAGTGAATCACTGAAAAAGAATTAAAAAATAAAAACACCGCCACCCAGCTTAGTGTCATCTGCAAATTTGGAGATATTACACTCAATTCCTTCATCTAAATCATTGATGTATATTGTAAATAGCTGGGGTCTCAGCACTGAGCCCTGCGGCACCCCACTAGTCACTGCCTGCCATTCTGAAAAGGACCCATTTATCCCGACTCTCTGCTTCCTGTCTGCCAAACAGTTCTCTATCCACATAAATACATTACCCACAATACCATGTGCTTCAATTTTGCACACCAATCTCTTGTGTGGGACCTTGTCAAAAGCCTTTTGAAAGTTCAACTACACCACATCCACTGGTTCTCCCTTGTCCACTCTACTAGTTACATCGTCAAAAAATTCTAGAAGATTTGTCAAGCATGATTTCCCTTTCATAAATCCATGCTGACTTGGACCAATCCTGTCACTGCTTTCCAAATGCGCTGCTATTTCATCTTTAATAATTGCTTCCAACATTTTTCCCACTACTGATGTCAGGCTAACTGATCTATAGTTCCCCGTTTTCTCTCTCCCTCCTTTTTTAAAGAGTGGTGTTACATTAGCTACCCACCAGTCCATAGGAACTGATCCAGAGTCGATAGACTGTTGGAAAATGATCACCAATGCATCCACTATTTCTTGGGCCACTTCCTTAAGTACTCTGGGATGCAGACTATCAGGCCCTGGGAATTTATCAGCTTTCAATCCCATCAATTTCCCTAACATAATTTCCTGACTAATAAGGATTTCCTTCAGTTCCTCCTTCTCGCTAGACCCTCAATCCCCTAGTATTTCCGGAAAGTTATTTGGGTCTACCATCATCAAAACAGAACCAAAGTATCTGCCATTTCTTTGTTCCCCATTATAAATTCACCTGATTCTGACTGCAAGGGACCTACGTTTGTCTTCACTAATCTTTTTCTCTTCACATATCTATAGAAGCTTTTGCAGTCAGTTTTTATGTTCCCAGCAAGCTTCCTCTCATACTCTATTTCCCCCCTCCTAATTAAATCCTTTGTCCTCCTCTGCTGAATTCTAAATTTCTCCCAGTCCTCAGGTTTGCTGGTTTTTCTGTCCAATTTATATGCCTCTTCCTTGGATTTAACACTATCCCTAATTTCCCTAATTTCCCTTCTTAGCTACGGCCGAGCCACCTTCCACGTTTTCTTTTTACTCCGGACAGGGATGTATAATTGTTGAAGTTCATCCATGTGATCTTTAAATGTTTGCCATTGCCTATCCACCGTCAACCCTTTAAGTATCATTCGCCAGTCTATTCTAGCCAATTCAAGTCTCATACCTTCGAAGTTACCTTTCCTTAAGTTCAGGACCCTAGTCTCTGAATTAACTATGTCACTCTCCATCTTAATAAAGAATTCTATCATATTATGGTCACTCTTTCCGAAGGGGCGTCACTCAACAAGATTGCTAATTAGTCCTTTCTCATTACATATCACCCAGTCTAGGATGGCCAACCCTCTAGTTGGTTCGTCGACATATTGGCCGAGAAAACCATCTCTAATACACTGCAAGAAATCGTCTTCCACCGTATTGCTACCAGTTTGGTTAACACAATCTATATGTAGATTAAAGTCGCCCATGATAACTGCTGTAGCTTTATTGCACGCATCCCTAATTTCTTGTTTGATGCCATCCCCAACCTCACTACTACTGTTTGGTGGTCTGTACACAACTCCCACTCGCGTTTTCTGCCCTTTGGTATTCCGCAGCTCTACCCATACAGATTCCACATCATCCAAGCTAATGTCCTTTCTTACTATTGTGTTAATTTCCTCTTTAACCAGCAACGCTACCCCACCTCCTTTTCCTTTCTGTCTATCCTTCCTGAATGTTGAATACCCCTGGATGTTGAGTTCCCAGCCTTGGTCACCCTGGAGCCATGTCTCCGTAATCCCAATTATATCATATTCATTAATAGCTGCCTGCACAGTTAATTCGTCCACCTTATTATTAATATTCATCGCATTTGAGGCACGGAGCCTTCAGGCTTGACTTTTAACACACTTTTCCCTTTAGAATTTTACTGTAATTTGGCCCTTTTTGATTTTTGCCTTGGGTTTCTCTGCCCTCCACTTTTACTTTTCTTCTTTCTATCTTTTGCTTCTGCCCCCATTTTACTTCCCTCTGTCTCCCTGAATAGGTTCCCATCTCCCTGCTATATTAGTTTAACTCCTCCCCAACAGCACTAGAAAACACTCCCCCTAGGACATTGGTTCCGGTCCTGCCCAGGTGCAGACCGTCCGGTTTGTACTGATCCCACCTCCCCCAGAACCGGCGCCAATATTCCAGGAATTTGAATCCCTCCCTCCTGCACCACTCCTCAAGCCATGTATTCATCTTAGCTATCCTGCAATTCCTACACTGACTAGCACGTGGCACTGGTAGCAATCCTGAGATTACTATCTTTGAGGATCTGCTTTTTAATTTAACTCCTAGCTCCTTAATTTCAGGTTGTAGGACTTCATCCCATTTTTTACCTATATCGTTGGCACCTGTATGCACCATGACAACTGGCTGTTCACCCTCCCCCTCCAAAATGTCCTGCAGCCGCTCCGAGACATCCTTGACCCTTGCACCAGGGAGGCAACATATTATCCTGGAGTCTCGATTGCGGCCGCAGAAACACCTATCTATTCCCCTTACAATAGAATCCCCTACCACTATAGCTCTCCCACTCTTTTTCCTGCCATCCTGTGCAGCAGAGCCATCCATGGTGCCATGAACTTGGCTGCTGCTGTCCTCCTCTGATGAGTCATCTCCCTCAACAGCACCCAAGGTGGTGTATATGTTTTGGAGGGGGATGACCGCAGGGGACCCCTGCACTACCTTCCTTCCGCTGCTCTGCCTGATGGTCACCCATTCCCTATCTGCCTGAGTAACCTTTTCCTGCGGTGTGACCAACTCACTAAGCGTGCTATTCCCGACATTCTCAGCATCGCGGATGCTCCAGAATGAATCCATGCGCAGCTCCAGTGCCGCAATGCAGTCTGTCCGGAGCTGCAGCTGGATGCACTTCCTGCGCATGTAGTCGTCAGGGACAATGAGATCGTCCCTGACTTCCCACATAGCACATAGATTATTGACAACTTTTCAGAACGAAAGACATGCAGCTGTATATTTTTTTTTACCATTTAAATAGAGGTACATTCAGGAAAACAGCAGATCATTTTGCATCATGGATGGCACAATTGCTTCAGTTTTAGTCAATACAGGGTACCTTTGCCTGAACTAAATTATGAATAAGCCAGATTCCTCATTTTATGATCAGAGTGCCCCACCATGTGGCCTTGTTGTGCAATGGCAAGACTCATTGCAGATAGAGGGCATATGCTGCACTGGTCTGAAACAAGGACACTTTATCATCCCCATTTAAATATGTTTAAGGGCATGGTAATTATTTATAATGTAATGTGGTGCTTGTAGTTACAACTGTGCATATTATACGTTGTATCCTTAATCTGCTGCAAAGCAAAAACAAAATTACATAGAATTTACAGCACAGAAACAGGCCATTCGTCCCAATCAGTCCATGCCGATGATAATGCTTCACCTTATCACAATATCCTTCTATTCCTTTCTCCCTCATGCACTTATCTAGCTTCCACTTAAATGCATCAATGCTATTCGCCTCAATCACTCCCTGTGACAGCAAGTTGCACATTCTCACCACCCTCTGAGTAAAGAATTACTTAATTGGATTTATTTGTATCTTTTCTGGAGAAAAGAGCCCCAGCTTGTTCAATCTTTCCTGATAGTTGTACCCTCTCAGTTCTGGCATCATTCTTGTAAATCTTTATTGTGCTTTATCCAGTGCTTCTATATCTTTTATTAATATAGAGACCAGAACTGTGCGCAGTACTTTAAGTGTGGTCCAATCAAGGTTCTATATCGATTTAACATAACTTCTGTGCTCTTGAATTCTATTGCTCCAGAAATGAATCTGAGTGTTATGTTTGCATTTTTTATAGCTTTTTTAACCTGTGTTGCTACTTTTAGTGATTTGTGAACCTCTATCCCTGGATCCCTATTACAGGTACAACGTCCCGAATCGGGACCGAGGCCGTGCTGGTTTTTGTATTTTTCTGGATTTTAGGGAAGAAAATCCGACGTCCCACATCCAGCAACCATGGGACCGATTTTCGTATTTTTACGGGTTTCGGAGAAGAAAATCCTACGTCCCAAATCCGGCAACCATGGGGCTGAGGCCGTGCCAGTTTTTGTATTTTTTCGTATTTTAGGCCAGACACTAAAACAGTGCGTGAGCCAGGTCGGGTCGGGTCGAGGGGAGCAGGTGAACCAGGTCGGGTTGGTTCAGGTCGGGTCAGGTGACACGTGGATCGGGGCCGGGGGCATTTGGCAAGGCTTGTCAGGCGACTTCATCTGCAATGCACTTTTCTAAAAAAATGTCAGGTTTTCGGACAGTTCCAGTTTCCGGAATTCTGGATTCGGGACATCGTACCTGTATATAGATGATATTCTTTCTTGAATTACTTAAGGTTCTGCAACATGGGGGCAACTTGAACTCCTACCCTGGCAGGAAACGGCAGTTAAAATGGAGTGGGTGAAATACCAACACCGTTGTCGCTCGGCTACCTGATGTGTGAGGGGCCTGCTTGAGTTAGCCTCATACGGATTCATGCAACTCAGGGTCCCATTACATCAATAGGACCCTGACAGCGTGTTAACCTGAAAGGAAGCAAGGGGCCTCCAGTGGCTGCCCCGACAGTGGTAACCTAGTTAGAACAACCAAGACGCACTTTTGGGAAAGTTCAACATTTCCAGATGGGCTAACCCTTTGCTAGGCTGCTGTCCTGCCTAGGAGTTAAAATGACCACTCTCCGCCCCACCCTCCTCCCCCCATCCCCATACTTTGTGGTTACAGTTTTCCAGTGAATCAGTTGATATTAGTTTAATCTTAGGGATGATAATTAAACTGTTTAGTAACTCAGAAGATCTTCATAATTAAATTCAAAAATTACCAATAAGCACCAGTAGTGAATTCAAGGTTTAGTTCCATACCTATTTACTCCCCAATAGTTTTCAAGAATCCCATATTATCTTTGTATGGAATTCTAATAATATTCTGCAGATTGCGACTGAAGTGTCAATCTGCTCCCTGAATAGCATATCTGTCCTCATAAATGACAATAAATAGTTGACCGTACAAAAGGAATACAAATATATTTGGAAAAAATTCCCGAAAAACATCTTTAAAGGTGACTTAAAGCATTAAATTTAAAGTTTTTCCACTGAAGGAAAAGTTGGAAGGATCAACTTTTGCAAACAGTAACTTTTGTCAAGGAAAACTTATCTCCACTGCCTGGTCCTGAGTGTTAATGTCACAAAATGGAAAGGTTAAAATGTATTAATCTTTGGGCTGGATTTTCCGGTCCTGCCCGCCTCTGACTTCAGCCTGGAGGGGCAGCAATGGCAGCGGTGAGCTCTTCTGGGCAGCAGTCAGCTTCCAGCGCTCCACCGGGGTTTTCGGGGCCGGTTTCGGCGGGGTGCGGAGCGCCGGTGTGCAACTGCTGGTTGTGACACCGGCTCGCTTTTTGACTCAATGGAAATCAGTCAGCCGTTTCACACCATACCCTTCTCCACCTCCTTCCCAAGTTCTAATGCCTTTAATTTTTGGGGTCTAACTTTATTTACTCAACAATTAATAACTCCAGATGCAAACTGTTCTGGGTCTAGGAATGACACCACTGTTAGGACATGAAAATTCCACGTTAGTCAAATGTAAAGGGCTGAGGACAATTAAGGGCAACTGTCACAATGAAGGGCAATAATTAAAAAGCTTCTGCAGAGCATTAAAAGACATTTCAACCCATCAGCAAACTTTACCAAGGCTGAAGAGGTGTGGCAATAAAATGGCTGGCCAGGATGAAAGGAAAGGAACCTGTAGGTGCAGGTATGAGTCTGTAGATGAATGAGGATGTTGCCCAACATTTGGCCTCTGCTTTGATGGCTGCTGAACTTGGTGTGATGCTTTATGATGCCCACTGTGGGCCACCCCGACCTGCGAGAGAACATCTCCGCAGGTCAGGAGGATAAAGAGCTGGAGTGAGCCACTGCAGCTTCCAGAGCGAGCCGACACAAAGGTGCGATGGCTTCGAGGTGAGCGACTGGGTGATGTCATCAGGAGCCAAGTCGCTGTTTGGAGCATGGGCAGGAGCATCGCCGGGGCCCTGGTAAAGCAGAGGAGCAGGAAGGTTGAGGCGGACTTACAACGAGTGATCGGGTGGAGGACTGATGAGGGATCGTGGTGGGTGATTGTGACAGAGGTTCAGCGAATGTTTGGTGTGGAGGTGCGGCGGGAGATTGTGGCGAAGGTGAGGCGAGTATTTTTGTGGCGGAGGAGCGGTGAGCGATCATGGTGGAGGTGTGGTGAATGAGGGTACGGGGCCCAGAAGAGCCGAGGGCCTAGGGGCAGCACGGGCCTGCCCACACTGCAATATGTGTGCACACTAGGTCCGTGCAGCAGAGCAGGTCTCCAGTCATCCTGGTTAACCCTTGCCACTGGATAAAGGCCTAGTTCTGTCAAGCCCGTGTGTTGGCTAATGTGCAACGGTCACCACACGTTAAAAAAATCTTCGCACAGGCATCTTCCACCCCCTCAATTGGAGCTCAGGACTGAAACATTGGGTCCTTCATTGAAACATCCATCTGTGAACTCATGTGGAAGCAAGTCATCCTAGTTTGAGGCCTATGATAATGATGATGATAATGATGCTTTATGAGACGCTTGCAAGGAGGCAATTTCTCTTTGGCACCAGACAGGACCATCCCGTAGATCAGCACTGCAGCATGCCCACAAAATGGTGCAGACAAGTTTCAGGCCTTGGTCGCCTGTTACTAACCTTTCGCATGCGCAAATTCTGAGCTGCAGAGGAGCTGCTGGTGTCATTGCAGCAGATGGCTGAGCTCGGCATCTTCACCTTAGAGAATTGGCTGGCTAACAGAAAGCAGAGAGTCGGGATAAATGGATTCTTTTTGGGTTGGAAATCGGTGGTTAGTGGTGTGCCACAGGGATCGGTGCTGGGACCACAACTGTTTACAATATACATAGATGACCTGGAAGAGGGGACAGAGTGTAGTGTAACAAAATTTGCAGATGACACAAAGATTAGTGGGAAAGCGGGTTGTGTAGAGAACACAGAGAGGCTGCAAAGAGACTTAGATAGGTTAAACGAATGGGCTAAGGTTTGGCAGATGGAATACAATGTCGGAAAGTGTGAGGTCATCCACCTTGGAAAGAAAACAGTAAAAGGGAATATTATTTGAATGGGGAGAAATTACAACATGCTGCGGTGCAGAAGGACCTGGGGGTCCTTGTGCATGAATCCCAAAAAGTTAGTTTGCAGGTGCAACAGGTAATCAGGAAGGCGAATGGAATGTTGGCCTTCATTGCGAGAGGGATGGAGTACATAGAAACATAGAAAATAGGTGCAGGAGCAGGCCATTCAGCCCTTCTAGCCTGCACCGCCATTCAATGAGTTCATGGCTGAACATGAAACTTCAGTACCCCCTTCCTGCTTTCACGCCATACCCCTTGATCCCCCGAGTAGTAAGGGCTTCATCGAACTCCCTTTTGAATATATTTAGTGAATTGGCCTCAACTACTTTCTGTGGTAGAGAATTCCACAGGTTCACCACTCTCTGGGTGAAGAAGTTTCTCCTCATCTCGGTCCTAAATGGCTTACCCCTTATCCTTAGACTGTGACCCCTGGTTCTGGACTTCCCCAACATTGGGAACATTCTTCCTGCATCCAACCTGTCCAAACCCGTCAGAATTTTAAACGTTTCTATGAGGTTCCCTCTCACTCTTCTGAACTCCAGTGAATACAAGCCCAGTTGATCCAGTCTTTCTTGATAGGTCAGTCCCACCATCCCGGGAATCAGTCTGGTGAATCTTCGCTGCACTCCCTCAATAGCAAGAATGTCCTTCCTCAAGTTAGGAGACCAAAACTGTACACAATACTCCAGATGTGGCCTCACCAAGGCCCTGTACAACTGTAGCAACATCTCCCTGCCCCTGTACTCAAATCCCCTCGCTATGAAGGCCAACATGCCATTTGCTTTCTTAACCGCCTGCTGTACCTGCATGCCAACCTTCAATGACTGATGTACCATGACACCCAGGTCTCGTTGCACCTTCCCTTTTCCTAATCTGTCACCATTCAGATAATAGTCTGTCTCTCTGTTTTTACCTCCAAAGTGGATAACCTCACATTTATCCACATTATACTTCATCTGCCACGCATTTGCCCACTCACCTAACCTATCCAAGTCACTCTGTAGCCTCATAGCATCCTCCTCGCAGCTCACACTGCCACCCAACTTAGTGTCATCCGCAAATTTGGAGATACTACATTTAATCCACTCGTCTAAATCATTAATGTACAATGTAAACAGCTGGGGCCCCAGCACAGAACCTTGCGGTACCCCACTAGTCACTGCCTGCCATTCTGAAAAGTACCCATTTACTCCTACTCTTTGCTTCCTGTCTGACAACCAGTTCTCAATCCACGTCAGCACACTACCCCCAATCCCATGTGCTTTAACTTTGCACATTAATCTCTTGTGTGGGACCTTGTCGAAAGCCTTCTGAAAGTCCAAATATACCACATCAACTGGTTCTCCTTTGTCCACTTTACTGGAAACATCCTCAAAAAATTCCAGAAGATTTGTCAAGCATGATCTCCCCTTCACAAATCCATGCTGACTTGGACCTATCATGTCACCATTTTCCAAATGCGCTGCTATGACATCCTTAATAATTGATTCCATCATTTTACCCACTACTGAGGTTAGGCTGACCGGTCTATAATTCCCTGCTTTCTCTCTCCCTCCTTTTTTAAAAAGTGGGGTTACATTGGCTACCCTCCACTCGATAGGAACTGATCCAGAGTCAATGGAATGTTGGAAAATGACTGTCAATGCATCCGCTATTTCCAAGGCCACCTCCTTAAGTACTCTGGGATGCAGTCCATCAGGCCCTGGGGATTTATCGGCCTTCAATCCCATCAATTTCCCCAACACAATTTCCCGACTAATAAAGATTTCCCTCAGTTCCTCCTCCTTACTAGACCCTCTGACCCCTTTTATATCCGGAAGGTTGTTTGTTTCCTCCTTAGTGAATACTGAACCAAAGTACTTGTTCAATTGGTCTGCCATTTCTTTGTTCCCCGTTATGACTTCCCCTGATTCTGACTGCAGGGGACCTACGTTTGTCTTTACTAACCTTTTTCTCTTTACATACCTATAGAAACTTTTGCAATCCGCCTTAATGTTCCCTGCAAGCTTCTTCTCGTACTCCATTTTCCCTGCCCTAATCAAACCCTTTGTCCTCCTCTGCTGAGTTCTAAATTTCTCCCAGTCCCCAGGTTCGCTGCTATTTCTGGCCAATTTGTATGCCACTTCCTTGGCTTTAATATTATCCCTGATTTCCCTTGATAGCCACGGTTGAGCCATCTTCCCTTTTTTATTTTTACGCCAGACAGGAATGTACAATTGTTGTAATTCATCCATGCGGTCTCCAAATGTACAAAAGCAGGGAGATCCTTCTGCAACTGTACAGGGTATTGGTGAGGCCGCACCTGGAGTACTGTGTGCAGTTTTGGTCACCTTACTTAAGGAAGGATATACTAGCTTTGGAGGGGGTACAGAGACGATTCACTAGGCTGATTCCGGAGATGAGGGGGTTACCTTATGATGATAGATTGAGTAGACTGAGTCTTTACTCGTAAGAGTTCAGAAGGATGAGGGGTGATCTTATAGAAACATTTAAAATAATGAAAGGTATAGACAAGATAAAGGCAGAGAGGTTGTTTCCACTGGTCGGGAAGACTAGAACTAGGGGGCACAGCCTCAAAATACGGGGGAGCCAATTTAAAACCGAGTTGAGAAGGAATTTCTTCTCCCAGAGGGTTGTGAATCTGTGGAATTCTCTGCCCAAGGAAGCAGTTGAGGCTAGCTCATTGAATGTATTCAAGTCACAGATAGATAGATTTTTAACCAATAAGGGAATTAAGGGTTACGGGGAGCGGACATGTAAGTGGAGCTGATCAGCCATGATCTTGTTGAATGGCGGAGCAGGCTTGAGGGGCTAGATGGCCGACTCCTGCTCCTAATTCTTATGTTCTTATGTTCTTATGTTCTTTGTTAATCCAGACTCTGAGAAGGCAAGTTACCACACTCATTTGCAAATGGGTTTGCTAGGGCCTGCACAGATGGTTGGTGGCATCTTGCCAGATATAGCCAAAGAGACATTACTAGAGAACACCAATTTATAGGTGCACAGGGGATGCAGGGTGCTATCCTTGCCCATGAATGGTGAGACCCGAGCCTCCCCTGATATTGGGCCCTGGGCGGGCTGCAGAAAATAAAAGGCAGCTTGCTTGGCGAATGTGTTTGACGATTGGGTCACTGCAACGCTAGCAGAGACCCTCAGGAAGTAAAAAAGGATGGTGACCGGGTAGGGAGTTAGTGGTATTGGGGGAGGAGGGTGGGAAGGTGTGGTCGGTAGCCATGGGGGCAATTAATAGCTGGGGGCGAGGATGGACCGGTAGCCGGGGGTTGGTGAATCAGTCGCCAGAGGGCAGGGGCAGAGGTTATTTGGTATCTGGAGCAGCAGCAGATCGCATTCTTTGTGTGAGGTTTTTAGGCACTCTCCTGCCTCCACATTCAGGTAAGTATATTTTTCAACCTTACATGTTGATTGCGGCCTAGTTTTCCTGAGTGCAGCCTGCACTGCCGCTGGCTGAGTCAGGGAAAACCTATCTTGAACAGGGACCCCAAAAAGGCATTAGGCCCCTTATTTGCATATGCCTCGGTCGTAATGCCTATTCCAGATGTGGGCACTGCACACTGAATTTTTTGGCCTTTACCAATATATCAGGCTGCACACTTCCAGCTTATAATGAGTGTGTGCTTCCTGCCAGCCACATTGGTGGTTGAAGAAGCTGTTTAGAGCCCAAAAATAAGATATGGGTCCACTGCCTCCTTAGCCAAGGGAAGACATCTCTGTAGGGGAATGATGGAGTCATCATCCATTCCTTTCTCGTCTAGCACCCTCATGCTCTCTGATTCACCCAGAGCAATAACCTTGGGCCGAAATTGCCCCTTTCCTTAAGACCTCTTGACACCGGAAATCGACGGCTATGCTGCAGAGTGTAATGACCTATAGGGGGTGGTGTGTGGGTCAGCTTCACCTCTGACTTTCTGAGTGGTTCGAATCGCTCCCACTCCCTCGATTCTAGACCTTGGATTTATTTGGGGATGTGATGAAAGTGCAGCAGACAACTGGTTTTGGTGCAAGAAACGTTTGGTTTTATTCGAGAAACAAAATACAATATTATGATGCACTGTCGAAATCTTACACTCTCTAAAATGGGGAACACTTTAATATACACAAGGAAAATACAGCAGAAAATACCTCCCACCTCCCAATTCCTCCCTCTAGCTAAGTTGAACTCTAGGGTACTAGGGATAATGCTCACCAATCCTTCCTTTGGACAGTTGATGGTGGTTTGCAATTTCGGGGTTTACTGGATTCCGTAGGTTCTGCCTGCTGCACCCCGAACGTGGTCGAAGACCTCTTACTGCGTTCTCCTTCAGTTGGTGTGTGTCCATTGATGCGATAGGGCGAGTGTTAGATGTATGGGGTAAGTACCCACTTCTCTTCTTACAGAGATCGGGTTTTGCGTTACTTTAGGTAAGGTTTTACCCATTGGCATGTCAGGAACAGTTTGTAGTGTGGAAAACTTTCGAATCTCCGGGTTTCTCCTGAGTTGGTTTTTGCCGAAATTTGTCGGTCGCGGTGGCTCAGTATCACCAAGTTGGTTGATGGTAATGCTTTGTTGGTAGTGTTGTGGAAAAATATTTCCGAGACTGTATAATATATAAAGAGAGGTTTATTAAATCGGAGACAAAGCTTTGGGAGAAGTGTCTTTGAACCATCTTCTCAAATTGGTATCTGCAGTGAAGTTCTTTTATCTTACAAATTACGTCACTTTATAACACATGCTTTAGCACTACTAAGCTTTTACTATCGAAGGCTAAGCTTTTGATATTAACCATCCTGCATTGTGACAGGGCAGTATAAACAAGTGCAGGTTTTTGGCACCGGTATAAACAAACATACCCAGCACTTAACTCTCCAGTGTTCATTATCTCACTTTCCTATCTCCATAACTCAAGGCCAGCATACCTTGAAGTAAAGCATAATGCATCAGTATTGTCCCTTACAAAATTCATTAAAGGGGAAAATAAAACAAATGTTTGGTCCCGTATACAATCAAGTATATGTCCAAAAATCCGTTCCAACAATATTCCCCCTTTTGGTCCTGGATGATGTTCACGAAATCCAGATGACCACAATGATAGTATCATATTGTCATATATTCGTCCTTTGGGGTATGTTACTTCCCTGATGTTCCGTATGTCCACCTTGCCTGTAGCTCTAGGCTACCCTTCAAAGGTAGTGGTCGGTGTCATCGTTGTCTGTTTCTTCATCCATGGTGTTTTCAGGTATTTCCATCAGGTGTGCTTCTTCTTCGGCAATTACACTGGCTACTGGCATCAGTCGAGCCATCATAACTTTACAGCAGATATTAAAACACCGGATAATCAGACAGCAAGTAATTATTATTACAACCAGAATAATTACTCCATGCATAAGATAGGACCCCCAGGATCCCCCTAACAGCCAGTCAAACCAGCCAGATCCTCCTGCTGTCGTGGATAACTTCTTTACCTCCCTTCTTATGTGATCAGCGAGGTTGGTTATGTTTTCTGAATTATCGGGAGAAGTGCAACATTCAGCTCCAATTAAGGCACATTGTGCGTATGGCTACCATTTCAGCCGTTATGCCCTCCATTGCTTCAGCAGTGTCATTAACTATCTGTTCCAGTACCCTCTCTAGGTTACGTAATTCATCCATGGTGCGTCCTATCCCAAATGGGAACATCATGACCCCAAATAGCCTCTCTACCGGGGTAAGATCTTGTCTTAATCGACCTGGTGTCTGTACTTCTGCTAAAGTACGTACCCGTCTGACAAAAGGGGACCACATATCCCAAATAACAGGACCCCCTCCAGTTCTGAGGCAACCAGGGGTAGGCCTTATGCCCGCACACAAAATAAGTGCCATTGTATGCTGTTAGATTCGATCCCAATCTCTCTCTCAGCCCCCGTCGCCACCTAATCTTAGGGTCCCAGTCCTGGCTACTTGTCTGATTCTTCAAACCCTCTATTTCAAAGAACCCCTGGTTTGTTGTTTCACTGGCTATTATGTTCCACCTGGCGAGGTTAAAGTATCCTGCTACAAAACCTGTTTCCTCACCAGTCAGGTTTCTAGTGAAACAAATGTCAGCGGTGGGCCTTCCAACTCCTGAGGTGTTGGTCAAAACCAGGAACGGGGGTCGTACCGACCTATTGTATTCGGCTGGTACCATCCGTCAAATGCATCCAAAAGGTAACCCCCCCGATCTCCACGTTTCTTTATCCCCACTCTGGTTCCAAGTATCATTTACTTCCCCTGTACCGTTTTGTCGCATTACCCACTCTGCTACTTCCGAGATGTTAAGGGAGATTGACCTCAAAGGGATGCCTCCTTTGCTATGTATGGGGATGTGCGAACATACCCAGCAACTAGAAAAGTTCTCATTTTGCGCATAAACATAAGACATGTACAAAAAGGTATTCACATGTAACTCTCGTTTCGGTCTAGCTAGCAGGCCGGACCTAACACGAACTATGATAATCGCACCGATCGCAATATATAGTTTCATCTTATTACTCTATAATTAACAAATAGTCAAAGGCAAAATGGCCGTATGGCTTGCTTGAAGAATCTCTCGCTGTCAATCTGTAAATAGACAAACAACAACAACTAATACGTGTGCTAAACGGTTGGTTCAAAAACCTTAAGCTGGGTCCAATGCTTCCATTGTCCGTTCCCTTTAACATCGATGCAGGCACAAGTGTCCCTGCTGATTATAACCTCATACGGTCCTATCCATTTTTGGGGCAAACCTCGGTTTTCCCGGGAGGACCCTTACCATAACGCGACTTCCCGCCAACGGGACTTCAGGGAGCTTTGTAAGCTCTGCTTCCGCGTCTCTTTCTTCCTGATTGTCCCTAACTAATTTACACATCCCTTTTAATTGAGTACTTAGTTCCAAAACATATCGTTTTATTTTGTCTTTTAATGGGCCTACATCAGTCCCCCCTGTTATGATGTTCTCTGGTAATTGCATCGCCCTTCCTATCATTAGTTCATAAGGGGTTAATCCGGTTGTCCGGTTTGTCGTGGCTCTTAACTTCATCAATATAATGGGTAATACTTCTGTCCACGTTTTTCCTGACGTTTGCATGGCCTTTGCCAGGGCGTTCTTGAGGGTACGGTTCATGCGCTCTACCATCCCAGAACTCTGCGGGTGGTAGGAGATGTGGAATTTTTGTTTTATGCCCATCAGCTGGCATATTGTTTTTACAATTTTTCTGGTGAAGTGGGTGCCTTGGTCGGAATCTATTTGAAGAGGCACTCCCCATCGGGGAATCACCTGCTCGGTCAATATCCTTGCCACTGTTGAGGCAGTGCAATCACGTGTGGGGAAAGCTTCCACCCACCGGGTAAATTGATCTATAATCACTCAGCAATATCTTTTTCCATGGGATGGGGGCAAAGGACCTGTGAAATCAATTTGTACGTGTTCCCATGGCCCCCATGGACGGGGCTGGTGTCCCATTTTAATTTTAATGGGCCTGCCTGGATTATATTGTGCGCACGTAATGCATCGATGGCAATATTTGGCAATATCTTTCCCCATCCCTTTCTCTCCCAAGACTCCCGGTCATGGCCTCTCATCCTGAATGAGACAGGTCATGATGCAACTCCAATAAGGTATTCTGTATGCATTCAGGCACCATTACCTTGTCGTTTCGTCTCCAAACGTTATCCTTCCCTTGCGTTGCGCCCTGCTTTGTCCACATACCTATTTCCTCCTCAGAAGTGTCCTGGTGTAGTTTCTCAATACTTATCTGTTCGTCTCGGGCCCCAGCGGCACTGACTTAATTTTAATAATTTAAAATCATTATCAATGGAGTGTTTTTTTTTACCTCTTCAAATTTTTTTTTCAATTAAACCAATATCTTTTTCACAGCTGATATCAACTGGTATTTAGTAAGTTATGTCTTTATCCATCGCAAACACCCCTTCTCCCCCATGCTGTCATATTTTGTCTGTGCCCAGACCCCGGGCACAGAGGCACATATGCCTCCATACCCTCCAGTCCCGATAAGCCAGTCAGTTTTTGTGGCTGTAGCTACATCTATACTGTCCACATGGTGGGCTATCTGTCCCAAATCTCCCTTACTGCCATCCGCCTTTGGCCATGTCAGTTTCCCCTTGCCGCAATCAATCAGGGCCTTAAATTCCCTCATTACATCATTCCCCAATATTGTTCCCTCACAATTCTTGCATACGTAAAATCTCATGGGTATATATAAGTTATCAATTTCCACCAATTGGGTGGTGCTCAGGTAGGCCAGTGTGGGCCGTCCATCTATTCCGTTTATCAGAGCCTTCGTGTCGGTGACGGGAAGGGGCATATGGATATTGAGGCTCCCATGTCCACTAGCATCTCACACTGTCAGCCCCCTACTAGTGCAGACACATATATCCTTCCCTCCTTTTTACTTTGTACAGGGGCCGCCGGACATCACAGGGTGGCTTTGTACGCCTGCCACTTCTGGTATTCCTGTTCTGACAGGGTCCTTGCCTTATCAGGATAACCATTTTTACCATAGCATGTCGCTTCCAAGTGCCCTTTCTTACCACAATACGTACATTGCTTTTCACTGCCTCTCCCTTTGCATTCCCTGGCAAAATGGCCCGGTTTTCCACAATTATGGCAAGTCCCCCTTTTCTGCCCTCCTCCTGTTCCTGTGGCAGAGACCTTTTCCTGCTTTATCTTTTTCTTTTCTAAACTGCTAAAGCTTACTGTTTTAGCCTTTTTCAAAAGTCCCTTTTACACCTTCACAGATAGCTCACCACTCGCCCAGGAGTTTGACCTAATCGCTGAAGGTATTTCTAAATTTAACACTCTTTTTTTTTTACTGAACTAGAAGCTTTCGTGTCAAGGTTTTACACAAAGGAAAATGGGAGCGTTTTAAAAGGCATTCTTTATCTCATTCCTGGACTAAATTTATGTCTTTCAACCCAATTGCATGTTTTCTTTCGACAAGTAAGTGAGCGTGTCAAATTCTTTTTTTTTACTACCGGGACCATGTATTTTTATCTTTTACTCAACAAACCTATCCTTTGTGCATTTCCTAGCTCCGTAACTTATCATCCGAATATATCCATACCTTCGTTTCTAACTTAAAATGTAATACCATAAGGTTCACAGTTTCTTAAACTTCCCACATACAGGACAACACTACGAAGGGTTAAAAAAAAAACATTTCACTCTGTTTAGAAAGAGTGGGTGGAGCTAAAACAGGCAGGCAACTCCACACCTTCTTAAAACAGGCTTTCATTCATTCCACAGTCAAAATCACTTGAGTACTCTCTTCATTCAAAATAGACACTCACAAAAGTCTCTCTTCATTCAACAAAGCTTATGTCTGGATCCATATGTCACTTAAGATAGTCACTATCAGCTTTTTTTATGGCATTACGTAATTACGCAAGTTACAATTTAATGATAGGAATTAATTAATGACCCGGGCAGCCCGCGTTTTACATTCCCTTCCTTACCTTCCATGTTCGCCAGTCTCGGACGTTTCCCTTTGTTTCTGTAATACTCACGGCCACGACTACTCTGTGGAGACCCTTTGTCTTTGCAACAAAGCTAGCGTGTTTCCTTACCACCGGAGTTTTCGGCTCTAGGTTGGATCGATCAGTTCCCTTCCACACCGATCTTATTTACTAAAGGGACAACTCAAATTGGTTAGTCAGCCTCTTCCCGCTATCTGTTTACTCATATCTTATACAATATCCCGTCGTGCCCGTACACCTCTCTTTTCAGTCTCTAACACCAGATTCCAGATACTGTCTTAAGTGATCACGTCTGATCAGACAGTATCCTGTTCCCGTGACGCCATTTTGTTGTGGAAAAATATTTCCGAGACTGTATAATATATAAAGAGAGGTTTATTAAATCGGAGACAAAGCTTTGGGAAAAGTGTTAAAGACCCCTGTCTTTGAACCATCTTCTCAAATTGGTATCTGCAGTGAAGTTCTTTTATCTTACAAATTACGTCACTTTATAACACATGCTTTAGCACTACTAAGCTTTTACTATCGAAGGCTAAGCTTTTGATATTAACCATCCTGCATTGTGACAGGGCAGTATAAACAAGTGCAGGCTTTTGGCACCGGTATAAACAAACATACCCAGCACTTAACTCTCCAGTGTTCATTATCTCACTTTCCTATCTCCATAACTCAAGGCCAGCATACCTTGAAGTAAAGCATAATGCATCAGTATTGCCCCTTACAAAATTCATTAAAGGGGAAAATAAAACAAATGTTTGGTCCCGTATACAATCAAGTATATGTCCAAAAATCCGCTCCAACACTAGTTTCTTAAGGCTCTTGTTGCCACGATGTGTCTGATGATGTTCTGGGCCACTTAAGCTGTTTAAAGATGTCACTGAACTCGGTTGCACTGTAGAACTCTTGACTGCACCCTCTCGACTTGACTTGACTGTAAGACAGGCCCTCAATTATACCTTGAGAGGCCTTCTAATCTGCGCTCCAAATCGACCCCCATTCTTTGTTTAATTTTTGGCAGGCTCGTCAATGGTAACCTGATTAAAATGTGTCAATGTTGCGAAAAATGGTTTCGGGGCTGCTGTACTCACTATTCATGAGCTGATGAGCTCCCAGCTATTGTTAAAGTTACACTCTGGTTTTGAGTTGCCTGTCTGGATCCAAGATTTCTATGCAGGTTGGAAAGGTGATTAGAATTATGCATGTGTTGAATGGGTCCTGTGATTAGGGTGGGGACTGCTCTTCCGTGGGTCGATTGTTGGAAATGTTAATGTCTTCTAGGGGGCTGACTGACATTAAGCAGTTCTCTCAGACAATTTGATTTACACCAATATCCAAACTGGCTTTACAGAGGTCGATCTCATCCCCTGGTTTGCAGCTTTTTTCCCTTTACAGGCCCAACATACACCTTTAAAGTTCCAAATCTTGGTTTTCGAACTTCAATCTCCCTCCTTCGGCCCAACATGTATTTTACCATCCCAAAGCTTGTTTAAAAGAGTCCGAAGTTATTCTCCTTAGGGTTTCTTCAAGCATTGGGGGACCTGTGAATTTTGAGAAATCTTACGGTCCGCCGACATTTCGTGTAATGGCCATTTTCAAAATTCCGCTCCCCCCTACCGCTGTGCTGCTGCCAATCCATCCTAAGTACGTCATTATGTACCACCCCGACGGTGAAATGCCGGCGTGAAAATCTTCGGCCCACTGAGTGATGCCAAAACAAGCTTTTTCACGGTCCAGTGAGGCTGAGGCCTTCTGCAATGGCGGTGCGGCTCCCATTAAAGGGGAGGATGCACTGCCACTGTCACTATGTTTTTTTTTGTCAGCCGACTGCCATGTTGTCCCGACAGTTATGCCCCCGGGTTCGGCCAGGCCGCAAACAGGTAGCCTGGCATCCCCTTGGCCTGGCCGAAACCCTCCCTGGTGGCTCAGTGGGCTGAAGTCTAAACACTGCGCAGGCTCTCCCCTTTAAATGACGTCATCACCACAGTCACTATACTCCCCCCAACTTCCGTCCCTCTGGTGTACTCACTGCCTCACCATTATGAGCGACTTCTGGTCTGCCTGAAAAAAAAACAAAGTGTGGAATTCCGGTCAAGAGGCCACCTCAACCATCGGGGCGGTAAAAACAGTTGAAATGTCCTGTTTCGGGCGGGGCAATTTCAGCCCCTTTATCTCCACTATCTTATTCCTCTGTTAGAAATCAGGGGTGTCAAAAATGTATATAGTTAAGCGACTAAAACTGTGACGCGAAGAATGCTGTGTTTAAATCGTTGTTTTGAAGTGGAGGTAAAATGTCTCCTTCGACTAGTATTAGATGCTTAGAATTGCTAATGTTTTAAGATGCTATAGCATTCTGCACTAAGACAACCATTATCTGTTGCTTTCAAGTTAGGACTTCAACACTGTTTATGTATCTATAAGACAATTTGTTATAGAAAGACTTAGAATAGATGGAAGTTTTAGGAGTTAATGTAAGCAATTTGCTACGTTGTAAAGGGGCTAACGTTTCTGAAGCAAGCAGTTTTCTGGTTTGAGCATCAGGATTGTACCTGAGAGAATGGGGACACGCAAGATGAGACAAATTCCACAGGAAGGCATCTTCGGGAAAGTATAAACAACAAGACATATGGCCAAAATCATGAGACATCTTTAGTACGGGCTTTGACATGAGATTCAAAACAAAGAACTTGATACAGCATTGGATAGCAAGTTTTTAGGGAAGCCTCTATAGGTCAACAGGTATTGTCAATATCCCATGTTAAACGCACCCCTAAAAAGAGAATAAGAGTAGCCTCCTCAAGGTTGTCCACACAAATGGTGTGAGGGGAAAGCGAAACAGAAGTTGGGCTGGTCAAACGCTCTTTGAGCGATCCCATGCTTTTACCAAAGGTAGCTCTGGATGAAGAGAAAGAAGCTGCAAACCAGGAAACTGCTCATTTGCGCCAGCCATTTATCCGATTGGGATCGGTATCAACTACTTGTCATGGTTGTATGTTTTTGCTGCATAAATAATGTGCTATATTCTGTCTTAAACTCTGATTAAACACAATATGCCCACCAGATTGGTTCACAGATGATCCTGATTATTAAAGTGACCAGAGATAGCCGTAACTTGGCTATTTTCAACACTCTCCCACTCAAGGTGACAGTCTTTGAGGTAAATGCATGGATAGAGGAGGTCAATGAGAAAGGCAGTAACATTGAGGGGTAGAGCACCAGTGCAACATGGGCTGGATGGCCATCAACATTATCAGAAAAAAAGTATTATTCCCCTTGCCTATTTGACCTGTTCTCATGCAGCACATTAGCCCAATTGAGCCTATGGCCTGCAGTAGTAGGCTGCAATGAATGGATGCAGAGATTGTGGCTTCTCATGACAGTCACAATGTACCTATATCAATGCAATGAAATGGGTCTCCAGCAGCCTAGTCCCCTATCAGCCATTCTGTCACATTGCTTTTGCTGAGTAATGCTGGCATCCTGGATTGCCTGAGCATAAATGAATCATGGATACTCCCCGGGTTGCATATGTTGACATTGAGAATGAGGTGGCTTGCATCGCCCGCTATCTTAACATTCAAGGAATGAAATCCCTTCCCGCTGATGAAATTGGTGGGTCTTTCAGACTGGGCCTTTACGGACGGTGTCAATGGCAATCCAGCCACTCAGAAGAGGTTGATGGCTCTCTCTCCTTCCGCTTTGCTGGGGTCTGTGTGGAACTGAATGAACTCAGAGGGATGCCTGAACAGGGCATCAGTGATGTGTCTAATGTTGCAATGTACTAACACATTAAAAACTGATGGACGGGAGAAGACATACTGGTCCATTCAGCTGCAAGCCGGCACCAAGAGAGGGTTATCGGCAGCAAGTTAAGTCGGGGAGGGAGGAATTGCGAGGGCCTCGAAGCCGGGGAGTGGGGAGCTCGGAGCAACAGAGTCTGACTCTGCTGGTGGGGATTGGAGGAGCACTCCTGCTCCCCCTGGTCATAACGAGGAAAGTTCTATCAACTTACCTCACTGGCTTCCCAACAACTTCACCTGGCAGGATGGCTGCGTGGTGGGTTAAAATGCTATTGAGCCCCATGGACATCATAGGATCCTGATTTGCAATCCTTATTGAGGCTCATGCCAGAGTCTGGTGGGAGCCCCATCCACTGCCAATATCAGCAGCATTAAACTGGAACATCAGCGGGTACGAAGTACAAAATGGAGCCACTCTCTTTTAAGAGCCAATTGGGCAGAGTTAAAGTTCTCCCTTTTAATATGTTATTGTAAGTATGAATATTTTTGAAAATAAAACTAAACATTTTGTCCACAAGATGGTGCTTTAGTACTTAAATATAAAACCAGTGTGGCGTAGTGTCAGTAAGAACTTGTCTACATGCTGCAGATCAAAGATTGTGTTCTCTTTTCTGTTACCGCGGAGTAACAATACCAACACAACTCATAATATTGATATATTAGCTATCTATAAGAATAGTTTAATCACGTCAACCCAAATAACAACACTCTATGATTTATGAGCAGCATAAGCTAACCTTACCCCTTTATATAGTTACTCCTTTAACTCTCCTCAGGTCTTTCTATGCCACATAGCATTGAGGAGGTAGACAAGTGACTTGCTCCCAACACTTTTCCAAACCTACTCCGAGGATCAATTAGAAGTTGTTCAAAAGCAGCCTGAGGACAAGGAGCATCTGGTCACTGCGTGGTGCTTTTCCCCACCACATAGCCATGGTTGGGAAGTTGCCATGTGGAATATTAATGTAAATTCACATTTTATAGCTGTACACGGCATCAGTGCACAGTTTCATCAGATAACTTCGTGCCAACATTTCATTTTTCAGTGGCTTGTGGGTCTGGCAGGTAGTTTTGATATGTCTGAGCAGCAGAGAAAGTGTGTTAACCTCAGTTCAAAAGAGCAGGGTTTCTGAACGAATTTCCAAACTTATGCCAATTTTATACTATTTTTAATCCTGTGGTCCCATAGTATTTGGCAGTATGTCTGATGCTGGTAGTTGATCAAAATTTAACTGCACTGTCTGTGCTGATTGTTTATCAGCCCCAACAAAAGTTGAACCAAGAGCACCAATCTTCGAAGAACACACAAAGCATTGAGTAGAGACTGGTTTAATTATTGAGGATCCCTTTATACTAACAGCAATAAATGTACCACTGTGTTTGCCCTGCTGGTCTCCAGCTGAATTGGTGCCAAATTTGTTGCTTGCGGGTCCTTGTTGTGCCCAGTGGAGAGTATCCCATCACACGCCTTGTAGATGATGGAAAGGTTTTGGAGAGTCAGGAGGTGAGACACTCACCACTAAATACTCAGCCTCTGACCTGCTTTTGTAGCGACAGTATTTATGTGGTTGATCCAGATGAGTTTCTGGTCAACGGTGATCCTCAGGATGTTGATGGTATGGGATTCCACGATGGTAACGCCAAATGCTGCCTTGAGATCAAGGGCAGTCCCTCTCATCTCACCTCTGGAATTCAGCTTTGTGGCCGATGTTTGGACCAAGGATGTAATGAGGTCTAGAGCCCAAGTGGTCCGATTGTAACTAATAATGATCTCCCTTAGTTCTCCACTGATCATCTAATTCAAATAATCCATCCATGTGGACAGAATCTAACCCCTTCATAATTTTAAATACTTTATTTATTATAGGGGGGCGAAATTGGGTGCATTTGTACCTCCCGTTAGCACCCAGAAATCATGACATCATCACTGTGTGCGTCGCCCTGTTAGCGCCCCGGTCCCTAAATTGCATCTCTCTTCCTGAAGCAGCGCGGGGCGATAACAGTGACTGCTTCAGGGGATGCACACCGGGCGGACGGCCGTTACCGAGGAGAAAATTAAAGGGGTGGTGGCCGGCAGCTGTGAAAATAATCTGCCCTTTTTGTTGCCGCTCCGGTCATGGTTCGTTTGTGGAGTTGGTGCCGTGATCGTTCAGCCGAGCACGCTGCTTGAGTGCCGGGGTAATTGCGTGGCACCCCTGTTCCCTGGTGGTCCAGGTGGGTGGCTTCTTCTTTGACAGAGTATTTGGCTTGGGCCCTTCCCTTTATTTGAGGGAAGAGCCCCTCGGACACGGCAGTGTAATGTTGCTGAGGTGAGCGCCCCGTTACCACCCCAGGAAGGAAGTGGCGCGCTTCCGTGGCGATAACCCTAATTTAGCGAGCGGGGCGGGACTTCCGTGCCTGCCGCAAAAAAGTCCTGCCTCCTGAATGATACCGCCCCCAGACAGGATGATAATGAATTTCTAGGCCTATGTTTTTCCAAGGTAAAAAGTGCCAACTCTCTAAGCTTGTCCTGATCATAGAATTAGAGAATAGTACAGCATAGAAGGAGGCCATTCGGCCCATCAAGTCTGTGCCAGCTCTTTCACGGAGCAATCTAGTTAGTCCCACTCCTCTGCTCTTTCCCCATATCCCTGCAATGTTTTTCTCCTTCAAGTATTTATCCAATGCCCTTTTGAAAGCTACTATTGAATCTCCATCCACCACCCTATCAGGCAGCGCATTCCAAATTCTAACTACGTATTGCGTAAATAAGTTTTCCTCATCTCGTCTCTAGTTCTTTTGCCAATCACCTTAAATCTATGTCCTCTTGTTATTAACCCTTCAGCCATTGGAAATAGCTTCTCTTTATTTACTCTATCTGAACCCTTCATTATTTTAAACACCTCTACCAAATCTCCTCTTCACCTTTTCTGCTCCAAGGAGAACAAGACCAGCTTCTCTAGCCTTTCCACGTAACTGTATTCCCACATTCCCAGATGCATTCTAGTAATCTCTTCGGCACTCTCTCCAAAGCCTTCCCATCTTTACTAAAGTGTGGTGCCTAGAATTGGACACAAAACTCCAGCTGGGGCCGACCTAGTGTTTGATATAGGTTTAGCATAATTTCCTGGCTTTGTATTGCTTCTATTTGTAAAACCCAGGATCCCATATGCTTTATTAACTGCTTACTTAACGTCCTGCAATGATTTGTGCACAAACACCCCCAAGTCTTTCTCTTCCTGCACTCCCTTTAACATTGTACCATTTACGATGTTCTATCTCTCCTCATTCTTTCTGCAAAAATATATCAGCTTGCACTTTTCTGCCTTGCATTTCATAAGTACATAAGAACATAAGAATTAGGAACAGGAGTAGGCCATCTAGCCCCTCGAGCCTGCTCCGCCATTCAATAAGATCATGGTTGATCTGGTCGTGGACTCAGCTCCACTTACCCGCCCGCTCCCCATAACCCTTAATTCCCTTATTGGTTAAAAATCTATCTATCTGTGATTTGAATACATTCAATGAGCTAGCCTCAACTGCTTCCTTGGGCAGAGAATTCCACAGATTCACAACCCTCTGGGAGAAGAAATTCCTTCTCAACTCGGTTTTAAATTGGCTCCCCCGTATTTTGAGGCTGCGCCCCCTAGTTCTAGTCTCCCCGACCAGTGGAAACAACATCTCTGCCTCTGTCTTGTCTATTCCTTTCATTATTTTAAATGTTTCTATAAGATCACCCCTCATCCTTCTGAACTCCAACGAGTAAAGACCCAGTCTACTCAATCTATCATCATAAAGTAACCCCCTCATCTACGGAATCAGCCTAGTGAATCGTCTCTGTACCCCCTCCAAAGCTACTTTATCCTTCCTTAAGAAAGGTGACCAAAACTGCACGCAGTACTCCAGGTGCGGCCTCACCAATACCCTATACAGTTGCAGCAGGATCTCCCTGCTTTTGTACTCCATCCCTCTCACAATGAAGGCCAACATTCCATTCGCCTTCCTGATTACCTGCTGCACCTGCAAACTAACTTTTTGGGATTCATGCACAAGGACCCCCAGGTACCTCTGTATCGCAGCATGTTGTAATTTCTCTCCATTCAAATAATATTTCCTTTTACTGTTTTTTTTGCCAAGGTGGATGACCTCACATTTTCCGACATTGTATTCCATCTGCCAAACCTGAGCCCATTCACTTAACCTATCCAAATCTCTTTGTAGCCTCTCTGTGTCCTCTACACACCCGCTTGCCCACTAATCTTTGTATCATCTGCAAATTTTATTACACTACACCCTGTCCCCTCTTCCAGGTCATCTATGTATATTGTAAACAGTTGTGGTCCCAGCACCGATCCCTGTGGCACGCCACTAACCACCGATTTCCAACCCGAAAAGGACCCCTTTATCCCAACTCTCTGCTTTCTGTTAGCCAGCCAATTCTCTATCCATGCTAATACATTTCCTCTGACTCCGCATACCTTTATCTTCTGCAGTAACCTTTTGTGTGGCACCTTATCGAATGCCTTTTGGAAATCTAAATACACCATATCCATCGGTACACCTCTATTCACCATGCTCGTTATATCCTCAAAGAATTCCAGTAAATTAGTTAAACATGATTTCCCCTTCATGAATCCATGTTGCGTCTGCTTGATTGCACTATTCCTATCTAGATGACCTGCTATTTCTTCCTTAATGATAGCTTCAAGCATTTTCCCCACTTCAGATGTTAAATTAACCGGCCTATAGTTACCTGCCTTTTGTCTGCCCCCTTTTTTAAACAGAGGCGTTACATTAGCTGCTTTCCAATCCGCTGGTACCTCCCCAGATTCCAGAGAATTTTGGTAGATTATAACGAATGCATCTGCTGTAACTTCCTCCATGTCTTTTAATACCCTGGGATGCATTTCATCAGGACCAGGGGACTTGTCTACCTTGAGTCCCATTAGCCTGTCCAGCACTACCCCCGCTAGTGATAGTGATTATCTCAAGGTCCTCCCTTCCCACATTCCCGTGACCAGCAATTTTTGGCATGGTTTTTGTCTCTTCCACTGTGAAGACTGAAGCAAAATAATTGTTTAAGGTCTCAGCCATTTCCATATTCCCCATTATTAAATCCCCCTTCTCATCTTCTAAGGGACCAACATTTACTTTAGTCACTCTTTTCCGTTTTATATATCGGTAAAAACTTTTACTATCTGTTTTTATCTTTTGCGCAAGTTTACTTTCGTAATCTACCTTTCCTTTCTTTAGTCATTCTTTGCTGTCGTTTAAAATTTTCCCAATCTTCTAGTTTCCCACTAACCTTGGCCATCTTATACGTATTGGTTTTTAATTTGATGCTCTCCTTTATTTCCTTGAGTATCCACGGCTGGTTATCCCTTCTCTAACCGCCCTTCTTTTTCACTGGAATATATTTTTGTTGAGCACTATGAAGGAGCTCCTTAAAAGTCCTCCACTGTTCCTCAATTGTGCCACCGTTTAGTCTGTGTTTCCAGTCTACTTTAGCCACCTCTGCCCTCATCCCACTGTAGCCCCCTTTGTTTAAGCATAGTACGCTCGTTTGAGACACTACTTCCTCACCCTCAATCTGTATTACAAATTCAACCATACTGTGATCACTCATTCCGAGAGGATCTTTTACTAGGAGATCGTTTATTATTCCTGTCTCATTACACAGGACCAGATCTAAGATAGCTTGCTCCCTTTTAGATTCTGCAACATACTGTTCTAAGAAACAATCCCGTATGCATTCTATGAATTCCTCCTCAAGGCTACCCCGTGCGATTTGATTTGACCAATCGATATGTAGGTTAAAATTCCCCATGATTACTGCCGTTCCTTTTTCGCATGCCTCCATTATTCCCTTGACTATTGTCCGCCCCACCGTGAAGTTATTATTTGGGGGCCTATAAACCACGCCCACCAGTGACTTTTTCCCCTTATTATCTCTAATCTCCACCCACAATGATTCAACATTTTGTTCATTAGAGCCAATATCATCTCTCACAACTGCCCTGATATCATCCTTTATTAACAGAGCTACCCCACCTCCTTTCCCTTCTTGTCTATCTTTCCGAATTGTCAGATACCCCTGTATGTTTAATTCCCAGTCTTGGCCACCCTGCAACCACGTTTCTGTAATGACCACCAAATCATACCCATTTGTTCGCCATGTCCATCTGCCATGTGTTTGCCCTTTCCACCAGCCTGTCTATATTCTTTTGAAGTCTATTAATACCTTCCTCACTGTTTACTACCCTTCCAAGTTTTGTGCCATCTGCAAATTTTGATATTGTGCCCTGTACCCCCAAGTCCATCATCATAGGTCGTCCCTCGGAATCAAGGAAGACTTGCTTCCACTCCTGAAGTGAGTTCTTTGGTGGCTGAATAGTCCAATACAAGAGCCACAGACTCTCTCACAGGTGGGACAGATCGTCGTTGAGGAAAGGGGTGGGTGTCTGCGCTTGATTTCTACATGCTCTCGATGTTGACTCGAGGTGCTCAGCGCCCTCTCGGATGCACTTCCTCCAGTCAGGGCGGTCCCGGCCCCAGGTGTCAGTGGGGATGTCGCACCTTATCAGGGAGGCTTTGAGGGTGTCCTTGTAGCGTTTCCGCTGCCCACCTTTGGCTCGTTTGCCATGAAGGAGCTCCAAGTAGAGCATTTGCTTTGGGAGTCTCGTGTCTGGCATGCGGACTATGTGGCCTGCCCAGCACAGCTGATCGAGTGTGGTCAGTGCTTCAATGCTGGGGATGTTAGCCTGAGTGAGGACACTGATGTTGGTGCGCATGTCCTCCCAGGGGATTTGTGGGATCTTGCAGAGACATCGTTGGTGATATTTCTCCAGCAACTTGAAGTGTCTACTGTACATGGTCCATGTCTCTGAGCCATACAGGAGGACAGGTAGTACTACAGCCCTGTAAACCATGAGCTTGGTGGCAGTTTTGAGGGCCTGGTCTTCAAACACTCTTTTCCTCAGGCAACCAAAGGCTGCACTGGTGCACTGGAGGCGGTGTTGGATCTCGTCGTCAATGCCTGCTTTTGTTGATAGGAGGCTCCTGAGATATGGGAAGTGGTCCACTGTGTCCAGGGCCGCGCGTGGATCTTGATGACTGGGGGGCAGTGCCGTGCGGCGAGGACAGGCCGGCGGAGGACCTCTGTCCCACGGATGCCTAGCGTAAGGCCCATGCTTTCGTACGCCTCAGTAAATACGTCGACTATGTCCTGGAGTGCAGCCTCTGTATGTGCGCAGACACAGGCATCGTCCACGTATTATAGCTCGACGACAGAGGTTGGGGTGGTCTTGGATCTGGCCTGGAGACAGCGCAGGTTGAACAGGTTCCCACTGGTCCCGTAGTTTAGCTCCACTCCAGCGGGGAGCTTGTTGACTGTGAGGTGGAGCATGGCGGCGAGAAAGATTGAGAAGAGGGTTGGGGCGATGACACAGCGCTGTTTGACCCCGGTCCGGATGTGAATTAGGTCTGTGATGGGTCCGTTGTCCTCCTCCGTTTCAGATGCCCCCAAAAGTTCGTCACCATCCTTCGCCTGCTCCAAGACGACATGCAGGCCGTGATCCTTACCCCCATGTCCAAGTCATTAATGTATATCAAAAACAGCAGTGATCTTAGTACTGAGCTTTGGGGAACTTCATTATATACCTCGCTCCGGTCTGAAAAAACAGCCATTCACCACAACTCTCTGTTTTCTATCCCTTACCCAATTTTGTATCCATGCTTCTACTGCCCCTTTTATGTGCTCCAATTTTGCTAACAGCCTAACATGTTGTACTTTATCATACGTCTTTGAAAGTCCATATACACAACAACAACTGCACTGCCCTCATCCACCCTCTCTGTTACCTCATCAAAATCAAGTTAGTCAAACATGATTTGTCCTTGAAAAATTGGTGCTGGCTCCCTTTTCTCCCAGATTATTGTTTCTAAAAGCTTCCTTACCACCGAATTTAAACTGACTAGCCTGTAATTGCCAGGTTTATCCTTCTCTCCTTTTTGAACAAGGGTTTAACATTTGTGACAATAAATCAGCTATCAATGGCTTTCCCCTGAAACCTTTTCCAGAGCCTTGATATTCCCCTACCATGTAAAGGTGTGACCCACGGAGAAGCTCAGTTGGCAATATAACTTGTCTGTTGATTGAGAATTAAGCTCCTTTAATAATCGTCTGAAACTGAGTGCCGTAATATAATTATAACCTCAGTGGAGAACATCACAGGAAATTACTTCAGATATGGAAATACTACAGTGAGTGACAGGTTCTTAGCCCTTAAACGGTATTTTCCGTATTGTACCGTACTTGACATAATATAAAGCAATTGATAAATACCAAACATTTTGATCATTAATTTATATCATGAGGTTGAATTTCGTGTGACCGTTCGCAATGGGGAGGGGGCAGGCAGAGCAAGTGTCTTGCCCGACCTGATGAAAGTGGTCTGCCAATTTTCCTGGTATGACCTCATTATCATTTAATCTACAAACTACTTGTGCTTTTGGAGCAACATGTTGATCGGAAGGGCAGAAAATCTGATGGCCCACCATGGAGCCCAGCCAATGCAGGAAGTTGAAGGGGGAGGAGATGATCTCGAGGGAGGGCACAAGTCACAGACCACAGAGGGTCAGACATTAATGCTCTTCTTGACCCCACAAAAATAATTTACATACCTTTTTAAAAACTTTTTTGTAGTAGCCTGCAGCAGTCCCTTTAAGGACCATTCAATGCCAAGTACCAGTGGGCAGAGTGTATGCAGCACATAATCCACCCAATGGTATCTCAAACTTACATCGGGGTCCTATTAACATCATAGGACCTGATTTGCATGGGCTAGTATCTGATGGTCACTTGGGCCAGCCATTTCAAGACCCAACCAAAGCTGCGGTGACCTGGATGTTGGCGGGAACAGGTCAGTAATTGGTCCGCTCCTGTTTTAACCATGCTTGCACCACATTCTCATCTGACAGGGTAGATGAAAATTAGCTGCAATCTTTTTTAAAATGACAATACTCACCGTTATGTAGATGCAGCAGTAGCTGCGTGATGCAGTCTGACATGCACCTTTGCTACGGCAAGCTCCAGGTAAGCAGATGAATCCTAGTCAGTGGACGTTACTCACTGATTTCTTATTGCTTGAATGTAAAACATTTATTTCTGTTTCTAAGAATTTTTGACAATTAGAATTTTTCCATTTAGATATCGGAATACAGTAACCCCCATTGACAACAGTCATAAGAAATTAATTCAGGAGTCTAATATTTCCACAACTTGAGAATATCATAATACGATCGATGCCAAAAACAGCAAAACATAAATCGTGCACAGTGTTCTTCTGAAGTATAACACAGCAACAGCTGGTGTAGTCAAAAGCAGGAACATTTGAATTTACAGAAAGGGGTGATGATTTAATTATACTGGCATATTTCATTTAAAAATTACATATTCAGAAAAATAGATTTATTATTATGACACCCAATTCTTGTGTATGTGTCTCAAATCACTGAAGGATGTCGTCATGATTTTGAAGAGTTCTGATGTCAAATATTTTAACTTGACTAAAGAGATGTTAGTAGCCTTGTGCGAGGGATTTGAGGGATGAACTTGGCAGAAGATGTGAAATGTATGCAAACAATCACTGAGAGTAGTAGATGGACTAACAGATACTGAATGGAGGGGGAGGTATTTTAATATGAGGCGGTAAAATCTGGAGGATGCACTTATCGTCCTGTTGCCATTCACTTCCCACCTGGCGCAATTTTAATAGCGCGCATTTTCCAATCGACTGAATCTCCCACTAGAGGTGGACGGGAACCTCATGAATACATGCAAATCGGAGTCCTATATTAACTGAAAAAATTGGATGTCTCACCTATCATCCAACCCGCTAGTTCCAGAGACAACAGGAGGCAACATTTAAAAAGGTCATGAGCTCCAGGCACACAGATCATTGGCCTGTGTGCTGGCAAACTTGTTGGAGTCGGAGTGATGTGACACTTTCCATGTTGTTTACTTGTCATAATTTATTTTGCTTACTTACTCTCAATAAGCAATGACAGCTTATGCTTGGCGGCACTTTTGCTGCATTGTACTGGATGAAGGAGAAAAAGGAGGAAGAATAGCAGCATTAACAGCATGAACTCAGGCTTGAACAAGCAGGAGGGGCTTGAAGGCCTCTGAGAGGACAGCATGTGAGGGGGCCTGCTTGGAGAAGGCCTTACCCACCCACAGGGTCCATAGACCATAGAGGACCTTTGTTAGATATATCTGAGGAGCTGTGCCTTAGTAGACTAAGCTGTGGGCCAATGACCAAGGCTTATAGTGAGGCTGAATAGGACAGAAGGGGAGGCAAAATAAATCAAGTGGTTGGGGGTGAACTTTCAGGCTGGTTCTCGTGCTCACCCATCATAACTTCTATTAACTTCAATGGAAAGGTAGATCAAGTAGGGTGTGTAATGATCAGCTGTTTTGCAACCGTCAGTTTCCATCCCTGCCCAAAGTGAAAATTATCCCCAATGTGTCTTCATTTTAACACAGTGAGAACCCAACAATGATAA
Organism: Pristiophorus japonicus; assembly: GCF_044704955.1. NCBI lineage: Eukaryota > Metazoa > Chordata > Chondrichthyes > Pristiophoridae > Pristiophorus > Pristiophorus japonicus. The sequence continues at coordinate 180,125,982 of NC_091988.1, read as the reverse complement.
TGGCAAAGTAGGATACTACATTTGGAGAGTAGCAGAAACAAGAAAGGTTTAGAGAAACACTGACCTTGGTAGACTGATAAAATAGAGAGGCAAGAAAAGTTGTGATAACAACATATGCCTTAAAAATACATCAGCAAGTGCATCTCGGCATACGAGATGCCCCTCCGTAGCTGACTCCACCAAAGTTCATGGGCTCAGGTGACGATCCCTTAATTAGCATGCTACTAGATGCACACCTGTGCAGTTTAGCATTGACATTATGTCAGTCCAGTGGAGAAGTATTGGGCTGGCGTGCCCCGCATCCCCTGCAAGAAACCTTTAGGTACTCCCATGTCACCTTTACAAAGGGGGCTGATTTGAATTTGAAAAAAAAATTTGATGCCAAGAACATCGGGAGTGGAGACCTCAGTCCCAAGCTTGATCCCATAAGGCAGTCCTTATGTTCACTAATGGGCTAGGCAGCACACCTGGCCCATGCCAATCCTATCATGGGTTCCTCTGAAGGCCTGGAGCACACAACCTCTCAATGTAGGGAGTTTGTGCCTTCAGCCCTACAACCCCTTACAACAATAACCTTGTAAGAGGTAGTTGAAGGTTACTCCCTCAGAAGACCATCTTGGAAATTCACAGCTAGATTGGGACCTGACATAACCTAATTTCTAGCTGTTCCAGTGTACTCTTGCTGAGGTGACAGAGGAAGTATATTGGGATGGTTATGGATTTTTAGAGCAATAAGTTTTAGAAACATAGAAACATAGAAATTTACAGCGCAGAAGGAGGCCATTTCGGCCCATCGTGTCCGCGCCGGCCGACAAAGAGCTGCATGGCGCTTGGTCAGCAGCCCTAAAGGTTACATATAAACCTATGAACAATGACGGAAAGGCAAAGAACACCCAACCCAACCAGTCCGCCTCACACAACTGCGACACCCCTTATACTGAAACATTCTACACTCCACCCCAACCGGAGCCATGTGGTCTCCTGGGAGAGGCAAAAAACAGATGAAAAACCCAGACCAATTTAGGGAGAAAAAATCTGGGAAAATTCCTCTCTGACCCATCCAGGCGATCAAAGCTAGTCCAGGAGATTACCCTGGCCATATTCTATTCCCTGCAGAATTACCATTATATCTGCGCCGTCCAACAAAAGGTCATCCAGTCTAATCCCAATTACCAGCTCTAGGTCTGTAACCCTGCAGGTTGCTGCACTTTAAGTGCCCATCCAACCATCTCTTAAAAGTGGAGGGTTTCTGCATCCACCACTCTTCCAGGCAGCGAGGTCTAGATCCCCACAACTCTCTGTGTAAAGAAGCCTGCCCTCAAATCCTCTTTAAACCTTCTACCAACCACATTAAAACTATGCCCCCTCATCATAGACCCCATCCACCAATGGAAATAGACCCTTACTATCCACTATGTCCAGGCCCCTCAATATTTTGTACACCTCAATGTTTCCTCTCAACCTCCTCTGTTCCAGTAAGAACAGACCCAACCTATTCAATCTGTCCTCATAATTAAGATTCTCCATTCCATGAAGCATCCTAGTAAATCTCCTCTGCACCCTCTCTAGTGCAATCACGTCCTTCCTATAATACGACGACCAGAACTGCACTCAGAACTCCAGTTGTGGCCTAACTAAAGTATTATACAATTTGACCTCCCTACTCTTATATTCTATGCCTCGGCCAATAAAGGCAAGCATTCTGTATGCCTTCTTAACCACCTTATCCACTTGGCCTGCTACCTTCAGGGATCTATGGACAAGCACTCCAAGGTCCCTTTGTTCATCTACACGATTAAATGGCCTACCACTTTCCTTATTAGCCCTCCCAACGTGCATCACTTCACACTTCTCTGAATTACCTTCCATATGCCACTGCTCTGCCCACCTGACCAGTAGATTGATAGTCTCCTGCAGCCCATGACTTTCTTCTTCATTATCAACCACACAGCCAATTTTAGTGTCGTTGGCAAACTTCTTAATCATACTCCCTATATTCAAATCTAAATCGTTGATATATACCACAAAAAGCAAGTGACCCAGTACTGAGCCCTGCGGGACCCCACTGGAAATATCCTTCCAGTCACAAAAACATCCATCAATCATTACTCTTTGCTTCCTACCTCCAAGCCGATTTTGGATCCAACTTGCCACTTTGCCCTGTATTCCATGGGCTTTAACCTTTGTGACCAGTCTACCATGTGGGACCTTATCAAAAGCTCTGGTAAAGTCTATATATACTACATCGTATGCACTACCCTCATCGACCCTCCTGGTTACCTCCTCAAAAAATTCAATCAGGTTAGTCAAACACGATCTTCCCTTAACAAATCCGTGCTGACTGTCCCTAATTAATCCTTGCCTTTCCAAATGCAGATTTATCCTGTCTTTCAGGATTTTTTCCAATAATTTTCCCACCACTGAGGTTAGGCTGACAGGCCTGTAATTACTCGGCCTATCCCTTTTTCCCTTCTTAAACAAGGTTACTACATTAGCCGTCCTCCAATCCTCCAGCACCATGTCCAGATCCAAAGAGCACTGGTCAAGGCCTCTGATATTTCCTCTTTTACTTTGCTCAACAGCCTGGGATGCATTTCATCTGGGCCTGGGGACTTGTCTACTTTCAAAGCTGCTAAACCCCTTAATACTTCCTCTCTCACTATATTTATTTCATCCAGAATATCACACTCCTCCTCGATAAGAGCAGGAAATGGTCATTAGGCCATCTCATTATATTCATCAATTTCTTCTCCTTCCAGAAAACCATTTACACTATTTGCTTCAAATTCCTGTCATAATTCTATTCACCTCAAGGTTTTACCTGTCTGTAAAAAAAGTTTTACGCTTCTTATACCTACCGTCCTAGTTTTTAACCTGTATCTCTGGTACTTAAACCATCCATCAAAATGAACAATTTCCCTGGAACAACTTTGTGGATCGCATTTTGCAATAATATTGCAAACTTGAATTTGTTCAACTTGAAGTAATTTCCAAGTCACATTCCTTCCAGTTCACAAACGTGATATAATCTATGGGATGTTTGACAAAATCCAACAGGCTATATTGGAATTTAAAGAGCAGCTTATTAAGTGTAAATGTTCAACATTATCAGTTGGAGGATGTCACTGAGTGAAGGAAACTCATTGAACTGGTCCTATTCATTGAAGTCTGTCCTTATCAGTGATTTATAGTGGGAAAAAACAAGTTATTCTGCATCTAAGTAAAGGGCCAGGTTTGGGGTATCCAAACTAGTAGCTGCAATAAGTCCATGGTAATTTTCATAATGCTTGTTTGCTGTGAGGTGTGGAGGCTGGAAAGGACTGTTTTATGTTAGATTTGTGTCTCAAAGCAAGAGCTATGGGAAAAGAGCAGGGGGAATTGGCTAGCTCTTTCAAAGAGCTGGCACAGGCACGATGGGCCAAATGGCCTCCTTCTGTGCTGTATGATTCTTAATCGCCTCTTTTCCAAAGAAAACAAGCCCAACCTCATTAATGTTTCCTCGTAGCTTAACTTCTCTATTTCAATAATTCCATTTCACCAAATTAACTCCTATATTTCAGCAATGAAGCATAATCCTCCCTTTGATGATAATCCAATGGGTAAGGTATCAAAGAGAATCTCTAATTAATCTTAGGTATTTTAATATTCTGTCTACTATTGCTTTAACTCTGAGTTTTTAAAAAGATGTGTTTTATTTCCTGTAACGTATGTGGAAAAAGTATTTATCATATAAAATGTTATCAAATTAGACAATGCACAACACCAAAGAATACCATGTAGTTTGTAGTGCAAGAAAAAAATTTGAATCTTGCTAAAATTGATTTCAATGCAAAAAAATTGAGTGTAGTTATAATAATATGAATAGATAAAATCAAAACCAAAATAAAAGCAACAACATAACCATTAGCTGGCCTTATCTGTAATATTTTTGTTTGTCCTGGGGCTTGTTCTCAGAAATTTAATGAACATTTTAAGAGCATCCATTGTAAAACCGGGAAGTGGCTAAAGAATTTGCTTAAAACAAAGCAAGCAGCACGTATTAGTTGAGAGCAAAGGTGCCAAACTGGAGAAATGTACTGATCCAAGTGCCCCAGGGTTCAATGCCGGGGCCTCTGCTGTTCCTAATTTACATAAATGACAGATTCACAGACAAAATGCAATTTGATCAAATTTGTAAATAAGAACCTGGCGAAGGGAAGCAGTCAGGAAAGCCAACCAAGAAACTGAAAAGTGTCAGCCTTGGCTCAGTTGTAGCACCCTCACGTCTGAGTTAGGCAGGAGTGGATTCAAGTGCTACTCCAGGACTTCAGCATGTAATATAAGTTGATACATCAGTGCAGTACTGATGGATGGCTGCAGTGTAGGAGGCTCTGTCTTTCAAACGAATGATTAAAGTGAGGACCTATCTGTCATAAGAACATAAGAACATAAGAAATAGGAGCAGGAGTAGGTCATACGGCCCCTCGAGCCTGCTCCTCCATTTAATACGATCATGGCTGATCCGATCATTGTCGCAGGTCCACTTCCCTACCCGCTCCCCATAACCCCTTATTCCTCTTGGTTAGATGTGAAAGACCCTATGGCATTATTTGAGGATGAGCAGGGACATCTGATGTTCTGACCATCACATTACCCTCAACTGGCAGCTTAAAAAAAACACAGATAAACTGGTCATTTATCCTCTCGCTGTTTGTGGGACCTTGTGACTGCTGTACTTCTTTACATAATAACAGTTAATATACTTCAAAAGCAATTCATTAGCTGTGAAACATATTGGGATGTCCTGAGGAAATGAAAGGTGCGATATGAATGGAAGTTATCATAGAATTATCGAATCACATAGCAGTACAAAGGAGGCCATTCGGCCCATCGAGTCTGCTTCGGCTCTTTCGAAGACCAATCCAGTTAATCCCACTCTCCCACTCATTCTCCATATCCCTGCAATTTTTTCTCCTTCAAGTATTTATCCAAATCTTTTTTAAAGGCTACTATTTAATCTTTTTCACCACCTTCTCCAGTCTATCCACAAAATTGTAATCTCTCATCCCTGAAACCATTCTAGTAAATCTTTTCTGTATCCTCTCCATAGCCTTCACATCCTTTCCACAGTGTGCTGCCCAGAATTGGACGCAATACACCAGCTGGGGCCGAACTAGTGTTTGATACAGGTTTAGCACAACATCCTGGCTTTTGTATAGGGCTGGATTTTCAGTTGGAGGCTTTTTCGGACGATAATGGCGACAGGGCGGTAAATTTTGCGCTGGAAAATGGTTTGCCTCTGCAGCCACAAAATTCAGCAGCTGGGCCCTGAGTTTGGGGCGGAGCACAAAGGGAGACATTCCACACCTCTCTTAGGGTGCTAGGCCAGCTGAGCAACTGAAAATCCGTTGCTAAAGAGCCGGCCTCGGAGCGCCCGAAGAGAGACTTCCCTGGAAAAAAATCGCTAAAAAACCCCACAAAAATCATGCCCAATACCTTGCTCACTCCACATAAAGATAGATCACAAAAATGAAACACAAAAAACAATCACACTTACCTCATGTTGTCATTTGCATATCCATTACTGTCCCACTGGGGCGCCAATGGAGGCGCAAGCCCAAGAAAAATCCAGCCCTATGCTTCTATTTTCAAAGCCCAAGTGCTTTCTTCTCCTTCATGGTACATCAGTCATTGAAAGTTGGCATGCAGGAACAACAGGTGGTTAAGAAGGCAAATGGTATGTTGGCCTTCGTAGCTAGGGGTTTTGAGTATAGGAGCAGGGAGGTCTTACTGCAGTTGTACAGGGCCTTGGTGAGGCCTCACCTGGAATATTGTGTTCAGTTTTGGTCTCATAATCTGAGTAAGGACGTTCTTGCTATTGAAGGAGTGCAGCGAAGGTTCACCAGACTGATTCCCGGGATGGCTGGTCTGACATATGAGGAGAGACTGGATCGACTGGGCCTCTATTCACTGGAGTTTAGAAGGATGAGAGGGGATCTCATAGAAACATATAAAATTCTGACGGGACTGGACAGGTTAGATGCAGGAAGAGTGTTCCCGATGTTGGGGAAGTCCAGAACCAGGGGACAGCCTAAAGATAAGGGGTAAGCCATTTAGGACTGAGATAAGGAGAAACTTCTTCACTCAGAGAGTTGTTAACCTGTGGAATTCACTACCGCAGAGTTGTTGATGCCAGTTCGCTGGATATATCCAAGAGGGAGTTAGATGTGGTCCTTATGGCTAAAGGGATCAAGGTGTATGGAGAGAAAGCAGGAAAGGGGTACTGAGGTGAACGAGCAGCCATGATCTTATTGAATGGTGGTGCAGGCTCGAAGGGCCAAATGGCCTACTTCTGCACCTATTTTCTATGTTTCTATGTTTCTTTCACCAAGAACTTAGACAGAACATGGGTAGAACTATTGAAGACAAATTTCAATATGGATAAGTGCAAGGGATAACGGAACAAATAAAGGAGCACCAAGTTACTCAATAAATGGTATTGGATCAGTCAGGGGAGGTGCTGCAAAAGATCTGGAAATTAGTTCACGTGGTAGGCCATCGCGAATCGGGCCCAGGAAACAATATTTGCACTGGAACGGGTTGGCGCACGGCATGCCCGATATTGTGCATTTAGCCTCATTTACATGAGGCCGGCAAGCTGCAGACATCTCCTGGGCATCCCCAGACAGCTCGCCAGAAAAGCAAATTAAAATTTCGGGCCACTGCATTATCAGCAGCAGTCCTCAGGTAGGTCCTGGGGAGAGGAGGAGGGAAGTGATCGTGAGGGAGTGGGGATCTGACTGGGGGAAGGGGGAGGGGAGGGGGGGGGGAGTGGGGGAAGTGATCAGGCAGGAGGGAAGTGATCGTGAGGGAGTGGGGATCTGACTGGGGGAAGGAGGAGGGGAGGGGGGGGGAGTGGGGGAAGTGATCAGGCAGGAGGGAAGTGACCGCGATGGAGGGAGGGAGGGGGCTGGTCAGGAGCAACAGTCCTCAGCATTGCAGTGGTGGTGGCTGAATAATTATTCAGAAGTTGATATATCATAAAATTATAGAATTTGCTCTGGTCATGGATTATATAATGTTTGGAAACATTTAACAAAATGCAATTAAGATATGAGAACTTCTGCTAGCTTATGTATTTTATAAACCCATAAAGAATTATTTGTTTTCTCCTGATATGACCTCTTTGTTATTAAGTCAAGAAAGGTAAAATGAATCATGTGTGTTTAAGCATTTACGAGTGAAATGTAATCTACATACAACAATTTGACATTTTATTTTGTTACTAAATCATGGAAATTGCTATTTATGAGATTCTATAAGGTTATTTACAGGGTTTCCTGCCAATATATTGCATTGATGATATTATATTCATAAATTAAATGAATATGCCATTATTTCCAGACAAGAAATGAGTTGAAAATAGATGGGGTATAATTGAATTTTGAATAGCAGAGAATTTTATTATGGAAATATTTTAAGTGCACCATTTATGAAAACACTGACTTAAAATGTATTTCTTTTTCATTTTAAATTACCAATGTTGCCTACTGTGCTCCTTTATCCATTGACTTCTTCTGGATAGCCACTTACCTCTTTTGCCCCCTTCTCCCAAGTCAGATTATTGCTCAACCACCATTTGAGACTTAATTTAGAATAAGTGCATTACTCAGTTTTGACTGTAGTTACTGACAAATGGCTAGATATATGAATAGTAAGTTCAGAGATGAAAATGGGAAAGATCAAACATCTTTTAAGAATTTTCCCTAGCTTCATCTAAAATTGTCTCTTTCCTATATAATCTTCAGTTCTTTTGTGCAGAGGTGACATATTAGTCTAAGTCTCAGCTGCAATTAAAAAAAAAATAGATCTACTCCCTTATCATATAACTTTTGCTTAAAGCCTAATTTCAATTTCACAGCAATCTAATTTGTTTATGTATGTCAGCTTTGAGAAACATTTTCCTAACAAAATAAGCTGAAAATTACTTCAGCATGGAGATATAAATATATCTATTGAGAGTTAAATTCTATTACACAGTAGTATGTATATGCCATTAGTCAAAGCATCTATGAGGCTGAAACCACACTTATTAGAGTTCTGCAAATATGTGATTAAGGTGGCCTATGCCTGCAGCACAGAGAACTACCTGGATTAATTTTCCAATAGGTGCCATCCTCCTTATTTTTGTAAGCCGCAAGCACAAGAAAAGGTTGTCTAGAGAGATTATAGCAAGTTCGCATGGATGATGGAAAATCCAGCCAGAATGCAACCTTTAAAGGAAGGTTGCAGGGGGGAAGAAAATTGGAGCAATTGCTCACAATGGCACCACTAGACATGTGACCAACACTGTTTCCTTTCCTGCTGAAGAATTGCAGGTCCTGCCAAAGGGAATTCATCAAAGGAAGGTGGCATAATTTGAGGCCGCAAGAAAAAAAGACTTGCATTTTTATAGAGCCTTTCATGGCCACCAGACTTCTTAAAGCTTTTTTCAGCCAATGACATACTTTTGGAGTGTAGTCACTGTTGTAGTGTGGGAAACACAGCAGCCAATTTGTGCATAGCAAGTTCCCACAAACAGTAATGTGATAATGACCAGATAATCTGTTTTAGTTATGTTGATTGAGAGATAAATGTTGGCCAGGACACCGGGGATAACTGCCCTGCTCTTCTTTGAAATAGTGCCATGGGATCTTTTACGTCCATTGAGCAGGTGGTGGGTAGTTTGATTGCAACACCTGCACAATATTGTTGGTGAGTGCCCTTATTTACATTCAATTGGCGAGCTTCAAACGTTGGCAGGCAGCTTGTCATTTGGTAGGGCAGGATATCCAGCTGACCTAATGCATGCACCTCTTAAAGGGGAGGTGGCTTTTCAGTTGGTGGCAGGCTCAATGTATTAACACTAAAAAGAATGCCAACTGCCAGGTGTCCTGCAGTGGAGGTGCTTCGGGAGCAAGTGAGGGCCAGGAAGGAAGTTCTCTATCGTTTTGGTGTCAAATGAGTCAGCAGGCATGGTGAAAGGCTGCAGAGCATATCAAGGGAGCCAAAGATTGGTAGCAGCGGTTACGTTCTAAAATTTTTGAACTTGATGTTGAGTCCAGAAGACTGTAAAGTGCCTAAACGAAAGATGAGGTGCTGTTCCTCGAGCTTGCGTTGAGCTTCGTTGGAACAGTGTAGGAGACCGAGGACGGAGATGTCGGAGTGGGAGTCGAGTGAAGAATTAAAGTGACAGGCAACCGGAAGCTAAGGGTCACACTTGCGGTCTGAACGAGGTGCTCCGCAAAGCAGTCACCCAATCTACACTTGGTCTCCCCAGTGTAGAGGAGACCACATCAGGAGCAGCGAATACAGTTTACTAAATTGAAAGAAGTACAAGTAAATCACTGTTTCACCTGGAAAGAGTATTTGGGGTCCTGGATAGTAGGAAAGGAGGAGATAAAAGGGCTGGTGTTGGATCACATGTTCTTGCACGGAAAGGTGCTGTGGGAAGGGGATGGGGTGCTGGGGCTGACCACGGAATTGACCAGGGGGTAGTGGAGGGAACGGTCCCTTTGGAGTGCTGAAGGGGAAGTTGTGATTGGTGGTGGGATCACGCTGGAGGTGGTGGAAATGGTGGAGGATGACCCATTGAGTGGGTGAAAAGTGAAGACAAGGGGAAAGGTGAGGATAAGGGGAACCCTGTCATGGTTTTGAGAGGGAGGGGAAGGGGTGAGAGCAGAGGTTAGGGAAATAGAACAGACAGTTAACCATGGCGGAGGGGAATCCTCTATTGAGGAAAAAGGAGGACATGTCAGAGGCACTAGTGTGAAAGGTGGCGTCGTCAGAGCAGATGCGATGGAGAAACTGGGAGAATGGAATGGAGTCCTTACAGGATGCAGGGTGGGAGGAAGTGTAGCCCAGGTCGGAGTCAGTGGGCTTATAGTGGATACTTGTCGAAAGCCTATCCCCAGAGATGGAGACGGAGAAGTCGAGGAAGGGAAGGGAAGAGTCGTAGATGGACCATGTGAAGGTGACAACATAAGAATTTGGAATAGGAGTAGGCCATCTAGCCCCTCGAGCCTGCTCCGCCATTCAACACCTTCATGGTTGATCTGGCCGTGGACTCAGCTCAGTGAGGAAAGGGTGGAAATTGGATGCAAAGTGAATTAAATTTTCAAGTTCAGGGCAAGAGCAGGAAATGACACTGATACAGTCATCAATGTACCGGAAAAAGAGGTGTGGGAGTGGACCCGAGTAGAACTGGAACAAAGAGTGTTCCACCCATCCCACAAAAAGGCAAGCATAGCCAGGACCCATGAGGGTTCCCATATCAACACCTTTAATTTGGAGTCTATATATATTTGGGTCTATATAGGGTCTTTATATTTGGTTGCACAGCATCTATTTTTCAGGCTCTAACTGGTCTACTAAACAACCAATATTGCGATTAGAATGCGTGCATACATTTCCAGCCAGTACTGTGTCCCTTTGTCATATTCGGAAAAGGAAACATGTGAATTATTTAGAATGCTGGAATTATTTGGTAGAAATCTTGCTTGCATCACTCTGTTGTCTTTTACATTTCCTCATTTGAAGCACCTTGGATGCCCAGAAACTTAGATGCTAATACCGATGCTCGGCAACTTGTGTGGCGCCAGTTAAATACTTGCAGTAACTAAGAGAGGGAAAACATTGGTGGCAGAAAGCCACAAAGTCCAAGACTGATAGAAATCCCAGCAAAATCATTGAATCTACAGGGCAAAGAACAGTAAAATTGACCAAAACAAAATTTTTTTAACCTTCAGTTGACTGTGACATCTATCTACCTTTAAGAGGCTTGCTTGAACAAACCTGCCATCAGGTTTCCTGCTTTGCCCATTTCAACTGGGGAAACCGTGGGATGTCCTTGGCCCACAATCAGAAGTTCAGGCAAAGGACCTAACTTCCATAACTATTCAATTAAAATGCAGCCTGCACATGCCAGTTACGTGGCCTTGTTTTAGCTGCAGAAATCACAGGCCTGATTTCCCTACTCAAACCTGCTGCCTGTGAGGCTCAATGCCCCATGTAGGGATGTAGAAAATCTACTCTTTAATGTAATTTGTCTTGAGGCATAATTTTTATAATGCAACATTGACATTCTTTCCACTGCCTTGCCACATTTTGCATTTTTGAGCTGCGAGATTTAAATGTCATAATTATGCAAATTAGCCGTATAACCAAATAAAAAGATTGCCTGGGGACCAACAATAACAAAAAGGCTAAATACCGTAGCAATAGCTCCACAAGCTCTGAATACACAAGCTAAAAAAGCATGGACATGTGACATCTCTCAATCTATCAAAATGAGGGCAAATAGCCAAGGGCACTTCAAATGACCTAAAGCAGAGGATGATTTCAAAGCTGGTTAAAGTAAAAGGAGGTTCTGCCACAAACTGCCATTTCCCAGTGTATCCAAGAGCAGGTTGAGGGAACGCTGTGACAGTATTTGACGCTTTTGTTACTGTTGATCCGAAGGCAACCTTATTAATTTGGTTATGTGGCTAATTCCCATTAATGTTGGGGGATCAAAAGCGAAGCAAGTGATTCAGGAGTATCAGAACTATAGTCATTGCCACTTCTGCTCTTCACTTCCCCTGGCTGGAGTATTTAGGACTAGGGGGCACAGCCTCAGGATAAGGGGTAGGCCATTTAAGACAGAGATGAGGAGGAATTTCTTCACTCAGAGGGTTAGGAATCTTTAGAACATAAGGACATAAGAAATAGGAGTGGGTGTAGGCCATTTGGCCCCTCAAGCCTGCTCCGCGACTCAATAAGATCATGGCTGATCTGATCCTGGCCTCAACTCCACTTCTCCGCCCGCTCCCCATAATCCTTGACTCCCTTATCATTCAAAAATCTGTCTAGCTCCACCTTAAATATATTCAAAGACCCAGCCTCCGCAGCTCTCTAGGGTAGAGAATTCCAAAGATTCACCACCCACTGAGAAAAAAAATCCTCATTTTTATTTCAAATGGGCGATGCCTTATTCTGAAACTATGCCCCCTAGTTCTAGGTTCCCCCATGAGGGGAAACAGCTTCCCTGCATCTACCCTGTAAATCCCCATCAGAAACTTATACTTCAATAAGATCACCTCTCATTCTTCTAACCTCTAAAGAGTATTGGCCCAACCTGCTCAACCTTTCTTCATATGACATCCCCTTTATCTCAGAATTCTCTGTCCCAGCGAGTTGTTGATGCTGTCTCTGAATATATTCAAGGTTGCGATAGATACATTTTTGGACTCTTGGGGAATCAAGGAGATATGGAGATCGGGCGGGAAAGTGGAGTTGAGGTCGATGATCAGATCAGCCTACTCCTGCTCTTATTTCTTATGTTCTTGTGTTCATCTCAGAACACAAAAAAAGGAGCCTGAGATGAATCTATAGTCTGTCACTAAATAAAAGAAACAGAAAATGCTGGAAATGCACAGCCGAACGTTCAGTATCTGAGACAGAAAGATAGGCTAATGCTTTGGATGTACTCTCCAGGGGCCCAGGGGCAGCACGTGCCAGCCCACACTGTGATATGTGTGCGCACTAGGTCCATGCAGCAGAGCAGGTCTCCGGTTGTCTTGGTTAACCCTTGCCACTGGACCAAGACCTAGCTCCATCAAGCCCGTGTGGTGGCTGATATGCGACGGTCACCACATGTTAAAAAAATCCACGAACAGGCATCTTCCACCCTTCAAGATTTAGTTCGGGATCTGGAATATTAGGTCCTCATTGAAACACCTGTGAACTTTTTGACGTGGAAGCAAGGCACCCTCGATTCGAGGGACTGCCTATGATGACTCTTCAACAGAAGCATGCTCTGTTTCAGTAGCCCTCCAACAGACTGACAGTGACACCACGCAATGGGGCTCATTGGCACTTAAGTCCGGGGCGATAAGCTGGTAGTACTGGGCCAGACCCTCGTTATTAACCCTAGGAAAATCGGATGATGTAGCACGGGCGGCCAATCTGCCATTGCCAGTTTTCTGTCCCCGTTGAAAGTGAACCCTCAGTGTTGACAGATTCTGCTGAATCCAATGGGAAACAAATTATTCATTAAATTCCTGGAACTATGTTGTGAAGTTCTCCTTGCAGAACCTGAAGATCTAGATGTAACTTTGAAAATGATAGATACACACTCCCGATCTATCTTTTCAGTGGTGCAAGCCTCATTAGATCATTCATATGAGTAGGTTCAGGGAATTTGACACTTGAGTAAGAAGCTTTCTAATCATAGCCTCTGTCACTTTCCAAATAAATATCAGAGTAAAATAAAAATACAGAGTCTGATATCTGTAAATTTACCCATCACATCTCCATGTCCTCTTCTGTCTCGTCTAAATTCTAAGCCCCAAATAAATTTCTATGATTCTATGAAATTGTTAAAGGGGTTTTTGATTAGCTTCGTATCTGATGCACACATTACCATGCTCAAAAGTTTCAAAACCAAGCTACAGGCAAAACAACATAGGCAGAATTTCTGTTTGCCTAATTATGGAATACAAACTCACTCCCCATCGAGACACATTCTACTTATCTAACTCCAGAGAGCTTAGGCATGGGTGTGCAGAGCCAAAGCTTAGGGACCTCAAGTGTGTGAGGAGTAAACTAGAACTTAACCAACTGAAACCAGGCAGCTTATCAATATAAAGCATCGGTAAGCTTCCCGTAGCTTGTCCTCACAGTTAGAACATTGCCTTTTTCAGAGCTATTTGGAGCTGTGTGGAAAGATTTGCAGCCCCCAGTGACACGAGTATTCTTCCAGAATCCATTAGTGGGCTAAAGTAGCTGCTCATTGAGCAACAGTGCCCTGGAAAATGACTGACCTGTCTGGGAACACATTACTGAGATTGCCACAGATGGTTGACTCATTCCATCGTCAGGTGTTTGATTTTGAAGACACTTATGGGATAATTTTAACGTAACTCTCTGGTGGGAAATCCATGTGATTGGGTGGAATGCTGGTTTTATATCCCATCCAATATTACTCTATTACTGTCCAATGTCTGCAATAGAGAGTAAAATCTGGCAACATCTTAAACCATGGGAGGGCTAAGTTTAAATTCCCCCCCCGCCACACACACACATACCACATATACACACACATACACACACAAAACCCTCCTTCCCTGATAAGGAAGATTGGCAAGCATAAAATGTGTAGCTGCTTCTGGGGAATTCATAATGATCATTACATCACATGCCTTCACTTTCATAACATAAAGCCTGTATATAATGGATTGTTGTCAGGTACATAGATGGGTACATGAGATTAAGCAATAGCAAACACATTTTCTTCAGCCTCCTGCTACACCTGCAGTGATACTGAGGAGCTTATGTTCTGTCCCAAGCAAAGAAAAAGTGACTTGAGAATTAATTTGGGATGTTGCTCCTTACATCACAGTTCTTCGGCAAGAAGTCTGAAAGGTACTAAAGGAAAAAAAAACTTGCATTTATATACTGCCTATCACAACCAGTGATGGTTTAAGAGTGCGTCAGGCCCCGAGCAGTACCCTGGCCATGGCCCCCCTACTCCTATTCACATCCCGCAGTAAATGACATAGTGAGCTAAGTCACAGGGCACTATACTGAGTATGCATCAGGTCGAGGTCAGGTCAGGTCTACATCTCAGATTATGTTCTCATTGATACTATGATGACACTCATTTAATATTTTATTATGTTTCCAAACAATCAAACCAATACTTTGATGAAACCCTGTATCATCATCATCATTATAGGCGGTCCCTCAAATGAGGATGACTTGCTTCCACACCAAAAGCGATGAGTTCACAGATGTTTCAATGGAGGACCCAATATTCCAGACCTGAACTCCAGGGGTGGAAGATGCCTGTGCGTGGATTTTTTTTAATACGTGGTGACCATTGCACAGCAGCCATCACATGGGCTTGACAGAGCTAGGTTGGAAACAACATCTCTAATAAAAAAAATCATTACATTTTGAAATTAAATCAACAATGACAACGCAATTTCTTTGGAAGACCATCATTTGTAATTTGCATTCAATTTTCTCCACAGAGGCAACTACAAGTATAACATTACATTGGTCTTTTCCTCGAATTTTGTAGGCTAAGTTCGTCAATGATTTTCGAGAAGTCAAGTCCTTTCAATACTTTGCTCTCGATGCTCATGATTGAAAGACTATTAAGTCGATCTTGTCCCATTCAGTTCCTGACCTCATCCTTGATGTGTTTTAGTTTTGAGTAGGACTGCTCACCACTGCAATTTGATACCATCATCGACAGATATATCCGAAGAGCTTTTCAATGTTGGTAAAGGTTTGGGTGAGGGCGTGTGTGTGAAGGAATTGATACATTCTCAGCTCTGCTGACTTAGTTTGTTTGTCACAAATTGAGGTTTGAAGCTCTGTTGAGGATGCCACCAGGCTAGAAAACTGGATGAATTCACTTTCAATCATAGGTTCCACATTTTTGGGATAGGAATGGGCAAGATTTGCTGCGGCTAGCTTGGACAGGAATCCAAACTTATAGTTGATTTCCTTGTATGCTTCAAGGCGATGTTTCAAGGTACTGATTAGTTGATCAAAGATGACAAGGAACACTTCAGTTTTGAATTTCTCCTTGGTGATAGCACAGTGTTTTCAGTATCTCTATCGTCATAGCGGTGGTTGCGTACCCGGCCTCTGAGCTGAATTTTACTCGTTATGGCTACACAGTTTAATCCCTAGGTCTTCAAAGTCCTTAAACTCTGTCAGCGGGGTCTTGACAAAATCGACAAGGGACTCGAGTAAGGACACCATGACATTCAGATTCAAGCTGGTCTCTTGAAGTGCTTTCACCTGACCAATCTCTCACTTCAAGACTGTGTTCCAAATAACAATGAGAATAGCTGAATCCTGTTCGCCCAGTTTGTCAAAGGTCAACTGAGCTTAATTTCGGCATTCAACTTTCTGTTCCACGTCAGTTGCATATGGGAGTGTAACCTTTGAGCAGGGCGGACACTGCTTCATACCTTGCTGACCATCGAGTAGCAGGAAACTATTTAATGACAGACAGCCCTAAAGGTTTTCGTTTTTCTTAAAGCAGTCGGCAGCAATATGTCGATGCAGAGAGAAAAGTGTACAACTTTTGTACAATGTCGAAAAATCTGACAATCACTTGGCTGCATTCAGCATTGTTTTCCCCACAAGGTTGAGTGAGTGCGCTGCGCATGGTATAAACGTTGCATATGGGCAGTGCTCTTTGATGATAGTTTACACACCGATGTATTTCCCACTCATATTAAAAGCATTATCATAAGTTTGTCCGCGGCAATTTTGTATGTTGCTCCCATTCTCATCCAGAAAGGCCAATATTATTTCTGCTATTTCTTGTCCAGTACAACCAATTATCGGCAAGAACTTTAGGAACCTTTCCTCAGGACCAGTTAGTAGAAGATAGCGGACGACAAATATCAGCTGATCTGAGTGTGTGACATCTGGCGTTAAATCAACAGATATTGAACAGAACTTCGCTGATTTCAATTCCTGGATAATCGTCTCAAGTACTTTGTGAACCGCATGTGCCTAGACCTGGAATATGCGATCTGTTAAGAATTCTCCTGAGAGATTGCATGCCTCTGATACTAAAGGGCCTCCGTGGATGGCGAGTTGGGCTATTTACCCAACTCCTATTCAGTGAATGTCCTTCAAATTTTTACGACTTATAAAAGCAGGCCTAAGGCTTAAGGTTTGGTTTTTTTTATCAGCGTAAGACTTTCAAAGCACAGAATAATTTTTTTTCAATAATTTAAGCATTTAAAATCCTATTAAATTAGGTAAGTTTATTTTTAGACCCTTTAAAATATGTAAATTTATTTTTGATTAATTTTAAATATGTGATTTAAATTTTTTTTTACATTAAGCACATGTGTTTTTGAGGGTATTCCCATTCATATTTATGGTGATTGGAATAAGTATAAATGGGAATATCCCTATTCTGACAGGTTGGGCCGGCCCACGTGATCCCAGTGATGCGTACGAAGCGTATACGTTGTGGGGTACGTGGGCCCGTATGCAAGCCTTCGCATAGAGGCCCAGGGCCAGAAGTCTCCGAAACTCCGGGAATAAGGTACCTTTGGAGAAATTTTTGCGCTCGGATGCATCTATCTGCGGGAAGCCTCTGATCGCAACTTCTGGGCCAAAATTATATCACTCATTTATACAATAAAAACCCTGACTAATACGGTAAGTTTATTTTTAGCCTCATTAAAATGCATGGAGGGAGAAATTCGGGGCATTTGTGCTTCCCGTTACTAACGGGGCGCAAATGACTTTTCACCTGGGTGCGCTGCCGATAATGACTCACACGAAATTCCGTGGGAGTTTAGCAGCGGCGGTAACCAGAGGCACCCTGTGGCAATCGGTAGTTCCCGCTTCGCTGCGCAGCGACCCGTTTTCGCTCTGGAGCGAAAATTTGGTAGCGGCCCCTGAAGCTGCGCTAGACGATTCCAGCTGTAGGCCACTTGCAGGATGAGATTTAAAGGGGAAGTGGTGGTTTCATAATAAATAAAATGGCCCTTCCGCCCAGCTCGCACCTCGTTCGTGCTCCGCAACACAAGTGGAGCGTGATATTTTGCGCTCCACTTGCTCTTGGGAGTGGTAGCCCGAATATAGATCGTGGGGTGGGACTTCCGGGCCTGGCGCAGGAACGCCCTCCACGCAGCTGTTACCATTACCAAACAGGGCGATATGCAATTTCGCCCCCTTAGTTTTTTTTCAAAACATTACATTTTTGAATAAAATATTTAATTAAATAGCATTTTAATTAATTGTGTATGTTTTGTGATCCTCATTCATTCTTATGGGAGTTCCGTACAAATGGAAACCGCATGCGCCCCGGGAGATGTGGGGCTCTTCCTGCGGGGACCACAAATCTCCGTACCTACCAGACCACCAGGTAAATTCATAAATTTTTTGCAGGTTTGAGGCATCCGCACGTCGGAAGCCTCCGACAGCAATTTCTATCCCATTGAATTTGTGCCCAGCTCCCTATCAGGCAGTCCATCCGAAATCCTCACCACTCATTGCATTAAAATGTTTTCCTCATGTCGCCTCTGGTTCATTTGCCAATCACCTGAAATCTGTGCCCTCTCTTTAGGAACTTTGGAAATAGGAACAGGAGTAGGCCATTCGGCCCCTTGAGCCTTCTCTGCCATTCTATAAGATCATGGATGATCTAATCTTGGGCTCAGCTCCACTTCCCTGCCCACTCCCCATAACCCTTCACTCCCTTATCGCTCAAAAGTCTGTCTATCTCCACCTTAAATATATTCACTGACCCAGCCTCCACAGCTCTCTAGGGCAGAGAATTCCACAGATTCACAACCATCTCAGTGAAGAAATTCCTCCTCATCTCAGTTCTAAATGGGCAACCCCTTATTTTGAAACTATGCCCCCTAGTTCTAGATTCCCCCACGAGTAGAAACATCCTCTCTGCATCTACCTTTATCGACCTTGCAGCCATTGGAAACAGTTTCTCTTTATTTACTCTATCTAAAGCGTTCAGGATTTTGAACATGTGCATCGCTGCTCTAAGGAGAACAACCCCAGCTTCTCCAGTCTATCCACGTAACTGTAATCCTTCATCCCTGGAACCATTCTAGTTAATCTCTTCTGTATCCACTCCAAAGCTTTCATATCCTTCCTAGAGTGTGGTGCCCAAAATGGGGCACAATATTTCAGCTGGGGCCAAACTAGTTTTTTATATAGGTTAAGTGTAATTTCCTGGCTTTTGTACTCTATGCCTCCATTTAAAAAGCCCAGGATCCCATATGCTTTATTAACTGCTTTGTTAACCTGTCCTGCCACCTACAACGATTTGTGCATAAACTGTTCTTGCACCCCCTTCAAAATTGTACCATTTCATATGTACTGTCTCTCCTCATTCTGCCTACAAAATGTATCACCTCACACTTTTCTGCCTTGAATTTCATTTGCTATGTGCCCACTCTTTCCACCAACCTGTCTTTGTCCTCTTGCAGTCTATTACTATCTTCCTCACTGTTTACTGCACTTCCAAGTTTCGTATCATCTGCAAATTTCAAAATTGTGCCCTGTACCCCCAAGTCCAAGTCATTAATGTATATCAAAACCAGTAGTGGTCCCAGTAATGAACCTTGGGGAACTCCATTGTATACTTCCCTCCAGTCTGAATAAATAGCCATTCACCACAACTCTGTGGGGCCGAAATTCCCTTGTTTTGTGCCTCATGTTAGCACCTCGTGGGGGGGGGGGGGGTTGCTAATGGAGCACAAGACTGTTTTCGCTCAGAGTGGGGTGCTCATACTCCCACGGAATTGCGCGAGAGCTGGCGGAGACGTGAATGCATTCGCGACGTGCTCCCGTTGGTAACACCCCGGGCCATTGCGCTTCCGACAATGAAGTCATTACTGTGCACGGCAACCCCTTTTCGCCCCACGGCAGAAATTGGCCAACATCCCGTGAGGCCGCTACGGCGATGCTCACACCAGCCTCACGGCTCACAAACCGGGCCGGTAACCCATCGCAGAGCGAAACTTAAAGGGTAGATGTGCCTCGCGCCGCCATCTTTTATTTACCCCCCACCCCACCATCCCAGTCAGGCCATTCGCTGCTCCTTTCGCGGGGTCCAGGCCACGATCGTTCAGCCTGGCACTCTGTTTCAGTGTCGGGCTGCTGCCAAAGCACCCCTTAACCCTGGTGGCCCAGTAGAAGCCTTTTCTTGCACCCTCTTTAAAATTCTGCTATTCAGTGTGTATGGTCTCTCCTGATTCTTCCTACCAAAATATATCACCTCAGACTTCTCTGTATTGAATTTCATTTGCCACGTGTCTGCACATTCCACCATCCTGTCCATGTCTTTCTATTTCCACGGCTTCCCCGTGGTGCGGGTGTCCTTGTGTCTCTCCAGTTTGGACAATGAGTTGAAGCCTCGTCCACACACAGAACACGTGTATGGTTTCTCCCCGCTGTGCATGGAGCAAAGTTTTTTCAGGCTGTGTAATTGGTTAAAGATCTTTCCCCAGTTAGTGCACGAGCTATCAATGACCTTCGTAGAATCATAGAATCATAGAACGGTTACAGCACAGCAGAAGGATATTTGGCCCGTTGAACCCATGCCGGCTCTCAGCGTGTCCCACTCTCCCGCCCTTTCCCTATAGCCCTGAAAATGTTTTCCTTCAGATACTTGTTCAAATTCCCTTTGAAAGATAAGATTGGGTCTGCCTCCACAACCCTCTTTAGGCAGTGCATTCCGTTGCCTTCGGATCTTTTGCCAATCACCTTAAATCTGTGTCCTCTGGTTCGCGATCCTTCTATCTACTATGTCCAGACCCCTCATGATTTTGAACACCTCAATCAAATCTCTTCTCAATCTTCTCTGCTCCAAGGAGTACAACCCCAGTTCCTCAATTCCTGGAATCATTCTCGTAAATCTATTCTGCACCTTTCTTAAGGCCTTCACATCCTTCCTAAAGTGTGGTGTCCAGAATTGGACACAGTACTCCAGTTGGGGCCAAACCAAAGTTTTATACAGGTTCATCATAATTTTGTACTCTGTGGGGCTGAAATTGCCCCATGTTGGCTTTGGGGTGCACAATTCGAATTAAAAGAAAATTTAGCGCCCGTAGAGCCAAAAAATGTTGTACACTGGTAATGGAGCATTCGGGGGAGAGGGACGCTCAGCAAGGTGCTGATGACGTCAGCGCGACTCGAATGTGCCGTGTCATGTTGCTGCGTCACAACGTCCCTCCCCTTATTTTAAAGAGGAAAGCCGCTGCCAACTCTGCAGCCGCTTTAGTGGTGTCCGCTGGGCTATCAGGGAGGGTGTCGGCAGAGCCAGCGGCCGGCATTCAAGAGGAGGTGCCGGGCTTCATGTTGGTGGCCCGGCCACACCCACGGCCATTGTTGGGCCGTCTGAAAAGTCATCCGACACAGAAAAGATCGCGTCCGCGGCGCTACCACCTCCCCTTTGAGGGTGGCCGGGGCGCCCCAGCCACCACAACTTCTCGCCCTACGAAACTGTTGGTGGCATCCCACGGGGGCAATTTCCCCCATGGGGTGCAAAGTGGTTGGTGCGGGGCAATAAGCGATGATGTAATCGTGCCGCGCCAGTGGTGTGTGCGCCGCGACAGTGCGCTAATCACGGGTTGTGGCGCAAAGCACTATTCACTCTCTGAGCACTAGGGGTGAGCTCACTGGCTGTCTTTAACGCCTACAGGCGCTAATAGGCCTTTCTCAGAGGGGCAATTTTGGCTCCTATACCTCTATTTATGAAGCCCAGGATCCCATAAACCTTTATAACTGCTTTCTCAACCTGCCCTGCCACCTTTAACGATTTGTGCACATATACCCCGAGATTTCTCTGTTCGTGCACCCCCTTCAGGATTGTAGCATTAATTTATATGTCCTCTCCTCATTCTTTCTACCAAAATGTATCACTTCACACCTTCTTCTAAAGCCTTTTCCAGGGCCTTGATATTCCCCAACCATGTAAAGAAGGCGCTCAGCTGGCAATATAACTGGTCTGTTATTGAGCATTAAGCTCCACTAATAACAGTCTGAGATTGAGTGCTGCAATTTGTTTAACAATTGCCTTAGTCCTTAGGCACCAACCCTGTCTCTAAGGAGGATTGGAAGATTATGGCTAGCACCTCCACAATTTCTAGCCTTACTTCCCTCAGCAACCTAGGATGTATCCCATCTGGACTGATGACTTATCTACTTTAAGTACCACCAGCCTTTCTCGTAACTTCTCTATTATTATCTCATCCAGTATCCCAGCAACCTCCTCATTGGCAAAGTCCTTTGCCTTGGTAAACACCAAAGCAAAGTCTTCATTTAGTACCTCAGCCATCCTCTCTGCCTTCACAATATATCTCTATTTTGGTCCCTAATCAGCCCACTGCTCCTCTGACAACCTGTAATGTATGCACCTGTGAGTATGCTCACAGGTTTTGTAGAGCTGTTGTCACATGGTGTCCACCGGTACGCTCGCAGCCTTCCACGAGAGGTGGGCGCTGGAGGGACTGGAGTGCATCATCACCCCCGGCAACCAAATTTAAATTTGAACCTTTAGTGTCTAAAGTTTAATTTGTTTAAGTTTGTCGGTTTTAGTGCCCCTCCCCTCTTTTCGCCAGGGGGCACTTGTATAATTTGTGTTCTTAGTGGCCCCCCATAAAAAAAAACAACCCCCACCCACCCCCGAAAAAAACAAAAAACAAAAAAAAGGGGGCACTTGAAAAGTTTTTGGAGTGTGCCCCCCTCCTTTAATCAGGGGGCATTTGATTATTAGTTTACAACAAAATAGTTGTAGAGCTGTTGCATTGTGAGTGGCTTAGTCAGTCACATGATGTTCACAAGACTCAATAAAACCCCAGTCAGTTGGATCTAGGTCATCCACAATAAGGTATGCAGTTGTGAGCTTAGTGGATGAACTGGTAATGTGTAGTGTGATAGATAAACCTTTGTTAATAAACCAACTAGTTCTTGTTCGGTTCAGAATAACTCCATGAGACTGTGTAGTGATGTTGAAACCATTGACTCTTTAATATAACTCCAAAGTGGCAAAGTAGCATGGTGGATCACCTTTTATAGTTGCTTGCCCCAGGGTGCACAAGTGACCCTTAGGTCTCCCACAGGTGTGCCCCCTAGCGGCAAATCTTACACGTTGGTGAGGTTTGCATACATAACATCACTTCCCCCCAACGTCTTATGTACAAGTTATTTACAGGTTGAGGCGATCTGGTGCTCTGCATTTCCGGGCCGATCGCCTGAGTTGAAATCCTGGCATGGGTGAGTTGGTCGGATCATTGCTGCACGGCAGCGTGGCTGGTCTGATCGGACTGTCGGGCATGGTGGGTTCATCCTCATGGTTGACAGCGAGGTCGATTGCTGGTTGGGTGTGTGTTGATGGATCATAGATGGTAAAGTCTTCTTCAAACTGTTTTTGGTTGTCCGTGAATTGCAGTTTGGTCTGATCCAAGTGCTTTCTGCACATTTGTCCATTCAACAATTCAACAATCTAAAAACAAACATTCTATTCCCCTCCTTGGCTAAAACGGTGCCAGCAATCCATTTGGGACCCTGACCGTAATTTAGAACAAACACCGGATCATTAACCTCAATGTCACGCAATACCGCCGCGCGATCGTGGTACACGTTATGCCGGTGTCGCTGGGCTTCTACATGATCATTGAGGTCCGGGTGGACTAAGAAGAGCCTGGTTTTGAGTGCTCTCCATTAACAATTCTGCAGGGGGAGCCCCGGTGAGCGAGTGGGGGCGCGTCTGGTAGCAGGACCCGAGATAACCGGGTCTGCAAGGAGCCGTCTGTTACGCGTTTCAAGCTCTGCTTGAAGGTTTGGACTGCCGTTCAGCTTGACCGTTGGATGCGGGCTTAAATGGGGCAGATCTGACATGCTTGATGCCATTGCGGGTCATGAACTCATTGAATTCCAAGCTGGTGAAACATGGTTCATTGTCACTAACAAGGACATCGGGCAAACCATGGATGGCGAACATGGCCCTGAGGCTTTCAATGGTGGCAGTGGACGTAGGTGACGACATTATTATACATTCAATCCATTTAGAGTAAGCGTCCATTGTTACTAGAAACATCTTTCCTAGAAAAGAGCAAGCAAAATGTACATGGACCCTGGACCATGGCTTGGAGGGCCATGACCACAGGCTCACTGGGGCCTCCCTGGGTGTGTTGCTCAACTGTGAACAAGTGTTGCTTAAGTGTACGCATGATTCCAATTCGGGGCCACCAAACGTGTGACCTGGCGATAGCCTTCATCATGACTGTGCCTGGGTGGGTACTGCGTAGGTCGCGTATAAACGTTTCCCTGCCTTTTTTGGCAAAACCGCGCGATTCCCCCATAGGAGACAATCCGATTGGATGGACAATTCATCCTTGCGTCGGTGAAACAGTTTCATTTCATCTTGCATTTTCCCGGGAGCCGCCGACCAGCTCCCATTGAGGATGTAGCTTTTAACTAATGATAGAACAGGGTCTTGGCTAGTCCAGGTCCTGATCTGGCGAGCCATGACGGGTGACCCCTCACTCTCAAAAGCATCCATTACCAGAAGAAGTCTGCGGGTTGCGCCATTTCCACCCCGGTGGTGGGCAATGGCGGCCGACTAAGGGCGTCAGCGCAGTTCTCAGTGCCTGGTCTGTGGCGGATTACATAGTCATATGCAGACAATGTTAGTGCCCATCTTTGGATGTGGGATGAAGCATTGGTGTTGATATCTTTGCTTTCTGAGAGCAGTGAAGTAAGTGGTTTGTGGTCGGTTTCGAGCTCGAACCGGAGACCAAATAGATATTGGTGCATTTTCTTAACCCCGTATACACATGCTAATGCTTCTATCTCAACCATACTGTAGGGTCTTTCAGCCTTGGATAAACTTCTGGACGCATATGCAACTGGTTGCAGTTTGCCTGACACATTTGCTTGCTGTAACACACAGACCCCGTACGACGATGCATCACAAGCTAGTACTAAACGTTTACATGGGTCATACAATACAAGTAACTTGTTAGAGCATAGCAGGTTTCTGGCATTATTAAAGGCTGTCTCTTGAGATTTACCCCAAACCCAGTCGTCACCCTTGCGTAGCAGTAAATGCAAGGGTTCCAGCAAAATGCTCAACCCCGGTAGAAAGTTACCAGGAACGAACGCAACTCCGTCACATTCTGTGGTCTGGGTGCATTCTTGATGGCCTCCGTCTTGGAGTCCGTGGATCTGATGTCGTCTGCTGCAATCTTTCTCCCGAGAAATTCGACCTCTGGCGCCAGGAAAACACACTTGAAGCGTTTCAGCCTGAGTCCCACTCTGTCCAGTCGCTTTAGAACCTCTTCCAGGTTGTGCAAGTGTTCAGTGGTGTTGCGACCAGTGATAAAGATGTCGTCTTGGAACACCACGGTGCATGGAACCGATTTCAGCAGACTCTCCATGTTCCTCTGGAAAATGGCCGCAGCCGCGTGAATCCCAAAGGAGCATCTGTGGTACATGAACAGTCCTTTGTGCGTGTTGATGCATGTCAATTTCTTTGACGATTCAGCCAGCTCCTGTGTCATGTAAGCAGAGGTTAGATCTAGCTTGGTGAATGACTTTCCCCCTGCTAGCGTTGCGAATAAGTTCTCCGTTTTGGGTAGTGAGTACTAGTCCTGTAACGAGACTCGGTTGATCGTTACATTGTAGTCCCCGCAGATTCTGACCGTTCCATCGCTCTTTAACACTGGCACGATTGGGCTGGCCCACTCATTGAACTCGACTGGTGTTATGATCCCCTCTCATTGAAGTCTGTCCAGCTCGCTCTCGACTTTCTTTCGCATCATATATGGGACTGCTCGGGCCTCGTGATGACCGTGTCGTGCCCCAGGAACAAGATGGATCTGCAACTTGGCGCCTGCGAAGTTGCCGATGCCTGGCCGAATAAAGGCGGGAATTTGTTTAGCACCTGGGCGCACGGGGCATCATCCACCAAAGACAGCACTTTGATGTTGCCCCAGTTCCATCGGATCTTTCCTAGCCAGCTTCTGCCGAACAGCATTGGGCCATCGCCTGGCAAAATTTTAGTGCATAATTAGCGGATGCATTGACCGTCATTTTCCAACATTCCATAGACTCTGGATCAGTTCCTATGGAGTGGAGGGTAGCCAATGTAACCCCACTTTTTAAAAAAGGAGGAAGAGAGAAAACAGGGAATTATAGACCGGTCAGCCTGACATCGGTAGTGAGTAAAATTATGGAATCAATTATTAAGGATGTCATAGAAGCGCATTTGGAAAGAGGTGACATGATGGGTCCAAGTCAGCATGGATTTGTGAAAGGGAAATCATGCTTGACAAATCTTCTGGAATTTTTTGAGGATGTTTCCAGTAGAGTGGACAAGGGAGAACCAGTTGATGTGGTGTATTTGGACTTTCAGACAGCTTTCGACAAGGTCCCACACAAGAGATTAATGTGCAAAGTTAAAGCACATGGGATTGGGGGTAGTGTGCTGACGTGGATTGAGAACTGGTTGGCAGACAGGAAGCAAAGAGTAGGAGTTAATGGGTACTTTTCAGAATGGCAGGCAGTAACTAGTGGGGTACCACAAGGTTCTGTGCTGGGGCCCCAGCTGTTTACATTGTACATTAATGATTTAGACGAGGGGATTAAATGTGGTATCTCCAAATTTGCGGATGACACTAAGTTGGGTGGCAGTGTGAGCTGCGAGGAGGATGCTATGAGGCTGCAGAGTGACTTGGATAGGTTAGGTGAGTGGGCAAATGCATGGCTGATGAAGTATAATGTGGATAAATGTGAGGTTATCCACTTTGGTTGTAAAAACAGAGAGACAGACTATTATCTGAATGGTGACAGATTAGGAAAAGGGGAGGTGCAACGAGACCTGGGTGTCATGGTACATCAGTCATTGAAGGTTGGCATGCAGGTACAGCAGGCGGTTAAAAAAGCAAATGGCATGTTGGCCTTCATAGCGAGGGGATTTGAGTACAGGGGCAGGAAGGTGTTACTACAGTTGTACAGGGCCTTGGTGAGGCCACACCTGGCGTATTGTGTACAGTTTTGGTCTCCTAACTTGAGGAAGGACATTCTTGCTATTGAGGGAGTGCAGCGAAGGTTCACCAGACTGATTCCCGGGATGGCGGGACTGACATATCAAGAAAGACTGGATCAACTGGGCTTGTATTCACTGGAGTTCAGAAGAATGAGAGGGGATCTCATAGAAACGTTTGAAATTCTGACGGGTTTAGACAGGTTAGATGCAGGAAGAATGTTCCCAATGTTGGGGAAGTCCAGAACCAGGGGTCACAGTCAAGCAAGGATAAGGGGTAAGCCATTTAGGACCGAGATGAGGAGAAACTTCTTCACCCAGAGAGTGGTGAACCTGTGGAATTCTCTACCACAGAAAGTTGTTGAGGCCAATTCACTAAATATATTCAAAAAGGAGTTAGATGTAGTCCTTACTACTAGGGAGATCAAGGGGTATGGCGAAAAAGCAGGAATGGGGTACTGAATTTGCATGTTCAGC
The DNA here is from genome assembly GCF_044704955.1 of Pristiophorus japonicus. Lineage (NCBI taxonomy): Eukaryota > Metazoa > Chordata > Chondrichthyes > Pristiophoridae > Pristiophorus > Pristiophorus japonicus. The sequence continues at coordinate 180,098,948 of NC_091988.1, read as the reverse complement.
CATGAACTCATTGAATGGCGGTGCAGGCTCGAAGGGCCGAATGGCCTACTCCTCCACCTATTTTCTATGTTTCTATCCAGAGTGGTAAATCATGCACCATTCTGTCATACGATACCTTCACTGCCGCATTGCCGATAACAGGTATGAGTTCTTTGGTGTAAGTGCGCAGCGTTGTATGAATCGGGCTCAGTTTTGGCCTCTGTGCCTTGTTGTCCCATAGTTTGTCAAAAGAGAACTTCTGGCTCATGATTGATTGATTCACTCCCGTGTCCAATTCCATGGAGACTGGAATGCCGTTAAGTTCAACTTTTAACATTATCGGAGGGCTTTTGGTGGTGAAGGTGTGTACACCATACACTCCCTCTTTATCCTCAGGTTGAGTTGCCTCTTCTGCTCGTTCAGCGTGATAAGCGCTGGATCGGTCGCCCTCTGCTGACCCTGCCACATGGTGAGTCAGAGGTCGCTTGCACATTCGCTGGAGGTGCCCCATTATTCCACAGCCCTTGCACACATAGTGCTTGAATCAACATTGATGGGCTCTATGACTGCCCCCGCAGCGCCAGCATGGTGTTAATGGATTCGCATTCGCACCCGACAGTGGCCTCTGAGTCACCCTAGGCCTGGCCTCTGCAGTCGTGTAGGCCCTGCCATGTACAGTTCTGCCTGCTGAAGGCATTATTTTATGCACAGTACTTGCCGGTGAGCTTCGATGCTGTGAAGATATTTGTTTTGTGTTGTCACTCGTGGATATGAAAGCCTGGGCTATCATGATGGCCTTGCTCAGATCTAGGGATTCGGCAGACAGCAGTTTGCGAAGAATGACCTCGTGGCTGAATCCAAGCACGAAAATGTCCCGCAACATTTCCCCCAAAGATCCTGCAAATTCGCACTGTCCCGCAAGGCGTCTCAGGTCGGCGACAAAGCTCGCCACGTTCTGGCCCTGGCCATTAAGATGCTCTCCTTCGGCTTGAGGTGTTCCCAAACCAGCGTGCACAACTCTGTGTAAGTCTTGTCTGTTGGTTTGTCCGGTGCCAGCAGATTTTTGAGGAGGTCATATATCGACGACCCACATGCGGTGAGGAGAATCGCCCTGCACTTGATCGCTGTCTCAGCCGTGTCCAGCTCGTTGGCTCAATGACGGCTTCCCAATCATCACCCTCAACAAATCTCTCAAGAATATCAACGGCAGTCATTTCCACGTGAAAGTTCATGATCTGTAACTCGTCGCCAGTTGTTAGGTTCAGAATAACTCCATGAGACTGTGTTGTAAGCTCAAGCCATTGTGACCTTGGGCTCCTTAATGTAACTCCAAAGTGGCAAAGCAACATGGTGGATCACCTTTTATACCTGTGTGCCCCAGGGTGCACAGGTGACCCTTAGGTCTTCCACAGGTGTGCCCCCTAGTGGCAAGTCTTACATGTTGGTGAGAACATAAGAACATGGAACAGGAGTAGGCCATCTAGCCCCTCGAGCCTACTCCGCCATTCAACAAGATCATGGCTGATCTGGCCGTGGACTCAGCTCCACTTACCCGCCCGTTCCCGGTGAGGTTTGCATACATAACAGTTCTTAATAGCAATGCATTACTATGAATTCTTAAGCAAAGAACCCATGAAGCAAATACATTACACAATCGTTTTACTCTTAATATGCCCACAGAAGACCTTTGTGATGCTACAGCTACAGCATAGGGACTCTTGAATGGCGCATAAGGAAGAGAAAATTATGAAGTAAGTGACTTACATCATTATCTAGGCCACTCCATATTTTCTTTTGACTTATGAACCGCTCCATCGTTACTCTCACTGAAAACCATTAGAAGGTAATTATCAAAGCTCCGCCCCATTAAAAGTGATTTTCCTGCATTTATAGCAGTTTCACTCTGCTGCCACTTAAACTGAAAAATAATGGCCTAGTGGTCTGGCAGCAGCATGATTTATTGACATTAAATGCATTCTCTGATTGCATTTAAATAACGTGCTGATGTGTTTGCTGATTGGGGCTCGTTGAATAGACAGGTCCTCAAACCATTGCATTGTCATTTCAAAAACATATTATTCATGATTCTTTCCTTTTAAGTCTTTTTTTTAACTATGTTTCTTTCTAAGTATTGAAGAGCATAATAGTTTTGAAACTGCGACAGAAACTCTAGCACAAATAAACTGGGCTGGAGGGTGCAGCAAAAGCTGTTACAAAGATTAGCGGTCCCGAATGTCAAGAAGTTAGATAGTGCTGGTCCTAGCTCTTTCCTCATTTTTAGATTAAAATATTCTGTGGGGAATTTTTCGGGGGAGTGGGGGGGGCGGGGGGTTTCAGCAGACACGGTCAGTGGTGGGTCGGGTCAGGAATTTTTTTTTTGAATGGGACTGCCAGCACCTTTCCCAAAAGTCGGGTCTGTCAGGGCTGAATAAGCCTGACACTCAGCGGCAGAGGAGGCAATTCGGTCATTATGATCTTGTTAACAGCCCTTTAAACATTATTGTAAGCTGAACTTACCATTTTACTAGGTTGTCCACAGGGTATACACTGCTCAGTGATCACGTCAAGTAAGGACGTCGGGACCATGAATTCATTTCTTTACTTGACAGCTGCAAATGTGTTCCAAAAGCTCCCATCACACAGCGGTTCACTTTCCAAGATCAAAAGCCGTTGCTTATTGCATTTGGAAGGCAGATTGAGCTTTATGCAGGTTGCAAGGGCTAGAAATTGGCTCTGTTTGTGCCCCCTGTTAGTGCCTCCGGGGGCCGATAACAAGGGGAGCTACCGGCTTTGTGACCGGGTGCAGCGAGAGTACCGAAGCCCGCTAAATTCCCCTGGAGATTTGTGGCGGCAGTAACCCCTAGTGCCACATTCTCCTGCATCCGGAGATCGTGACGTCATCATGCTGTGCATCGCTCTGATAGCACCCCGGACCCAAACTTCTGTTCCGTCCGCTGCAGCATCGCCGGGCGACAACACCGACAGCTGCAGGAGGTGTTGTTAGGGAGGCCGGGCGCTTGGGGAGCGCTATTTAAAGGGGATGATAGGTCCCTGAAATATTATTTTTTGCTAATGCCGACTGTTCATTTTTGAGCATTTTCTCCGGCCACGATCGATCAGCCCTGTACTCTGCTCGAGTGCTTGGGGCTAATGGTGCCAGATCATGGCTGCCACCGGCGACGAGGTACCTCGTTTCAATGCAGAGCCTGCAGCGATGGCCCTTCCCTTTAAGGGAGGGAAGGAGCCTCCGATCCCAGCAGCGCTGCCCTCGACATTGGGCAGTGCTGCACCACTGCCGCCCCTCTTGGCATCTTTAGCACCAAGAAAAGTGGAAGTAGAAGCCCTCGTCAGAGTCCCCCATGATACTTTCGTTCTATCACAAATGTTACCACCCCAAACGGGGCGCTACGCAATTTCTCCCCCCACCAAACTCACTGCTTGGAGTAAACTCTCTATCCAGTCTCACCTCATTGGAGCAACCTCTTTTACCATTGACTGATCACTTCTGTCATTTCAAGTTCATCTGCCATCTATTACTTTAGCATCAGTGCCCTTGAAACTGTCTCACCTTGGTCCTCAGAATCCCATCATGATCAGCTGCAACACCAGCAGCACTAGGAAGAACAGCAGCACCAACAACTGATGCTGCACAAGACACAGTCCATCATCACTCGACTACGTTGCTGCCTGGGAGATGAGGGATGACGTCAGCATACCTGATTTACTTTACTTGACTCTGTACACCCTGGCTGCCACATAATTCACCAGGTTGACACCACCATAAAGCATCCCTAGAATGCCCAAGCCATTCCTTTCACACTCATTACCATTGCGGGGGGTACTGTTATGCCTCCCCATTCACTGCGATTCACTAAGCTACTTCCAAAGGGGCACACAAATCTGTCTAAAAACACAAAGTGTTGAAAATAAAGATTTCAATGTTTGACACCACATTAACAGAAACTTTACATGAGCATTGGCTAAAACACCCAAGTGTGTTGTTAGTTGGTATGATTGGACTAGGATGACGGTGAGTGTGAGAAGTGGCGAGTGAGATTGGAATGTGATAATGTAGATAGAGAGGGATTGTTGAAGGTGCAAGGAAAGTTGGTGTGTGTAAGGATGTGTAGGGTAGGATTAGTGGGACTTTGCAGTAACGTTTCATGATCTACTGAGATCATTGAAAGGTTTGTGCCACTGCAACCTGGTCCACCTGATGACATCCCTGCTTGTGTCCTCCTGTGCAATGTGCAACCAGGCTGTGTTGACCTTCTGGAGAGGTCTCTTTTGTCCATTGGAATGGAAGAAAATCTCCCTGCATATGGAGGGAGTCATGGGAGAGCCTGGATGCAGCTGTGCACCTCTGTGCAGGGCTTGTCAGTGTTTGCAGCACCTCAATGCTGTAGAACACTAACAGCACAAATGTCAAAGTAAACCGGCTGAAGGCGCATCATCGACTGATGTTATCAGACCTGATTCCTTCAATTGGCCGGGAAATTTTTTTATTTTTTATTATTCGTTGCCAATCTTTCCAATTCTTTGTCAAATCACAAACGCCAGAGATCACCTTGCACACATCAAGGATCACTCTGCGCCAATGCTCTTAGCCAAAAGGCCTAGAGCCACTGCACCGTTCCTGGAAGTACTGCAATACCAGGTTCGTGCCATGGAGGTGGATGGGTCAGGCCCCCCACACACCTCCGTGGAGGTGGATGGGTCAAGTCAATTGGCCGGGAAATGCGGCAGGCGAGCTTAACAAGCCCAATCACGGTAAAATCATTTCACAGAGTGGGCTGGAGCCAACAGCTCGGGCGGCACCCGCCACTGACCCCGGCCACAGCAGACTCACCGAGGTAGGGAAATCGTGGTCTCTGTACCTGGATGAATTGCCAATTTTATGGACTTGTGAATCTAATAACATTTGCTTCTCTTTGATGAACATTAGAAAAGGAGTGGAATTAATTAGAGCTCCAACCTACTTCAGTCCAAGAATCTTTTCCTCAGTTATTACTACTCTGGGAGATTCCTATTGCTGTTTTCTAGGATATTTTCCCTGCAACCAATAAAGGTGAAGTACTTTTTCAAATTTGTCAGACCGCTGGCAAAAATGTGGCCGTGCCACATCCGCTGTAGCGTATTCTAATTAGAAATGCAGGATAATAAGGAATAAGCTATCAACGGCAAGATAGATGCACTAGACAGTGAAATTTACAGTGTATGTCATTGATCCTGCTGTTGCAGGACAATTCATGACATTATTTAGGCTCATGTGGGTTTGGGTGGGAGTGTTGGCCACCCAAATCGGAGCCTGCTTGGAAATTTGCACCAGGTGGGCTTTAAGTGGTAAATTGGTGACTTGATTTTGCAATTTCTGCACTGCTATCGCCTTGTTCATGTTTTTAAAAAAGCCCTTGCTATTCAACTGGCTGTTTTGACACATGGGGACAAATGTTACTGTTATGTCGTCTGGTGTATTAGGTTTCTTGTTCGGAAGTAATTCAAAAATAAGTAAAAATTGATTTAAGTATTAGTTTTAATATTCATCTACATCTCTTGTTCATCTGCCAGTTGGAGATTAAGCCACTGAAATTATGCTGTGAGATGCTATTCCTTTTTTGCAAAAGGATTATCACCCCCATTAAAATAGCAGAGATAAATTTCAGAAGAACACTTGACATTGTAATATGCCACAGCCTCAGAGTACAAAAGTAGTTGTCTTGCTCTTGACATCATGATAAAACAATCATTTTCTGGATTTTATGAAAATGAATCAGCACTGCCTGTGCATTCAAAGAAACAACATTTATAATTTCAGAGACAAATATGTATGCCTACATATGATTGTCCAGGATAAATGATATAAATGAACTAATAGCTTGAATATGTCTGCATAGTTAAAATCAACCTCAATGTCTTAAAAATGGGGAATGAATTACTTCCATGCACCCTTGTTCAATTACCCTCGCACTCTAACCCTGCTTCCCCTGAAGGCTACACTTGGTCTTGACTCCCTATGTGCAGTACCACAGGAGACTGACTTGTAATTACAAAATATTAAATGTAAAAGTGATGAAATGTACCAGCTCGCCAAATTTCAGCTCCAAGTGCAAGAAGCATAATTGTAAGAAACAACAATAAATTGAACACTGCATAAATAATACATTTATTACCAACTAAATGTAATATGTATGACAAACTAACACCTAATCAATCTTTCTTGCTAAAATATAAATATAAGTTAACCACAGGTAACCACAAATATGCCCACTGGCACATATAATGGAACCTATTACTGCAAATATACAAAACAGAATACAACCATTCTGATTGTTTATGGTCTGTCCTTCCACTGTTCAGCTATTTAAATACTATTTATGTCTTGTTTCATGTCTGAATTCTTTAAATTCAAAGATAAGAGGGTTGAAATTCCAGAAGCAATTGTCCATTGTCAGAAGTCTAGCCGAACAGGACTTCTATCTGCTCGTTTGCCTTCGCTCTGAGCCTGTCTCAAATCCAGGGGGTGGGGTCATTTGCCCTCATTGTGAGCTTGTCTCAAATCCGGGGGGGGGGGCTGGGGGTTGGGGTCATTTGCCCTTGCTCTGAGCCTGTCTCAAATTCAGGGGGTGGGGTCATTTGAATATTAAGGGTGGGTGCCATGCAGCCAGCGACTTTCTGAGAAGCATCTTGCTGCTTTGTAATGGTAGTGGGGTGGGGGTTGTGGAGATGCAGGCCGGTCTAGTCTTTGATCCACCAACAACCAGCCGGCAATCTCCTATCTCCATTTTTGTTTGATACAGTGGGCCCATTTATGGTCCCTGTTTGGAAGCTATGCTTGCTTCGCGCACACATATCACCATTGGCTATACAATAGATGGAATCGGCACAATTTCTGGATGAGCCTGGCATCCTCCCAGTCCCAAAAGTGGCCTGTTGATAGTGGGAGGGAAGGGGTTGGCCAGAAAAAGCACCTACAACCCTTTTCACAGGATTTTTCAATTATACCAGAAAGGGGTGCAAAATGATTCTGCCCAAAATTCTTATCCCTTTGCTCCCATTGTGCACAAAGTATGCCCAGCCAACCAAAGAATCCTGAGGCCAAAATTTTAATGGTGTGGGTATTTAAAGTCTCATGCTTGTAATTCTATTTGACCACCAATTTGCTCCTCTCTTCTCTTGAAAGCATTGGCCTAGAGATTTGTCTCGAGCGGTAAAGTATAACAGGCAGTATCGCACCAGCCTCCCGTTATACACAGCGCCTGATATGGAACTGAATATCAGTGCTGCATATAACGGGCGGCCGATCCGATATCACCCATTTTACACCACCGCCCGAGATTAATTTCTAGGCCATTGACTCTTCCCTGGGTAAAGATCCATGGGTACCAGATGCCCTCCAATACATTGCCCAAATAATTATTCTTCATGTGCGAGTCTAGGCAGTGAGCCCAACCCTGTTCTTGACCAACAGCAGCGATCACTGAATCAAAATCAGGAGCCGAAATATTAACTGATGTTTATTTTTCTGCTTTCTTCACCCTGGGGCAATATAGCCCCAGATGTTACTTCAGTTGAGAGCAGCTAACACAGCATATGGCAGAAATAGATATTGTGGGCACCTGATCTATAGGGTTTAGAACTACAATGTATGGCACATTTTCCAAATGGACCATACATGTAGAATTATATTATAATTTAAAATGTGCATTTAGAATTTTTTTTGTGACAAATTACTTTCTTCCCCTTCGCAATTGATTCTTCCAGTATCACACACCATTCATGATCAAAAGTCCAGGTGGCATACTCCCTGGTCCCTGGCAATGCCAGACCAAAACAAGTTAGAGCAAGGCGCATGTGAATGGGCTAGAGGTGACCATCTCCCACTTTTGATTTATCCAGGTCAACACAACTGAGATCAAGAACTACAATGTGGGCATCTGCAGCTGTGAATCCTTTAGTGCTAGATGTTGGATGATACTATGTGTTGTATTTCCAGGTAAATGTTAATCATGTTACCAAAACATTGTTAAATATATAGATTGCATCTAGCACATAATGGCTGTTGCATGCAAGATACGTTGCATGACTAAATTACTTTTGCATTTTGAGTGAAATTTTATTGATTGCTAATTTGTCTAATTTATGCATATCATGATTTTTTTTGTACGTGTGTGACTCTACTGCATGTGCTATAGTTCATTACATCTCAGGGGCTCGTGTATTTTGTGTGAAGTAAAAGCCTTTTATAATGAAATCATGTTTGTCAAGATAGCGCTTCATTATATCGGGACCCATTTGATTGACAGTTTGTGGAAGAAGTTGGAGCAGCAACTGGTTACATACCAAATATGGATACTGAGAAATTATGTGTGGAGTATTAAAAAGATAACACTCGACACAAAGGTCCGTATATAGCGAAAAGAATTGTTTATTAAGACCTGATTAATCAAGTGAGATCTGGCCGCATCAATACCGTTACTGAGTGCTCTCAATGCTGATCTCATAGGACAGGCTGCGCAATTACAGTTTATAGAGTCGAAATACAGTCAAAATGGTGAAACTAGGCGGGGAAGTGTTCCATTGGTTATTTGCCACCAGTCCCCGCCCACTGCTACTAATACATTGGTTAATACAGTTTTCAGCAAGGTCATTGGTTACTACAGTTACATTAATTTCATTGATTGCAGTAATTATTAATGATTCCATTGACACATTCAGTTCTGACGATTGTTGCTAGGGATAAGCCCTCTACAGGTTATGTGTTACATTTCTGGGAATGTCTTCCCAGACTAACTCTCAGGCTAGTGTCCTTGACAGCCATCTGGCTACTCTCTGCTAAAAGAGGCTTTGTTCCTGTTATCTCATGTGGCTGGAACATAGTGGCCTCCTCTCGTTATTTCTGTGAGCTGTCTATATAAATCTTGTGGGTGTTCTTATCTCCTCAGAGAATTTCTCTGGCCTTCTGTGTTTTAGCCTAATTGCTGGGATGTGGGATTCAGCTATTCTACCATGAACGCATTTAAACCTTTCTCTCAGTCTTTCTTGCTTTATACTTTAACTACACCAAATTATTTTACCCCTAATTAAGGTTTTTTGCTCTTACAATCCCCCATTTGATCAGGTGGTAACACCTAATATCCACCATGACCAACAATTTTCCTTTCCCTGCCTTTCCCTGTCTTGATTTGTATGTCTCCTGCCTCGGTTTCGTTGATCAGGCGATAGGATTGGGACACTCACGACTCACACCAGGTACTCGTGTCGTCTTTGTGTTTGATTACCCCTTTTTGGATCTAGCAAAGGCTTTCTGCGTTCTTGGTTATGGGCTTTGGCCAAAGTCTTTGCTCTGTGTCTCTTGTACCTGCCTACATGTTCTCCCAGGAGTATCAGCACCACTATCATCTGCACTAGGACTAATACATGGGATATAATTCTAATCCCGAGCTTGTAATTTTGCTCGGGAATGCCTCTCCTGCCTTTGCACTAGTTACATAACATCGCCAACCAACTCAAGGCTATCACTATCTGTACTGCCACTAGGGTATGTGAAAGGATTCTTATCCATGGATGTATAATCTCAAGTACCAAGGTGGGTTTTTCAGGTTATCCTTTATTTCAATGTCCAGTTCTTTGCCTTTATCCTTTAGCTCATATTACCTTTTAATGTTATTTCTTAATCGTCCTTTGAGATCAGTTAAATCTTCAAGTAACAGGGGAATTGGTGGTGCTTGTTCTTCCATATAATCATCAATATCTTGCTTAATCTCGTCGCTTATATTTAATGCCATTGTCTTTCTTGCGTGTATATATGTCATGCGTGCTCTTCCCACTACCACCAACACTCTGGAAGTAAAGCAAAAGTTAGGCATTATAATGATACAATCAAGCCTCCATAATCGTAAGTTCCCACGCTAGTTACCACGCAATATTCTCCTCATCCTTGATAGGCGTAATGTGTGGGTTCGGTTCGGGCAGGGCTTATTCCAATGACACATCCTTCGGTAGTATTGTCAAAACTGCAGCTATCCTTGCTCCCGTCTCCCACTGGGTGAGGGTATATAGTTAGGCTTCCTTCTCTCCAGCACCCGGATAAAGAAATTCCCCTTATATTACCATTCTTTTTGATTGCATACTGGTCCATCGCAGATGTACTCTTTCCCTCGTATTATCTCTATGTTTTCAACTTCCTATTGAAGATACGGGTATAAGCCTTGGTTTGTTATGGGGTCACTAGTATCATCCTCTCATCCTGCTTATTTAGCTCGTTAATTGTTCGTGCATGGCCTTCCAATATGGATATGCCCTCTAGCAGTATTTTGGATGTTTTAGATCCTAACTCTGAAGATTCTATCCCTATCCCAACCAGTTTCCTCATTAGTACCTCCATCGTTCCCCTCAAACTATCTACTCCTGCTTGGATCGCCTGTATATCTATTGCATCTACTATAGAGGTCCCTGTACTTACTCCAGTTAATACGTCATTCCCTATAGATCTCCTCTGTCTTCCTCCTTTGTGTCTCAGCTGCTTGTGATACTCCCTTGCTCCTGATGTGTCACTAGCTTTTCTCAGGATTGTGTCTAGCAATCATGTGCACAACGCTTTAGTCTTGGAGCTAAACTTTTCTGGCATGTATAGGGCTGTTGAATTTATGCTCACATGTAACATTTCATGCTGCATATTGTCAAATAATGACATTGGTGGTGATGTTGTTGGTCCTGGGGTCGTGACTATAGGTTTTTGCCTATTAATCATCACTGCTGGACCTGAACACGTTCTCTCTTCCTGACATATGATGCATTCTATTGCTTTTAATGAGGACGGTTCTAAGATCGTGCCCCTCTCTGGGTCCAGACAATGTACTATTACTTCTGTTCCAGGTTTAACTACCATACATTTTTCCGAGGTTAATTCCTCTGGTTTACAATATTCAGGTAACATTTTGTTACGCACTTATCTTGTGGCTCCAAAAAATTGGTTCTGACACTCGGATGCCGCCCCCTAGGGGCTGCTTTATGTAGTTGTTGTACCCTCCGGTGTGGGTATATGCTTCTGGGCCCCCTAGCGGCAGCCTTGCAGCTTGTACTTGTAGAATCGTATGGGTGGTGGTGATCACGTTTATATACATTCTGTTGATATTCCAGGTTTTTAGTTACAGTCTTACCATTTCTATTTCAACCAAATTGTTTTCACCATTTCTCCGGGCATGTGCCCTTTACCAGATCCATTTTATTATAGCCAGTATCCCTAATATTGCAAATATACATCCTAATCCTCTAAAAAGTCCATCTGTCGTACCGTTATATTCTTTCAGCTGGGACCAGCCCCTACCTTTCATATTCACGCAAGCACACGTATCTCCACTAATTAATACCTCAAATGGTCCACTCCACCTAGGTGATAACCCTGGTTTCTCTGCCACTACCTAAACCATTAACTTTGCCCCCACCTTAGGGATTATAGCCGAGGCGGTTATCTCACCACCTTCGTCCTCCTCCTTCTGCCTTTCCCAGACCTCCTGTCGCATACCTTTCAACTGCTCACTCAATTCCCTCACATACTTTCTGATTCTGTCTCATAGGGGGCCTAAGTCAGCTCCTCCACTATTCCTTCTGGTAACCTCATTGCCTTGCTCAAGGGGGTTTTAAGGGTCTGATTCATTCTCTCGACCATCCCTGAACTCTAGGGGTGATATGGGATGTGAAACTTTTGCTTACTGCTGAATATTCTACAAGTTTCTTTCATCAATTGACCCGTGAAATGAGTCCCTTGATCCGAGTCAGTCATGTGATAATAGGACTGCCTCCCATTTTGCCCGGCGGATGTTGGAGATGGCCCGGAGCTTCCCTGTATTTAGCATTTCCACCAGTGTGTGTTTTGTGTGCAGTATTATTTCTCCTGTCATTATGACAGGCTTGCTAATTTTGACTGCCCAAGTGGCAGAATCCGGTGCGGCCACACCTCTGGACAGACTGGCAACCGCTGGTGATTACTGTGTCGAGTAGTAAGCTACGGGTCTCATCCTATCCCCATGCATTTGTGTCACCACGGCTCCATAGAAGCCTCCCTGGTTCTCACAATATATATGAAATAGGAGATCCATTTCGGGAATCCCAGTCCTGGAGCTCACATTAATGCTTCCTTCAGATGCCGCTTCTTGATCGGGGCCCCACTCTATAGTTTCTAAGGATGATTTTCCCCCTTTCACTAGCCGCTGTATGGGTTCTGCAATCACTTAAATATTGTGGCTGTGCTGACGGGGAGTTGACGGGGAGTTACTTTCTTGAGGGCAGTTTAATCAATTGTTACCTGGTATGATCCATGCGGCTTTCGCAAGGGCCCAACAGGGGTGTTTATTGTTCCCTCTACCTCTCAGAGTATACCACATACTCTGTTCCCCGAAGGTATTTCTAGATAGTTTCCAAACCTTTTAGTTTTATTTCATTTTTTTTATAAAAGAGACCAGATTTAATATTTTATTTTAAATGTATCTCAGTATTATGTTGTGCCTTTTCTTAACCAGTGGTACTTGAAACCTTCACAATAAAATTAACTCTTCACTGTTCCCATCCTAATTTCTGCGCCCCTTTTGTTGTATTTGTATTTATTGTTGGATTACAAAATGTCACATATGGTAATACTGTTTTTTTTTTAATATCGGACTTCTCATTTATGCTTATAGTTTCTAAGTGATTCACAGATCACAGAATGCAAAGTACTTGTTTTCTAAATATATGCCTAACTTCTGTTTTAGAAGCTGAATATTAAAAACTCCAATCCAAGTAGGAATAGCATAAGTAGAAAATCTTTTGCTCTGTAACTTCAAGATATATTTTGTGATACAGTATCTCATAAATTCCATCTTTTTAAGCTTCCGCTTCTGATGCAGTAGTTGTGTACTTTTATTAAAAAGGCTTCCAAACCCAAGATTTTCCAATACAACCAAAATGGTTATCAAGGAGAATCACCTGAAATATCTCAAAATTCCAATTCAAATATTGTACTGCCAATCTTTTATTTAAAACTCTTATTACTGACAACCCAATGTTATGATTACATGTTTTCTTTTGACAAGTAAGTGAGCATGTCGAAAAAAATTTTTAAAAAACAAACGGGACCACGTAATTTTATCTCTTGTTAAACAAACCTATCCTTTGTGCATTTCCTAGCTCTGTAACTTATCAGAATAAATCCGCACCTGCATTTCTAACTTAAAATTTAATTCAATTCTAGGTTCACACTTTCTTAAAACTTCCCACATCCAGGACAACACTACAAAGGGTTAAAAACTTTCAACTTTCTGTCCGAAAATATGGGTGGAGCTAATACAAACGGATAGCTCCACCATTTTTTCAAACAGGCTTTCAGACAAATGAGAAATTCATTAATTCCCACCTCAAATATTCCGCAGTCAAAAATCACACAAGCATTTTTCATTCAACAAAGCTTATTAATTCTATTGTTTGGCCAGCTCTATTTTTAGATCCATCCGTCACTTAACATAGTCACTATCAGGCTTTTTTATGGTCGCCTGAAAAATATATACCCGGGCCCCCCCCCTGCCCCCGCCCCCATAAGGGAGCAGTGTCCAGCATATCTTTATATGCCATACTCAGTTTTTGGTATGTCTAACCCTATGTCAGTTTCACTGTATTCTCAGATACTGACCATCTCCCTACTTGATTTCACTTTGTCTACGGTCTCACCGACTTTTATCGATTTAAACTGTATTCTACATACTGATTGTCACTCTAATCAGTCACCCCTAACCCTAGAGCCTGCAATCCCATTGACACCCTTAACGATTTATCTGTATTTTAGATACTGATCATCCCTCTACCCGGTTCCCCATGAACTTAGAGGCCACTCACACATCAATACTTTATGGTAGTGTCTATTGTGACTTCTTAATTCCCCCAAATCTTTTACACCATAACAGACCTTTCACAGATTCAGGTGCCCCAGGCAACAGACACGTCTCGTTATAGTTCACATCGGATTATGAGTGGTAGTTGGATATACTCACCCGTAATGGATTCTTATACGCTCGTGTGTCAGCTTCCCGGAACACCCTGCTCGCAGCGCCAAATGTTGTGGAGTATTAAAAAGATAACACTCGACACAAAGGTCCGTATATGGTGAAAAGAATTGTTTATTAAGACCTGATTAATTAAGGGAGATCCGGCCGCATCAGTACCTTTACTGAGTGCTCTCAACGCCGATCTCATAGGACAGGCTGTGCAATTACGGTTTATAGAGTCAAAATACAGTCAAAATGGTGAAACTAGGCGGGGAAGTGTTCCATTGGTTATTCGCCACAAGTCTCCGCCCACCTGCTACTAATACATTGGTTAATACAGTTTTTAGCAAGGTCATTGGTTACTACAGTTACTTTAATTTAATTGGTTACAGTAATTTCTAATGATTCCATTGGTACATTCAGTTCTGACGACTGTTGCTAGGGATAAGCCCTCTACAGGTTATGTGTTACATTTCTGGGAACATCTTCCCCGGCTAACTCTCTGGCTAGTGTCCTTGACAGCCATCTGGCTACTCTCTGCTAAAAGAGGCTTTGTTCCTGTTATCTCATGTGGCTGGAACATAGTGGCCTCCTCTCGTTATTTCTGTGAGCTGTCTACATGAATCTTATGGGTGTTCTTATCTCCTCAGAGAGTTTCTCTGACCTTCTGTGTTTCAGCCTAATTGCTAGGATGTGGGATTCAGCTATTCTACCATGAACGCACTTAAACCTGTCTCTCAGTCTTTCTTGCTTATACTTTAACTACACTGAATTACTTTACCCCAATTAAGGTTTTTCACTCTTGCAGTGACGTTGAAGTCTTTTCCTAAGCTGCCTATGAATTTGAGTTTACTCAATTATATACATTATTACTAGCCTGCATACCTTGCAAAAGTATGCAATGCTTGTAACTGAATTGGAATAATAGCTTTTTCAAAGTGTAATTAAAAGCAACCATCAATTTACAGAAAGGGAATTCATTATTCTAAGACTATCGGCGCAAATATCTATGGATATGTGAGGTTTATTATACTGCTTATCTTGTGTAAAAAAAAAGGTAAAGATTCGCCCTCAGATTTTCAGTGCACGTGGGCAGTTATTTAATTATAACAGAAGTGTTATTTCATTCAGTCAAATGACAAGTGAAGTAGGATACTGGAAATCTTTCACTGTAATCAATTTCAATGCATCAAAGTACACTGCAGGAAAGTTTGTATATGTAATTTACTGCTCACTGATAATTGCATATTGAATGTAACTCTCTGCATGTCCATCTTAGCTGAAGCACTGTTAGAGCATTAACTCTGTAAGATAGGCTGTTCACTGTTCATCCTTTATATTCTATGCACCAGAATATGGATTTTCCTGGAGCTGTAAAGGACCCAGGTGGAGCTTTTGTGTATGGACTGTCACAACTGTATTCCTCAAACAGAGGGAAGCTAAACCCAAGGACCAGCAGGGTACACTCCACCACATCAGTCACAACATGGGAGCAAAGTGACACAAGACTGTAAAGCACCAGAAATGGCCACCTTATCCAGTTTCAGAGTTCAAAAACAGATACAGTTCACTGCTTAGATTTCTTAATTGATTTTCTTGCCAAATGCCTGTCCAACTCCTTCTTAAAATTATTGCTGTCAACAGCCTTGATTGCTTTCTTGGGCAGTCCATTTCAAGCATTCATCACCCTCAGTGTAAACTAGTTATATCGGAGCAGCTTATTCACCTTCTTTCTTCAGATCAGCCATGATCTTATTGAATGGTGGAGCAGGCTCGAGGGGCCAAATGGCCTACTCCTGCTCCTATTTCTTATGTTCTTATGTTGTTCTGAGTTTCTTGTCGCATTCTTTTGTTGTCATGTCTGGGTCGTTAAACAATTTCTAAGAGTTAGATTTGTCAATATCCTTTTCAATCTTTAATACTTTTTCATAAAATCTCCTCTGTTTTCTCTTCCCTGATATAAACAACCACAGCTTTTGTAGTGGATTCTGCGGGGTGGAACTGTTTCTGGAAGACACATTCAGAAGGTGGCACCTTGCAGGTAGAGAGAAATAGTGAAGCAAAGGAAGGAAAATGGGTAACAGCCGACAGGGGAAGGAGAAGGAGACGAGAATAACCAGCACGGGAAAACCCAACGGGACTAGCATTGTCCAATAGCTTCTCAACACCTATGATAAGAATGAAGATGGAGACACAGGGCAATGCAATCGAGACCAACCCCGTGGCATTATGTAGCAAGGGGTTAACCATGGGAAAAAAGAAAGTTTTATCAGTTCTCAGCCTGTAGAGGAGCATTATAAGATAGAGAAATTTTAATCAAGGAAACAAAGCTGGCCATTTCCTTTGTTCACTTGAGTCATCTCATTTTGCCATTAATGGAGCATTAGTCATTGAGAAGGCCATCGTCCAGAACATTCAATCCTTAAATGGACGAGGAGGAGGATAGGCGATGATTAATCTAGAAATAGATAAAAAGCAAAAAGAAAGCCAATTAGCAGGAACATGAAAAGATCCAGAGAACTTTACATCCCACTGTTTCCATCAGCCTACACAATCCTAGAGTCTCTATTCATTTAAGATGCACAGACATATTCATTCTCCCACCTCCTATGGAAAATCAACATAGAAAACATAGGAAAAAAGTGCCTGAAGTAGCAGTAACTTTATATTGGCCTAGAAATGATAGGCATCAAATGGGTGCTTCAGCATCCAATATGACAAGTGGTGAGCATGCCCACATTCTGCACTAGAAATGTGTTGGCTGGCATATTGGTAAAGGCTCCTGTTTAGGCGCTCAGAACTCGCGCGTGCAGCAGGCATTAGTCCCTTTGCATTTGCAAATAAGGGCCCTAATGTCTGTGTGAGTCTCCCTCTCCAAAGTTTGGTCGCGACTGAACACAGCATGTGCCGTGTATGCTGTGGTC
The DNA here is from genome assembly GCF_044704955.1 of Pristiophorus japonicus. Taxonomy (NCBI): domain Eukaryota; kingdom Metazoa; phylum Chordata; class Chondrichthyes; family Pristiophoridae; genus Pristiophorus; species Pristiophorus japonicus. Next base: position 180,082,030 of record NC_091988.1, on the reverse strand, counting down.
AGTACTCTTGGGTGCTTGCTAGCCAAACCAGCAATCCTTAAACATACCACTAGACGCTGCCTCCGGAAAGGTTAAGTTTTTATTTTTTTACTTAACTTATTGTGGAGCCAGGAGGAGCAGGAGTCCACATTAGATTTGTGGTCTGCTGTCAGCCGTCACTTGCCCTCCCCCCCTTGATTGCTTCCCCCTCCATCCCGGACTTTGCTTACTTGGTATCCGAGCCGACTGATCTTCGTTCTTCCTGAGTCCGTTGAACTGTCTCTGGGGCCGTGACTTGTGTCCTCAGCTCGCCAGTAGTGAACACATGAGGCTGGCAGACCAATTAGGCGTAAATTAAATGTCTTGCGTTGCACTGGGATCCAATTTCGAGGCCATCATTTCTTTTCTGTGCCTGCATAATAAAATTCCACCTTGAATGAAGACTGAGTGAACATTGGACTTCAATTTAATTGCAAGGATGTTATGATGTCTTCAACCACAAAACAGCAACTTAAAGGTCATCTGAATCATTCAACTAAATTATAGCTTCGGAACCTCTGAGATGCGTCTTGTTTTATTTAAATATATTATTCATTTTTGGGGTGCTTTGCTTAACATTTGGTTCATGTTCTGTCATTGTTTAGTTATGCTGATACTGAAGCATTAATAATTGTGACGTTATTAAAGGCAGTTCATTAAAAAAAAATCTGCAGTTGGGAGCTTCTGCTTTAGCTGTGACTAAATGTCAAATGCTAAAAGAGACCCCTTGAGTGGTAAATCATTTTGGCTCCTTAGTTTTTGTGGCAATTACATTCCAAACATTTAAGATCCACATAAAACTTATCCCCATTAAATATTCACAACATTGTTTATCATTTGCCCTCACAGACTGCTGCTGTACCATCAGTTGCCTACTGGCTTTTGATAGACAGATTTTTGAGCATTAAGGGAATCATCATCATAGGCAGTCCCTCGGGATCGAGGAAGACTCGCTTCCACTCTTAGCATGAGTTCTTAGGTGGCTGTAGAGTCCAATACGAGAACCACAGTTTCTGTCACAGGTCGGACAGATAGTCATTGAGGGAAAGGGTGGGCAGGGAGCCTGGTTTGCCGCACGCTCCTTCCGCTGTCTGCGCTTGATTTCTGCATGCTCTCGGCGACGATACTCGAGGAGCTCAGCGCCTTCCCGAATGCACTTCCTCCACTTAGGGCGGTCTATGGCCAAGGACTCCCAGGTATCAGTGGGGATATCGCACTTTATCAGGGAGGCTTTGAGGGTGTCCTTGTAACGTTTCCTCTGCCCGCCTTTGGCTTGTTTGCCGTGGACGAGTTCTGAGTAGAGCACTTGCTTTGGGAGTCTCGCGTCTAGCATGCGAACGATGTGGGCTGCCCAGCGGAGCTGATCAAGTGTGGTCAGTGCTTCCATGCTGGGGATGTTGGCCTGGACAAGGACGCTAATGTTTGTGCGTCTGTCCTCCCATGGGATTTGCAGGATCTTGCGGAGACATCGCTGGTGGTATTTCTCCAGCGACTTGAGGTGTCTACTGTACATGGTCCACGTCTCTGAGCCATACAGGAGGGCGGGTATTACTACGGCCCTGTAGACCATGAGCTTGGTGACAGTTTTGAGGGACTGATCTTCAAACACTCTTTTCCTCAGGCAGCCGAAGGCTGCACTGGCTCACTGGAGACGGTGTTGGATCTCATCATCAATGGCTGCCCTTGTTGATAGGAGGCTCCCGAGATAGGGGAAGTGGTCCACATTGTCCAGGGCCACGCCGTGGATCTTGATGTTTGGGGGGCAGTGCTGTGCGGTGAGGGCAGGCTGGTGTAGGACCTTTGTCTTACTAATGTTTAGTGTAAGGCCTATGCTTTCATACGGCTCAGTAAATACGTCGACTATGCCCTGGAGTTCAGCCTCTGTGTGTGCACAGACGCAGGCGTTGTCCGCGTACTGTAGCTCGACGACAGAGGTTGGAGTGGTCTTGGATCTTGCCTGGAGACGGCGAAGGTTGAACAGCTTCCCACTGGTTCTGTAGTTTAGCTCCACTCCAGCAGGGAGCTTATCAACTGTGAGGTGGAGCATGGCAGCGAGGAAGATTGAGAAGAGGGTTGGGGCGATGACGCAGCCCTGCTTGACCCCGGTCCGGACGTGGATTGGGTCTGTGATGGATCCGTTGGTAAGGATCACGGCTTGCATGTCGTCGCGGAGCAGGCGGAGTATGGTGACGTACTTTTGGGGGCATCCAAAACGGAGGAGGATGCTCCGTAGACCCTCACGGTTGACGGTGTCAAAGGCCTTTGTAAGGTCGAAGAATTGCCGCTGACCTACTGGTGGGACCGGGTGGGTGGAGAATACCTGGAGGGAGGTGCGGAAAATACCCGGGGGAGCCAAGAATACCCGGGGAAGCCGAAAATCCCTGGGCGACAAGAATACCTGGAGGAGAGGCAGAAACGTGGTGCAGCAGGATATAAGGGAATAAAGGGTTATGGGAAGCGGGCAGGGAAGTGGAGCTGAGTCCGGGATCAGATCAGCCATGATCTTATTAAATGGCGGAGCAGGCTCAAAGGGCCAAATGGCCTACTCCTGCTCCTATTTCTTATGTTTCTTATCTTATGCTCCTGATGTGGTTTCTCGTGCAATGCTATCAGAAATATGATCAACAGCACCCCCATCAGGCACAGGGTAGAATGACAGCCATCATTCCATTAAAACCCAGGTTCATAATGGGACCGAAATTTAAAGCTTGCCAGCAGAACTGAGGTGAACTTCTGCCACCAACCCTGACGAAAATTATGGGATCAGCTAAGTTAAATTGTGAGAGTGGTGTAGATTCTGTAAATGTAGCTTGCAATGCTGGGTGGAGTTGGAAACTAATGAAGAAGCAGGATTTAGGCACCAAATTGCCGCTGACCTCCGGTGGGACCGGGTGGGTGGAGAATACCTGGAGGGAGGTGCGGAAAATACCCGGAGGGAACCAAGAATACCCGGGGAGGCCGAGAATCCCTGGGCGACAAGAATACCTGGAGGAGAGGCAGAAACGTGGTGCAGCGGCAGGATATAAAACCTCCGGCTGCTTAAACAGCCTGGAGGAAGCAGACAACCTGTGAGAGATGGACGGCAGCCAGACTGAAGGAGCAAGCAGAAGACTTTAGGGAGCTGGACCTTAAATTGGAGCAGAAGGCCACAGGCTGTTTGGGGTCGGGGGCCAGAGACCTGACAAGAATGTGGTGCTTGGTACTTGGTGGAAGGGGTGTTTGTGGCAGTGAGTGCCAAGAGGTTGACAATATCACAGTGCGACCAAGCTAACCATCACGGAGTCTCCTGACCTTCAATTATCATCCTGTGCTGTTCTTAATTCTATCCTGATGTTGCACCAGGAGACACCAAGGGTAGTCACTGTGGTAAAAATAAGTGCTTGTGATAAATATATATGTGCATAGTAACACGTTTTGTGATATGAAGTCTAGTGTTCTAATTATGCCTGCTCTTCATTTTTTTATGTTTAAGCGGATGTTTGGAAGTAAGATTGCAATGGGACGTGAAGTTTGTGACTTGAGATAACGATGTTGCCCTGCTCAGTGATAAAAATTGCAGGGGGAGCATGGGGAATGGGGGGTGGGGGGGCATTGGAATGCTGTTGAAGTAATGTTGGTGAGTTGCAGCAGTACATCCTGCAGATCAAACATACTGCACCAGTCTTTCGCATGTATACTACTTCAATCTCTCCAACGGTGAGCCACATTAACACAAGATGAGACGAGGCTTGGTTTGAATTGGTAAGCTGCTTTATTCCACAGTAAGTGAACATATAGAGCAATAGTTATGATCCGATACACTTATTTCAATCAGTACAGTTTATCTTTGCATAATAATACAATAAATTACACTACTCCACTTCAGTAAATTGTTGAGCTTAACTTAAATATACGAGGGCCTGATTTTCGGCTCCTGGCGCTTTTCGGAGAAAATGGGAGTGATACGTGAAACTTACTGTTTTCACTGCACTACCATTTTTAGGCAGAACTTTCGGCCTTTATGCATGGGAAGGGAAGCATTGCACAAGCATTCGCGGTGCAAAACGCCGAGTTTCGTCAACTTTAGTCCGGGGCCGTTTGCGCTGCGAGAGAGGCTTTGGGAGGGGAAAAAAAAAACATTCCAAAAAATATTCCAAAAACATTTACAAGACCCTTAACCGCTGCAAAAAAAATTAAAAAATAAAGGGCTAGAATTTCCATTTTGATCGCCCGGTACCGCTCATTTACAGTCTAATTATGCTAGAAAAGGAAATGACCACCCAGTACCGTCCGTTTACCGCCCGAATATCGCCAGCAGTAAATTTGGCCTGCAATTACCACCGGCTTTGCTGCAGATCGCCCGACCACTTTTCCCGCCAAAAAATGCAGAAACTTCCACTCCAGCACGAAATTTGCCAATTCGTTCATTTTTACTGCCTGCTACCGCCCACTATCGCTGAGGATATGTACTGCCCATCTTAGCATGCCTTACCCCAGCGTTGTGCCTCCATCTTTGGAAATAATAATTTTGTGGAGGAAAATGCTGTGTTAAGTTGCCAGCAGCCTGGAATTTATTTTTGAGTGATTTTTGGAGTAGGAATAAGGAATTTTGAGTTTGATTATATTGTGGAAAATTGACTTTAATTCTTTTGTGAACATCTGAACATTTTTGGATACTTTAAAAGAAATGGGGCCTGTAGTTTCACTGCCAATATTACATGATGCAGAATAGAGCTGGAAGAAGGTTCGTTGAAGAGCACTATGTGCCCAATCAAATAGGACACAGACTCTTGAGGAGGACGAGGCCTTACCCTCAAAGAAATTACAGGGAGCATCACTGGTACCTGCACCTGTCCGATACACAGTGTGTTAGAAGGCTGCGCTTCCGAAAAGAGGTCATCACTGAGATATGCCAGCTCATTAAGGCAGATGTGCAACCTACCAGCACCATCAGTTCCGCACTGCCTGTCGAAGTTAAGTGATTGCTGCACTATCTTTCTATGCATCAAGTTCATTTCAGGCATCAGCTAGTGACATATGCAGAATTTCTCAATATGCCACACATCGCTGCATTTGCCAGGTAACTGATGCGTTGTATGCACACAGGATGGATTTTATTAACTTTCCAATGACCAGGGAGGCACAGAGTGGGAGGGCTTTGGGTTTTTCGAGAATAGCAAATTTCCCCAAGGTCCAGGGTGCAATAGACTGTACGCACATCGCCCTGTGAGCACCTTTCGAGGAAGCGGAGGTGTACCGAAACCAAAAGGGATTCTACTCCCTGAACGTGCCGCTCATTGTCGACAAGCAAATAATCATGGCAGTAAATGCAAAATTTCCAGGGAGCATCCATGACTTGAGAGCACTATCTCTGACTTGTTTAAGAGTCAGCCACAAGGTCACTGCTGGATGCTGGGGGATAAAGGATATGGCCTTGCAAGTTGGCTCATGACCCCCCTGCAAAAGACTCAGACAGAAGCCGAGAAGCGCTACAACGAAAGCCATATAGACACACGCAATATTGTCGAAAAGACAATTGGAGTGCTGAAGCAATGCTTCCGATGTCTGGACCACTCTGGAGGTAGCCTGCAATACCATCCTGAGCAGGTCGCTGAGTTCGTGGTGGTGTGTTGCATGTTGCACAACCTAACCATCAAGAGGGGACAGGAATTGCCAGATATGACTGTCGGACCACCTCAGGAAGAAGGCTGGAGAAAGGATGATGACGAAGACAGGGACATTGATGAGGATGAGGTCGAGGAGCCTGGCGATGAACCCATACCGCCACCCACCTCGACACCACAGGGGAGGCTGCAAAACTGTTATGTCAGCAGCTCATAAATGAACACTTTGCTTGAACGCTGAGAGTTACATTTCACTCTTGTAAGGTCATTGTAAGGACCCTTACAATGATTGTTACTCTCATTTTCCAGAAGTGAGTGAGATACTGCACAAGAATGGTTTAGTTGATTGCATTTTTTAAAATAAATGTTGTAATTTGAAATTAACTTTAACAAGTTTGAATAAAATAAATAAATAAAACAATAACTAATTGTTCTCAATGAAAATTTTACAAAACAAAACATTATAATCAACAACAAATGTAAAAACAACACCCCTCCCCACCCTCCTAGGATTCTACCTGCCGCCACCTTTCCTAAACACCTTTCCTCCCCAATCCCTGCCCTCCTCCTCCTGCTATTAATACCTCTGGCCCTGCCCACGTCGGGATCAGTACGTCGTGCAGCAGAGCACCTCGAGCGTGACTGCTGAATGGTGGGGGGGCAGGGAGTGGGGGGGGGGGGTGGGTGCTGGAGGTGACAATGGCAGTGCGATATGTGGAGAAGAGAGGAGTGTTGAGGACCCATCTTCAAAGTTGGAAGAAAGTACTTCTTCCCGACGATCAGGTGCTGTCACCATTGATGGTATGGCACCTTGGGGTGCAGTGCCATATCCCAGGACCATTGATTGCCGCATAACATTGGCATTGATGGATTGGTTATTCTCCCTCACCGCCGCAATCAGCTCTGCCATGTCCTCTGATTGACGTGCTGCTATAGCGGCGATGTTGGCAGACAACCCAGCAATGGCCTGGAGGACTCTCGACTCACGGCGATGCTCATCCTAAACAGTCCCACCATGTCCAGGTTCGCATCTGCCTGTCTCGCAGTGTTCCCACCTTGCCGGATCAGCCGCCGCGGATTCAGTATGGGGGTCGGTGTGAGCCGCTGCATGCCATTGGTCCCGCTTCCTCGGACCGGAATCTGAGAAAGTTCCTTTCAAATCCCGCCAACCCTCCCTCCTCCTCCTCCACCACTACCATCACAATGTTTTGAGGAGTGTTCTCCTCCTCCTCCTCAACCATCTCTTCCATCACTGTCTCTTGCATCGCCAATTCCTCCAGTAACTCCTCTCTGGGAAGGGCAGGCGGCTCCTCCTGTGCAACTGTAAAAACATAACATTAATGGTTGGCGACAGGGGAGGGGAGGGGTCAGAGGTGATATAGAAACATAGAAGCATAGAAAATAGGTGCAGGAATAGGCCATTCGGCCCTTTGAGCCTGCACCACTATTCAATATGATCATGGCTGATCATGTATTTCAGTACCCCATTCCTGCTTTCTCTCCATACCCCTTGATCCCTTTAGCCGTGAGGGCCACATCTAACTCCCTTTTGAATATATCTAACGAACTGGCCGCAACAACTTTCTGTGGTAGAGAATTCCACATGCCCACAACTCTCTGAGTGAAGAAGTTTCTCCTCATCTCGGTCCTAAATGGCTTACCCCTTATCCTTAGACTGTGACCCCTGGTTCTGGACTTCCCCAACATCAGGAACATTCTTCCTGTATCCAACCTGTCCAAACCCGTCAGAATTTTATATGTTTCTATGAGATCCCCTCTCATTCTTCTAAATGTCATTGAATACAAGCCTAGTCGATCCAATTTTTCTTCAAATACCAGTCCTATCACCCCAGGAATCAGTCTGGTGAACCTTCACTGCACTTCCTCAATAGCAAGAATGCCCTTCCTCAGATTAGGAGAACAAAACTGTACACAATATTCAAGGTGTGGCCTTACCAAGGCCCTGTACAACTGTAGTAAGACCTCCCTGCTCCTATACTCAAATCTTCTCACTATGAAGGCCAACATGCCATTTGCTTTCTTTACTGCCTGCTGCACCTCTATGCCAACCTTCAATAACTAATGTACCAAGACACCCAGGTCTCGTTGCACCTCCCCCTTTACCAATCTGTCACCATTCAGATAATAATCTGCCTTCCTGTTTTTACCACCAAAGTGGATAACCTCACATTTATCCACATTATACCGCATCTGCCATGTATTTATCCACTCATCTAACCTGTCCAAATCACCCTGCAGCCTCTTAGCATCCTCCTCACAACTCACACTGTCATCTGCAAACTTGGAGATATTACATTCAATTCCTTCGTCTAAATCATTAATGTATATTGTAAATAGCTGGGTTTCCAGGACTGAACCCTGCAGTACCCCACTAGTCACTGCCTGCCATTCTGAAAAGAACCCGTTTATTCCTACTCTCTGCATCCTGTTTGCCAACCAGTTCTCTATCCACATTACCACCAATACCATGTGCTTTAATTTTGCACACTAATCTCATATGTGGGATCTTGTCAAAAGCCTTTTGAAAGTCTAAATACATCACATCCACTGGCTCCCCCTTGTCCACTCTACTAGTTACATCCTCAAAAAATTCTAGAAGGTTTGTCAAGCATGATTTCCCTTTCATAAATCCATGCTGACTTGGACCGATCAATTTGCGCAGGCTTATGTAGAGAGCAAACCGCTGTGTCATATATTACCGAGAATCATTACGTGAAACTATCATAAGCAGAGTAGACAGAAACTGCATGACATAACAAAACTCGAGTTCCAAACAACATTTAGTGTTCCCAGCACTACATTACATTCTACAATATATTGATATGACATTAAATTACATGACCGCAGCACAGTCCAGGGATTATGCAGACATACCTTTCACGAGAACGTGACGGTGCGATCATACGCTCCCGTCAGGGCTGCAGTGCGCTCTTCCAGGTCCGACTGTAAAGTCCTTACTCTACAGTATGAAACCACACGAGGCACATTCTGAGGACAAGGTCACTCTGTGACCTTAACTCTTTATTCACAGGACTCCAAAGACCTCGACCCTGCGTGAGACCTCCCTTTTTATACCTGTGTGATCAGGTAAGGAGTGTCTCCCACAAGTTCACCCCTTGAGGTCAAGGTGTGCATCTAGGTTGAGTGCATACAGTAATACAGTGGTGTTACATTGTGGTTACATACATGACATCACCTCCTCCCCCCCCCCCCCCACAAGTCTTATTGGGATCATAGATTTAGTCTTTCAGGTGGTCTACGCTCCCTCATGGAGCGCTGCAGTTGGGGCTTTGATTGTTGGACACTGATGTGAATGTCTGTCACCTGTGGTGATTCCGGTCTGTCCGGGCTGACCGCATGGACTGTGCATTCTTCTGATTGCTCTTGTTGCTCATTCACTGGCGGTGTTGTGAGCTCCATCTCATGGTCTTCTTCAGGTTCCTCCATGTCGATGCTGAACCTTTTTTTCACTTGGTCCAGATGCTTACGGCATATCTGACCATTGTTGAGTTTTACCACGATGACCCTATTCCCCTCTTTGTCAATTACAGTGCCCTCAATCCATTTGGGCCCCATGGCGTGATTGAGGACGAATACAGAATCATTTATTTCTATACATCTCCCCCTCGAATTAAGGTCATGGTACTCGTTTTGTGACTTGCGCTTGCCCTCAACTATGTCAGTCAGGACTGGGTGAATGAGGGACAACCGAGTTTTGAGTGTCCATTTCATTAGTAGCTCTGCGGACGGGACCCCCGTCAACGAGTGCGGTCGGAATCTATAGGCCAGCAGGAGACGCGATAGGCGGCATTGTAGGGAGGGTCCTTGAATCCTGAGCATAACTTGCTTAATGATCTGGACCGCACCTGGCCATTGGAGGCCGGCTTGAACGGTGCAGTCCTGACGTGGTTGATGCCATTGCCCGACATAAACTCTCGGAATTCGTAGCTTGTGAAACATGGGCCATTATCACTAACCAGGATGTCCGGCAAGCCATGGGTTGCGAAGATCACACGTAGGCTTTCCACGGTGGTGGATGACGTACATGATTTCAGAATGATGCACTCGATCCATTTCGAGTACGCATCTACCACAATAAGGAACATCTTTCCCATGAACGGGCCCGCGTAGTCAACATGATGCGTGACCTTGGCCTGGTGAGCCAGGGCCATGGGCTGAGCGGGGCCTCCCTGGGAGCATTACCCAGCTGGGCACACGTCGTGCACCTGCGAACACAGTGTTCCAGGTCTGAATCAATTCCAGGCCACCAAACGTGTGACCAGGCAATGGCCTTCATCAGCACAATGCCTGGGTGCTCACTGTGGAATTCCCTGATGAATGCCTCCCTGCCCTTCTGGGGCATAACTACCTGGCTGCCCCATAGTAGGCAGTCGGCTTGGATGGAGAGCTCATCCATCCGTCTGTGGAACGGTCTGACCTCCTCAGGGCATGCTCCGTGTGCAGGGACCCAATCCCCAGTCAGGACACATTTCTTAATCAGGGATAGGAGGGGATCACTGTTTGTCCAGATTTTGGCCTGGCGGGCTGTGCTGGGGGAGCCTGCGCTGTCAAAGCCATGACCATCTCGGCACTTTGCTCTGCTGCCGCCTCAGTGGTGGCCAGTGGAAGCCTGCTGAGTGCGTTAGCGCAATTTTCAGTGCCGGGCCGGTGATGGATGGAGTAGTCATAAGCCGCCAGCGTGAGAGCCCATCACTGTATGCGAGCTGATGCGTTGGCATTGATAGCCTTGCTGTCTGACAACAGGGATGTTAATGGCTTGTGGTCCGTCTCTAATTCAAACTTCCTACCAAAGAGGTACTGATGCATTTTTTTTACACCATAGACACATGCAAGCGCTTCCTTCTCGACCATCCCATATCCCCGTTCTGCTTGAGAAAGCGACCTGGAGGCATAAGCCACAGGTTGTAGTTGACCCTCAGCATTGCCCTGCTGCAACACGCACCCAACCCCATAGGATGATGCATCACATGTCAGAACCAATTTTTTACAGGGGTCGTACAGGGTCAACAACTTGTTTGAACAAAGTAGTTTTCGCGCCCGATCAAAAGCCCGTTCCTGACAGTCCCCCCAAAACCAATCGCAGCCCTTATGCAGGAGCACATGTAGTGGCTCCAACAACGTGCTCAAGTTCGACAGAAAGTTCCCAAAATAGTTCAACAGTCCCAGGAATGAACGCAGCTCCGATGTGTTGCAGGGCCTGGGTGCTCGTCGAATCACCTCTGTTTTGGATTCGGTGAGCCGAATCCCATCTGCAGCAACCCTCCTGCCCAGAAACTCAACCTCAGGAGCTAAGAACACACATTTAGACTTCTTGAGTCGCAGGCCTACCTGGTCCAGTCGGTGTAGCACCTCCTCCAGGTTGTGGATGTGTTCCTCAGTGTCTCGACTATGATGAGGATGTCGTCCTGGAATACGATCGTTCCAGGAATGGATTTAAGCAGGCTTTGCATGTTTCGTTGAAAAATCATGGCTGCTGATCGAATGCCAAACGGGCACCTGTTATAAACGAGCAGTCCCTTGTGCGTGGTGATGGTGGTCAGTAGTTTAGATTCGTCGGCCAGTTCCTGGGTCATATAGGCTGAAGTGAGTGAACAGCTTGCCGCCTGCCAGCGTGGGAAGAGGTCCTCTGCTCTTGGGAGCGAGTATTGATCTTGTAGGGACACCCATTTGATGGTGGCCTTGTAGTCGCCACAGATCCTGACAGAGCCATCCGCTTTTAGGATGGAAACGATGGGGCTCACCCAGTCGCTGAATTAAACAGGCAAGATGATGCCCTCTCTCAACAGCCGGTCCAATTTGCTCTCGATCTTTTCCCGCATCACATACGGCACCGCTCTGGCTTTGTGGTGCACTGGCCTGGCGCCCGGGGTGACGTGTATCACTACTTTAGTAGTGCCTTTGAAAGTCCCAATGCCAGGTTGGAATAGTGAATTCAATTGTTGTAGAACTTGTGAGCACGAACTTCGCTCCACAGATGACATTGCGTGAACATCCCCCCATTTCCAGTTCATCTCGGCTAACCAGCTCCTCCCCAACAGTGCGGGACCATTGCGTGGGACAATCCAGAGCGGCAGCCGATTCACTACCCCATTGTGTGTGACAGCCAACATTGCACTGCCTAGCACCGGATGATTTCTTTAGTGTAAGTCTGTAATTGTGTCTCAATACATGCTAAATTGGGTCTACTGGCTTTAAGTGGCCATAGCTTCTCAAATTGCTGAACACCCATGAGTGACTGGTTGGCCCCAGTGTCCAGCTCCATGCGTACTGGGATACCATTTAATAAAACCCTCATCATCATTGGTGGCGTTTTGGTGTATGAACTGTGAATATTCGCCACATGGAACCGCTGAACCTTGGCGTCCATCGATTTGCCCCAAAAGTTAGCCTGCTTCAAAGAACCCTCTTCTGGTCCATCCGCCTCATATATTAGTCTGGTTGCAGGCTTCCTACACATTCGAGCTAAGTGGCCACTGAGATTGCAGTTCCTGCAGACAAACTGTTGAAATCTGCAAGATCTAACTGAGTGTTTTCTCCCACACCTCCAGCATGAGTTAAAGTTTCCATTGTTGGGATCAAAAGGGCTATGGCCAGGCATTCTGTGCTGACTGTCCCTTTGACTGCTCTTAAGTACCCTATTAGCGGGTGTCAATGGCCCCATCCCGAGCCGCATTGTCCACTGTGATGGCGTGAATGTCCGTTCAGCCTGCCATTGTCTCTGTTGAAGTCCTACTCTGGGGTCTATTGCTGCCTGGGGAGTGTCGGACTGCCCCTGCTTGCCTGCGGGGCTCTGAGTCGCATTGATGATGTCGACACCCTGATCCATCGCCACGTTAGAGGCAGAATTGCGCGCGTATATTATTTTCGTCTCTTCCTCCCCCGCCATGAAAGTTTGAGCTATCAACGCCGCCGCTTCCAAGGTCAAATCCTTGGTCTCAATTAATTTGCGGAAAATTCCCGCATGACCTATGCCCTCGATAAAGAAGTCCCTTAGCATCTCCCCCCTGCAGGCCTCTGTGAACTTACAGAGGCTGGCCAAACGCCAGAGGTCCGCTACGAAGTCCGGTATGCTCTGTCCTTCACGACATCGGTGGGTGTAGAATCTGTGTCGGGCCATATGTATGCTACTCGCCGGTTTGAGGTGCTCCCCGATCAATTTGATAAGTTCTTCAAAGGTTTTGTCTGCCGGCTTTTCGGGTGCTAGTAAGTCCTTCATGAGCGCGTAAGTCTTTTTTCCGCAGCTGGTCAAAAGATGAGCCTTTCGCTTGTTGGCCGCTGCATCCCCAGCCATTCTTTCATAACGAAGCTTTGCTGAAGCCTCTCGACAAAATCGTTCCAATCTTCCCCAACACAGTACCGTTCCTCTGTGCTACCAGTGGCCATTCCCGTGGGTCGTGAATTCCTGTTTCTCGTCGCCAATGTAAAGTCCTTACTCTGCAGTATGAAACCACACGAGGCACATTCTGGGGACAAGGCCACTCTTTGACCTTAACACTTTATTCACAGGACTTCAAAGACCTTGACCCTGCGTGGGACCTCCCTTTTTATACCTGTTTGATCAGGTAAGGAGTATCTCCCACAAGTTCACCCCTTGTGGCCAAGGTGTGCATCTAGGTTGAGTGTATACAGTAATACAGTGGTGTTACATTGTGGTTACATACATGACACCGACAATTCAACCCTCTACAGCGGACCTCCACCTGTTTTATGGAGCTCCGCCCTATTGCTGACTAATTTTTTCTGCAAAGGTGACAAAAAATATGTGTGAACTAATTTCACAGCTGCTATTATGGAACACACACATACATAGATAGGTACACATCCCTAATTAACCAACCCCAGTTCTTTCGTCAACGAGTGCACCATTTAAGTACCGTTAGGATGCAAGTGCTGCATGATGAACACATGAAAATACAGAAGACTAACACAATACGATCGATAATAGAAAATAAAAAATGACACCAAGCTTTACAACATAATAAAATGTAGCACTACATTAAGAGTAATTAGTCAGTTATTACGTACTCTTGCCAAATGTTGTGGAGTATTAAAAATATAACACTCGACACAGAAAGGTCTATATATAGAGAAAAGAGTTGTTTATTAAAACCTGATTAATCAAGGGAGATCCGGCGTCATCAGTACCGTTACTGAGTGCTCTCAACGCCGATCTCACAGGACAGGCTGTGTAATTACATTTTTATACAGTTAAGATACAGTCAAAATGGTGAAACTACACGGGGAAGTGTTCCATTGGTTAACACAGTTTACAGCAATTTCATTGGGTGCTACAGTTACATTTATTTTATTGGTTACAGTAATTTCTAATGATTCCATTGGTACATTCAGTTCTGGCGACTGTTGCTAGGGAAAAGCCCCTCTATAGGTTATGGGTTGCATTTCTGTGAACGTCTTCCCAGGCTAACTCTGTCCTTGGCAGATTTCTGGTTACCCTCTGCTTTAAAAGAGTCTTTGTTCCTGTTATCACATGTGGCTGGAACATCGTGGCCTTCTCTCATTATTTCTGTGAGCTGTCTACATAAATCCTGTGAGTGTTCTAATCTCCTAAGAGAATTTCTCTGACCTTCTATGTTCTGCCTAATTGCTGGGATGTGGAATTCAGCTATTCCACCATGAATGCATTTAAACCTTTCTCTCAGTCTTTCTTACTTTATATTTTAATTACACCAAATGACTTTACCCCTAATTATGGTTTTCACTCTTACACCGACCCAACTATGTCATTCCAATGTTTGCGGCACTGGTTTGGCCCCCCGCATCACGGGTGCAACAGACGACACCGCCTTTGCGATCTCTTGCCATATCCTTTGGTACACGCTTAGTGCAGGTTTTCCTCGCCCACCCCATGTCAATTACTCCCAGTGAGCCTCTACCATTGTACCAATGATTCCTGCACCTCCTCCGAGAACCACACGGTCCTCTTCCTCCCACCTGCCTCCCTCTCCACTTCCATATCTTCTCTTTGCATATTGAACTGTATTAATTATTTATATTTATATTTATTATTTATTATTATTTTTTATTTATTATGTATTATAATATGTGTTATTACGCTTGAAATACAATTCAGAAATTCTTTTTAAAATGCTTTTCTCCTAACTGCTCTCCTAACTGCAGACAACGATCCTCTCTCTTCTCCTCACCACTATCAACAACCCTCTCTTCTCTGCGCATGCGCGGTCATTTTCCCGCGATTTCAAGGTCAGAGTTGACCCTGCGCGTTGCTAGGGGCATGCTTGACTTTATAAAGACAAGCAGATAGCCGACTCCGAGGGACTACGCCACCGCCCGCTCCAGTCCGCTATTGCTCAGTAACGCCACTGCCGACAACCATCAGGCAAAAATCACGGGAGCGCTCTTTTGCGGTATTCCGGTGGTTCTAAAGACGCAACTGCTGGAATACAGCTAAGATTGGGGCAGTAGGGATGAGGAAGGAAATTCTAGCCCACCGTCTTTTTCTCTTTATACATACTAACTGGCCTGCTGTATATTTCCAGCATTTCTGTTCTTATTTTAGACTTTCCACATTTGCAGTTTTTTCCTTTTACCTCCAGTCATGACACTTTGCTTCAGTATAAGTATATTAAGGGAATCAAGGGATATAGGGATAGGGTGGGAAAGTGGAATTGAGGTAGAAGATCAGATATAATCTTATTGAATGGGGGAGTAGACTCAATGGGGCTAAATGGCCGACTCCTGCTAATATTTCTCGCATTCTTTTGTGCAGGTCTCTGTAAAAAACATTCCCCAAAATTTGTGAAGAAAATTGCCATCAAACTCCAAAACTCTCAGTTATGCCGATATCAGGTGATTTTGGGCTGTGCTGTGCCTATAAGCTTAAATTTGTGTATCTGAATTCTTAAAGCTTTGCTTTCCCACACATGCCATATTGGAAGGTTTTGCCAATACCACGAGCATTTTGCAGGTTAACTTAGAAACATAGAAACATAGAAAATAGGTGCAGGAGTCAGCCATTCGACCCTTCGAACCTGCACTGCCATTCAATAAGATCATGGCTGATCATTCCTTCAGTACCTCTTTCCTGCTTTCTCTCCATATACCCTTGATCCCTTTAGCCGTAAGGGCCATATTTAACTCCCTCTTAAATATATCCAATGAACTGGCATCAACAACTCTCTGCGGCAGGGAATTCCACAGGTTAACAACTCTCTGAGTGAAGAAGTTTCTCCTCATCTCAGTCCTAAATGGCCTACCTCTTATCCTAAGACTATGTCCCCTGGTTCTGGACTTCCCCAACATCGGGAACATTCTTCCCGCATCTAACCTGTCCAGTCCCGTCAGAATCTTATACGTTTCTATGAGATCCCCTCTCATCCTTCTAAACTCCAGTGAATAAAGGCCCAGTTGATCCAGTTTTTCCTCATATGACAGTCCAGCCATCCCTGGAATCAGTCTGGTGAACCTTCGCTGCACTCCTTCAATAGCAAGAACGTCCTCAGATTAGGAGACCAAAACTGAACACAATATTCCAGGTGATGCCTCACCAAGGCCCTGTACAACTGCAGTAAGACCTCCCTGCTCTTATACTCAAATCCTCTCGCTATGAAGGCCAACATACCATTTGCCTTCTTCACCACCTGCTGTACCTGCATGCCAACTTTCAATGACTGATGAACCATGACACCCAGGTCTCGTTGCACCTCCCCTTTTCCTAATCTGCCGCCATTCAGATAATCTGCCCGTGTGGATAACCTCACATTTATCCACATTATACTGCATCGGCCATGCATTTTCCCACTCACCTAACCTGTCCAAGTCACCCTGCAACCTCTTAGCATCCTCCTCACAGCTCACACTGCCACCCAGTTTAGTGTCATCTGCAAACTTGGAGATATTACACTCAATTCCTTCATCTAAATCGTTAATGTATATTGTAAAGAGCTGGGGTCCCAGCACTGAGCCCTGCGGCACTCCACTAGTCACTGCCTGCCATTCTGAAAAGGTCCCGTTTATCCTGATTCTCTGCTTCCTGTCTGCCAACCAGTTCTCTATCCACGTCAGTATATTACCCCCAATACCATGCGCTTTGATTTTGCACACCAATCTCTTGTGCGGGACCTTTTCAAAAGCCTTTTGAAAGTCCAAATACACCACATCCACTGGTTCTCCTTTGTCCACTCTGCTAGTTACATCCTCAAAAAATTCGAGAAGATTCGTCAAGCATAATTTCCCTTTCATAAATCCATGCTGACTTGGACCGATCCTGTCACTGCTTTCCAAATGCGTTGCTATTTCATCCTTAATGATTGATTCCAACATTTTCCCCACTACTGATGTCAGGCTAACCAGTCTATAATTACCCATTTTCTCTCTCCCTTTTTAAAAAGTGGTGTTACATTAGCTACCCTTCAGTCCATAGGAACTGATCCAGAGTCAATAGACTGTTGGAAAATGATCACCAATGCATCCACTATTTCTAGGGCCACTTCCTTAAGTATCCTGGGATGCAGACTATCAGGCCCCGGGGATTTATCGGCCTTCAATCCCATCAATTTCCCCAACACAATTTCCTGTCTAATAAGGATATCCTTCAGTTCCTCCTTCTCACTAGACCCACTGTCCCCAAGTACATTCGGAAGGTTATTTGTGTCTTCCTTCGTGAAGACAAAACCGAAGCATTTGTTGAATTGGTCTGCCATTTCTTTGTTCCCCATTATAAATTCACCTGAATCCAACTGCTTCACTAATCTTTTTCTCGTCACATATTTATAGAAGCTTTTGCAGTCAGTTTTTATGTTCCCTGCAAGCTTCCTCTCGTACTCTATTTCCCCCCTCTTAATTAAACCATTAGTCCTCCTCTGTTGAATTCTAAATTTCTCCCAGTCCTAGCCAATTTATATGCCTCTTCCTTGGTTTTAACACTAAGCTTTTTGATTTTAAGCTTTTAAATTGATTTTAAGCTTTTTAGTGAATTTGACAAATGTTGCACAGATATTATTCAACTGACATCATTCAAGTTCTTTGTCTGCAGGCAACATTGGAAAGGCTTTTAGTGACAACATGATCCCTTCGATTTATTTTCTGTGGTCTTTCTAAATTCATCGTCAAAACTGCGATGCAAAATAATAAAAGGTTCCTGCACAGAGTGTATGTTAAAGTGGTTCTGAGCCAACAAGAAAGAACTTGCACGATTAGAACCCTGCTTTAGGTCTATTTATAATCATATGTATTGTGGCTACCAGTACAAAATTAATGGTGCACAAAATGTCATAGATACATATAAAAGAAGCAAGGTTATATGTCAGTGGGTTTTCAATATAAGGAAATGACTGTTAATTGACCTAGTTGATCATTTTTATTCAATTATCCTGGACAATCATTAGAAAAAGGCTACACTAAGAAATAAACATGTGTCAGTGCAAACACTGTCACAGTGTGTAATTTGATTATATTGTCAAAGTCACAGTAGGAAATTTGTCATTGTCGAAACGTTTTGCTTTTTTAACCAGGGATTATAATTTAAATGGAACAATTGCAGTCTCAAGGATTAGGGATGAAGCAATTACATTTTCAAATGCAATATTCAGTAAAATTTGAAGAAACAACAGTTTAGAATAATTTTAGGAACTTTTCCTGATATGTGTGCTTTTCTGAACAGTGGAATGCTGGGATATGTATGCATTAAAAAAAAAAATTCTTGGGATGTGGGTATCACTGGCCAGGCTGACATTTACTGCCCATCTTTGTTCCCCGGAGAAGGTGCTGGTGGGAACGGTTTGATACAACTGTGTGGATTTTTAGGCCAATTCAGAGGGCAGTTAAGAGTTAACAATGTTGGTGTGGGGTTGGACTCACATTTGAGCCAGATTGTGGAAGAACAGCAGGTTTCCCTCCCTAAAGGACATTAGCAAACCAATTGCATTTTTACAACGATCTGGCAGTTTCACAGTCACTTACTGGTACCAGATTTTTTTTTTAAACTGAATTCAAATTCTCAAAGTGGGTTTTGAACCCCTGTTCTACTGGATTCGTCATCCAGGATGTACTGGATTACTAGGCCAGTAACATAACCATAACATTACCATACTGTACCAGACTTAAAATACAAATGGCAAATCACAATTAGTCTCTTGCATGCTCCCATTTCCTTTGATACTGTACTAAATTCAGTAAGAACACAAGAACATAAGAAATATGAGCAGGAGTAGGCCATACGGCCCCTTGAGCCAGCTCCGCCATTCAATAAGATCATGGCTGATCATCGACCTCAACTTTACTCTCCTGCCTGATCTCCATATCCCTTGCTTCCCCTAGAGTCCAAAAATCTATCTATCTCAGCCTTGAATATACTCAAAGATTCAGCATCCACAGCCCTCTGGGGTAGAGAGTTCCAAAGATTCACAACCCTCTGAGTGAAGAAATTCCTCCTCATCTCAGTCTTAAATGGCTGACCCCTTATTCTGAGATTATGCCACCTAATTCTAGACACTCCAGCCAGGAGAAACAACATCTCAGCAGCTGACCTCTCAATCCCCTTCAGAATCTTGTATGTTTAAATGAGATCACCTCTCATTCTTCTAAACTCCAGAGAGTATAGGCCCATTTTACACAATCCCTCATCATAGGACAACCCTCTCATCCCAGGAATCAATCTAGTGAACCTTCGCTTCCAAGGCAAGTATATTCTTCCTTAGATAAGGAGACCAAAACTGTGCATAGTATTTGAGGTGTGGTCTCACCAAGGCCCTGTACAATTGTGGCATGACTTCCTTACTCTTACACTCCAACCCCCTTGCAATAAAGGCCATGCTAGCTTTCTGTGTTTCTTGCACAAGGACACCCAAATCTCTTTGAGCACCAACATTTAAAAGTTTCTCATCATTTAAAAAAAATCTGTTTTTCTATTCTTCCTACCAAAGTGAATAACCTCCCGACATTATAATCCACCTGCCACCTTACTGCCCACTCACTTAGTCTATCTATATCACTTTGTAGACTCTTTTCGTTCTCCTCACAGCTTGCTGTCCCACAGCTTACTGTCAAAGCTAGTCTAGTAATATCACGAGTTTCAATTGCAATTAAAATATTTGTTAAATAGGAAAGTAAGTTGACAGGTTAACAAAAACTTCAAAAAACGACATTGGGTCCAAATTCTGCATGTCCAACTGCCAATGCAAGCAAATGGAACAGAACCTCTGCCTGCTGCAGCCCCACACCAGAGACCCTGCCCTAATTCCTGGGGTGGCTCGTTTGAATGGCTGGGGTGGCCCACTCACACCTGCAAAGGCTTATCAGCTGTGCCCATCCCGAACCACCAGTGTTGCAGCAGTGTCATAACACTCTAGCACAGAGAGCAGGCTGAGCTAGGCTCTGAAGAAATGCATCCTCTCTGGATCCTCTGCTTCCAAAGGGCAAACAGGCTTTTCAGGATCATTATGTTAAAGATTGTTGCATGCAGGATTCAGCGAGACTCATGCCAGATCAGCTGATGGCGTCCCACAGGCAAATGCTGGTGAAACTGCATTCTAGTAACACTGGGCCCAAATTTCCCCATGAGTTGCACCGTTTTTTTTGGTGTAACTTGATTTTTCTGGTGTATCGTTTTAGTTGCAAATATGGACATTTAATTTGCGCCAGTTTAAGTGAGTTAGTTCGGTTTTTTGTTCGGTCAGTTTTTTTTTAAAAGAGGGCGTTCCCAGCCACTTACACTATTTATGTCAATTTGGTCAGAAAAAATTTGTACTAAACTAACTTAGGGCAGCGTATGTGTCCACTTTTGTCCGCACAGAAAGACCTTACTTACAGTTAAGGAATTGTCGCAAGTAACTACATTTAAAGCACCACCAAGCACCAAACAAAGCACAAGCAGTAATAACAATTCAATAAAAAATAAAGAAGTGAAGTAAATAATTAAAGTAACAAATAAAAGCACTGCATCAAATCCTACCTTAAACTGAAGGCTGGGCGTGTTGGAGTCTGTTCGGCCAGGGCAAGGTGCGGGACACCGGCAAGCCCTTCGTCCAGTGCAAGAATCGGGAGAACGCGGCAGTTTGTGGGGGGGGGGGGGGGGGGTGGGGGCAGGGAGGGAAACGGAGAAAGAACGCGGCAGGCGGTGGGGGGTGGTGGAGGAGGGAGAAGGCTGAACTCTGCAGGCTGTGGGTGGGTGGGGAGGTGCTGACGAGGAGGGATAGAGAAGTCACATGACTGAAGGGGGAAGGAGGAGAGAACTAAAGACCTTTGGGTTTCTTACCTTGTTTGGGAAGTGAGAAGAGCTGGGCTGTGCTGCCATTTTGAACACCTTTAACCTTTGAAAGTTTTCATTTTACTTTAAAGATGAGTGCATCAATCTCAATGCCGTGGATTATTCAATGGTTATGCGTCACTGTGCCACGTAGGAGAGAATTGATTAGAGCTCATCACATCAGGAACATCAGAGCCCGTAGGCTGCTGGGCAGGAGGCATTACACACCTCGGAGATTTCGAGTCAGGCGTTCCTACCTGGACCTGAGTGAGGCAGATTATGTCAGAAGGCTGCGTTTCCACAGAGAAGTTGGATGTGAGATCTGTGAGTTGGCGAGACTACAGTTGCAGCCGAGAAGCAGCAGATCTGTTGAAGTGAAGGTTACAGCTGCACGTTCCTTCTATGCCTCGGGATAGTTTCAAGGTACAACTGGAGATGTGTGCGCCATCTCTCAAGGTGCAATACAGGTCTCCATTTGCCAGGTCATGGCTGCACTGTATGCGTGGAGGAATGACTTCTTCACGTTCCCAATGACCGCACAAGCAATGTGTGACAGGGCTGTAGGCTTCTGCAGGATTTCTGGCTTCCAAAATGTACAGGGCTCCATTGATTGTACCCACATTGCCTTGCGAGCATCTGTGGAGGATGCTGAGAAGTTCAGGAATAGAAAATGCCTCCACTCCATTAATGTGCAGCTCATGTGTGACGATAAGTATCGCATCATGTCAGTTGATGCAAGATATCCTGGCAACACCCTAATACGTTCATCCTATGCGACAGCGCTATATCCGACATACTTGAGCAGCAGCCAGAAAGGCAGAGCTGGCTACTGGGAGACAAAGAGTATGGCCTGGCCACCTGGCTCATGATGACCCTATGCGTAACCCAGACGGAAGCTGACCATCAATACAACATGTCGCACTTTAAGACACGCAGCATCATAGAGAGGACCATTGGCATCTTGAAACAGCGTTTCCGATGCCTGGACCGTTCCGGAGGCAACTTGCAATATTCCCCTGAGATGGCCGGTCACTTCACTGTTGTGTGCTGCATGCTGCATAACTTAGCCATCATGAGGCAGCATCAGCTGATAATGGAAGAAGAAGACCCACCTGCGGTGAGAGTGCCTGGTGATAATGATGTGGAAGATGCAGGTGATGAGCAGGAGGAGGAGGAGCTGGAGGAGGATGATGACGAGGATCAGGAGACCATGCAAGTGCCTGAGGCCGGAGCACGATGTTGGAGGAGGACTAACTGCTTGACCAAAGTCCTGCCATTTCTTTTTACACTGCCTTCCATTTCTCGTGGTATTCATCACTGCGTAGTAATCTTCTGCAACTTTGTTCCAGCGTTTATCAATTTCTTTGGGTGGCACTTTTGCGTGACCTCTGTTGCTCGTATCCAGCTCCTGCCATCTTTCCTCGGTTACATTCACTAGTACCTCCACTTCTTGATGCGTGAAATTCTTCGTTCTTGGGCATGGTGTTGCATTGCTCTATTGAATTGACACTCAGTGATTTTTAAAAACACAAAGTCCTTATTTTGCTTGCAGCGACGAATGATTCTCACCTATGTAGCACTCCTTGTGGAGGTTTAGCAGCGGATTTCTTTCAGAGTACTCCCAACAGCACTCCTATAGCTTTCAAAACATCAAGCAGGCATCCAAAACTCAGTGAGAGGTTCTCCCTTTAAAAATGGCCAATTGGCAATGTTAATGCCCCACTGAGCATGCGCGAACGCTGCAAAGCACATGCATGTGCTGCCAGCACTCACACAGTCACTCAGATCAGGCCCCGCCCCCCTGCCAGCTCTGCACGGCCAGCATGGACCTAGCTCCGCACCCCCCCGTCTCCACTGTATGCCACTCCAGCTCCACAGATGGCCCGACAAGTGGCCATGATCGCAGGGAGTTTTTTCGGCGCTGCTTCTGAGGTAAAATGTCGGTGGGGGTCTCGGAGGTGCGCGGAAAAACCGGAGGGCCAAAGTTGGGCCCTTAGGAACAGGAGAAGTCCATTCAGTCCCTCGAGTAGGCAACCAGTCTCATTCTCCATTCCCCATTGGGCAATGTGGAGTTTCTGCTGCCATATATAATCAGCTTTGGTATGATGGGTTCTATCATTTGAGAGCAGTGATGCAAGATTTTTGCTAAGGTTTGCGAGCCCAGATGAATACGATCACATTATTCATACACTTCCTCTTACATTATTTTCCAGGTGTTTCTCGGAACTATAGCATTTATTATTAAAATATTATGTGGACAAAAATACATCAGCATTTCATTTTCAGGGCTCAATGCTTAAGACTTGATCAACTTGGAAGGTTTTGTTTTCTTGTGACTTTCAATATTAGTTTGAGTACTGAGCTACAACCCTTTTGTTGATCCCATGCAGACAAGATAAATTAGTTCCTAAAGGAAATAAGAATTGACAGAAATGGAAATCGGTGCAATTCTCTGAAAGAGATGAGATTGCCATCAAGTAATCATTCCTCAGTATCTGTTTGCTTGATATAATCTGCATTGGATTTCCAACAATCAACTGCAGATTTTTTTCTCAATGTATCTGCAGTAAAGACGTTACTGTCAGCACTCGCATGTGAACTCCATGCACTGTGCATTGCAATTATACTGTCACTTTTGCATCACTGTAAATGAGTTTCTACTTCCCAAACAATGTAAAAATGGCAATAAAAACGGAAAATGCTGGAGATACGCAGCAGGTCAGGCAGCATCTGTGGAACGAGAAGTAGAGTTAACATCGATCTGAAACATTAACTCTTGTTTTTCTCTCTCCACAGATGCTGCCTGACCTGCTGAGTATCTCCAGCATTTTCTGTTTTATTTCAGATTTGCATATTGGGCATCATGAAAGTTAAAAATGTAACAGTTGAACTTCTTTGTATCCTGGATTAACAGGCTTTCCGATATAAACAAGATGACTTTGAAGTAAAAGGAATGCATTGCCAGGCTTTCTGAGATAAACAGGATGGCTTTGAGGTGTCGTAAAAAGAACGCATTGCTTGTTTTGTTTTCTCAGATGTAAAGTGCTTGTGTAAGGGAATAAGTGTTAGTAATGGCATCACCCATGAGTAGTTAATGTAACTTTAGTTTTATGGTAATAAAACATGGATAGGGAACCTTTAACAGCAGATAGCAGTTGGTAAAGCTTTTACTTCAAAGGTGCTAGCTAATGTTAAGTCAGGAAGTCTCATATAGGGAGAATAGTTCTGAGGTAAACAATTGCAAACTGGAAAGTCTGTTTTCAAAGGATTTGGAGAATAGATACGTCATACAGGCTTATCTATGACATTTTCCTTTTATGTAGTTAAAATATGGTGTATAAAGGAGCATAGTTTTCAACAATTTGTCAGAGGGCTCAAAGGATAGAACTTGTAACCAAAAAGCCACTCTCTGTATGCAGTTAAAGACTGATCACCTTTACCGTGTATCAACAAAGGCTGTTCCGTATACTCCACTACGAAGTCGCATGCTTACTCGAAGTGTGTTGTTGTGAACCAGAGGAGGAAAGTGGTTGACGGCTAACATGCAGCATTCACAGTATTTTGCTTATGTAAAAATGGCAGTTTAACTCTTAATTTAGATCCCGATCTGCCTCTGGTACACATGAGTGTGGGACCACATCGGGAGGCTGCCTCACACCGTTTGCACTTGATGCCATATGGTTCAACAAGTACTCGGGTGGTCCATGGCACAACCGTAGCACTTTATGCACTGCAGCAGAGCTGTTCTGATGCTTCGGTGTGCGGATATTACAGCCTAGAAATTAGGCTGAACTGAGAACTTGGATCGATGGAAATTGGTCCTTGATCCTCATTAACATACTCGCCGTGAGCTGTCAGCGCTGGTCGCACCTCCACAGCCAGCTCGCCCGAGCGAAGTCACCAATCGTGGGCCAGATATACCGGGACCTGGCACTCTCCACCAGTTTACGCAAGGCCTTGTTTGGGGGCAGATCCTCTCTCTGCCCAAAACAAGGTCACCTGCATCAGAGGGGGTGCGACCAAGGCAACAACTCCCAAGCTGAGAGTTTCCTCAGTCCTTGCTTGGCAGAAGAATAGCGGCTAATGGGGCTGAATTCATGGCCCCTACGGGCGCATACGAGGTGTGCATGCATCTGTAGGGGCTGAACAAGTTCCGGTTTTAGGCAGGCACTGTGCATGCGCCTAAACCCGGAACTTGCAATTTGTCAAGAATCCTTTTGACAGATCGTACAAATCCAAAAGTAAGGGCCTCCGCTGGTGGAGAGTTGGGCTATTTGCCAAACTTCTGCCAGCGAATACCGGTGAAATTCTTATGCCTGGTAAAAGGACTGCTTTTACCAACATAGGAGTTTTAAAAAAATCGAAAATTAAAATTTCAGCACTCATTTATATATTAAAAACTGTGTCTATTAAGGTAAGTTTATTTTTAGCTCTGTTAAAACATGTAAAAACATTTTTCAAAAACTTTTTTTGCATAAAATATTTAATTAAATTGCATTTTAATTCATTTTAAATATGTAATGTGTTTTTTTTATTTTTACTTCATGTGTTTGTCTATTTTTGGGGGGATTCCCATTCATACTTATGGCAGCTCCATAACAACAGAACTCACCATAAGTATGAATGGGGATCCCCCTACTTTCATTGGTTGGGCCAGCCCACATGATCCCAGGGACATTTGCGAAGCGCCTATGCTCCTGGGATACATAAGTTGTCGAACCTTCCGGACCACCAGGTAAATTTGTAGAATTTTTGCAGGTCTGAGGCTTCCAACCGCAAAATGTGGGCCAATGTGTCGGATGAATGGAGGGATAATGATTTCTAGTGGGCTGCAAATGGGGTCCCCTAAATGGGGGTAAAGACCTAGGTCATGGGCTGGAGAACAGGGTCAGTAATTTCACAACCTACTGCTAGTATATCAGATGAGACTATTTTTCGAGGGGCACCACCTCCACCACCCCCACCCCCTCGCCCGGCCCTTGAACTGAACAACTTCTGCATTTTTTTGGCCTCCCCAGATTGACAAGCACCTAAGATATAAAAGGCAGAATACTGCAGATGCTGGAAATCTGAAATAGAAATAGAAAATATTCAGCAAGTCTGGCACCATTTGTGCAGAGAGAAACAGTGTTAATGTTTTAGATCTGTGACCCTTGGTCAGAACTGGAAACTACAAACTAAGATATAACCTTAGTGATGCAGGTGCCCGCCAGCCATGTTTAAATTAGAGAACCTCATCTTGACCCGGGATACTTTGGTGGAGTCAGCAGTAGGGGGTCAGGTGGGCCAACCATGGCACTTACCAAGGATCAAAGATCCACAGATTTTCAACCCCAATAAATTAATGGTTATTTTTTAATTACCCAAAGTAATGATATTTTTGCTTGTGGAGCCTTCATTATTCATTCAATTATCTGCCAACTTTTCCTCCACCTGGAATAGGGCGACTTCCATTATGGTGGACAATGAGGACCAAATGCAATTCCTAGAAAATTACCTGCTTTGATTCTTTTAATTTAATATTAAAACACCAAGCAGAAAATTGGTGCTGGTTATAATTGAGTTTTTGCAGTAAATCTTTTATGGAGAAAATCAATTTCCTTTTTTGGAAAAAAAAATTAATGCTACAATGTGTTAGAAATTCAGCTCACCTCTGTAGTTTTCCATGTATGACGTCCTTCTGTCATGTATCAATACACAAAATCACCCTGTCATTACTAATGATTTGTGTGAATTATGTTGACAGTCACTTTATTACAAGTCTTGGTAAAAGACAATCATCTTCCCGGAAGGTCACCAAATATACGCATGAGGAAACAAATGATCAGTTATAAATTATGCTGATTTTTAAAAATGGCACAGTTAGTGAACCTCAATCGTTATAAAAGTAAACCAAAAAAGCTCATCGGAGTGATTTTGTATGGCTAAAATGAAATTGCAAGGGATCAAGTCAAAATTCAAAGTCAATGATGAACTAGTTAGGTATTAGGAAATAAAGGTACTTACTTTTGCTGTCTACTTGGATACCTGAAACCAGTAGAATTACTTAGGCTATACTTCTCGATTCATGTTATTCCTACTTAAATTCATCATTTTAATGATTGTAAGTAGAGTGCCTTCATTTTCAGCTGATGCTAGGTTGTGTGGGACAGTAGAAAGTTTGGAGAAAAAGGACGAGAAATATATATGCTGGGTATTTCTTTGTGGATTCTTCTGATTGGCCACTGTAACTCAGAACCCCCAGTTCCAAGTGTATCTGTGAAGAGGCAGACTGGTCATATTGGAAATTGAGAGATTTCTCAAGTGCCCTCGTAAATGGATCCATATCACTATATTATCAGCGTTTTCCTGTTTTCCCGTGAGAATCCCATGCCATTTTGGGGGAGCCAGTCCACCCCGTACCTGGATTTTCTGCCGATCTTCTGCCAAAATTACGGCGACCAATCGGGAGAACCTTCTGACCAAATTCTTGGCAATAGAGATATAAATTGCCACAGTGTGTATTTGTAACCCATTAACTTTAACGGATAGAAAGTTGCCAGCTAGAACTGTGCAGTGATGTAACATGTGCTTCCGGTATTTGTTAAGGTGTGACACATCAGAATGTTTATCTCATAAATTAGCAACTGGATATATGGATTGGAATGTACTGCATATTGGTGCTAAAGTATCAACTATGATTACAGATCGGCAGGAGATTGGCAGAACCCGATGCCATAAATATCCTGCCAAATTTATGACTGGAGAATGAGAGAACCCCGTGGAAATTCAGGGCCTTGAATTTTATTACTTAGCCAACTGTAAAAAATAACAGAAATCATCAATGTAAATAAATCTTTTGGTATAGAAATAGGTCCATGCTATCACATTCTATATTTTAACAATCTGTTGGTTATTAAGGGGATCATATTTGGAGTATTATGTCTAGTTTTGCGTAAAGTACTTACAAAAGGAGAGATGTTTCATCATATATGGAGTAATGTTATTTGACATTTAACACTGACTGTAAAATTTTACCACTGACCATAATCCAACATTTATGATGATTACTGCCGATCTGTGTTTTTAAATGAGCTGCCATGGATCATAGAATCATGGAATATTACAGCACAGCTGAAGACTTTTCAGTCCAATGTACCTGGCTCTCTGAAAGAGCTACGCACTTAGACCCATTTCCCTGCCCTTTCCCATACCTCTTTAAATTTATAATTTTCAAACATGCAGACACAACCCTTTTAAAAGCAATTTTGCATCCTGTTTCCACTGATGTTTCTGGTAGAATTTCCTATTGCAACTGAGGCAGCGGCAGCAGTTAGTGTCATTGCCCCATGTATTACCACCAGTCATATTTGTTCAACATGTATTTAAAAGTGTCTGCACTCTCCACCAGTACTAATACTGGTGATATACAAGAATAAGAACTCAACTCATATTTAGTTAGTAGACATTGATCTGTCATAGTACAGAGAGTAAATACAACAAATAGGATTTACTACATGGCATGCAAGCATCAAATAAGTATAGTTGAACTATTTTTTTAGCATGCATATATCAGATTAATATACATCACTTTGCAGCTTCAAGCAAAAATTCAGGGCAAGTTGTCAAAAGTTATACACTTGCTTTTGGAGTAAATTGTATATACTCAGCCTAATTACTATCCTCATTGTTGTGCTGTACTTTTGAATTTTTAAATATTAGTACGTTAACTTTCAGAAGAGGCACAAGTGCCAAGATTTTGAATTCACCAATAGGTTTCAGTTGAAATAGTTTTCAAAACAATTGGTCCTGGTTTCTATAGCTGTGTCCTGGCATCTCTTCTTTGAAGAGTGCATTTGCACTGTGGTCTGAAACACCAGTGATTAGTGCTTGTGTTCCAGTCAGGCAGATCCCTGTTTATGTTGCTTAGCTCTTGCCTGACTGAGGAAGGGAGAAGCACTGCTCGCTAAACATTTTAATTGAGGTCAGGGAGCTTCAAATAGTGCCTTGAGTAACTGAGCATTTTGTAAACCAAGTTTAACAGCATGCTGGATTTATACTGCATGCATTATCAAAGCAAAGCACAGAGATTACCCATTCCAGGGATTTTCACTCACTTCATCCAGAGTGAGTTGGGCCCTAACTCCAGATTTGCACTACAGATTTAATGTTGGTACGGAGCTGAAATCATTTTGTATCAATGCTGAACTTACAGAGGCAGAAAATCCATGGTTGCTCTGGCAGATTCCCACTGTAAATTTGGCAGGAGACCACTGGAATGGATGGAAACTAGGCCAAGACCCAGTTACACTAAATTGGGTGGCCTTCCCCTGAACCTGCGAACTTTGGTAGTGTCAGCAGTAGAGGTTAAGGAGGGTGTATCTCGGCACTTAAAAAAAAAAATTGTTCATGGGATGTGGTCATCAGTTATTGCCAGCATTTATTGCCCATCCCAAATTGCCCTTCAGAAGGTGGTGGTGAACCACCTTCTTGAACCACCTACAGTCCTTGTGGTGAAGGTACTCCCACAGTGCAGTTAGGGAGGGTGTTCCAGGATATTGATCCAGTGACAATGAAGGAACGGCGAAGTATTTCCAAATCAGAATGGCGTGTAAGCTGGAGGGGAACTTGCAGGTGATGGTGTTCACAGGCACCTGCTGCCCTTGTCCTTCTAGGTGGTAGAGGTCGTGAGTTTTGGAGGTGCCGCCGAAGAAGCCTTGATGAGTAGCTGCAATGCATCTTGTAGATAGTACACACTGCAGCCACAGTGGAGGGAATGAATGTTTAAAGTGGTGGATGAGGTGACAATCAAGTGGGCTGCTTTGTCCTGGATGGTGTTGAGTTTCTTGAGTATTGCTGGAGCTGGGCTAATCCAGGCAAGTGGAGAGTATTCCATCACACTCCTGACTTGTGCCTTGTAGGTGGTAGAAAGGCCTCGGACAGTCTGGAGGTGAGACACTCGCAGTAGAATACCCAGGGCCCGAACTTGGTGGAAGCCAAGGCCCGCCCAAGTGCCGCCCAAATGACAGCCAATGGCCGCCGAGAGTCCGGGTGGGACTTTGCCAGGAAGATCCCTTTAAAAGAGATGGCAGTACCGCTCGGTGGCCAAATAACAGCTTACGCCATCAATCTGGGCAGCAGCGGGCAGGAGCTCCCAATCTCGGCGGCAAATGCATTCCTCGGCAAATTGCCGACGAGGATTGAGTCAGGCTCAGAGAGGGGGAATACCGAAAAATAAAAATATTCACAATTTACAAAAAACACCATAACACCTTCAGGGGACCCCATACAGGTAAACCCCTGAAAGAAGTAAAGTTAAAAAATGTTCACTAATCTTTTTTTGCGGGTCTTGTTACTTACCATCGGGGTTAGACCTGCCTCCACACAGCGGTCCTTCCCCCTGCTGCCACCGACTTCTGGCGACTCCCGCCTGCACCATATGCCAGCTCAGCGGGCAGGAGGTCACTTATGCAACTTGGCTGCCAGAGGCCATCAGCGGGCGGTTCCCGGCAGTACTCACCTCCCGCCGGATGTAGACCTGGAGGAATCTGTCACCGCGGGGAGAGCGGCTAAAAAACTCGGCGGCAGCCGGCGGTAAGGTCACCAATTTCGGCCCCCCAGTCTCTGACCTGCTCTTGTAACCATAGTATTTATGTGGCTGGTCCAGTTAAGTTTCTGATCAATGGTGACCCCCAGGATGTTGATGGTGGCGAATTCGGTGATGGTAATGCCGTTGAATGTCAAGGAGAGCTGGTTAGACTCTCACATGTCATTGCCTGGCACTTGTGTGGTGCGAATGTTACTTGGCACTTATCAGCCCAAGCCTGAATGTCGTCCAGGTCTTGCGAGTATGAACTGCTTCATTATCTGTGGATTTGTGAGTGGAACTGAACACTATGCAATCATCAGTGAACATCCCCACTTATGCCACAGTGTAAATAAACCCTAAATATTCCAGTTCAAATTTATTAATAAAAAAATTGCTTTAAAGCTTTTGAAAATTTGGATTCAAAGGATTAACTAATATTAACTATAACCAAAGTAGATCTGCAGTACCTTTGAGGTGATCTGGTACTACTGAAAAGGGCTGGAGCAGACTGATCTTGATAGGAATCCGGTTTGTGACAGTGGCCTTGATTTGACTTTTACTACTCATTTGTTGATTGTGGAGCACTCCTGATCTCCAATCACTCTGATTGCTAAAGGTATCTACCACAGTGATATCAAACCAGACACATTCATAAGCTTGATCCAGGTCAACAAAGCAAAATGCTCGTTAATTATATTCCTGCATTGATTCCAAGACAAGGCAGAGTGTAGGAATCTCATCTATTACTGAACAGTCTGTTGGGAAACAATTTGCTTGACTAACAGCAGTCCCTGCAGGTGTTTCATTCTGATGAGATTGCCTAGCTCTGGTCTTTCAAGAATTGTGGCAGTAGGCAAATGCAATAATAGTGTGAATGAATAAACCTTATTTTTTGTGTGTGGGGATTTTTATGGCTTGTTTAAGATTTTCAGGCAGCTGTTCTCTTTTCCCAAATGTACAAATAAGTTAATTTGGCATCTTAAACTGCAAGATTAACCATTCAGATGAAATACGATTTCAGATGAGGATTCAGATTATCTTCTTGGGCAAGCTGGGACTCCAAGTCTGCAGGCTTAGTCGCAGAGCTTTGCTCATCAGTGTTCAAATGCCAAAAAAATATTTCTTATTAGTTAAGAGCCAACTGTCCATGGGACTGTTTTCTTTTAACTTTAAGCTAGTGCTGCAACCAGTGTAAAGCCCAAGCCATTTGAGACTACCTCCACCAGATGGTCTTGCACTATTTGAAAATTCATGCAGCACTCGAAGATCAACGATTTGACATCACAGTGTATTGTGATTTGTGGCATGATGCAAAAACCACGGGGGTAATGTTATCCTAACCAACTGGTGGGAAACTGACATGATCGGATTGGCCGCCCATTTTATACCCCATCTAATTTCCCTATACATTGACTTCAATGAAAAGCAACACAGGGGAGTGTAAAACGGGCGACCTATCCCATTCTGCTCGATTCCCGCCGGGAGGGCTAGGTCAAAATCACCCCCCGCCCCCACACATCCTGCTGGTGCAGGAGCAGCAGAATAATTTTCCAATATAAGAATTGAAGCACAAACATGGTTGAGAAGCAAGGAAGGTTAGAGAAAGAAAGGGAATTACTTGAATTTATAGAGTGCCTTATTACATACATAGATTACATAGAATTTATAACACAGGAATAGGCCATACGGCCCATCTCGTCTATGCGGGTGTTTATGCTCCACACGAGCAATCCGCCCACCCTTCTCCATCTAAACCTATCAGCAGATCCTTCTATTACTTTCCCCCTCATGTCCTTATCTCACAGAAATATCTTCAGAGTAAATACCATGAATTACTTTGAAATGCAGCCGTGGTTGTTACATAGGTGAACCACTGTTGAATTCAGAAACTGGGGTGAGGGTGATGGAGTGAGCGTGATGGCATTCTGGAGGTGTTGGTGTGCCCAATGCTGTTTATCTGCCAAGGAAGTCCCATTATAACCAGAAACCGTCGAACAGTAAACAAGTCAATCATTCCTATTAAAATGAATCTTGCTTTCCTGTTTAATATTCAGGTTGATGATGTTCTGACAGCCTTCCAACATGAAACCGAAACTGATTACACTCCAGACGGCCTGCAACAAATATTATTCACAGAAACAGAAGCGTGCCAACAACAAGACCCACAGGCAACAGATTACTTACAAATTCCATGACAGACAAACGCTCCTCAAACGACAGTGAGTTGAACCCAGAACACACGCCAAGTCCTGCAAAAGCAGCAAATATTTTTCACACAACCACCATTGCTGATGTAAAACTTAATGCATTCATGACTAATACAAGATAGCCTGCTAGGGCTTTATATCAGCAACAACACCATGCTGGAAACCTAATTATAACCGCAACCCAGATTAAAACATGCAGTGGATGATACAATAAGCCTGCTAGTGCAGTACAAAGGGAGGTACTGCCTGTCAGATGAGACATTAAGGCTTCGATTCTCCAACCATTGACGAGTTTGTGGTAGACTGATCCTAATGCCTGCCAATGTGAGACTACTGCCAACCTGCAGCTATTTCCTCCTAGAACTCTCATTAGCCATGCAGGAGAGTTTGGGGGCCAGGAAACAACCCTTTATCTGGGAGGGCAGTTCTAGGGCAGCCTTTAAAAGGCTGCAGCAAGTTAAGGGTAGACGTCGCATTTATAACTTCAGACACTATGGGCCCAAGTTTCCACATGATTGCGCCTGATTTTTAGGAGCAACTGGTGGAGAATGGACCATCTTAGAAATCGCAATTCTCCACATTTTTTTTTCTGTAGTTCTAGTCAGGTAGAACAGTTCTACTTTGGAACAGAATTTTTTCTTCAAAAGGGAGCGTGTCCGGCCACTGACGCCTGATTTCAAAGTTTCCACAGTGAAAACGTACTCCAAACTAACTTAGAATGAAGCAAGTGAAGATTTTTGTAGAACTGAAAAAACCTGTTCTACACATTAAAAAATCAGGCGCAGGTTACAAATTAGGCGTCCAGAACGAGGTGAGGGGGGGCGGGGGGAAGGGAAGTCATTAAATTCTACAATAAATCCTTATTTATACTTCTACAAATATTATACAAATAAATCCAACCTGAATAAACATTTATAAGCAAAGAAAAGATTAAATAAACCATCTTCCTACCTGTGTGAAGGCACGGAGAATGCTGCAGTCAGCCTGAGGTGCCCGTTCTTCCCGCGGGGGGGGGGGGGGGGGAGGGAGGAGGCGCCCGTTCTTCCCGCGGGGGAGGGGGGAAGGAGACAGTGAGAAGGCTGCAAGTGCTGATGTGCTGATGGCAATGTGCTTTTATTAAAAAAATGTTCAAAAATTAAACAGCTACAAAGAACTACAAAAATGGCCGAGTGCCAATGTTTCCTTCACACTGCGCGTGCGCGAACGCTCCAACGCGCACGCGCTCGCGTTGCCGGCAGGAATAAAACTAATTTAAATAGTACCCGCCCCCTCCCACTTACAAAATCGGCGCGAGTGTAGGCTCCGCCCCCCTGGGCGCCACGCCAGGCAGACAAGGAGCTGCAGAATGCTCCAGAATCCCGAGTTTTTTTTTAGGCGCCGTTTTAGGCGCGAAAAACGGGCGCCCAGCTTGGAGGGGCGCCCGTTTTTTATTGTGTGCAAACTTGGGCCCCTATATGATGGCCCTGAGAGCAACAACCTCGGGTGTGGCAGCAGCAACAAGGGCACCAAAGTTTTCAGATGCTTCTGCAGAGATGCTGCTGGCAGATGTCAGGGCCAGGAGGGACCATCTCAAAACACATCCCACAAAGGCACCTAGTGGTCTGACACTACAATGTTAAAGTTGACATATCAAAATTGAATAATAAATGTTGATATTGCAATTTATAAATGATAAATGTTGACCCAAAATAATAACCAAAATTGTTACAATAGGAAGTAATGTACTTTGACAGGAAGTACATGCCCACCACAGGATTTTTGTTGATCTTCTGTGGCGAAGTACAAGGAATCAAAAGCAATTGTAGTTTTCAATATTCTTGAAGTGGGATTAGGGGTTATTTGGACCAGAATTCAGTTCCCATTGCAAAGTTATACATGAAGTCTTTATTTTAATATAATACTTTGATTTGATATTATTTATAGTTAAATAACAAAATTTACAGCAACTTGAGCAGCAGAGAGGAGAATTAGTGGAGTATCAGAGTCTTTCTGTAGCACATCTGAGAAGCTGGGAGATGGAAAATTGAGATGCAACTGGTGGGAGGGTGTAATTACAGTGTTGCAAGGAATATTGATATAGGAATTTATAATGAAAAGTTGACACTAAAGTGTGACAGCAGGAAGCAAGGTCTTGCAAACAGGAAATGGACACAGACATATTTCTAATATAGATAGATTTGCACTGCTCTTACTGTGTGGTATTTGTTTATTTCCTGACCATTTCCCTGATCTCAAGGCAGTCTGTGGGTAATGGACACAGTGTTGATCCAACCTGTGATCTCATCCCAGACTTGCTTTCTTGTGTTTAAACTTGAGGTTTTTATGACAGAACTGAATATTGCTACTCTCCTGGTCAGTACCTCTCAAGGTTTGGATAGCACTGTTAAGGCCACATTTATTGTTCATCCCTAGTTTCTCTGAGAAATTGGTGATGGGCCTTCTCCTTGAACTATTGTGCCCTTGTGGTGATGGTGATGGTGCCTCATGGATGCCCAGTTTCTGTCCTTAATCTGTCTCATTTAGCATTGTGGGAGTGTCAAACAACAATATGGGGGATGTCCTTACAGTGGAGACAACAATTTATCTTCACAAGGACTGTGCGTGATGTGACAGGTAGATTGTTGAGGACAAGATCATGTAGGTTACTTCCACATCTTGATTCCCTGACGCAGGCCCAGTCTGGGAACTACGACCTTCAAGAGTTGGGAACCTTGATCAGTGATGGTACTACCACTCCACTCTTGTTGACAGATATTGATATCTCCCACTGTGATATTCTGTGTTTTTGCTTCCCTCAGAGCTTCCTCCAAGTAGTGTTCAACATGGAAGATAACTGATTTGTCGATTGGAGAAGGGAGAGCAACCAAAGCAAGAAAGAATGACTTGCAATTTTATAGAGCTAGACTTTCCATTTAAGATTGCCCATATATCACCAAAAAAGGCAGGCTATCACCCATTTTGCCTCAAAAGTGGAAAGTTGGGCCGGAACATCGCCCATTTTTTGGGCGATAGCCAGCAAAGTGGAAAGTCTAGTCCATAGTGCCTTTCCTAACGTCCCAAAGAACTTTACAGCGAATGAAGTATGGTGATTAGCACAATCTTATTTGACCTGATGCCATTGGATCTGGAGTCAATATTGAGGACTCCAGGCCCACTCCCCTCCAATTAAATATCTCTGAGCCCCCAACTTTGATAGATCTATCCTGCTGGTGGAACAAGACATACCCACGAATGGTGACAGAGGAGTGTAGGATGTTGGCTGGTAGATATCCTTCTGTGAGTATTACTATGGCTGGCTTTTACTTGAGTAATCTTTGAGAAATCTTTCCAAAGTTGACAGTTTCCAGGTGTTAGTGAGGAGGACTGTGCAAGGGTTGACTGGGCTGAGATTGCCTTAGCCTTGATATGAGACCTGGGTCATTGCTGATAAGTCAATCTGATTTTATTCTTATTACTGAACTTTGTAGCAATTCCTTACAATCGGAGGGCTTGCTAGGCCACTTCAGAGGACATTCGAGTCAACCACATAGTATGGGACTAGAATCATATGTAGAGCAGACAAGGCAAAGGTGTCAGACTCTCTTCCCTGTGGTATAACATGCTTTTCTTTAATTTTTTCACTCTTGTTTCTGATTAGCATCTCTCATTTAACAAAGAGTATGCTTCTGAGGGGCATTGATAGAGTAAATGCTGAGAGGTTGTTTCTGTTATGTATGTAAACCTGTAGATACCATATCTAACCACCTAAGGGCTTATTCCCTGGAGTCCCAAGGGATCCCACAATCCCTTGGGAGCATCTGTATATAAGGAGGTCTCACAGGCTGGGGAGGCACTCTGAGATCTGTAATAAAGAACTACATTGACACCTTACTTTGAGCTTGCAGTATCTAGTCTGACTCTTTATTCAAGATATAACAGTTTCCCTTGGCTGAAGAGTCTAGAACTAGGAGGCAGGATAAGGGGTCGGCCATTTAAGACAGACGAGGAGGAATTTCTTCACTCAGACGTTGTCAATCTTTGGAATTCTCTGTCCCAGAGAATGCTGAATCATTAATGGGCCCAAGTTTCCATATGATTCGCACCTGATTTTTAGGAGCAACTGGTGGAGAACGGACTATTTTAGAAATCGCAATTCTCCACATTTTTTTTTCTGCAGTTCTAGTTAGGTAGAACAGTTCTAGTTTAGAACAGAATTTTTTCTTCAAAAGGGGGCGTGTCCGGCCACTGACGCCTGATTTGAAAGTTTCCACAGTGAAAATGTACTCCAAACTAAAGTAGAATGACGCCAGTGAAGATTTTTGTAGAACTGAAAAAACCTGTTCTACACATTAAAAAATCAGGCGCAGGTTACAAATTAGGCGTCCAGAACGAGGTGGGGGGGAAGGGAACTCATTAAATTCGACAATAAATCCTTATTTATACTTCTACAAATATTATACAAATAAATCCAACCTGAATAAACATTTATAAGCCAAGAAAAGATTAAATAAACCATCTTCCTACCTGTGTGAAAGTGCTTCAGCCAGGGAGAATTCTGCAGCTGTTCGTGAAGCTGAGCAAGAGAGGGAGGGAGAGAGAGGGAGGGAAGAGAGTGGGGGGGGTCGGGGAACAGGAGCGGGGGGGAGCGGGTGTCGGGTCGGGTCGGGGGGGGAGCGGGTGTCGGGTCGGGTGGGGGGGGAGCGGGCCTCGGGTCGGGGCGGGGAGCGGGTCTCGGGGCGGGGGGGAGCGGGCCTCGGGTCGGGGCGGGGAGCGGGTCTCGGGGCGGGGGGGGAGCGGGGAGAGCGGGTCTCGGGTCTCGGTCGGGCGGGGGGGAGCGGGTCTCGGGTGTCGGGTCGAGGCGGGGGGGGGAGAGCGGGTCTCGGGTGTCGGGTCTCGGTCGGGAGCAGGTCTCGGGTGTCGGGGGGGGGGGGGGAGCGGGTGTCGAGTCGAGTCTGGTCGGCGGGGGGGGGGGGGTGGGGAGCGGGTGTCGGGTCTGGTCGGGCGGGGAGCAGGAGCTGGCCGTGGGAGGAACCTCATTCACGCAGCCCCAGTGAGGCCATTGGGCCAGGGCTAGGGGCTGCGTGCTTCGGGCCCCTCCCACACAGTTCGGCGCCTGGAGCTACTGCACTTGCGTGCCGACTGTAGCACGCATGTGCAGAGGTCCCGGCACTGTTTTCAGCGCAGGGACCTGGCTCCGCCCCCCCCCACAGCTCGTGCCGGCTGCGCCGAGTGCCACAGGACCTGTAAGTCAGTGGAGAATACCGAGGATTTTTTTAGGCGCCGTTTTAGGCGTGAAAAACGGGCGCCCAGCTCGGAGGGGCGCCCGTTTTTTTTCTTGTGGAAACTTGGGCCCATTGAGTGTATTCAAGGCTGAGGTAGATACATTTTTGGACTCTAGGGGAATTAAGGGATATGGAGATCGGTGGGAAATTGGAGTTGAGTTTGAAGATCAGCCATGATCTTATTGAATGGCGGAGCAGTCTCAAGGGGCCATATGGCCTACTCCTGCTCCTAATTCTTATATTCTTATGTAAGAGGTTCATTTCATGTCTGCTAAAGTGAAAAGCTATTATTTGCTGGTTGGTTCCATAAGTTCACCAAATGTTGCAAGCAACTGATAACTCTATCAGCATTCCCATATGTTTATGCATTCTGTGCATTGTACAACAATATCTCCATTAGTTGCCTTAAAGAATGATCTGAAGCTTAAACCCCTTAAGTATATAACGGCAATATCAACAGATCTTCAATCTTTAAAAATACACAGATATTCTGACAGCAAAATAAGGGTGAGTAAAGGCATTAAGCCATGCACTGCAGATTAACTGATAGACAGAAATGAAATCATACTGAGCAGGACAACTAGGCCCACTCACTTCCAGCATTAATAACTCATTACTATGATATATTTTGGTATTCATGGCTTCACAGTGCAATCTAATGTGAAGTGGGAAAATATCTTATGGAAAATGGACAAAAATGCAAAACAGTGTGTAGAATATTCAAATAAGAACCAGGCAGAATATAGAGATATGAAAAAAATAAAATTGAAGCATTCACATTTAAATGATTAGAGACTCTGTCATGTGTTCCATAGCTGCCAACCTAGACAATTAATAAAAGCATGATAAAGGCTAACACAGCCTCACAAAAGCCGGTGAGTCAAAACCTCCTGATTATAGGCCTGTGTCATGTAATTATACCGAAAGCGCAGTGGGGCATAGGTTTGTCGTAACTTAAGCTGCAATTGCACCCAACTCTCAGCGTTTGTATAGCAGAAGATTGTGGCAAAAATTGTGGAAATGTTAGGGATGATTCTCAACTGCTGACCACCTAATTCATGCCTGAAAAACAGATGACCGCCAGTTAAAACTTTGGGGACGGAACCTCCGGCATCCCATTGACACCCTCGTGCAATTTTCAGATGTGACACACACTCTGCCCATTGGTACCAGGCATTGAGTGGCTCAATGAATGGTCCTTAAAGGGACCACTAAAGGCCACTCAAAAAAAGGCTAAATAAACATTGCCTATTGCTTGCCTGTGCAAGGCCACCCTCATAATCATCATCCTCCTCAGTTACACTGTGCCCCATTCCCATTTGCACTTTCTCTGTTGGTTTATAGCTGTTGTTAAACTGTTTCAAGAGTCCCTCGTTACTTTATAGGCCAATTAAATCATGGTCAGTGCCACTAGTGACTGCTTTCTGACAGACGTTCCGGTGGAATGCTTTGCTCTGTGGCAGTAAGCTTATTTTGGGTTCAAACCTTCACCCTGATCTTGTAATCTGGGAGGATCTAGCTATCTTCTGCTTGGATCTGGTTTTATGATTATTATAATACCTCTTTCTGCTTTCTGAGCTCACGGAAATATAACAAGAGCGGGAGCTCCTGATGCGACCATTCATGGCCAGTAGAGCTTTGCCAAGGTGCAACATGGGAGGACCTCAGTACAGAGTGGGAAATTTATATCCTGTGTTGATTTTTTTGTCAGTAAATTGTGACAGGCAGAATGTGAATATCAGCATGTGTGTTCTAATACGAAAAAACAAGTACCACTCTACCCAGTAATAAACATTGAAGTTCTAAGCTTAGGCCAAATATGTTACAGAGTTGATTCCATGCCATAAAGAATGGCCCATAATTTGCTGTCAAAATAATGGTTAGGATAATGGTGCTCATCGTTATTTATGCACAAATGGTACAGCGACTTCGGGCTAGGACAGATGCATGGTTAAACTTGGAAATCAAAATGTTGCTGTCCAAGATACACCACTCCGCCATTAGCTTCGCGAAAATGGGATCTAGCTGCCTTCCTCACCACTGAAATGCATTGAATGGGGTGAAGTTGCTGTATTTGTACAGTAGATATGAACTAAACTCCCCACAAAAATTTAAGGGCTCGAAATTGGATATGGCCATTTATGAGGCGGTGTCACCGCCTGAGTGTTGATTTTAGCACCAGGCGTTAGGTGCAGCCTCAAAATGCCAAATTCAGTTTTCATGCCCAAAGATGAGCGAGCAGCGCTAAAAATGGCGTTGCACACTCATCCTCAGGCGCCAATGGGGCGGGAGCGCAGGAGGCTACTGAATTTCATGATGGAAGACTGCCGGCATGCAAGCTGGAAAAACAGGAAGAAAAAAAAACTAAAACTTCTCCAACCCCCACACACACTTCGCCACTGGTACAACTCGTAAATAAATGTTGAAATAATTAAATAAAAAAACTTACCTTGATCTCTCGGCGATTCTGCTCAAGATCCGCTATGTTCACACCACTTTTTACAGGCTGTACGAAAGCCTGCCAGTGAGGCCACCGTAGAACCACAATATCACGACAGCGCCGCCAAGGGGGCATTGTACGCGGGATGATGTCACCACGTGGGTGGCGTTAAAGGGCGCAGTGTTACCTCTTGGCTCCTCCACCAAAGACCAACTCAACTTCGACGGAGGTGTAGACACCGCTTACCGTCGACGGTAGGCCTTTGCCACCCGTTTGCCGCCCATCGCTGACGTTATCGGGTGGCATTATCAAGGGAATTTCGGCTCCTAAGACTTGACGATTTCAATCTAAATACTCTTTTAACGATGTGATAAGTGTTACTTACAGCCAAACAATCTCTTTGGCACTGAAAATTAACTAATAAAGTGTGGAGTCTCATTCCTTCAGGTTTTAATTGATGTTGGAGATTTTAAAATTGTATAATTTAAAGTTTTATTTTACTTTATTTTTCTGTCTCTTTTTTTCTCTCTCTCTTAATCCAATCTTTCTTTCCCTCTCTTTATTTCTCTTTCTGTACCTAATTTTACATTGAATTCACCCACTCTAACTTACACTTCCTTCGAAGTCCTTACGTTGTTAATTTCACAAATCTTCAATCTGATTGGTGGAGGAGATACACAATTGCTTGCTCTGTTCACTCAGGTCCCAGTTCTTCTCGTTGTGCCACTATCAGCTCGCACTTTCAGCAACTTACCACACAAAAAATATAAAAAAACAACTTTAACTAATGGCAGTCATTGGTAGATGCCCTGCCACAGAGAATTATAGCCCAATATTAAAAACATACTAAAATCTACGATCAAAACTATAGCGATAACATGTGGTGAAAAGTTAATTATTTAGTCAATAAACATTTGATTCAGAAATGAAATGGGCCACTGTCCAGTCTGGTACTAAGTTGACAGCTAGGCAGGTCCTAGGTTTGATATCTGTTGATGTAGCTGATCTCAGTGAGGGGTAAGGGCGCTATAATTAGTCTCAGTGCACCTGGGGTAACAAAGAGAAAATTCAGCCAGGTCTCTCCATCCTGATCACCATTCATTGACTCCTGCTGGAAAGTTGGATGTGATCAAGTGAGGACAGGATTGGACTTATCTGGAATACCTCCAGGGTTAATTAGCCTGTCAAAATTGACCATCTAGGCTTGCATACGAAGAGCAGCCACTGTGTGAGGTACTGGAGGGTTTGCTTGTAAGCTGAGGAACTGTACTGCAGCATGAATCACTCACTGCCTGTGTGCCAGGAGGGAAGAAACCGGAGAGTGAAATAAAGCAAACATAGTACATGAGGGGAAAATGAACCAACTTACGGAATGCAGCTTTCAGGGCAGACCTTATGTTGCAGAAGACACAAGCATCGTCAACCCATAGCATATATCACATAGGTTCAGCACCATCTGACCTTTTCCATCACAGAAATAAAAACACATCAGATTACAAAAAGCAAGCTGTAAAACCTAGCACCAACCACATCGCACTCAGCTGCAATCCACACATACAAGAAGTATTTTGAATGTAAAAATATTTCAATCCTCCACCCACACATCACACTTACTTAACTGAAATGAGCAAAAATAGGCCTGCCCAAATCAATGATGCCATTGATGAAGAGTAACATTGCAAGATTAACATTGTTTACAATTCTACCATGGTGCTTTTGAAATGTAAACTTGTTTGAAGATAGAGCAATTAAAAAAATTGCATGAGTCACAATGTGTCGACAATTTGCATTCCTGTCAATCCACCTCCACATCAACCAGCACATCGTAGTACAGTGATTCTACTGCAGAGCAAATAACAGCCTTCCTTAACGTTAAGTCCCCACAAAATGATCCCAGTATGTTGTTCCAACTTAAAAAAAAATCAACTCATAAAATTCATCAGTATGTAGAATGCAAAAATATGCAATGGGACGCAAGGATTTACCAAAACACAGAATCGCCCCTCGAGCTTGTTCAGCCACTCAATTAGATTATGGCTTTTTAAAATTCATTCATGGGATGTGGGCATCACTGGCAAGGCCAGCATTTATTGCCCATCTCTAATTGCCCTTGAGAAGGTGGTGATGAGCTACCTCCTCGAACCGCTGCCATCCACGTGGTGAAAGTACTCCCAGAGAACTG
This sequence comes from Pristiophorus japonicus, assembly GCF_044704955.1. Lineage (NCBI taxonomy): Eukaryota > Metazoa > Chordata > Chondrichthyes > Pristiophoridae > Pristiophorus > Pristiophorus japonicus. Next base: position 180,039,486 of record NC_091988.1, on the reverse strand, counting down.
TTAGGGAGGGAGTTCCAGGATTTTCACCCAGCAACAATGAAGGAACAGCGATATATTTCCAAGGAACTTGGAGTTGATGGTGTTCCGATGCATCTGCTGCCCTTGTCTTTCTAGGTGGTAGAGGTCGCTGGTTTGGAAGATGCTGCAGTGTATCTTGTAGATGGTACACTGCACCATGATGCACTAGTGGTGGAGGAAGTGAATGTTTAAGGTGGTGGATGGGGTGCCAATCAAGCGGGTTGCTTTGTCCTGGATGGTGTTGAGCTTCTTGAGTATTGTTGGAGCTGCACTCATCCAGGCAAGTGGAGAGTATTCCATCACACTCCTGACTTGTGCCTCGTAGATGGTGGAAAGGCTTTGGGCAATCATGAGGTAAGTCAATCGGCAACGAATAGCCAGCCACTGACTTGCTCTTGTAGCCACAGTAATTATGTGGCTGATCCAGTTAAGTTTTTGGTCAATGGTGACCCCCAGGATATTGACGGTGGGGGATTTGGTAATGGTAATCCCTTTGAATGTCATTGGGAGGTGCTAGGCTCTCTTTTGGTAGAGTTGATCATTGCCTGGCAGTTGTGTGGTGTGAATGTTATTTGCCAGTCATCAGCCCATGCCTGAATGTTGTCCCGGTCTTGCTGCATGTGGGATCGGACTGCTCCATTATCTGAGGAGTTGCGAATGGAAATTAACATTGTGCAATCATCAGAAAACATTCCCATTTCCTAACTTTTGATGGAGGGAAGGCCATTGATGAAGCAACTGAAGATAGTTCGGGCTCAGAGTCTAGAACACTGCCCTGAGGAACTTCTGCAGTGATGTCCTAGGCTGAGATGATTGGTCTTCAACAACCACAACCATCTTCCTTTCTGCTAGGTATGACTCCAGCCAGTGGCGAGTTCTCCCTGATTCCTATTGACTTCAATTTAACTAGGACACCTTGACTCAGTCAATTGCTGCTTTAATGTCAAGGGAAGTCACTCATCCTCGTCTCAAGGATTCAGTTGAACCATTAGAGCTGAGTGGCTCTGGCAGAACTCAAAAGGAGCATCGGTGAGCAGTTCATTGGTGAGTATGTGCTGCTTAATAGCACTGTCAACGACACCTTCCATCACTTTTCTGATGATTGACAGTAGGCTAATGGGGCAGTAACAGCCGGATTGGATTTGTCCTGCTTTTTATGGATAGTACATACCTGGGCAATTTTCCACATTGTCGGGTAGATGCCAGTGTTGTAGCTGTACTGGAACAGCTTGGCTCGAGGCGTGGCTAGTTTTGAAGCACACGTCTTCAGCATGACAGCCAGGATGTTTTCAGGGCCCATAGCCTTTGCTATGTCCAGTATGCTCAGCCATTTCTTGATATCATGTGGAGTGAATCGGGTTGGCTGAAGACTGGCTTCTGTGATGGTGGGGACCTCAGGAGGAGGTTGAGATGGATCATCCACTCGGCTGTTCTGGCTGAAGATGGTTGCAAATGCTTCAGCCTTGTCTTTTGCACTCACGTGCTGGGCTCCGTCAACATTGAAGATGGGGATGTTCATAGAGCCTTCTCCCCCCGTTAGTTGTTTAATTGTCCACCACCATTCACGACTGAATATGGCAGGACTGCAGAGCTTTGATCTGATCCATTTATTGTGGGATCATTTACCTTTGTCTATAGCATGCTGCTTCTGCTGATAAGCATGCGTATAGTCATGTGTTGCAGCTTCCCCAGGTTGGCATCTCATTTTTAGGTGAGCCTGGGCCTGCTCCTGGCATCTTCTTCTGCACTCCCCATTGAACCAGGATTGGTTCCCTGGCTTGATGGTAATGGTAGAGTGAGGCATATGTTGGGCCATTAGGTTACATATTGCGGTGGGATACAATTCTGCTGCTGCTGATGGCCCACAGCACCTCATGGATGCCCAGTTTTGAGCTGCTAGTCCTGTTCTGAATCGATTGCATTTAGCACGGTCGTGGTGCCACAAAACACGATGAAGGGTGTCCTCAGTCTGAAGACAGGACTTCATCTCCACAAAGACTGATCTGAAGCTTAACTCCATCTACCCGCCTTTGTTCAATAACCCTTAATACCCTTGCCGAACAAAAATTTATCCATCACAGTTTTGACATTTTCAATTGACCTAGCCTCACTAGTTAGAAACATAGAAACATAGAAATTTACAGCGCAGAAGGAGGCCATCTCGGCCCATCGTGTCCGCGCCGGCCAACAAATAGCTGCATGGCCCTTGATCAGCAGCCCTAAAGGTTACATATAAACCCATGAACAATGACAGAAAGCAAAGAACACCCAGCCCAACCAGTCCACCTCACACAACTGCGACACCCCTTATACTGAAAACATCTACACTCCACCCCAACCGGAGCCATGTGATCTCCTGGGAGAGGCAAAAACCAGATAAAAACCCAGGCCAATTTAGGGAGAAAAAAACCTGGGAAAATTCTTCTCCGACCCATCCAGGCATTCAAAACTAGTCCAGGAGATCACCCTGGCCGTATTCTATTTCCTGCAGAACTTACCATTATATCTGCGCCGTCCAACAAAAGGTCATCCAGTCTAATCCCAATTACCTGCAGATTATGGCACTTCAAGTGCCCATCCAACCATCTCTTAAAAGCAGTGAGGGTTTCTGCATCCACCACTCTTCCAAGCAGCGAGTTCCAGATCCCCACAACCCTCTGCGTAAAGAAGCCCCCCCCTCAAATCCCCTCTAAACCTTCCACCAACCACCTTAAAACTATGTCCCCTCATAATAGACCCCCTTCACCAATAGCAATAGAACCTTACTGTCCACTATGTTCAGGCCCCTCAATATTTTGTACACCTCAATGAAGTCTCTTCTCAACCTCCTCTGTTCCAAAGAGAACAGACCCAGCCTATCCAATCTATCCTCATAACTAAGATTCTCCATTCCAGGCAGCATCCTCATAAATCTCCTCAGCACCCTCTCTAGTGCAATCGCGTCCTTCCTATAATACGGCGACCAGAACTGCACGCAGTACTCCAGCTGTGGCCTAACCAAAGTAATATACAATTTAAGCATAACCTCCCTGCTCTTATACTCTATGCCTTGGCCAATAAAGGCAAGCATTCCGTATGCCTTCTTAACCACCTTATCCACCTAGCCTGCTACTTTCAGGGATCTGTGGACAAGCACTCCAAGGTCCCTTTGTTCATCTACACTATTAAGTGGCTTACCGCTTAATGTGTATACCCTTTCCTTATTCGTCCTCCCAAAGTGCATCACCTCACAATTCTCTGAATTAAATTCCATTTGCCGCTGCTCTGCCACCTGACCAGTAGATTGATATCCTCGTGCAGCCCATGACTTTCCTCTTCATTATCAACCACACAGTCAATTTTAGTATCGTCTGCAAACTTCTTAATCATTCTCCCTATATTCAAATCTAAATCGTTGATATATACCACAAAAAGCAAGGGACCCAACACTGAGCCCTGCAGAACCCCACTGGAAACATCCTTCCAGTCACAAAAACATCCATCAATCATTACCCTTTGCTTCCTACCTCCGAGCCAATTTTGGATCCAACTTGCCACTTTGCCCTGGATCCCATGGGCTTTAACCTTCCTGACCAGTCTACCATGCGGGACCTTATCAAAAGCCTTGCTAAAGTCCATAGATACTACATCGTAAGCACTACCCTCATCGACCCTCTTGGTTACGTCCTCAAAAAATTCAATCAGGTTAGTCAAACACGATCTTCCCTTAACAAATCTGTGCTGACTGTCCCTAATTAATCCTTGCCTACCCAAATGCAGATTTATCCTGTCTTTCAGGATTTTTCCAATAGTTTTCCCACTACTGAGGTTAGGCCGACAGGCCTGTAATTACTCAGCCTATCCCTTTTTCCCTTCTTAAACAAGGTTACTACATTAGCAGTCCTCCAATCCTCCGGCACCATGCCCATATCCAAAGAGCACTGGAAAATGAAGGTCAAGGCCTCTGCTATTTCCTCTTTTACTTCGCTCAACAGCCTGGGATGCATTTCATCCGGGCCTAGGGACTTATCTACTTTCAAAGCTGCTAAACCCCTTAATACTTCCTCTCTCACTATATTTATTTCATCCAGAATATCACACTTCTCCTCTATAGCAGTATCTGAATTACCTCTTTCCTTTGTGAAAACAGATGTAAAGTATTCGTTAAGAACCCGACCAACATCTTCCGCCTCCACACAAAGATTATTCTCATGGTCTCCAATAGACCCTACCCTTTCTTTAGTCACCCTCTTACTCGTAATATATTTATAAAACATCTTAGGGTTTTCCTTAATTTAACTGGCCACGAATTTTTCGTACTCTCTCTTAGCATTCTTAATATCCTTTTTAATTTTGCCTCTTAACTTTCTATATTCCTCTAAAGATTCTAAAGTATTTAGCCGTTGATATATGACATAAGCGTCCCTTTTTATCTTAATCCTCCCCTGTAAGTCCCTAGACACCCAAGGGGCTCTAGAATGATTTTTCCCAGCCTTTTTCTTTAAGGGCACATGTTTGGACTGAGCATTCTGGATCACCTCCTTAAATGCCTCCCACTGTTCCGACACTGATTTACCCACAAGTAGCTGTTTCCAGTCCACCACGGCCAAATCACTCCTTAACTTAGCAAAATTAGCTTTTCCCCAATTCGGAACTTTTATTCCAGGCCTATGCTTGTCCTTATCCATAACCAACTTGAATCTGACTGAATTATGGTCACTGGCACCCAAGTGCTCTCCCACTAATACCCCTTCAACCTGCCCAGCTTCATTCCCCAAAACTAAATCCAAGACTGCCCCCACTCATGTTGGGCGTACCACATACTGATTAAAAAAATTCTCTTGAATGCATCTCAAGAATTCCGCACCCTCTATACCCTTCACACTAAATTTGTCCCAATCAATATTTGGATAGTTAAAATCCCCTACTATTTCTACCTTATGGTTTTTAGACTTCACAGCAATTTGCCTACATATTTGCTCCTCTATCTCTCTCCCACTGTTTGGGGGTCTATAATACACGTCCAGCAATATGATCGCCCCTTTTTTATTTTTCAACCCATATGGCCTCATTTGATGATCCCTCTAACATATCATCGCTCCTCATCGCTGTAATAGTTTCTTTAATCAGTACCACAACCCTGCCCCCTTTTTTAACCTCCCTCGCTATCTTGTCTAAAAATCCTGTAGCCAGGAATATTGATCTGCCAAACCTGCCCCTCTTTCAGCCATGATTCTGTAATGGCTATAATACCATACTCCCAAATGTCTACCTGTGCTCTTAACTCATCCGCCTTATTCGCTATACTCCTTGCATTAAAGTATATACCATTCAACACAGGAAGACCTCCTTGCTTACTACACACTAGGCCCTGTTTTCTCTGTCTTACAGATTCGCTTTCTAGGTTCTTGCTATCCAACTTCTGCTTTACTTCCCTCCCTTTTGAATTCATTCTCAGGTTTCCGTCCCCCTGCCAAGTTAGTTTAAACTCTCCTCAACAGCACTAGCAAAACTCCCCGCGAGGATATTGGTCCTGGCGCTGTTGAAGTGCAACCCGTCCGGCTTGTACAGGTCTCATCTCCCCCAGAAACAGTCAGACTGCCTCAAGAATTTAAAGCCCTCCCTCCTACACCAATTTTCCAGCCATGTGTTCATCCTCTCTATCCTTCTATTCTTATACTCATTAACATGTGGCACTGGTAGTAACCCGGAAATTACTACCTTTGAGGTCCTACCCTTTAATTTTCTTCCTAGCTCCCTAAATTCTTCCTGTAGGACCTCATCCCTCATTTACTATCCTTTGTGTGAAGCAATGCTTTCTGACATCACTCCTGAATGGTGTAGCTCTAATTTTAAGGTTATGAGCCCGAACTTGGTCAGAGTTCCGCCCACAGCCTCCGAGATTCCGCCCGTAAAAATTTATTTTTCACCGATTCCTCACGTACTGCCCATCTGCCGCCCAGCGGGAAATTCCTCGGTGAAGTACCGCCGGCGCAACTTCCTGCCGCCCGCCCATGCCGGAGGCTCAAAAACAGGGATTTTCCTCATGCATGATCCTCGAAAATCGTGCTCCCGCCCGCCAGAAGGACCACTGGCAAAACGCTGGTGTGAGCTGGCTGTGAATCGGGCGCCAGGGAGAATCGCTCAGGGTGCTGCAGTGCTGCACATCCCGGGGAGCGTCCATATGCTGCACCATTATCACAGGCTCAGAATTAGTTATCTGATCGACCTTAACCTGCACAGAATGAGTTCAGACATGTAAATGAGAAGTACTCCGTTGAAGGGAAGTTGTGGTAGAGGAAGCGGCAATGAGTTCCGAGAAATGGTAATGGTTCAATGGAGATGCCCTGCAAAAGTTTTCAGACAGAGTAATTGACAGAATGTGAGTGCGAGCATGGTATGAGCTTCTGTCGGAGTAAATAGGCGAAAATGAGAACATGTAATGCTGTGGCAGGTTGCAGCATGTGATAGTGAGAATAGCATCACCTCAAGTATAGAAGACGGAAAAAGATATATAATGGACTGCAAGGTCACTGAGGAACATGTGATATCTATCAGGGGTGGGACTCCCCGATGGTGGACCTAAGAAAAAGTGGACTGAAGTGCAAGCCTTAATGTGTGCCCTGCAAGTAGTGTGATTGTCTCTCATTGAATGGCAAACTTCCTGCATTGATGAGCCTTACTTGTCGTATCGCAATCACCTGATGACAAGACCCATTAAACAGTCACATCTTATGTGGAGGGCAAGAGATTCCTCATACAGCAGTACACCTGAAGGAGATTTGTAATTTTCTCAGAACGCACCTCAGATAATGTAAAAATGAGAGACTGACCAAGAGTGGGTGAATACTGTGACTGTATTGAATAGTGCAGCATGCCAAAGTGACAGAACATGTAAACAATTGAATCCAACATATGTACAGTTGTTCCGAGACCAGTCAAGTGACATTGACAACGACCCATGTGAAACAACAGCCACATCTTAATGAAGAGTAAAGAACATATCCACCACCAATACCCAACCCTCTACCCACTACCACCACCTCTCCTCCCCCCCCCGCCTTCGATGTGAGGCCCATTGTCCTCTTCATGAGTCTGCCTTCACCACGGCGAGCTGCACCCCTGCCCCTCACCATCTCTGCTCCATCACGTTGTGCAGGAGGGCAGCCGGAGCGCTGCTGACGTGTTCGTCTTGGAGAGCAGGTATCTCCGGCTCCTCGGGATCTGTTGGCCTCGATGGTGTGGGCTCGGGGATTGCATGACATAGCCAGAAGCCATCGCTTGCCTCATCGCCTCAACAGAGTCGGTGTTGCGCTCCACCGCACTAATGAGCCGCTCCATACTGGCAGTATGCTCCTGAGCAAAGGTGGCGATGTTGGCAGTTATCCCAGCAATGGTCTGCAGCACATCTTCACCTAGTTCCACGCTCGTCCTCGATAGCTGAACCATTTCTTGAATGGCTGTGAGCCATCCTCCATCCGCATCGGATCGTTGCATCATCCTGGGTGCTTGCGGCTCGGTGGATTTTCCAGCACGGCCTCTGCACCTCCCAACAATTGCTCCTGCCTCGTCCGACTCGAATGCTAAGAAGTCGGACCCCGACACCAATGTTGGCCAGACAGGTGGCACACATGTCAGGAGGCCGGAGACCTACTCTTCCACCACCTTGACCTCAAGTGGTTCGAAGATGACACTTTTTAAAAAGGGAGGGATAGAGAAAACGAGTAATTATAGACCGGTTAGCCTGATATCAGTGGTGGGGAAAATGTTGGAATCAAATATTAAGGATGAAATAGCAGCGCATTTGGAAAGCAGTGACAGGATCGATCCAAGTCAGCGTGGATTTATGAAGGGGAAATCATGCTTGACAAATCTTCTGGAATTTTTTGAGGATGTAACTAGTTGAGTGGACAAGGGAGAACCAGTGGATGTGGTGTATTTGGACTTTCAAAAGGCTTTTGACAAGGTCCCACACAAGAGATTGGTGTGCAAAATCAAAGCACATGGCATTGGGAGTAATATACTGACGTGGATAGAGAACTAGTTGGCAGACAGGAAGCAGAGAGTCGGGATAAACGGGTCCTTTTCAGAATGGCAGGCAGTGACTAGTGGAGCTCAGTGCTGGGACCCTAGCTCTTTACAATATACATCAATGATTTGCATGAAGGAATTGAGTGTAATATCTCCAAGTTTGCAGATGACACTAAACTGGGTGGCGGTGTGAGCTGTGAGGTGGACGCTAAGAGACTGCAGGGTGACTTAGACAGGTTAGGTGAGTGGGCAAATGCATGGCAGATGCAGTATAATGTGAGGTTATTCACTTTGGGGGCAAAAACGCAAAGACAGAATATTATCTGAATGGTGGCAGATTAGGAAAAGGGGAGGTGCAACAAAACCTGGGTGTCATGGTACATCAGTCATTGAAAGTTGGCATACAGTGCAGCAGGCGGTAAAGAAGGCAAATGGTATGAATGCCTTCATAGCTAGGGGATTTGAGTACAGGAGCAGGGAGGTCTTACTGCAGTTGTACAAGGCCTTGGTGAGGCCTCACCTGGAATATTATGTTCAATTTTGGTCTCCTAATCTGAGGAAGGGCATTCTTGCTATTGAGGGAGTGCAGCGAAGGTTCACCAGACGGATTCTTGGGATGGCTGGACTGACATATGAGGAGAGACTGGATCAACTGGGCCTTTATACATTTCAGTTTAGAAGGATGAGAGGGGATCTCATAGAAATGTACAAGATTCTGACAGGACGGGACAGGTTAGATGCGGGTAAATTGTTCCCAATGTTGGGGAAGTCCAGAACCAGGGGACACAGTCTTAGGATAAGGGGTAGGCCATTTACGGCTAAAGGAGTCAAGGGGTATGAAGAGAAAGCAGGAAAGGGGTACTGAGGGAATGATCAGCTATGATCTTATTGAATGGTGGTGCAGGCTCAAAGGGCCAAAAGGCCTATTCCTGCAACTATTTTCTATGTTTCTATGTTTCTATGAAGACTGGCACTTCTCCCTCCTCTCCCTCATGGTCTTCGTGACTCTGGGTGGTGGAGGGGCGTGTGGTGGATATGGGTGATCTTGGGGAAGTGTGGAGGAAGGAGCTGGTGTGTTGGGCTGGCAACAAAGTCGGGGTGGGAGACGTTGGTGCAACACTCGGCCTTTGTGTGCCAGAAGTGGATGGGGTGCATGGCTCCGTGCTGTCCAAATCAACATCTGCAAGTAGCGGACAACATTTCAGTGTATAGCTGGGGGGTGGGATTGGCCAAGCTGAGATGTGAGCTGTAACATTTCACATTCTTACTTCAAGGAGTTCCATTGCTACATGAGCACACCATTAATGGCCGACACACTGTGCGTTAAAAGGCATTTTGCTTAACATTGCATGACCTTTCATGACATGAGCATGATGCAGACCAGAGTTTAGTATAAGCTTACCATGCTCTAGCACGGGATCTGCATCACTCTTTGTGGTGGCACAGTGATGGTCACCCACCAATGCCAAGGCACGCTCCTCTAGGCTGCTCAACTTGATGACATCTGCTGGGCCTCCTCCCGTGGCACTCTGGCTTGATGCCTGGGGTGTTCTTTTCTTCTGCAGAAAGAAATGTTGCAGCCTTTGCCCCTTTTGCTCATGCAGCACGCGCACACACACAGACACACACACACAGACACACAGACACACACACCCACTCACACACCCACTCACACACACCCACTCACACACACCCACTCGCACACACCCACTCGCACACACCCACTCGCACACACCCACTCGCACACACCCACTCGCACACACCCACTCGCACACACACACCCACTCGCACACACACACCCACTCGCACACACACTCACACACACATATACACAGAAACACACACACACACACCCACTCACACACACACATACACAGAAACACACACACACACTCGCACACAAACACACACACCCACTCACACACACACACACATACACAGAAACACACACACACACTCGCACACAAACCCACTCACACACACACACACTCGCACACAAACACACATACACAGAAACACACACAAACACACACATACACACACACTCGCACACAAACACTCACACACACACACACACACACACTCGCACACACACACCCACACACACACACACACACACATATACACAGAAACACACACAAACACACACACTCGCACACAAACACACACACCCACTCACACAAACACACACACTCGCACACAAACACATGCACACACACGTACACACACACACACATATACACAGAAACACACACACACACTCGCACACAAATACACACACCCACTCGCACACACAGACTCACTCACACACAGACTCACACACACATTCACACTCACACACACATTCACACTCACACACACATTCACACTCACACACACATACACATACACATGTTGTGTCCTTAGATGCTCCAATAATGACTCCATGAGGCAATATGCTGTACTTGAACTATAGTGACCTTAGTCCTTTATTAGTTAACTCCAGAGTGAGGATCACACCTGGTGGCCTGCCTTTTATACTAGGTCAGGCACACCTGTACAGGTAACCTACAAGTCTCCCACTGCTGTGCCCTCTGGTGGCACACCTTGTGATAGTACCAACAGTAGCCATGTCGGATATATGACATCACTCTCCCCTGAGCCTTTAGTGCAAATTGCCTCTGCATTGACTGTGCTCTGGGCTTAGCTCTATGTGGGCTCTGTCTGGTTGACCCTTGGCAGGTCATTTCAATCTTGGGTGAGTGGTTGGTGCAGTAGCATGCTGGTGGTTGCTGTTTGTGTGTGTGTGTGTCCCTGACCACTCCATTCTGTGCCCCCCCCCTCCCCCGACAATGATTATGGCGGGGGCTCCTAGCATTCATGTACATTCAAGTTCAGGAAAATGGGTTTTGCATTGTATTTGTGGTTCCGTGGTGCGACAAGTACGTTAGATGCCTTATCGATGCAGTGACCAGTGCATGAGGACAAACTAGTTCAGGAGCTGCTGGGTTGTGTCCCTGCAGTCTGGTGGTGGCTCAGTGCCCGGTGCTGGCAGTGGGAACCCGGTTGGCTCGAGTTGCCTGCTCTCGGGGCTGTTGCCGTGGTCCCTAGCGTCGAGCCGGTTCACAGATGCCTGTGACCTCACTGACCTTTCTCTGCGCCCTGGGTCACTGCTGCTCCCTGAGGAGCTGTCATCTAGCAGTGCACAGGGAACTGCTGACTAACTGGCCTGGGCGTTGTTTGGTTTAGGATCCTGGCTGCTGCCTGTTTCCTTTGGGGGAACTGTGGCGGGTGACCCTACATCTACAGGTATAGCCTTGGTGGCGATGGGGTCTGGGGAATGCGCCTTAGTGCAGTCTGCTCCTTCAGGCTCGTGGCAGTTGGCGCCATCGTGTGCCTGAGAGGTGGAGCCGATCAGGGGCAGGGTATCGATACCGGTGCTATTGACCTGCTGAGGTCGTTTGCTCTGCAGCTCGCGTGTGTCGGCTGCTTGTAGCCACACTCCATGGTGCATAACTCTGGTCTCCGGGGCACTGGCTACAGCATTGGGTAGCTCGCTGGACCTGTGTAGTCTCGATGGGTGTCTGCCGCTGCATTGGCTGCGTGCAGCTGAAACCCTGCGTCGTACGACTTTTCATTACTTATGCTGGACACACTGTGGGTCCGATTGTGATCACGCAACTTTTTCTCGCTGGTTGTATGTGCACAGTTCAGATCATCAATTACACATTTTACATAACTACGCGATTTTTCCTCGCTGGTAGCGTATATACAATTCAGATTATCAGTTGCACATTTTACATGATCAATACACTTTTTTCCTCTTACAGTTACTATTACATTGTTTAAGTGTGTGAAACTATCCCTTTAATTATAGTGGGTTGCAGGCCTCCTTTAAGAGAGCCTTGCTTTCTTTACCCCAATTCGCTTCTCCGTTTGGTGTTACGTGTTGCTCCATCAGCGCTGCACCTCGTGGTCTGGCCGCGGCCATCTTTGTCTTCAGCGCCTCACTTCGTGGTTTGGGCGCCATCTTTCCTCCATCCACGATGTCGACTACGGTGATCGTTAATACGTCCTTACTATACAGTATAAATGCACACGAGGCCCATGCTTGAGAGAAGGTCAGTCTGTGACCTGTCCTTTATTCCTTAGCACTCAAGTGCAGGAAGTGGGTGAAGCTTCCCCTTTTATATCTGAAGGTCTGGTTAGGAGTGTCTCCCACAAGTTCACCACCTAGTGGTCAGTGTTCTTACGGTGTACCACTTAGGTCAGTTTATACATGGGTTACAATGCTGGTTGAATACATGACATCACCTCCCCCCCCAAAGTCTTATTGGGATCATAGGTTGAGTCTCTCTGGTGGTTTACGCTCCCTTGTAGAGCGCCTGAGTTGGGGCTCCGGTTGTTGGGCGCTGGCCTGAGTGTCTGCTGTTTGCGGTGCCTCAGGCCTGTCCGGACTGCCCACAGTGACTGGGCTCTGCTCCCTTTGGTTCCTGTGTTCGGTCACCTGTGGTGGAGTGAACTCCACATCGTGTTCTTCCTCTGCTTCTTCTATGGGGTTGCTGAACATCCTTTTTGTTTGATCCACATGTTTGTGGCAGATTTGTCCATTGGTAAGTTTAACTACCAGAATCCTATTTCCCTCTTTGGCAACCACAGTGCCTGCGAGCCATTTGGGCCCTGCAACGTAGTTGAGGACAAAAACAGGATAATTTACATCAATACATCGCGCCCTCGCATTCCTATCATGGTAATCATATTGTGACTGGCACCTGCTCTCGACAATTTCTTTCATGGTGGGGTATATAAGGGATAACCGGGTTTTGAGCGTCCTTTTCATTAGCAGCTCTGCGGGTGGAACCCCTGTGAGCGAGTGTGGTCGGGATCTATAGGCCAACAGGAGGCATGATAAGCGGCATTGTAGGGAACCCCCTTGGATTCTGAGCATCCCCTGTTTGATTATCTGCACTGCTCGTTCTGCCTGGCCGTTTGAGGCCGGCTTGAACGGTGCCGCTCTGACATGGTTAATTCCATTGCCTGCCATGAAGTCCTGGAATTCAGTGCTTGTGAAGCACGGGCCATTGTCACTGACCAAGATGTCCGGTAGACCGTGGGCGGCGATCATTGCCCGTAGACTTTCTACCGTGGCAGAGGATGTGCTTGAATTTAAAATGTCACAAGCGATCCATTTGGAGTAGGCGTCTACGACAACCAAAAACATTTTCCCCATGAAAGGACCTGCGTAGTCCACATGGATGCGTGACCAAGGCTTGGCGGGCCATGGCCAGGGGCTAAGGGGGGCTTCCCTGGGCGCATTGCCCAGCTGGGCACACGTGTTGCACCTGCGAACACAAAGTTCCAGATCTGCGTCTATCCCTGGCCACCAAACGTGTGACCTGGAAATTGCCTTCATCGTGACAATGCCCGGGTGCCCATTGTGGAGTTCTCTGATGAACAGCTCTCTGCCCATCTGGGGCATGACTACGCGGTTTCCCCACAGTAGCCAATTGGCCTGAATCGAGAGTTCATCCTTGCGCCTGTGAAATGGTTTAAATTTCTCAGGGCATGCCCTGTACGTGGCTGCCCAGTCCCCATTCAGGACACATTTCTTGACTAGAGACAATAGCGGGTCTCTATTTGTCCAGACTTTAATCTGACGGGCTGTCACGGGTGAGCCTTCGCTTCCGAAAGCTTCAACAGCCATGACCATCTCAGCAACATGCTCGGTAGCCCCCTCAGTGGTGGCTAGTGGGAGCCTGCTGAGTGCATCGGTGCAGTTTTCAGTGCCCGGTCTGTGCCAAATTGTGTAGTCATAGGCGGCTAACGTGAGTACCCACCTCTGTATGCGGGCCGATGCGTTTGCATTTATGGCCTTGTTGTCGGCCAAAAGGGACGTTAGGGGTTTGTGATCTGTCTCCAGCTCAAATTTCCTGCCAAACAGGTACTGGTGCATTTTCTTTACTGCATATACACATGCGAGCACCTCCTTTTCTACCATCCCGTAGCCCCTTTCTGCCTGGGACAGACTTCTGGAGGCATAAGCTACCGGCTGTAACTGACCCTTGGCATTGACATGCTGCAACACACACCCGACACCATAGGACGACGCATCGCACGTTAACACAAGTTTCTTACATGGGTCATATAGCGTTAACAGATTGTTGGAACATAACAAATTGCGTGCTCTATTAAAAGGCCTTTCCTGGCTGTCCCCCAGACCCATTCGCGACCTTTGCGTAGGAGCACGTGTAGCGGCTCTAGCAGCGTGCTCAATTTGGGAAGAAAGTTACCAAAATAGTTCAGGAGCCCCAAGAATGAACGCAGCTCCGTCGTGTTACGGGGTCTGGGTGCTCTCTGGATCGCTTCCGTCTTGGACGCAGTAGGGCTGATCCCGTCTGCTGCTACCCTCATCCCCAGGAATTCTACCTCTGGAGCTAGGAAGACGCACTTCGCCTTTTTCAGTCGCAGCCCTACCCGGTCCAGTCTGCGTAGCACCTCCTCCAGGTTGTGGAGGTGTTCTTCAGTATCATAACCCGTAATGAGGATGTCGTCCTGAAAAACCACCGTCCCTGGAATCGACTTGAGGAGGCTTTCCATATTTCGTTGGAAGATCGCGGCGGCCGAGCGAATCCCGAATGGACATCTGTTGTACTCAAACAACCCCTTGTGTGTCGTGATGGTGGTCAGCTTCTTCGACTCACTCGCCAGCTCCTGGGTCATGTAAGCTGAGGTCAGGTCCAATTTTGAAAAAAGTTTGCCACTGGATAGCGTCGCAAAGAGGTCCTCCGCTCTCGATAGCGGGTACTGGTCTTGGAGTGACACCCGATTGATGGTGGCCTTGTAATCACCACATATCCTGACCGACCCATCCGCCTTGAGCACCGGCACAATCGGGCTCGCCCAGTCACTGAATTCGACTGGCGAGTTGATGCCTTCCCTCAGCAGGCGGTCCAATTCGCCTTCTATCTTTTCCCGCATCACGTACGGCACCGCTCTGGCCTTGTGGTGTACTGGCCTGGCGTCCGGATTTATGTGAATCACTACCTTGGCCCCCATGAAAGTGCCAATGCCGGGTTGAAATAATGAGTCAAATTTGTCCAAGATCTGTGAGCATGATACACGCTCCACAGAGGAAATTGCATTGACATCGCTCCATTTCCAGTTCATGACAGCAAGCCAACTCCTCCCCAGTAGTGCGGGACCGTACCCTGGGACAATCCAGAGTGGCAACCTGTTCTCCGAATCTTTGTGGGTCACGAATACCGTGGCGCTGCCTAGCACCGGAATGATCTGCTTTGTGTAAGTCCGTAGCTGTGCGTCAATCGGCCTCCTGGCCTTGGACGCCCACAACTTTTCGAACTGTTTTATACCCATCAGGGACTGGCTGGCCCCCGTGTCTAACTCCATTGATACTGGGATGCCATTGAAGAGCACTTTCATCATTATCGGTGGTGTCCTGGTGTATGAACTGTATACGTGCTCCACATGAACTCGCTGAACTTCAGCTTCAGCGATTTCCCCCAGCGTTCATTTCTGCAATTTCTGCAGGTATTTTGCTCACCTCTGCAAACTCCGGCTGAATGTATGCCTCCACGCCTCCAGCATGAGCTGCGGTTTGAAACAAAAGGTCCCTTGCCAGTCGATCGTCCCTGACTGCCCCTGTTATTGCCCTTGAGTGCGCCATTAACAGGTGTTGATGGCCCCATTACTGGCCGCATTGTCCCTTGCAATGGCGTGAATCGCTGTTCAGCTTGCCATTGTCTCTGTCGAACTCCCCCTCTGGGCTCGACTACATGTTGGGGCATGCCCGACTGCCCTTGTCTGCCTGGAGAACTGTGTGCTGCTTTAACAATGTTGAATCTCTGTCCCAACCATTCCTTAACACAGTACCTCTCGTCTGTTCTGCTAGTGGCCATGCTCGCATGGTTTAAATCCCAGTTTCTTGTCGCCATTAATACGTCCTTACTATACAGTGTAAATGCACACGAGGTCCATGCTTGAGAGAAGGTCAGTCTGTGACCTGTCCTTTATTCCTTAGCACTCAAGTGCAGGAAATGGGTGGAGCTTCCCCTTTTCTTACTGAAGGTCTAGGTGAGGAGTGTCTCCCACAAGTTCACCACCTAGTGGTCAGTGTTTTCACAGTGTACAACTTAGGTCAGTTTATACATGGGTTACAATGCTGGTTGAATACATGACAATCCTCTTCTCCGCGGTTCTGCCTCCGAAGCTGGGGAGTCGCCTTTGGATCCGATTTTCTTCCTCCGAAGTCCTGCCACTGGAGCCTGGAAGGTGCGTTCGGGTCGTCTCAGCTGGATCATCTCCACGCAGTCGTGCTGAGTGGTCTGTGTCTCGGGTGCCGTGCTGGTCTGCTCTCCGGTGCCGGGTCCACCCTCAGGTGAGGGCTTGCTTTGCCTCTGAGTGCAGAGGGCTTCGACCACTGGAGGGGTGAAGTCTTCCCATTTCCAATGGATCTTCTCCATCCACCTTCTGCTGAGCAGCGTTGGTCCATCACCTGCAACAATCCACAGAGGTAACCTGTGCACCGCGCCATCATGGAGTATCTTTACATTCACGCTACCAACGACTGGGATGATTTCATCGGTGTAGGTGTGCAGCTTTGCCTGAATCAAGAGCAACTCGGGTCGTTCAACTTGATTGTCTCATAACCTCTCAAAGGCTCTTTGATTCATCACTGACTGGCTCGCCCCCGTATCCACTTCCATGAAGACTGGAACGCCCTCTATCTTGACTTCCATCTTCAGCGGGGAACACTCGGTGGTGCAGGTAAACATGTTATGTACCTCCCCGTAGCACTGGGCTGCCTCTCTGCCTATCGATTCATAATCCATGCTCGATTCCTGGCCATCTGCAGACTCTTCATCGACACAGTGAGTCATCTTTCTCTTACACAGGTGGTGGCCCTTTGTGCTGCAGCCTTTGCATACATAGTCTTTAAAGCGGCACTGGTGAGCCCTGTGATTCCCTCCACAATGCCAGCACGGTGCTACTCGATTAGCCCCTCTCGGCAGACTCTGAGTTAAGGGACTCAGGGGCCTGTTCTCTCTTCCCTGAGAGGATTCGCGCTCTACAGTCCAGCCCCTAAACGGCATCACTCTGCGCACAGTATCTGCCGGGTTTGAGTCCTGAGGGTGAGTCATCTGCCTAAAGCCGCAGGTCGAGGTCATGAATGACTGGCTCACAGAGATGGCCTTCTGCAGTGTGACTGTGGTATCCGCTGACAGTAGCTTGTGAAGAAGGCCCTCATGGCCAATTCCAATGATACTTCATTGAGGTGGGTGCCGAACTCGCACGGTGCAGCCAGCCTCCTGAGGTCTGCGGCGTACTTCGCAACTTTCTGGCCTTCAGGCCGTCGGTGGGTATAGAACCAGTGTCTGGCTATGAGGATGCTCTCCTTGGGCTTGAATTGCTCATGGATCAGGGTTATGAGCTCCTTGTATGTCTTGGTCGTTGTCTTCGCTGGTGCCAGCAAGTCCCTGACGAGGCCATAGATGGTGGGCCCACAACTGGTTAGCAGGATAGCACGGCGCTTATCAGCCAGTGTGACCGAGTCATCTCCTGCCAGGTCGTTTGCTGTGAAGAAATGTTCCAGCCTCTCCACAAAGGCGTCACCATCATCACCATTGGCGAACAAGGGTAGACATTTTCGCGTGAAAGTTAGTAATCTCATTGCCAATTGATGTGTCCTTAGATGCTCTAGTAATGACTCCACGAGGCAATGTGCTGTACTTAAACTCTTAGTTCTTTATCAGTTAACTCCAGAGTGAGGATCACATCTGGTGGCCTGCCTTTTATACTTGGCCAGGCACACCTGTACAGGTAACCTACAAGTCTCCCACTGCTGTGCCCTCTGGTGGCACACTTTGTGATAGTATCATCAGTAGCCATGTAGGATACATGACAACACACACACAGACAGACACAGATGCACACACACACAGACACAACTGGCACAGAACTTTTTGGAGTTGCTCGGGAGTGGTCCAATAAATGTTTACTCAGTCTTGCTGATGCCATCACATCGTTCTATCGTTTCCGACACATCTCCATCCCGCACAATGTTTCCCACTGAGGACACGGCCTCACCAATCTCCCTCCAAATGCATCTATATCGGGGTGGTCAAGGCTTGCTACGACCATCCCGGATGAGGTCTTTATACTGGCGCTCCACCTCAGATACATGCTCCCCCCCTCGTCATCATTAAACCAGGGAGCTCTTCTTAGAAGGTTTTTTTGAACTCATTATTGCTTTCCTTGATGGATGGCTGATGATGAATTTGTATCTTTCTCTCCAAAACTGACCCCTCTCCAACTGGCAGGTGCAAGTGAGTACTCAGCTTTTATGAGCATGTGCAACTGTGCCATCAGCCCCAATCGCGGCAAAAGTGATGTAATCGCCCAGAGGAAACTACGAAAAAAAACAAGTCTTGTGCATGCGCGGTGCACGGCCTCCGATGTTTGTCGAGTCGAGAGGCCTGCACCTAGCGCCCACTGCTGCTGTTGCCCGTTCATGCCCGCTCCTGCCCGCTCACGCCCGCTCCCGCCCGCAGACTCCCGCCCGCCGATTGCCGCTGCTATTGCCGCCGACAGAACCACGGTGAAACTCATTCTCGACTGGCCCCAGCGGTAGCGGGTGGCAAAAAGGTACGTTCCGCCGGGGGACCGCCGAGAAATGGGCGGGCCTTAGCCTTGACCAAGTTCGTGCCCTATAACCCCAATTCTGGAATCCCTCACCAGAGGAAATTGTTTCTCTCTATCTACCCTTTCAAATCATGTGATCACTTTAAATACCTTAATTCGATCACCCCATAATCTTTTTCACTCAAGGGAAGACAAGCGAGTCGATGCAACCTATCCTGATAATTTAACCTTTTATCCCTGGTTTTCTGATGACGCTGCACCCAGTCAAAGGCCAATATTTCCTTCCAGACATGCGATGCTCAGAACTGAAAGCAATGCTGTAGATGGGGTCTAACCAGAGCTCTGTATAGCTGTAACTTTGGGCTCAAGTTTCGGACTCCTGCTAGAACAGCGCACATCGGAGAGGCCCGCCTAATTTGCAGAATAAAAATTGCGCCGAATATTTCCCTCTCGATTCTCTGATAGCTGTAGGCCCATTTCTAGCTCGGCGCTGCGCAGCAAGAGCTGCTGGGGACAGCCCTGCGCCAAAAACAGTGCCGGCAGCTGTGTGCGCGCGTGTGCACTGGCTCCCGGCCCTCCCAGCACGTCCCGTCTCCCGGGCGACGACCCTATCCCAGGCCGAAGGGACGTCGCCCCTATCCCGGCCGAGTAGCCTGACGCATCTTACCTCGTCGGCGGGGCCCGCCCGCCCACTATCTCGCCGGGGGCGGGCCCCGCCCGAAGAATCGTCGATGTCATTCTGCGTGCGGGCCCCGCCCGGAGTCCTCAGCGGGGTCCGACTTCGGCGGCGGCGGCCGGAGTCTTCTGCGTGCGGGCCCCACGTGAAGTCCTCGGCGGGGCCCGGCTTCGTTGGCGGCGGCAGGGCTCGACCGCCCCGCATCTCGCTGGGGCAGGCCCTGCCCGAAGAGATGTTTGTATCGGCGGCAGCCCAGCATTGGCTGCGTGTGGGCCCCGTCCGTATTCCTTGGCGGGGCCTGGCTTCATCTTCTTCTGCACCACCCCCCGTTCTTCTTCTCCCCCCCCCGTTCCTCTTCTCCCCCCTCTCTCTCTTCTTCCCCACCTCTCTCTCTCTTCTCCCCCTCTCTCTCTTCTTCCCCACCTCTCTCTCTCTCTTCTCCCCCCTCCTCTCTCTCTTCTCCCCCTCTCTCTCTTCTTCCCCACCTCTCTCTCTCTCTTCTCCCCCCTCCTCTCTCTCTTCTCCCCCTCTCTCTCTTCTTCCCCACCTCTCTCTCTCTCTTCTCCCCCCTCCTCTCTCTCTTCTCCCCCTCTCTCTCTTCTTCCCCACCTCTCTCTCTCTCTTCTCCCCCCTCCTCTCTCTCTTCTCCCCCCTCTCTCTCTTCTTCCCCACCTCTCTCTCTCTCTTCTCCCCCCTCCTCTCTCTCTTCTCCCCCTCTCTCTCTTCTTCCCCACCTCTCTCTCTCTCTTCTCCCCCCTCCTCTCTCTCTTCTCCCCCTTCTCTCTCTTCTTCCCCACCTCTCTCTCTCTCTTCTCCCCCCTCCTCTCTCTCTTCTCCCCCCTCTCTCTCTTCTTCCCCACCTCTCTCTCTCTCTTCTCCCCCCTCCTCTCTCTCTTCTCCCCCTCTCTCTCTTCTTCCCCACCTCTCTCTCTCTCTTCTCCCCCCTCCTCTCTCTCTTCTTCCCCCTCTCTCTCTTCTTCCCCACCTCTCTCTCTCTCTTCTCCCCCCTCCTCTCTCTCTTCTCCCCACCCCTCTTTTCTCCCCGGTGCTGCAGTAGGTGAGTAGAAATATTTTTTTATTTATTGAGTGATTTTTTATTATTTTTTTTATTTTTTATTTTTAAAATGTTTTTGAGTGATTTATTGGTTTATTTATTGATTTATTTATCATTTATTATTGATGATGCTCTTTATTTGTAAAAGTGAAGTGTTTAATGTTTGTAAACTTCTCTCCGCCCCTCCCCCCCCATCTCTCGTTCCCGACGCATGATTTCCAAGTGTAGGCAAGGTTTTTCTGAGCGTTCAAAAATCTACACTTACTCCATTCTAAGTTAGTTTGGAGTAAGTTTTCACTGCCTAAACTTGCAAAACAGGTGTAAGTGGCTGGACACGCCCCCTTTTGAAAAAAAATTCTGTTCGAAAATTAAACTGTTCTAACTCACTAGAACTGGAGCAAACTAAATGCTGAGAATTGCAATTTCTAAGATACTCCATTCTAAACTAGTTGCTCCAAAAAAATAGGAGCAACTCAGGCCAAAACATGACTCCATTACTTCCACCTCTTTGTATTCTAGCCGTCTTGAGATAAAGGCCAACATTCCATTAGCCTTTTTAAATGGCCCTGAAATTCTGATGTCCCGGGCCAGTACGAAGTTCCTACGGACCCGGGAAGGCATCGGAAAAGCCGGGTTTGAGCGCACAATGCGTATGCACTGAAAACCGGCTTTTCCGATCTGTCAAGTTTCTGGCTTGACAGGTCATCTGCAGATCGGGAGTGAGGACACTTGCAGGGCAAGATTTCTGATATTTACGAATATCTTGCCCTGCAAATGTCCTTTAAAATCTTGTGGCTGAAAAAGCAGGCGTATAGCTTACTTTTACAGGCAAAAATACACAAACATTTTAAAATAAAGTTATAAAAACATATTTTATTTTTAAAAATCCTCCCCACTATGGTAAGTTTATTTTAAGGCTTAATTAAAATAGCTTTTAAAAAAAATCAGGAAAATATTCTTTTTATAAGAACTTTAATTTAAATGAATGTTAAATATGTAGTTTATTTTCTATTTTTTATTGTGTTTTGGGTGTTTGGGGAGGCGGGGTTTCTCATTCATAGTAATTGGAGTGCCGGACTTATGGAACTCCTATTACTATGAGTGAGAATCTATACTTCACCTGATTGGCTACAGTCTCCAGCTCCTGGCCTGCGCACGTCCCCACGTGCACGCGCTGCGATGCGCAGTCACCAGAAGCCTCAGGTTCAGAAGTTCCAACGGGCACAGCAGCAACAGGTAAGTGCGCATCTTTTTTCCCTATTTCACTCATTTGCCCGTGGGAAGACCTCAGTCGGAATTTCAGACCCATTTATTTTTTGTACCTGTGCACTAATGATTTTTGTACTTAGACCCCAAATCTCTCTGCTTATCCACAGTTCCTAGTTTCTCGTCATTTGGAAAATACTCTGATCTATCTTTCTCAGGTCCAAAGTGGATGACCTTACACTTTCCTAAATTGAACTCATCGACCATTATTTTGCCCTCACACTCAATTTATCAATGATCCGTTGCAATTTTCTACTGCCACCTACATTATTTACTGTGCCACCTAACTTAGCATCATCAGCAAACTTAGATATACGGTTCTCCATTCCTTCATCCAAGGCATTTATAAATATCATCATCATAGGTGGTCCTTTAAAATTGAGGAAGACTTGCTTCCATTCTAAAATTGAGATCTCAGGTTTAAAAATATAGTGTAAAGCTGAGGGCCTAGTGCAGATCCCCATAATTCTCACGAGTCGCATCCTGCCAATTAGAGTACATATCCACTATTACTCTTTGTCTCCTATCTCTTAACCAAGTTATTATCCAAGCCAATCGATTGTCTCCAATTCCATGCACTCTCATTTTTGTTAAGTCTTTTACCTCAGGATATCCTAAAGCGCTTTACAGCAAATGAAGTATTCTGGAAGTGCAGTCACTCTTGTAATGTAGGAAAACACGGCAGTCAATTTGCACACAACAAGGTGCTACAAACAGCAATGAGATAATGACCAGATAATCTGTATTAGTGATGTTACTTGAGTTATAAATATTGGATAGGACACTGGGGAGTACTCATCTGCTATTCTTCGAATAATGCAGTGGGATCTTTTACATCCACCTGAGAGAGCAGATAGGGCCTCGGTTTAATATCCCATCTGAAATTCAGAACCTCCAACAGTACAGTGCTCCCTCAGTACTGCACTGAAGTGTTAGCCGAGATTATGTGCTTAAGTCTCAGGAGTGTGACCTGAATCTACAAACTTCTGACTCAGAGGCAAGAATGCAACCCCTCAGTCAAGGCTGACACATTGGCATGAAGGTGGAAAATTATTCAGATTATCAGAAAACTTTGGAGGATTTGAGATTTGGGGCTAGATTTTCCACTGTTGTGTATTTCGCCCAAAAATGGGCATTATTTCCGGAGTGGGTGCTAAAAATGGATTTTCAGATCAACGGCTTCTCCCCCATTCTCAAAGCACCTAGTCTCCATTTTTGAAATTGGGTGTTACCGCAAGCAATATGAAATGGGCGGTAGCGTTTAAATCTCTCTACCTTCTGCTGTAAAGTGTCGTTGTCCTTAGCAATGGCATGGCAACGCTTGATTCCCGTGATTCAGGAGGTCAAGGGTCATCATGACATGTGCAGAAGAGGAGACAGAGAGAGAGGGAGCTGAGAGGGATTGAAGGTGTGCGTGGCTGTGGTGTGTGCTTGTTTGGCTGTTCCTGGAGGCATAAGGGAGATTCACCAGCAGCAAAAAGCCTACTAAGCAACAAGAACATAGTTGGCACTGAGTTTTTGTCCAACAAATAAGATATAACATGGAGGGTTGGAGGAGGCCCTGGAGCTGGTAGCTAGGAAAACTGGTGGCAGAGGGCTCCCAGTGGTCCTGGAGCATGGCACTGCACCCCAAGGTGCCGCACCCCCATTGCCAAGCACACATGAGAGCCAGCAGCAACACTTTGGCAGCAGTTCAGCCATCATCCCCCACCCCCCAATGAAGCATCGCCTGAGGAGCTCCTCAGCCAGGCGGCTTGGAGTCAGGAGGGGAAGGGAAAGGGGTAGAGGTGGGGAAGTGAAGCGGGGGGAGGAAGGGTTGGTTTTTACAGAAATACTGATGATTTCAGACAAATATTTGGCTTAAATGTTTTTTACTTAACAAAACCTTGTTGCGCATTGGCTCAGATAGCCGCACTGTTACACGCTGGTGATTCGTTAACATCAAAGGGTATAAAAACATAGAAACATAGAAAATAGGTGCAGGAGTAGGCCATTCAGCCCTTCGAGCCTGCACCACCATTCAATTAGATCATGGCTGATCATTCCTTCAGTACCCCTTTCCCGCTTTCTCTCCATACCCCTTGATCCCTTTAGCCATAAGGGCCATATCTAACTCCCTCTTGAATATATCAAATGAACTGGCATCAACAACTCTCTGCGTCAGGGAATTCCACAGGTTAACAACTCTCTGAGCGAAGAAGTTTCTCCTCATCTCAGTCCTAAACGGCCTGCCCCTTATCCTGAGACTGTGTCCCCTGGTTCTGGACTTCCCCAACATCGGGAACATTCTTCCCGCATCTAGCCTGTCCAGTCCCGTCAGAATCTTATGTGTTTCTATGAGATCCCCTCTCATCCTTCTAAACTCCAGTGTATAAAGGCCCAGTTGATCCAGTCTCTCCTCGTATGTCAGTCCAGCCATCCCTGGAATCAGTCTGGTGAACCTTCGCTGCACTCCCTCAATGGCAAGAACGTCCTTCCTCAGATTACATTTAATTACTCTTAACTTCAATCAACTTAAACTTTAACTGTCAGCAAGATGCTGCCCACCATTGATGTATCACCTGCACACCCAGCAGTGTATCAGCCTTGTAAATAACACCAATGTTCTTTCAGGCAAAGTGCTCATTGATGAGCTCCTGATGTAAGGCTCTTGTAGCTATCATGCCACCAGGGGCCCTTTCATGCGGTCCACAGAGGATGGGGGCATGGCTTCAGCATCAGCCTGATTGTGTGGGCGGATGTCAGCGTCCACCTCCTCGTCCTCCTCTTCCTCTCTCTGGTGAGGTGGACTGTCAGATTCATCAGGCAATTCTTGTCCCCTCCTGATAGACAAGTTGTGCAGCATGGAGCACAGCACCACGAATTGAGCTACCTGCTCAGGATGGTGTTGGAGGTCTCCTCTTGACTGGTCCAGGCATCTAAAGCGCTGCTTAAGCATTCCAATGGTTTTCTGCACGATATTGCGAGTGGGCTCTGTGGCTCTTGTTGTATCGCCTCTCGGCTTTGGTGTGGGTGTCACTCAGGGGGGTCATCAGCCAGGTGGCAAGGCCATATCATTTGTCACCAAGCATCCAGCATTGACCTTGTGGCTGATTGTTAAACAAGTCAGATACAGTGCTCTCACGCAGGATGTGAGCATCATGGATGCTGCCCGGAAATTGAGCATTCACTGCCAGTATAATTTGCTAGTGGGTCAACAACATGTTGGACATTCAGGGAGTGGAATCCCTTGTGGTTCCTGAAAACCTTTGCATCCTGAAAAGGTGCCCGCATCGCGATGTGCGTACAGTATATTGCTCCCTGAACCTTGGGGAAGTTTGCAATTCTGGAGAATCCTAGGGCCCTCTCACTCTGTGCCTCCCTGGTCATAGGGAAGCTGATCAAGTCCCTCCTGCATGCGTAGAGGGCTTCAGTGACTTGCCTAATGCAGCAATGTGTGGCATGCTGAGACAGCCCGCAACTGTCTCCAGCTGTGGCCTGAAAAGAACCCGATATATAGAACGACAGTGACTTTGATCTCGATGGACAGTGCAGTACTGATGATGTTGGCAGGCTGCAGATCTCCCCTTATGAGCTGGCATACCTCAGTGATAACCTCTTTGTGGAAGCGCAGTCTCCAAAGGCAGGTGGTGTCGGGCAAGTTGAGGTAAGACTGCTTCTCCCTGTACTTGCAGGGGTTGTAATGTCTGGTCCTCCTCATCTGTTTGGCATGTCTTACATTGGGCACATAATGATGTGGAGCGTACCTTTGGTGATCTCGAGACTGCTGCATGTAATTGGTCATCAAGAGAGGGTGAGAAAGGACAGGCCCCATTGCAATAGCTCTCTGTTTTCCACCGATTGGTCACAAAGAATGAATGGCCCGACTGTCATCTATGTATGCTTGGGTTTACTAGCCACCAGGTGGCACCACTGTCGGAGGTCATTGGGCTGTGCGCACATGTGTGCGGCCCAGGTATAAAAGGCCAGTTATCTTGTAATGTAATCACTTTGGGCTCTTATAAAGTAGAGCCAGGTTTGTACCTGTTCAGAGTTTACAGTATTCAGTCTATTGAGTTATTGTATACACAACATTAGGCGACGAGGTAACAAGAACCTTCACATGCAAAAATGAGCACAATTGGAATTCTGGAGTGATTTGTGGAGGGAGAAGATTTGGCAGACTTTGTAGCCCGCTTGAACCAGTACCTCGTGGCCAACAAAATGGAGCAAGAGGCAGACGCAGTTCGGCGCTGGGCGGTCCTCCTCACGGTTTGCGGTCCAAAAATCTATTGGCTCATAAAGAATCTCCTCTCGCCCTTAAATCCAACAGACAAGGACTATGAAACATTGTGTGCTCTGGTATGTGACCATCTCAAACCAGAAGAAGGCATCATCATCTCAAGATATCGATTCTATACGCACGTTCGTTCTGAGAGCTAGGATGTATCAGAATTCTTTGCCGACCTAAGACAACTAACTGGACCGTAGAAGTTCGAAACTGCATTGGCAGACGTGGTGCGGGACTTCTTTGTAATCGGCATCAACCACGAGGTGATCCTGCGTAAGCTACTGGTGCCGGAGACGCTGGTTTTGAGCAAGGCCATCACGATTGCCCAATCATGCATGACGACGGACAAATGCTTAAAGCAGATATCATTGAAAAATCGGAACAAGATAGTATCGTCATTTGGCAGAGCTGCATATGGCAGGGCCTACCCGACTGCGTACGTGGAAGCTGTGGCTGCTCAAAGTCTGCCAATGGAAATTATTCCGATATCACCGTGTTGGCGTTGTGGGGGAAATTATCAGCATCATCAGTGTCGGTTTAAACAGTATATTTGTAAAAGCTGTTCGAGAGTGGGGCATCTCCAGCGCATATGTTCCCAACTGAGCAAGCGTGCTGCAACACACCACATGGAGGACGATGACCAGTATAGCGCAGATCCGGATATGCAATCCGAGATACCAGAGGCGGAAGTGTATGGACTGTATTCATTCCTAACAAAGAGCCAACCGATAATGATTAATGTAAAACTTAATGGTGTGTCGGTATCGATGGAATTGGACACAGGTGCGAGTCAATCTATAATGAGCCAGAGGACATTCGACAGGCTGTGGGATACTAAGGCTGTGAGGCCTAAGCTGAGTCCAGTCAATTCCAAGTACGCACACTAAAGAACTCATAACGGTGATTGGCAGTGCAGTAATCAAGGTGTCGTATGATGGTGCAGTTCACGATTTACCTTATGGATTGTTCCAGGCAATGGGCCAACGCTGTTCGGCAAGAACTGGTTAGAAAAGATCAAATGGAACTGGAACGATATCAAAGCGTTGTCATCAGAGGAGGATACTCCATGTGTTCAAGTGCTGAGCAAGTTTCCCTCACTGTTTGAACCAGACATCGGCAATTTCATGGGAGCCAAGGTGCAGATCCACGTGAACTCGGATGCAAGACCCATCCACCCTAAAGTTCAGGCAGTTCCGTATATGATGAGGGAGCACGTCAAAATAGAGCTGGACAGACTCCAGCATGAAGGGATCATATCAACGGTGGAATTTAACAAATGGGCCCGCCCCATTGTTCCCGTGTTGAAAAGTGATGGCACTGTCAGGATTTGTGGAGACTACAAAGTTACGATTAACCGAGTTTTGAAACAGGATCAATACACGTTACCAAAGGCTGATGACCTGTTTGCAACACTAACCAGAGGAAAGTTGTTCACAAAACTGGATCTGACGTCGGCCTACCTGATACAGAAGCTGGTCGACACATCGAAGAAACTTGTGTGCATCAACACTCATAAAGGACAGTTTATTTACAACAGATGCCCTTTGGAATTCACTCGGCTGCAGCCATATTTCAAAGGAACATGGAGAGTCAACTGAAGTCTGTCCCCAGAACCATCGTGTTCCAAGATGACATTCTGGTCACATGTCATGACTCTGCTGAATATCTGAACAATCTGGAAGCGGTTCTACATCGTCGAGACAAAGTGGGACTCAGAGTGAAACGCTCGAAGTGCATCTTCATGGCACCGGTAGTCGAATTCCTGGGGAGGAAAATTGCTGCTGACAGTATCAGGCCTACGGACTCGAAAACCAAGGCCATCAAAAATGCCTCAGAATGTGATGGAGCTGCGTTCGTTCCTTGGTCTACTCAACTACTTCGGTAATTTCTTACCTAGATTGAGCACCTTATTAGAGCCACTGCACATGCTGCTAAGTAAAGGCGACAACTGGATTTGGGGTGCATCTCAAGATAGAGCTTTTGAGAAAGTTACTAATCTGCTTTGCTCTAACAAGCTGCTGGTACATTATGATCCATGTAAGTGTCTAGTATTGGCCTGTGATGCTTCATCATATGGAGTTGGTTGCGTGCTCCAACAAGCTAATGTGTCGGCAAATTACAACCTGTTGCATATGCTTCAAAGGTGGAAAGAGCCTACAGCATGGTAGAGAAAGAAGCACTAGCCTGTGTGTATGGGGTTAAAAAGATGCAGCAGTACCTGTTTGATTGGTTTGAACTGGAAACAGATCACAAGCCACTCATTTAATTGTTTTCGGAAAACAAAGGTATCAATACCAATGCATCGTCCTGCATCCAGAGGTGGGCGCTGACATTATCTGCCTATGATTATGTCATTCGCCATAGAACTGGCACTGAGAATTGTGCCAGTGCATTGAGCTGTCTGCCGTTGCCCACACCGGAGGTGGAAACGCCACAACCGGCAGGCCTACTGTTGGTCATGGATGCTTTTGAAAGTGAAGGAACCCCTGTCACAGCTCAACAAGTTAAGACCTGGATCAGCCAGGGTCTGATATTATCGGTTGTGAAACATTGTATCCTTAGTGGTGATTGGTCTGCCATACCCAAGGAAATGTGTGAGGAGACCAAACCTTACATCCGTCGCAAAGACGAACTATCCATTCAATCAGATTGTATACTGTGGGGTAATTGTGCTGTTATGCCCAAGAAAGGCAGAGAGAAATTTGTGCATCATCTATATAGCACACATCCCGGTAATGTCATGATGAAAGCCATTGTTAGGTCTCATGTATGATGGCCTATAATTGACTCTGATCTGGAATCATGTGTGCATCAGTGCAACACTTGCATGCAGCTTAGTAAAGCTCCAGCGGAATCGCTGCTGAGTCTGTGGTCGTGGCCATCTAAACCATGATCCAGGATCCACATTGACTTGCAGGTCCTTTCCTGGGAAAGATGTTCTTAGTTGTGGTGGATGCTTATTCCAAGTGGATAGAGTGTACAATCATGTCATCCAGCACATCCACAGCTACAATTGAGAGCCTTCGTGTCATGTTTGCTACGCATGGTCTGCCTGACATCGTTGTAAGCGACAACAGATCTTGTTTCACCAGTATGGAGTTTCAAGAGTTCATGAAACTCAATGGTATCAAACATGTGAGGTCAGCACCATTCAAATCCGCATCCAATGGACAAGCAGAGCGTATGGTCCAAATCATCAAGCAGAGAATGAAACATGTAACTCAAGGTTCACTGCAAACCTGCTTGTCACGCATATTGCTTAGTTACAGGACAAGACCCGATACGCTTACTGGGGTCTCCCCTGCTGAACTATTGATGAAGAGAGGCCTCAAGACCAGGCTCTCTCTTGTCCACCCTGACTTGAATAATATTGTCGAATACAGACATCAAAGTCAACAAGGGTATCACGATCGCGCTACTGTGTCACGCGACATTTCTATCCTGTGTATGTACTGAATTATGGTCAAAGTCCCAAATCGATTGCCGGTACTATTAATGCCAAGGAGGGTAACAGAGTGTTTATCGTTAAGCTCAAGAATGGGCAGACATGCAGGAAACATGTTGATCAGATAAAGCTGCGTCACACGGATGAACTGGAACAGTCTGAGGAAGACACAATCAGTGACCAAACAACCTACCCTCAGTTATCAGAGGACTCCGCTGTCATCAATTAATCTGGACTTTCAATCGCTGACATGGTCAATGAATCTGGACTTTCAATCCCTGACGTGGTCATTGCCACTCCCATCAGATCGGCTACCCAGCCTCCAGTCATAACAGACTCAGAACGCTTGCCCAAGATTGGAGTTGAACTGAGATGTTCAACTCGGGAGCGGAAAGCCCCGGACCGTCTGAATTTGTAAAAACACCGTTACTAATATCTTAAAGGGGGATATTGTCATGTATGTATGCTTGGGTTTACTAGCCACCAGGTAGTGCCACTGTCGGAGGTCATTGGGCTGTGCGCACATGTGTGCAGCCCAGATATAAAAGGCCAGCCATCTTGTAATGTGGGCACTTTGGGCTCTAATAAAGTAGAGCCAGGTTTGTAACTGTTCGGAGTTTACAGTATTCAGTCTATTGAGTTATTGCATACACAACACCGACGAAGACACCTATTCAATTCCAATCGGTCACAGTATGGTCAAGATATTTGTACAGATGTTCACATCAACTCCAAAGACCTCCAGAGTACATCTGAACTCCCCCGAGGTTGAAGCACAGCAGTCTTTTAAAGGATGCGATGTGATGTAGAACATGGCGTCTATAATGCTATGATTAGTTCCACATTTTTTCTGGCCGTTTTTTTGGACGAGCGATACTGTGGGCGATATGTGTGCGAGGTGGTGAAAGTGACGCCGGGCGATCTCATGGCCGCTAATTTCGGTAAATATGCTCTTTATGACAAAAAAAAGTGGACGGGCGGTATTATTAAATCTCGGCGTTAAATCAGTGTGAAAATTAACGCTGGGCGATATTATGGCCGTTGATGTCGCCCATTCTGATGATTCCGCCCCAAAAAAAGTGGGCAGGCGGTATTATTTTTTTCCCAGCCTTAAGCACATGGGGAAAGTAATAAGTTTCCGAAAAATGCCCGTCAGTTTCCATTTTGTGGCTAAATAGACGATATATGGACGTTATACATAATTTCAGAGGTAAAAATGGGCGTTAAGTGGGCATTAAGCATGGAAAAAAAGTGGAGGTTCTAGCCCATAGTGATTGTTCAATGCAGCAGATTAGTCTGTTATTATATCACTTTTTTTATTCCCTTCACAACAACAATTTACATTTATATTGCGCCTTTACAACAACAATTTACCTTAATATCGCGCCTTTAACCTAGTAATACGCCCCAAAGATAACAGGAGTGTTATCAAACAAAATTTGACACCGAGCCACATATTTGAACAGGTGAAAAAGATACAGGTTTTAAGGAGCATCTTAAAGGAAGAGAGAGAAATAGAGATGGAGTGGCTTCGGGAGTGAATTCCAAAGCCGAGTGACTAGACAGCCGAAGTCACAGCTGCCAATGGTGGAGCGATTAAAGTTGGGGGCTGTGGAAGAGGCCAGAATTGGAGGAGCACAGAGAACTCAGAGGGTTGTTGGGCTGGAGGAGGTTACAGAGATAAGGGCCCCAAGTTTCCACATGATTTGCTCCTGATTTTTAGGAGCAACTGGTGTAGAACGGAGTATCTTAGAAATCGGAATTTTCGTCATTTAGTTTGCTCCAATTCTAGTCAGTTAGAACAGTTTCACTTTGGAACAGAATTTTTTTTTCAAAAGGAGGCGTGTCTGGCCACTTACGCCTGTTTTCAAAGTTTCTGCAGTGAAAACTTATTCCAAACTATCTTAGAATGGAGTAAGTAAAGATTTTTGTACGCTCGAAAAAACCTTGTCTACACTTTAGAAAATCAGGCGTAGGTTACAAATCAGGCGTAGGGAATTGGGAAGGGGTTTAAAGGGAAGTTTACAAACATTAAACACTTCAGTTTTACAAATAAAGAGCCATCATCAATAATAAATGATAAATACATCAATAAATCAACCAATAAATCAATCCAAAAAAATTAATAAGAAATAATTTTTAAAAAAATCAATAAATAAAACATTTTCTACTTACCGACTGCAACACCGGGAGCCCTCCAACAGCGTGCTGGGATGCCCCCCCCACAGTGTGTCTCTGTCAGTGTCTCTATCTCTGTCTGTCTGTGTGTGTCTCTCACTCTCTGTCTGTCAGTGTCTGTGTTTCTGACAGTGAGGGGAGGGGGAGGAGGGGGGTAGAGGGAGAGAGGGGGGGAGCAGAGGGAGGGAAGGGGGAGGGAATGGGTAGAAGGGGGAGGGGAAGGGGAGAAGGGGATAAAGGGGAGAAGGGGGAGAAAGGAGATGGGGGGGAAAGGAGATTGGGGGGGAGGAGATTGGGGGGGAAAGGAGATTGAGGGAAAGGAGATTGGGGGGGGAAGGAGATTGGGGGGGAGGAGATTGGGGGGGAGAAAGGAGAAGGGGGAAAGGAGATTGGGGGAAAGGAGATTGGGGGGGAAAGGAGATTGGGGGGGAAAGGAGATTGGGGGGGGGAAAGGAGAAGGGGGAGGGAGGCTGAACGGGCCGGGCCCGAGACTTCGGGCAGGGCCCGTCCCCAGCACCAGATTTACAGGTAGGTGGCTTTGGGTCGGGTCGGGGGGAGCGCAGGTCGGGGGGTGTGGTGGGAGGGAGGTCGGTTCGGTTCGGGTCGGGGGGAGGGTGGGAGAGGGAGGTCAGGTCGGGGGGAGGGAGGTCAGGTCGGATCCAGTCCGGAGGCGGGGGCGGGGGGGCGGTGGGGAGCGGGAGTCGGGTCGGGGTTGGGGTCGGTGTCGGGTCCGGTCCGGGGGCGGGCGGGGGGGGGAAGCGGGAGTCGGTGTCGGGTCCGGTCCGGGGGCGGGAAGCGGGAGTCGAGTCGGGTCGGGAGGAAGCAGGAGCTGGCCGTGGGAGGAGCCTTATTCACGCAGCCCCAGTGAGGCCATTGGGCCAGGGCTAGGGGCTGCGTGTTTCGGCCCCTCCCACACAGTTTTGGGCGCCTGGAGCTACTGAACATGTGTGCCCACTGTAGCGCGCATGTGCAGAGGTCCCGGCACTGTTTTCAGCGCAGGGACCTGGCTCCGCCCCCTACAGCTCGTGCTGCGCCGCGCCGAGGGCCAGAGGACCTGCAGGGAGGTGGAGAATCTGGAGGGTTTTTTTAGGCGCACTTTGTGGTGCGAGAAACGGGCGTCCAGGTCGGGACTGCGCCGTTTTAGGCGCGGCTCGAAACTTGGGCCCAAGGAGTGGTGAGGGCATGTAGAGATTTGAAAACAGCGATGGGAATTTTAAAAATTGAGATGCTGCCGAACTGGGAGCAAATGTGCAGAAGGGTGATGGGTGAATGCGAGTTAGGATATAGGCAGCCGAGCTTTGGATGAGTTCAAGCTTATGGAGGGTGGAAGATGGGAGGCTGGCCAGGAGAGCATTTAAATAGTCAAGTCTAAAGGTAGCAAATGCATGGATGAGGATTTCAACAACAGATGAGCTGAGGCAGGGGCAGAGACGGGTGATGTTAAGAGGTGAAATAGGTGGTCTTGATGATGGAATGCATATGTGGTGAGAATCTCAACTCAGGGTTAAATAGGGTGCAAAGGTTAAGAACAGTTTGGTTGAGCCTTACAAAAGTGACCAGGGAGAGGGATGAAGTTGGTTCCTAGGGAATGGAGTTTGTGATGGGGTCCAAAGACTTCCTACGATTTAATTGGAGGAAATTTCTGCTCATCCACTACTGGATGTTGGACAAACAGCATGACAAATCAGAGACAGTGGAGGGATCGAAAGAGGTGGTGGTGCTGGGTGTCTCAGCATACATGTGAAACCTGACATCATGTTTTCAGATGATGTCGCCGAGGGGCCGCATATAGATGAGAAATAGGAGGGAGCCACGAAGGATAGACCCTTGGGGGCCTTCAGAGGTAATGGTGTGGGTGGAGGAAGAGAAGCCATTCCAGGCGAGGGCATTGTCACCCAGCTGGACGACAAAGGAGAGGCGTTGGACAAGGATGGTGTGGTCAATTGTGTCAAAGCCTACTTACAGATCAAGAAGGATAAGGAGGGGTAGTTCAGTAGATTAATGCTATGAATGTTTTTGTCAACACAAATGACTCTCCAATTGAATTTTAAAATCTTTCCCTGTGTTAATGTTATGTAATCTCATATATTAGTAGTTTTCATAAAGACCTTTTATGTTGATATATAACACAATTATGAAAATTTTATGCAACATAAAATATTTAGGAAACATATAAAAATTATCTTCGATGGTGATAAAAAAGTACTTTAGTTTCCGAACATTTATTAAAAATGTTAAGGTTATTATGTAACACAAAGGGGACGAAATGCAATAAGGCCTGAATACGAGCATGGGCACCGCAATACGCGATGTGCCCGTGCCAGTTCAGAAAGTGCAGGCAGCATTTCAATGTGGCACTGCCTGCTAACCATCATGCTTATAGTGCACAGCCTAGTGACTAGTGAAAGGCTGTGCGCTCAGCAGAGGGCCCAAGTTTGCGTCGCTGGAACAACACTGGCTTTTCTTAAAGTTAGCCTGCTCCTTTTCAAGGCAGTGTCCAGCTCTTAAAGCTGAACTGCCTTATGCACATAGAAAATGCTAAAAGTGCTTCAACCCTAACACAAATGGCTCAACAGGCCAGGAAAAGGGCACCCAGGGTCTCGGACGCAGCACTTCTGGTTTGTGAAGAGAGAGGTCCTCTTCCCGCAGGGGGACAGGAGGCCCTTCAGAAAGAAGGTTGTAGGACCAGATCGCCGAGGCCTTCACTGCCAGTAGTGTTGGCTCCAGTGCTCAAAGAACTTTCATGTACTCAGACGAGTGGTCAATTGCTGCGAGATCAATTGTTAATTTTAAATCTGAGATTGAAAGATTTTTGTTAACCAAGGGTATTAAGGGATATGGGGCAAAGGCGGGTATGTGAAGTTAGGTTGCATATCAACCATGATCATATTGAATGGTGGAACTGTCTCGAGGGGCTAAATAGCTGATTCATGTTTCTATGTTCCTATGTCAAGTTCATTGAATGCATCTTAAAAAGCCGCCTCCTACCAACTGCACACACTGCTCAATGTATGACTCCCTACCCCCCCATAACTCACCTACCAACAATTTCTAGCAAACATGTGGCGCACCTCACATTTATTGGGGAACGGTAGCATAGTGGTTATAATAATAACTTTTATTTATATAGCGCCTTTAACATAGTAAAACGTCTCGAAGTGCTTCACAGTAGTGTTACAAGAAAAAACTAATAAATTTGACACATTGCCACAAAAGAAGAAATTAAGGCAGATGACCAAAAGCTTGGTTAAAGAGGTAGGTTTTAATGAGCGTCTTAAAAGAGAAAAGAGAGGCGGAGAGGTTTAGGGAGGGAGTTCCAGAGCTTAAGGCTCAGGCAGCTGAAGGCACATCCACCAATGGTTGAGCGTTTATATTGGGGGATTTTCAAGGGGGCAGAATTTGAAGAGCACAGACATCTTGTGGGATTGTGAGGCTGCAAACGATTACAGAGATGGGAAGGAACAAGGCCATGGAGTGATTTGTAAACGAGGATGAGAATTTTGAAATTGGGGCGTTGTTTAACCGGGAGCCAATGTAGGTCAGAAAGCACAGGGGTGATGGGTGATCGGAACTTGGTGCGAGTTAGGACATGGACTGCTGGGTTTTGGATGACATCAAGTTTACGTAGAATGTGGGAGGCCAGCCAGGTGTGAGTTGGAGTAGTCAAGTCTAGAGGTAACAAATACATGAATGAGGGTTTCAGCAGCAGATGAGCTGAGGCATGGGCGGAGGCGGGCAATGATACGGAGCTAAAAAAAGGTGGTTTTAGTTATGCCTCGGATATGCGGTCGGATATGCTCATTTCAGGGTCAAATATGGCACCTAGGTTGCGGACATCTTATTCACCCTCAGATTGATGCTAAAGAGAGGGATGGAGTCAGTGGTTAGAGAATGTAGTTTGTGGCGGGGACCAAAGATAATAGCTTTGGTCTTCCCAATATTTATTTGGAGAAAATTTCTGCTCATCCAGTACTGGATGAAAGACAGACAACGTGACAATTTCGATATCAAGCAGGGGTCGAGAGAAGTGGTAGAGATGCAGAGCTGGGTGTCATCAGCGAACTTGTGAAAACTGACTCCGTGTTTTCGGATGAAATCGTCAAGGGACAGCATATAGACAAGAAACAAGAGTGGGTTAAGGACAGATCCTTGGGGGACACCAGAGGTAACAATGCAGGAGTGGGAAGAGAAGCCATTGCAGGAGATTTTCTGGCTATGATTAGATAGATAAGAATGGAACCAGACGAATGCATTCCCATCTAGCTGGATGATGGTTGAGAGGCATTGGAGGAGGATGGAGTGGTCAACTGTGTCAAAGGCTGCAGACAGGTCCAGAAGGACAACCTTTGTCACACTCACAAAGGAGATTGTTTGTGACTTTGATGATAGCTGTTTCGGTACTGTAGCAGGGGCGAAAACCAGATTGAAGGGATTCAAACATTGAATTCATGGAAAGGTGATCACGGATTTGGGAGGCGACAACACGTTCAATACTTTGAACAGGAAAGGGAGGTTGGAGATGGGACGATAGTTAGCAAGCAAAGTGGGGTCAAGGGTTTGTTTTTTGAGGAGAGGGGTGATGACAGCAGATTTGAAGGAGAGGGGGACAGTACCTGAGGAGAGAGAACCGTTAACAATGTCGGCTAACATGGGAGCCAAAAAAGGAAGTTGGATGGTCAACAGTTTAGTGAGAATAGGGTTAAGGGAGCAGGAAGTGGGTCTCATGGACAAGGTGAGTTTGGAGATTAAGAGGGGAGATCAAAGAGAGACAGATGTGAGTTTAGGGCTAGGGAAGGTGGGAGCCTCAGATGAAGTTTGACCCTGTGGGCTCGGTGAAGGAAGGGAACTCGCAGAGGCAGCTGATCGGGTGGTCTCAATCTTTGAGACAAAGAAGTCCATGACCACCTCGCACTTGTTGTTGGAGGTGAGTGTGGTGAGACAGAGAAGAAGCTTTTAAGGAGACGGTGAGCAGCAGAGAATAGTAGTCGGGGGTTATTTTTGTAATCCAGATGATTCTGGAATAGTGAGCAGTTTTTTTTAGACAAGAGGAGGAAGCGGTAATGTTTTATGTGTTCGAGCCAGATCTGGCTGTTACTATTATGGTATTGGACTAGTAATCCAGAGGCCTGGACTAACAAATCCTAGCATGGGAATTTGAATTCAGAGAAATAATTAAATCTGGAATAAAAAGCTAGTGTCAGTAATGATGACCATGAACTCTTGTAAAACCCATCTGGTTCACCAATGTTCGCTAGTGAAGGAAATGTGCTGTCCTTACCTGGTCCGGTCTCTATGTGACTCCAGACCCACAGCAACTTGGCTGACTCTTACCTGCCCTCGGAAATGGCTTATCAAACCACTAAGTTGTACCAAACCGCTACAAAGAAGTATACTAAGAATAAAACTGGACAGACCATCCGGCATCGACCAGGGGTGAGAGTGAAATCAAAGCAGCATTTGGCTGAATGTGGCATCAAGGAGCACTAGTAAAATTGAAGTCAATGGGGCTCAATGGCTGAAGTCCTACCTAGCACAAAGGAAGATGGCTATGGTTGTCGGAGGTAAATCAGCTCAGCTCCAGGATATCCTGGAGTTCCTCAGGGCAGTATCCTAGGCCCAACTATCTTCAGTTGCTTCATCAATGAGGTCATAAGTGATGATTGCTTAACGTTCAGTTCAGTTCCACTCGCAACTCCTCAGATAATTGAGCAGTACAAGCCCATCACCAAATCCCCCACCATCAACAGCCTGGGGGTTACTTTTGACCAGAAACTTAATTGAACCAGCCACATAAATACTGTGGCTACAAAAGCAAGTCAGAGGCTGGGTATTCAGTGGTGAATGTCTCACCTCCTGAGTT
This sequence comes from Pristiophorus japonicus, assembly GCF_044704955.1. NCBI lineage: Eukaryota > Metazoa > Chordata > Chondrichthyes > Pristiophoridae > Pristiophorus > Pristiophorus japonicus. Next base: position 180,002,071 of record NC_091988.1, on the reverse strand, counting down.
CCCAAAGCCTTTCCACCATCTATGAGGCACAAGTAAGGAGTGTGATGGCATACTCTCCACTTGCCTGGATGAGTGCAGCTCCAACAACACTCAAGAAGCTCGACACCATCCAGGACAAAGCAGCCTGTTTGATTGGCACCCCATCCACCATCTTAAATATTCACTCCCACCACCAGTGTGTACCATCTACAAGATGCACTGCAGCAACTCACCAAAGCTTCTCCAACAGCACCTCTCAAACTCATGACCTCTACCACCTAGTACACCAGGGCAGCAGGTACATGGGAACACCATCACCTCAAAGTACCCCTCCAAGACACACACCATCCTGACTTGGAAATATATCACCTTTCATCATCGCTGGAGGAAAATCCTAGAACTCCCTCCCTAACAACGCTCACTTCCTAACAGTACCTTCACCTCACGGATTGCGGTAGTTCAAGATGGCGGCTCACCACCATCTTCTCAAGGGCAATAAATGCTAGCCTTGCCAGCGATGCCTACATCTCATGAACGAATAAAATGATAAATCACAGGATGAATTGTATGAGAGGAGCAGGACCAGGTGGTGCCTGGATTCCCGACCAGGCAGTTGATCGAGGACAGGGATAGACTGGCTAAAGAATTGGAAAAGTTAAAAGAAAAGCTGAATAATCAGGAAAGAGAAGCTCGAGTCACAGACAGGAATGATACCTCGGTTCAGTTGCTGAGGTCAGGGGTAGATTCCGCAGGTGAAGGAGGATTGCTATAGGGATGCTGCGCCTCAACCACACATGTCGTTTCTTTAGGATCCTTACATTAGGATAGGGGTGACCAGACCCTCATCAAGGCATGTGTGGGAGGGCAGCGGGTAATTGACACAGGGTCCGCTATACAAATGAAGGTTGAGGTGATCCTGGAGGAAGGGGATTCCCCTTTTCAGAGATAGTACCCCATCACCCCAGCCGCACCAGGAGCAGTTACTGAACAATCAGAGATGAAAGCAGTGGGAGAAGCTAGTTCAGAAGCATTTAAAGTTTCTGTAGGAATGGGCTGTCTCAGAACTGATGAGATGTTTAGAGAAAAGCTCAAATGTGGGAGTTACAAACATGATCATAAAGGATGCGAAATAGAAGTTGGAGCATTGCAAATGTCGACAGAGGAAATTACAGCAGTTCCGAAGGGTGGACTGAAAGAAGGACTGGGTCTCTCGACTGATTATTCAGCATTTCCGTCATCCTTTGCTCGACATTGTTACACTTCTCCCACAAAGCAGAGGAAATTGTTAAAAACTGTGCAGAGGGCAACAGGCTTAGTCGAAGACACCGAGTGTGAGTTTACATTCTGAATGTAAACAGCATGGAATTCAGTCGAAAACATAAAAAATTGAAAGTTGACTTTTAAGTGAAAATAGATATGGTGATCACAGACCAACAGACTTTAAAATGGCATCTTGAGAATCTGAATCTACTTTGACTCTAATCGTGCTGCTATTTGGAAGAAGGAAATGTTACCCAGATAAGGCCAGCAGAGAGGCAAAGAGAAGAATTGGGGGAATGTGAGAGTGCAAGCCTGCATTTCTGAAATGCTTTGCTCTGGCGCGGTCTGGAGATATCGAAAGTTAAAAGTTAGAAGATTCAAGGTTGGATTAAAACAGGCTGCTAGACGATCTGTATGTTGAGTATTTGAGAGTAACTTGTTACTGTGTGAATAATAATCTAAGTTGTGTATAGTAATTCATAACATTGTCTGTATTTGAGTGTACTGTGTTTCTATGCGAATAATAATTTGATAACATTGTCTGTGATGTTAAACGATCTGGTTTGTGTATAGTAATTCAAGAAAGCAGTTAGCCGTGATTTCAGGACAATGCCATTTTTGATTTTACATCGTCTGCATGTTAATTGTCTAAATGTACTATGCAAAGAAATAAGAGTTCAAAGGCTTTTTTGGTACAAGGATGAGAGTTTGACACTGAACACTAGATGCTGGAATCTCGGAAGGTGTGTGTCACAAGCAGCCATGTTGGACGAGCTGCCTTTGTGACGTGTCTCAGTAACTTTCATACTTGGTTTGTATAGTATGAATGTCTGAATAAAAGACCTGATCCTGCATTTACTACTGAGTGTGTGTGTAATTCGACGTTTAAAACAATGAAGTGAAACGAGCAAGCCAGCCGTACAACATATTGGTGACCCCGACGTGATTTTCAAAAGTTCGCTGGCTGAGTTGTTCCAAGACCCCGACATGATTTTCAAAAGTTCGTTGCTGAGTCGTTTGAAGAAGTGTTTCCCACACATCAGTTCGAGGGGTAAGCATTCTCTTAGTTGTCGTGACTTAAAGGGATCTCCAGCTAGTAATGGGAGGAACACTGAGTGTGTGTGTAATTCGATGTTTAAAGCAACGAAGTGAAAAGAGCAAAACAGCCGTACAACGCTCTCCATTTTGTTTCTTGTATTTACTAGCATTGTTACTCTTTGCTTTCTTATTTTGTTGGTTTTTAAAATATGTCTTTTTATTGTCGATTTGATTTGATGCCCAGTATCAGGATACACTGAAATGTATCTGCAATCCTAAAGCATTGTATTGTTTTTTGTTACTGGCAGCGCTTTGCCCATATCAAAGTTTATCTGCCAATGCCTCATTGGACTTCAAAATGTATTAATCTGTTGTGGGACCTTTTCGGGTAATCATGTCATCGTGGCTTGTGCTATTGCTGTGTTGCTATCAAGCATAATTTTGAATATTGCATAAACTACCTCATGCTCTCCAAATAGGCTTATATGAATTGCTGAAAAGTAATGTTCAAATACATGTTGACTTTGCTCAGTGCTCACCTTCCATGCACTTGAAGTGAGCTTCTGGAATCGTATATCCAACACAATGCTGAAATGTTCTGATGAAGGTTACATGCCTGAAATATCATAATCTGACTTTTCTCTTTACAAATACTGATTTTCCTGCTGTGTATTTCTAATTACAGCTGATGTTAATATAAGGCTTTGGTGTCTGCGGATATGTGTCATTTCATTCGGTTAATGCAAAAACTCTGAGCTCATCTTTGATATGGAAGTGCCTTTGAAGTATTCGAGACTGCTGTATTTCAAAGTCTTAAGAAGACTATAATGACTTTTGTTGGATGACTCCTCAATCCCTTGGTTCATGAAGACTGCACAACATTCAAAGCATAAAAAGGACATTACACTCAAAGATAAGTAACCTAGTTATCTCAGTGCCAATTTTGTTTTCAAGCTAATGATGCTGCAAATCCTTCAGTCAGAAATGTCCATGTTGTAAGTTTTTCATGGCAATTTGTACATAGTCTCTTTTAATAAGATATAAACACAAACAACAGAGATAGCTCTCAACTGCAAAATGTTGAATTGATGGGTTGTACATAAGCCAAGCAAATGGGTAAAGATCTCTTGGCCCACTGAATAATTTGTATTTGTAAATTTGAGGGCCATACAATCCTGCAGGAAGGTACAGCCTGTTCACTGGATTTTACAAGATCTGCAAGATGGAAGAAATTAAACAGTTCACATTGCAACTTAACATTAATTTCAGTTTTTGCAATCTGCATTTGCAGGTGAACAAAATGTAACATATCCCACAAATCATATCACTTGTTGCTGCTCAATTTATTTTGTAAGTTTATTTTGTCATTTTTGGTCAGTATGTAACTACTATTCACATAAGAAAGTGGGGTGAGTGGGAATCCAAAATAGCACAAGACTGCAATATTGATTATTTATCATAATAGTTTAAAATTAATGTGCAGCTGGAAGCAACAGTTATGAACTTTGCTAGGTGGATTGATATTTGATACATGGGAAGAATTTGCTTCTAAAAAATATTATTACCTCATCAAAACTGTCTCTGGGATAATAGTACAAATTTCTTTTTTGAGCGATTTTCATATTCCTCTCAATATCATAAAAGTCTTGTCTGTCAAATCTAGAGTTGATATACAGTATTGATCTCATAAAGACTGCTTTAAACTTGTATTACTTGCCCTGAATTGTCATGTGCATTTACAGTTAAAAAAGGATAGCAATGATCTGTAAGCGTAATGTCTCCTCTCTTTAAAAATGGCTGTGAAAATGACTCTAACAACTACTTTGATTAAATTTCCTCTCGTCTAAGATGCAATTTGTCGCCATTTTGCAAAAGGAATCTCAATTGTTCTGTTGGTCATCGGTGGGCAGTCATCCATGGCTATTCCTTGCTCTTCTACCCCAAATCTACTCTCTTCCATTCCTTATGTTATCCTGCCTCTGATAGTGAAGGCATTTCAGCCCAAATTATGGGCATGAAATTGATGCACTCACCGCCCACTGCCGTCGACTGCCGCCCACTTCCGCCGACATTCCTCCTCATGTTCCGCTCAGTGCCAGTTTCGATCTGGTCTGGAGTGGGTGGGAGGGGTGCCACCGGGAACCGTCTGCTGATGCCAGCAGACAGCCGAGTGGCGTAAGTGGACTCCCGCCCACCGAGATGCCAGATTGGTGCAGGCGGGAGTCGGCTCCAGAACGGGGGTGGACCTCTGCGAGGAGGCTGGTCTGTCCCCGACAGTAGGTATGAAGAGCTGAAACAAAGGTGAGTAAACATTTTTTGATTTATTTCTTTACAGTGACTTACCTGTATGGGGTTCCCTGGAAGTGTTCTGATGGTTTTTTTTTTATGCTTTATCTTTGCAAGTCTTCAACCCTCCGTGGGCCCGACTCCATCCTCGGTGACACTTGGCAGGCAAGTGCCTTTGCCGCCAAGATTGGGAGCCCCCGCCAGCTGCCGCCCTGATTGGCGGCGTAAGTTTCTCATTTGCCACCCGTCGCCCTTTGAAGGACCATTTTCATGAAAACCCCGCTCAAAGTACCATCAGGTACCTCGGCGGCCATTGGCGGTCCTTTGGGCGGCACTTGGCCGAGCGGGAGCCTTCTTCAAATTCGGGCCCATCAAGCTCCAAGTTCCCTGCCTGCCAAAGTTTAAATTCGGTGGCTGCAGGACCCACTGCCTATCCCCCGGCATGCCTTTATTCTTTGCCTCAGTGCTTGCATTGTCTGAAGAAACGTGATTTCCTTCACTCGCGAACAAGACTTTGTTGCTTCACCGACTACACTGTTTGATTCATCGGTTGTGGCTTTGCTCTGCTTCAGTTGCTTCAAGACTTCGCTCTGAATTCTTCTATCAAATTGGTTTCCGATCTCCTGGACTTCGGTGGACATCGCTAGACATTTCTACTTTGCATTACACTGGATTACACCACTACATTTCTGCACTGGACTACACTGGATTACACCACTACGTTTCTGCACTGCACTACACTGGATTACACCGTAAGACCACCTGCTGCCTCTCCATCTCTGCTGCAAAAATGTATTGTTCCTTTTAACTGCAGCTATGTCTCTGTTGAACCCATTCTGGTTTTTCAGCTCTGCTGGCTTCCTGCGAACAGCTGCCAGTTCACTCCTCTACCGGTTTTCAACTTTGCTGGTCGCTGGCTATAGTTTTTATGCCGATCTACAGTGATCCACAAACTTGTGCCAAAGTTGCCATCGTCATCTTTCTGCACTGCTCCCGACTCTTCCTACAGCACATCCTCGATCTTTCCACATTTCAAGGGCTGTATTTTAGGCTTTTCTGTTTTCAGGGCAAAATTGGAGGCGCGGCGGGAAAGTTACCGGCCGGGAATAATTTTCGCTTTGGTAAGGAAGTTTTGGCATCTGGGCCCTACGCAGGGGGTGCAGCGCGATGGGTGGCTTTGTGCACTTTTCGTGGCGCAAGGATGGGAAACTCGTGAACTAAAGTGCCGGGCCGTCTGCGCTCCGAGAGAGGCCTGGCGGGTGGGGAGCAGGGGGGCGGAAATAAAAACAAAGAAAACAACAAAACATTTCCAAAACTTTGCCCACGCCACAACAACAAACTTACCTGCGGAGTATTTTACCTTCCTCTGTGCTGCCGGCTATGCCAGACTGCGCTGATTTCCCAGGCGGTCATTGTAGGCGCACTTCCAGGTGGACGGATTGGGAAAAAGTCCCAAATACTGCCGGTGTCACAATGAGAGGCGTTGCATACCCGGTGCAGCTCTTCCTGGCGGTGCTGCTCAGCGCCACCGCAAAACCGGACCAGAGGATCGCGACAGGGCATAGGAGACCTGAATGGCGCCTTTCATGCAGCTCCGAGGCGAAATCCGGAGCGCAAAGAACCGGAAAATGAAGCCCAATACAGCTTCTGGACTTCATTCGCCTGCTTCGTACAATGGTTCGTCGATGCTCCGTGCTGGACTATCCTGTTCATGTCGACTTTGTCCTTCCAGGGGACCTCAGACTTTGACCCTGGGCTCCCTACTATTGTATCACATTAAGTACTACATTTAAACAGGTTGCTGTAACCTGAACTTTTCCCCAGTGTCCAATCGGGTGCGCAGTTTGGCTGCTACTTTGGACCCGAGCCAGTCAATACTTTTTGCACTCTCCCTCTTTCCTTTTTCTCTTTATCCCTCCCTGACCGTTCTCTCCTGTCATCATGCCTCCTTTCATCTCTCCTCTCTCGGATACTCTGCACGCTCATGTCCCTACCCCAATCTTTCATTACTCTTCGCCCACCCGGCTCTCCTGCCGCCGTCACAGTCTTGACGCCCTTTGTGCCTCTCGTGACATTCTACAAAGGGCACATCGAGGCACTCGTCACCGTTTCCTTACAAGCAGCAACCTCAACCTATTATCACCCTAACCTTCCCGCGCAGCACGCCCACTGGAGTCGATTCTTGCCAATCTCCTCCCCATCCAACTCACTCTGCTGCCCCCACCCTCCCCCCCAGGACTGACCATGCGGACGCAGGCATTGGGGCAGTCATTACCGACCCTCACCGCATCTCTCCAAGAACATTCGTTCGCTTGTGAACAAGGTTCTTCCCATCCATGAGCTTATCGTGGATGATGGCATCAACATCATGGCCCTGATGGAAACCTGGTTGAGGGGCAAGAACTCCTTACCCTTAAATGGAGCCTCCCCACCTGGCTATACCTTCCACCACTTGCCCCGCTCAGATTGCCGTGGTGGGGATGTGGCTCTCATCAGCAAATCACATCTTGGTCTGTTCCCCTACTCCTCCGGCACTTTCTCCTCCTTTGAGCATCTCACCCTAATCCACCGCTCTCCCCTCTCATATAAAATTCTCGTTCTCGACCACCTACCCAAGGCCCATAAATATTTTATGACCAATATTTCTTCACCACTTTCCTCTCTCTGCATCTGCACCGATTGACTTCTCATCCTCGGTAATTTCAACCTCTTTCTCAATTCACTATTCTCTCTCTCCTCTGAGTTCACTAGGCTCCTGTCCTCCCTTAATCTCTCCCTCCATGTAAATTCCACAACCCATATTCACGGCCAGCCCCTCGACCTTGCCATCTCTCCTGGTCTCGCCACTTCCATTGTGTTAATCGCAGATAAGGCCATTTTTGACCACTTCCTCGTATCGTTCTCCACCCACATCCCCCTTCCACCCCACCCCAACCCTACCTGCTCTGCCCCTGTAAAAAACTCTCCCTCTTACAACTGCACTTATCAACTCCCAACTGTCCAGCCTTTGGCCCTCCATTTACCATGACATGGGTTGGGGAGTTTACATGGAGGGAGAGATTAAGGGAGGACAGGAGGCTAGTTGTAGTGTATGTAGGCACCTTGTTAATGACTCCACGAGGCAGGGGTATGGTACTCAAACTGTGATGACTGTAGTCCTTTATTGCAGCTCCTAGAGTGAGGACACTAAGAGGTGAGCTCCCTTTTATGCTGGGTTACCTGCAGTGTGCAGGAGACCCTTAGGTCTCCAGCAGCAGCACCCTCTGGTGTACAGGTAATGTGTGTACAGGGTGAAGGTGTGTACAGGGTGAAGGTACAATCAGTGTTACAGTACATCATAATATTACACATCATAACATTGTAGGCATGCATACATAACAACACTCCCCCCTAAGCATTTTTCAAATCCTTATTGCCATGATCTGGGGAGGTGATCAGTAGTGGGCTGTGGGAGGTTGTGGTGAGGGTTGTGTGGGTGCCAGGTGTGATCCCTGTGCTTGAGGCTGGCCTCATACATTTCCCCCCGCCTCACACACAGACATGTGGGTATCATTGTTGTGGGAACCCTCAGTGGGGGAGCCAGTGCAGCAGTGGGTAGGGTACATACTCTGTAGTATGGGTACGTGTGTGATGGTGGGCAGGGCTACAGGGCTGTGTGGGCTCCTTGTCCTCCATTTGTGAAGAAAGTCTGGTCATCCCAGGGTCCACCAGGAAAGCTGGAGGGTACTAGCCTGTCATTCCTGGTGTTGGCCCTGGTGGCCAGTAGGTGTAGGGCCGATCTGGGGCAGGTTGCCAGTGGTGGTGGCTGTGCTGCCCATTGACCGCTGTCCCTGCAGTAGGTCTGCTCCCACTGGGTGTGTGTGAACCCTTCCTGGGGCATCACATTTGTCCCAAAAGTTCAGGCTACATGGTCAGGTAGCCCGCTGGACCTGCGGGTGTCCCACGGGGGGATTCCTCTGGCATTTACATTGTCCCTGTAGAACCCAGTGTTCTTTAACTACCTGTATACATGACACATTGGCTCCGATCATACATAGTCAAGTTTACATTGTTAACTCTCTTTACATTGTTAATTACAGCATTTACTTCACTTTCTTGTATCTCTGTGTCTCCATACATGGTTACATTTGTCATTTTAAAATTTCTATCAACATCATTAGGCATTAGAACCTTGTTCTTAACCTTACTTATACAAGCATTCATTTCATTTTTCTCATCAGTTACTCCGGCATCACAATTCCATATTACATTATCATACCTACATTTGCTAACTGCATTTTTAACTTTAAAGTCTTTGTCATCTATAGATTGAAACTGTCCCTTTAAATTCTTTGGGTTACCAGTCTCCTTTAAGAGGGCCTTCCAATCTGGTTCGCCGCTCGGTGCCACGTGTCGCTCCTCCAACGCTGCCCCTCATGGGCTGGTCGCGGCCTTTTTGATTTTAGGTTCTTCGCCTTGTGGTACGGCTGCCATCTTCTCGCTCTCCTCCAGGTAGGCTGTGGTGAACTTTTCCTTCTCAGGTTCAGCCACAGACGTCGGCAATACACTTTTTCCAACGGTTTTCTTTCATTGGAGTTCTGCCACAGCCTGGAATCTGGATGGTAGGATTTCTAGGTGCAGCGATGGATCCAAGTTCGGGACTGCGTGGGATGTCGATTGCTGGAGCCTGGGGGCCGTTGTCACTTCGACCGACTTGGACCTGCTTCATCCAACTTCTTCCCAACAGCGTTGGACCATCGCCGGCAACGATCCACAGGAACAGTTCGTTCATCACGCCGCCCTGGGAGACCTGGACGTCCACGCTGCCAACGACTGAGATTTTGCGTTTGGTGTAGGTGAGCAGCTTCGCTTGGATAGGAGACAGTTTTGGTCGTTTGACGGCATTGATCCAAAGTTTTTCAAAGGTCGTCTGGCTCATCAAAGACTGGCTTGCCCCTGTGTCAATCTCCATCGAAACTGGAACTCCATTGATGTCTACTTCCATCTTCCACGGGGAACTTTCGGTGGAGCAGGTATAAATTCCATACTCTTCTTCCAGGGGTTGAGCAGCTTCATCTTCATTTGTGTCAGAGCCCAGATGATCAGCCAACTCTTCAGTGACGCGGTGAGTAAAGCTTTTTCTGCACATTCTCTGAAGGTGCACTTTCTCTTTGCAGCCTTTGCAGGTATATCTTTGCAGCGGCACTGGTGGGCCCTGTGGTTTCCTTCACAGCATCAGCACGGGGATAGCCACTTTGCCCCATGTGGCGGACTCAGAGATCGCGGGACTCGGGGCAGCATTTCTGCCTTTAGAAGTAGCCATTCGGTTTACTGCGTTCGTCAGTTTAGAGTCCTGGGTGTGGGTCAAAATTCGCCTGGAGTCACCGACCAAAATTATGTAGGTCTGGCTCACTTTAATTGCCTTCTGTAGGGTGACTGTGATGTCCGCAGAGAGCAGTTTGTGGAGGAGGCCCTCGTGGTCGATTCCGATAACAAATATGTCTCTTAGTGCTTCATTAAGGCGGGCGTCAAAATCACACCGTACAGCCAATCTTCTTAAATCTGCAGCATACTTAGCAATTTCTTGGCCTTCGGGTTGCTGGTGAGTGTAGAACCAGTACCTGGCTCTGAGGATGCTTTCTTTGGGTTTTAGTTGCTCTTGTATTTAGGTTATAAGTTCCCCATAGCTCTTGGTTGTTGTCTTCGCTGGGGCTAGCAAGTCCCTGACGAGGCAATGGATAGTGGGCCCACAACTGCTAAGTAGGATGACCCTGAGCTTGTTCGGTCGTGTAGCCGTTGTGTCCCCATCCAGGACGTTGGCTATGAAGAAATGTTCCAATCTTTCCACGAAAGCGTCCCAATCTTCCCCATCGGTGAATTGTTGAAAGTTGCTGAGATTCGACATGTTGTGTGTGTAGTTCGTGACCTCATCGCCAGTTGTAGTGTATGTAAGCACCTTGTTAATTACTCCACGAGGCAGGGTATGGTACTCAAACTGTGATGACTGGAGTCCTTTATTGCAGCTCCCAGAGTGAGGACACTAAGAGGTGAGCTCCCTTTTATACTGGGTTACCTGCAATATGCAGGTGACCCTTAGGTCTCCAGTAGCAGCACCCTCTGGTGTACAGGTAAGGTATGTACAGGGTGAAGGTGTGTACAGGGTGAAATTATATTCAATGTTACAGTACATCATAACATTACATCATAACATTGTAGGCATGCATACATAACACTAGTGAACTCAGAGGAGAGAGAGAATGGTGGATTGAGAAAGAGGTTGAAATCACTGAGGATGAGAAGTCAATCGGTGCAGAGGGAGGAAAGTAGTGAAGAAATATTGGTAATAAAATGTCTGAGGAAGGACATTCTTGCTACTGAGGGAGTGCAGCAAAGGTTCACCAGACTGATTCCCGGGATGGCAGGACTGACATATGAAGAAAGACTGGATCGACTAGGCTTATATTCATTGGAATTTAGAAGAATGAGAGAGGATCTCATAGAAACATATAAAATTCTGACGGGATTGGACAGGTTAGATGCAGGAAGAATGTTCCCGATGTTGGGGAAGTCCAGAACCAGGGTCGCAGTCTAAGGATAAGGGGTAAGCCATTTAGGACCGAGATGAGGAGAAACTTCTTCTGTGGAATTCTCTACTACAGAAAGTTGTTGAGGCCAGTTCGTTGGATATATTCAAAAGGGAGTTAGATGTGGCCCTTACGGCTAAAGGGATCAAGGGGTATGGAGAGAAAGCAGGAATGGAGTACTGAAGGTGCATGATCAGCCATGATCATATTGAATGGTGGTGCAGGTTCGAAGGGCCGAATGGCCTACTCCTGCACCTATTTTCTATGTTTCTATGTTTCTATGACATTTCTGCAGCTACCGATCTGCTCAATCACACCCTCACCACCACCTTTGATGCCCTAGTCCCTGTTAAAACAATTACTCTCTCTCACACTGGCTGTTCCCCCGGTACAGCCCTGATCTTCGCTCCCTTAAGTCCAAGGGACGTAGACTTGAACGGATATGGTGGACAACTGATTTAGCCATTCATCGCCAGACCTGGCTGCACCACATAAAGCACTATTGGGTCCTTCTCTCGTCTGCTAAAATCGCTCTCTACTCCAGAATCATATTAGAATGTAAAGATAAACCCAGGCTTCTATTCTGCACTGCTAAACATCTTTTTAAACCCCTCTCCTCAGTCTCCACCCTCACCTCCAACAATGTGTGAGGAACTCATGGACTTCTTTGTCTCTAAGATTGAGACCATACGTTCGGCTGCCTCTGCCTCTTCCCTTCCTTCCCCTAGCCCACCTTGCCAAACTTCCACAAAGGAAGGCCGCTGCCCTAGCCCTGACCACACATCTTTCCCCAGTTTCTGTCCGATCTCCTCTCATGACCTTTCCGAGCTTATCCTGTCCATGAGACCCATATCCTGTTCCCTTGACCCTATTCCCACCGAACTACTGACCATCCAACATCCTTTTCTGTCTCCCATGTTGGCTGACAATGTTAATGGTTCACTCTCCTCAGGTAATGTCCCTCTCCCTCAAATCTGCCGTCATCAACCCTCTCTTCAAAAACTCAACCTTCGAACCACCCGTCCTTACAACTTTCACCCCATCTCCAACCTCCCTTTCCTCTGCAAAGTCCTTGAACGTGTTGTCGCCTCCCAAATCCATGCTCACCTTTCCCACAATTCCATGTTTGAATCCCTCGAATCCGGTTTCCGCCCCTGCCACAGTATCAAAACGGCTCTCATCAAAGTCACAAATGACATCCTTTGTCTATAGTGTACTTATGAATGACTCCACGAGGCAATGTGTTGTACTTAAACTGTAGTGACCTTGGTCCTTTATTCCAAACTCCAGAGTGAGGCAGCCGCATGGTGGCTCCCCTTTTATACAGCCCCTGCCACCAGGGCAGGAAACCCCGGTCTCCACCAGTTGGTCCCTCTAGTGGTGTCAGCATGTATATACACAGAGTAAACCTTACATAAGAACATAAGAACATAAGAATTAGGAACAGGAGTAGACCATCAAGCCCCTCGAGCCTGCTCCGCCATTCAATAAGATCATGGCTGATCTGGTCGTGGACTCAGCTCCACTTACCCGCCCTCTCCCCATAACCCTTAATTCCCTTATTGGTTAAAAATCTATCTATCTGTGACTTGAATACATTCCATGAGCTAGCCTCAACTGCTTCCTTGGGCAGAGAATTCCACAGATTCACAACCCTCTGGGAGAAGAAATTCCTTCTCAACTCGGTTTTAAATTGGCTCCCCCGTATTTTGAGGCTGTGCCCCCTAGTTCTAGTCTCCCCTACCAGTGGAAACAACCTCTCTGCCTCTATCTTGTCTATCCCTTTCATGATTTTAAATGTTTCTATAAGATCACCCCTCATCCTTCTGAACTCCAACGAGTAAAGACCCAGTCTACTCAATCTATCATCATAAGGTAACCCCCTCATCTCTGGAATCAGCCTAGTGAATTGTCTCTGTACCCCCTCCAAAGCCAGTATATCCTTCCTTAAGTAAGGTGACCAAAACTGCACGCAGTACTCCAGGTGCGGCCTTACCAATACTCTATACAGTTGCAGCAGGACCTCCCTGCTTTTGTACTCCATCCCTCTCACAATGAAGGCCAACATTCCATTTGCCTTCCTGATTACCTGCTGCACCTGCAAACTAACTTTTTGAGATTCATGCACAAGGACCCCCAGGTCCCTCTGTACCGCAGCATGTTGTAATTTCTCCCCATTCAAATAATATTCCCTTTTACTGTTTTTTTTCCAAAGGTGGATGACCTCACACTTTCCGACATTGTATTTCATCTGCCAAACCTTAGCCCATTCACTTAACCTATCCAAATCTCTTTGCAGCCTCTCTGTGTCCTCTACACAACCCGCTTTCCCACTAATCTTAGTGTCATCTGCAAATTTTGTTACACTACACTCTGTCCCCTCTTCCAGGTCATCTATGTATATTGTAAACAGTTGTGGTCCCAGCACCGATCCCTGTGCCACACCACTAACCACCGATTTCCAACCCGAAAAGGACTCATTTATCCCGACTCTCTGCTTTCTGTTAGCCAGCCAATTCTCTATCCATGCTAATACATTTCCTCTGACTCCGCGTACCACTATCTTCTGCAGTGATCTTTTGTGTGGCACCTTATCGAATGCCTTTTGGAAATCTAAATACACCACATCCATCGGTACACCTCTATCCACCATGCTCGTTATATCCTCAAAGAATTCCAGTAAATTAGTTAAACATGATTTCCCCTTCATGAATCCATTGTTGCGTCTGCTTGATTGCACTATTCCTATCTCGATGTCCCGCTATTTCTTCCTTAATGATAGTTTCAAGCATTTTCCCCACTACAGATGTTAAACTTATTGATCACACATCAGGTAAAGAAGTCTCCATCTTATGCAACTATACAGTGACTTCACAGAGAGTATATCTATAGTCTACCTATATAACATCACTCTCCCCCAAGTCCTTTGTGCCAATTACCTTTGCACTATGTGCTCTGGCTTAGCTCTCCCCAGACTTAAGTGCCAATAACCCTTGCACCTTGGCTGTGCTTTGGCTTGGCTCACTCCCTGTTAACCCCCAAATCCTTTTGCCACAACGTTGGATAGTGGTTACCAGTTTGGATGGTTCGATGATGCAGTGGAGGTTCCAGTGGGTTCTGGGTGTGATCCATGTCTGTGTCCATGGCTACACACATCCATTCCCCGCGCCCCCCCCCCTCCCCCGCACACAGCCCGTTACGTTAACATACAGGATCAGGCACAGTGCAAGCACAAAGAAACGAAGAAAAAAAAATGTTTACAGTTTATATCGTGACACCTTGGTTCAGTGACTTACATTCGTTACGTTTTACGGGTAGATTGCATTCATGGTTCAGTCATGGTCAGTACTGAGGTAGCAATACAGGTAAGCGAGGACGCTAGTTCCAGAGCAACCGGATGGGGTCCTAGTCGTCTGATGGCGGCGCTTCACCACCTGCTAGCGGGGTGGTTTGGTTCGCTCACCTTGCCAGAACTCAGGGCCTTTGCCATTGCCTAGTGGTGGGCAGAGCCACAGATGTGTGTGGCTTCCCTGTCCTTCTTTGAGAGCTGCAGAATCTTCTTCCTGCTCTTTAACAGTGTTGGGAACCTGGCTGTTCCAGGTTCCGTTTGGGGAACTCGTTGGTTCTGACCTTTCGCTCCCGGACATGGCCGAGATAGCAACTAGGTCTGGGGGCTGTACCGTCTCCACCTGGGTGGTGGGCTACGGTGGCCGACTGCGCGAATTGGCGTTGTTTTTGTTTCCAGGTCTGTGGCGAATAGTGCCATCGGGTGTCTGCAGCGTGGGATAGACCTGGGGCAGGGTATCGGATCAGTACCTTCACCCTCCTGAGGTTGCTGGCCTATAACTTGAGGGGACACCTGGGGCAGGGCGTCAGGATCAGCGCCTTTACCCTCCCGAATTCTCTCGCTTGCTACTTTTGGGGACACACTATTCCCGACAGCTCACAACAACATTTTGTTCTTTACATTCTTAATCGGTTCGTTACATTGTTTGCCATGCATACAATGTCTCTTTAAGTAAAGTTGGTTGATGGTCTCCTTTAAGAGAACCCTGCTGGTTTTACCCCAATCAAATCCTTTGTTAGACACCACGTGTTGGTCCCTCAGCGTTGCACCTCGTGGTCTGGCTGCGGTCATCTTTTTTTTCAGCCACGCTGCACCTCGTTGCAGCAGGGACGCCATCTTGCCTCTGTCCTCGAGGTCAACTGCCTTGATCATTTTCTCCCGCGATTCTGCCACAAATGCTGGAAGAGTGACTGTGAATTCAATCTTCCTCCCCAAGAGTCCTGTCACTGGAGCCAGGAAGGTATTTTTAGGTCGTTCCGGTCGGATCATTGCCATGCTGTCGTGCCTCAGGTGCTGACGGTCTGTGCCTCAGGTGCTGCGCTGGTCTGTTCTCTGGTGCCTGGATCAAGCGAAGGTGAGGTTTTGCTTTGCCTCTGAGCATGGGGGACATCGATTGCTGGAGCTAAGAGGTCTTCCCATTTCCACTGGATCTTCCCCATTCACCTTCTTCTGAGTAGCGTTGGACCATCACCTGCAACAATCCACAGAGGTAACTTGTGCACCATTCCATTATGGATTACACTTACATCCGCACTACCAAGGACTGGGATCAGCTCCTTGGTGTAGGTGTGCAACTTTTCCTGTACTGGAAGCAGCTCGGGTCGTTTTTCGTTCCATAGCCTCTCAAAGGCATCCTGGTTCATCACTTATTGGCTCCCTCCCGTGTCCACTTCCATGAAGACTGGAACACCGTTATCTCGACTTCCATCTTCACTGGAAGACAATCGGTGGTGCAGGTATACACTCCATACACTTCTTCTTGGGGCTGAGCTGCCTCTCTGGCCAAATCATCATACTCCCCGCTGGATTCAAAGTCATCTACTGACTCCTCTGCTAGACGGTGAGTCGTACTTCTTTTACACATAGGCTGGAGGTGGCCCTTCATGTTACAGCAAACCGACACTGGTGAGCCCTATGGTTTCCTCCACAACGCCAGCATGGCACTACTCGATTAGCACCCGTCGGTGGACTCTGAGTTCTGGAACCCTGAGGTCTATGCTCTCTGCCCTGGGCAGAGCCATGTTCTACAGTCTGGCCTGTGAAAGGCACCATTCTGTGTACAGTACTTGCCGGGTTTGAGTCCACAAGATGAAGAATTTGCTTGGTGCTGCAGGTTGAGGTCATGAACGCCTAACTGATGCTGATGGCCTTCTGCAGGTTGACTGTGGTGTCGGCAGTAAATAGCTTGTGAAGGAAGCCCTCGTGGCCAATTCCCATAATGAAGATGTCTCGCAATGCTTCATTGAGGTGCGTGCCAAAACCACATGGTACTGCAAGTCTCCTGAGGTCGGCAGCATATTTTGCAATCTCCTGGCCCTCAGGTCTGTGGTGAATGTAGAATCTGTGCATGGCCGTGAGGATGCTCTCTTTTGGTTTTAGTTGGTCGCGAATTAATTCAATCAGCTCATCGTATGTCTTATCCTTGGCCTTCGTGGGTGCCGGCAAGTCCCTGACGAGGAGATAGACCTGGGCCCACAACTGGTCAGCAGTATAGCCTTGCGCTTCTCCACAAATGTGTCCATTTCCCCTGCCAGGTCATTTGCCACGAAATATAGCTCGAGCCTTTCCATGAAGGCATCCCAATCATCACCCTCTGCGAAGTCTTTTAATGTGCCAAAGGTAGCCATAGTCGCGTGAAAGTCCATATTCTCATCGCCAGTTATTATGTCTGCAGTGTACTTATGAATGACTCCACGAGGCAATGTGTTGTACTCAAATTGTAGTGATCTTGGTCCTTTATTCCACCAGGCAACTGCATGGTGGCTCCCCTTTTACACAGCCCTTGCCACCAGTGCAGAAAACCCCGGTCTCCACCAGTTGCACACTCTAGTGGTGCCAGCATAGTAATACACAGTGTAAATCTTATTGATAGTACATCAGGTAAACAAGTCTCCATCTTATGCAACTATACAGTGGCTACACAGAGAGTATATCTATAGTCTGCATATATAACACTTTGTGACTGTGACAAAGGCAAACTATCCCTCCTCGTCCTTCTTGACTTGTCTTCAGCCTTTGACACGGTTGACCACTCTATCCTGCTCCAATGCCTCTCCACTGTCGTCCAGTGGGTGGGACTGCACTTGCCTGGTTGCATTCTTATCTATCTATTCGTAGCCCGAGAATTACCTACAATGTCTTCTCTTCCTGTCCCCATATCGTTATCTCTCGTATCCCACAAGGGGAGGGCATCAAACAGGAAATTAGGGGTGCATGCAATAAAGGTGCAGCAGTTATCATGGGTGACTTTAATATGCATATAGATTGGGCTAACCAAACTGGAAGCAATACGGTGGAGGAGAATTTCCTGGAGTGCATAAGGGATGGTTTTCCAGACCAATATGTCGAGGAACCAACTAGGGGGGAGGCCATCTTAGACTGGGTGTTGTGTAATGAGAGAGGATTAATTAGCAATCTCGTTGTGCGAGGCCCCTTGGGGAAGAGTGACCATAATATGGTGGAATTCTACATTAGGATGGAGAATGAAACAGTTAATTCAGAGACCATGGTCCAGAACTTAAAGAAGGGTAACTTTGAAGATATGAGGCGTGAATTGGCTAGGATAGATTGGCGAATGATACTGAAGGGGTTGCCAGTGGATGGGCAATAGCAGACATTTAGAGACCGCATGGATGAACTACAACAATTGTACATCCCTGTCTGGCGTAAAAATAAAAAAGGGAAGGTGGCTCAACCGTGGCTATCAATGGAAATCAGGGATAGTATTAAAGCCAAGGAAGTGGCATACAAATTGGCCAGAAATAGCAGCGAACCCGGGGACTGGGAGAAATTTAGAACTCAGCAGAGGAGGACAAAGGGTTTGATTAGGGCAGGGAAAATAGAATACGAGAGGAAGCTTGCAGGGAACATTAAGACAGACTGCAAAAGCTTCTATAGATATGTAAAGAGAAAAAGGTTAGTTAGTAAAGACAAATGTAGGTCCCCTGCAGTCAGAATCAGGGGAAGTCATAACGGGAAACAAAGAAATGGCAGACCAATTGAACAAGTACTTTGGTTCGGTATTCACGAAGGAGGACACAAACAACCTTCTGGATATAAAAGGGGTCAGAGGATCTAGTAAGAAGGAGGAACTGAGGGAAATCCTTATTAGTCGGGAAATTGTGTTGGGGAAATTGATGGGTTTGAAGGCCGATAAATCCCCAGGGCCTGATGGTCTGCATCCCAGAGTACTTAAGGAAGTGGTCTTGGAAATAGCAGATGCATTGACAGTCATTTTCCAACATTCCATAGACTCTGGATCAGTTTCTATGGAGTGGAGGGTAGCCAATGTAACCCCACTTTTTAAAAAAGGAGTGAGGGAGAAAACAGGGAATTATAGACCGGTCAGCCTGACATCGGTAGTGGGTAAAATGATGGAATCAATTATTAAGGATGTCATAGCAGCGCATTTGGAAAGAGGTGATATGATTGGTCCAAGTCTGCATGGATTTGTGAAAGGGAAATCATGCTTGACAAATCTTCTGGAATTTTTTGAGGATGTTTCCAGTAGAGTGGACAAGGGAGAACCAGTTGATGTGGTGTATTTGAATTTTCAGAAGGCTTTCGACAAGGTCCCACACAAGAGATTAATGTGCAAAGTTAAAGCACATGGGATTGGGGGTAGTGTGCTGACGTGGATTGAGAACTGGTTGGCAGACAGGAAGCAAAGAGTAGGAGTAAATGTTACTTTTCAGAATGGCAGGCAGTGACTAGTGGGGTATCACAAGGTTCTGTGCTGGGGCCCCATCTGTTTACATTGTACATTAATGATTTAGACGAGGGGATTAAATATAGGGCCCAAGTTTCGGCCTCAGTTGCTCCTGATTTTTTGGAGCAACTGGTGTAGAACGGAGTATCTTAGAAATTCAAATTCTCGGCATTTAGTTTGCTCCAGTTCTAGTCAGTTAGAACAGTTTCACTTTGGAACAGAATTTTTCAAAAGGGGGCGTGTCCAGCCACTTACGCCTGTTTTCAAAGTTTCGGCAGTGAAAACTTATTCCAAACTAACTTAGAATGGAGTAAGTGAAGATTTTTGTACGCTCGACAAAACCTTGTCGACACTTTAGAAAATCAGGCGTAGATTACAAATCAGGCGTAGGGAATGGAGAGGGGGGGGGGGCGGGGTTTAAAGGGAAGTTTACAAACATTAAACACTTCAGTTTTACAAATAAAGAGCCATCATCAATAATAAATGATAAAAACATCAATAAATCAACCAATAAATCAATCAAAAAAAATTAATAAGAAATAATTTTTTTTTTAAATCAATAAATAAAACATTTTCTACTTACCGACTGCAGCACCGGGAGTCCTCCCCCCCCCCCCCCCCCCCAGGGTGTCTCTGACAGTGTCTCGATCTCTCTGTCTGTCTGTCTGTGTGTGTCTCTCACTCTCTGCCTGTCAGTGTCTGTGTTTCTGACAGCGAGGGGAGGGGGAGGAAAGGGGTAGAGGGAGAGAGGGGGGGGCAGGGAGAGGGGAGGGAGGGAGGCAGAGGGGGAGGGAGGGAAGGGGGAGGGATGGGGGAGAAGGGGGAGGGAAGGGGGAGGGGGAGAGAAGAGGGGGGAGGAGAAGGGGAAGGGGGGGAGAAGGGGAAGAGGGAGAAGAGGAGAAGGGGAAAGGGGGAGAAGAGGAAAAGGGGAAAGGGAGAAGAGGAGAAGGGGAAGGGGAGGAGAGGAGAAGGGGAAGGAGAGGGGGGGAAAGGAAAGGAAAAGGAGGGGAAACGGAGAAGGGGGGAAAGGAGAAGGGGGGAAGGAGAAGGGGGGAAAGGAGAAGGGGGGAAGGAGAAGGGGGGAAAGGAGAAGGGGGGAAGGAGAAGGAGGGAAGGAGAAGGGGGGGCGCAGGAGAAGGGGGAAGGAGGCTGAACGGGCCGGGCCCGGCCGGGCCCAAGACTTCGGGCAGGGCCCGTGCCCAGCACCAGATTTACAGGTAGGTGGCGTTGGGTCGGGTCGGGTCCGGGGTCCGGGGTCGGGGTCGGGAGCGCGGGTCGGGTCGGGGGGAGGAGGGAGGTCGGGTTGGTTCGGATGGGGCGGGGGGCAGGGAGGGAGCGCGGGTCGGGTCGGGTCGGGTCCGGGGGGGAAGCGTGGGTCGGGTCCAGTCCGGGGGGTCTGGTCCGGTCCGATCCGGTCCGGGGGATGGGGGCGGGGAAGCGGGAGTTGAGTCGGGTCGGGAGGAAGCTGGGCGTGGGAGGCAGCCTTATGCACGCAGCCCCAGTGAGGCCATTGGGCCAGGGCTAGGGGCTGCGTGCTTCGGGTCCCTCCCACACAGTTTTGGGCGCCTGGAGCTACTGCACATGCGCGCCCACTGTAGCACGCATGTGCAGAGCTCCCGGCACTGTTTTCCGCGCAGGGACCTGGCTCCGCCCCCCACAGCTCGTGCTGCGCCACGCCTGACTCCAGAGGACCAGCAGGGAGCCGGAGAATCTGTAAGCTTTTTTTAGGTGCACTTTGTGGCGCGAAAAACGGGCGTCCAGGTCGGGGCTGCGCCGTTCTAGTCGCGGCCCGAAACTTGGGCCCATAGTATCTCCAAATTTGCGGATGACGCTATGTTGGGTGGCAGTGTGAGCTGCGAGGAGGATGCTATGAGGCTGCAGAGTGACTTGGATAGGTTAGGTGAGTGGGCAAATGCATGGCAGAGAAAGTATAATGTGGATAAATGTGAGGTTATCCACTTTGGTGGTAAAAACAGAGAGACAGACTATTATCTGAATGGTGACAGATTAGTAAAAGGGAAGGTGCAATGAGACCTGGGTGTCATGATACATAGAATCATAGAAGCATACAGCACAGAAGGAGGCTATTCGGTCATTGAAGGTTGGCATGCAGGTACAGCAGGCGGTTAAGAAAGCAAATGGCATGTTGGCCTTCATAGCGAGGAGATTTGAGTACAGGGGCAGGGAAGTGTTACTACAGTTGTACAGGGCCTTGGTGAGGAGTATTGTGTACAGTTTTGGTCTCCTAACTTGAGGAAGGATATTCTTGCTATTGAGGGAGTGCAGCGAAGGTTCGCCAGACTAATTCCCGGGATGGCGGGACTGACATATCAAGAAAGACTGGATCAACTGGGCTTGTATTCACTGGAGTTCAGAAGAATGAGAGGGGATCTCATAGAAACGTTTAAAATTCTGATGGGTTAGATGCAGGAAGAATGTTCCCAATGTTGGGGAAGTCCAGAACCAGGGGTCACAGTCTAAGGATAAGGGGTAAGCCATTTAGGACCGAGATGAGGAGAAACTTCTTCACCCAGAGAGTGGTGAACCTGTGGAATTCTCTACCACAGAACATTGTTGAGGCCAATTCACTAAATATATTCAAAAAGGAGTTAGATGTAGTCCTTACTACTAGGGGGATCAAGGGGTATGGCCAGAAAGCAGGAATGGGGTACTGAAGTTGCATGTTCAGCCATGAACTCATTGAATGACAGTGGAGGCTCGAAGGGCCGAATGGCCTACTCCTGCACCTATTTTCTATGTCTATGTCTATGTCTAGGTCTATTTTTGGGTCCCTCCTATTTCTCCTCTTCATGTTGCCTCTTGGCAACATCATCTGGATAACACCCAGCTCTACCTCACTACCACTTCTCTCGACCCTTCCATGGTCTCTAAATTGTCAGACTGCTTGTCAGACATCCAGTTCTGGATGAGCAGAAATTTTCTCCATTTGAATATTGGGAAGACCGAAGCCATTGTTTTCGGTCCCCGCCACAAACGCCGTTCCCTAGCCACTGACACCATCCCTTGACTCCAACTCCTTTCTGAGGCTGAACCACACTGTTTGCAACTTTGGTGTCATATTTGACCCTGAAATGAGCTTTCAACCACATATCCGCAACATAACTAAGATCGCCTATTTCTACTTCCGTAACATCGCCCGTCTCCGTCCTTGCCTCAGCTCATCCAATGTTGAAGCTCTCATCCATGCCTTTGTTACCTCTAGACTTGACTACTCCAAAGCTCTCCTGGCTGGCGTCCGACATTCTACCCTACGTAAACTAGAAGTGACCCAAAACTTGGCTGCCCGTGTCCTAGCTCACACCAAGTCCCACTCACCCATCACCCCTGTGCTCGCTGACCTATATTGGCTCCCGGTTAAGCAACGCCTCGATTTCAAAATTCTCATCCTTGTTTTCAAATCCCTCCCTATATCTGTAATCTCCTCCAGCCCCACAACCCCCCGAGATATCTGCGCTCCTCCAATTCGGCCCTCCTGAGCATCCCTGATTATTTTCACTCAACCATTGGTGGCCATGCCTTCTGTTGTATAGGCCCCATGCTCTGGAACTCCCTCCCTAAACTTCTCTACCTCTCTTTCCTCCTTCAAGACACTCCTGAAAACATACCTCTTTGACCAAGCTTTTGGTTACCTGCGCTAATTTCTACTTATGCAGCTCAGTCAAATTTTTATCGTATAATACTCCTGTGAAGCACCTTAGGGCGTTTCACTACATTAAAGGTACTATATACATACAAGTTGGTGTTGTTGTTCTGGAGGAGGTTGAGTTGTTTTCTTCTCTCACAGTATTCTTTTTTTATCCTTCTCTCCAGAAGATTCTGTTTCCTTGGTACCAATGGCACTCCAGAGCTTTGCTTAATAAGTCACCATTCTTCATGCGTGAGCCTCACTTTTAAGTTTTGGTCAGCTATTTTCCCAGGACTCATCACAGACATGTCTTTATCTGGCATTCAATTTAGCTAACAATCAGAAGCAGAAACCTTTGCTGAGGTTTTTTTTCTGTTCTCTGGTCCAGGGATGCTGAAGCTAATTATAATGTCTGCACTGGCCTGTCCAAGATTCATTAACATGGATCAAATCGGGGGCTTTTATGGTTTGTATGACTCAGTACCATAAAATGTCTCCACTGAGGTGGTGGAAGAGCTTTGTGATCTGACTTGGCAGGTGACAGCATAATGTGAATAACATTATATTGTGTGTTTATAAACAGATACAAAGCTTTCCTAACAATCATACTGGAGTGACTATGCCCCTTTAAGAAACCTATTAAAAACTGAAAAGAAGATTTTCAATAAACACGTTAATTTGTCAACTGAAATGAATTAATCAACCAGTGGCAGTCCTGATGCAAATCTATTCCATGGCTGACAGATCTTACAGAACTCACTGAGCATGCACGCTTAGCTTTTGATTGTTGACGCAGAGATTGACTCAGTATTTTTTGACTTTCTAAGGTGTTCAACACAATCAGCCATAACTCATTATTCATGAAGCTTAAACTCCATGGTTTCAGACCTTAGATTATTTCCTGTTTTAAATCATAAACAAATAGATATCAAAAAGCAGTTTTAAATGGTTCATTATCTCCGATAGCTGAGGAGTGCTCATATTCCCTAGGGCTCAATTTAAGATCCTTCATTATTCAACATATTAGCAACTTGCAGGACATATGCTGCCAAGTAGGAGTGTTGATGAATGCAGATAAACTGCCATATAGCATGAATCAACTTCAGTTAGTGACATCTCATTTGCACTTTTGTGGAAACTGGGGAAGATTAATAATAATTTGAAAAACTGCTGGGATTCTGGCTAAGCCCTAATAACTCAAACTGTAGTTAAAAAGGAATTGTCACCCTTGTAAAAACATTCTAGCTATGGTTTTCTCCACCACAAGTGAAGCAGCATAATTCAAATTTCATTGACCTCATCCTGAATAGAAAATGTGGTGTTGCCGAAATATCGGTTTGTACACTATTCACTTTCTCCCTCCCAAATATTGATGTAACGCAATTGATAATTATTCATTTTGCCCGTGTGCAATTTCCATGAATTTTGAATCAACAACAACTTGTATTTATATAGCGCCTTTAACATAGTGAAATATCCCAAGGCACTTTACAGGAATATCATAAGACAACAAATTTGATACCGAGCCACATAAGGAGAAATTAGGCAGTCTTGGTCAAAGAGGTTAGTTTTAAGGAGTGTCTTAAAGGAAGAAAGAGAGGTAAAATGGCAGAGAGATTTAGGCAGGGAATTCCAGAGCTTAGGGCCTAGGCAACAGAAGGCACGGCCAACAATGGCTGAGCAAACATAATCAGGGATGCTTAAGTGGGCAGAATTTGAGGAGCGCATGTATCTTGGGGGGTTGTGGGACTGGAGGAGATTACAGCTATAGGCAAGAGTGAGGCCATGGAGGGATTTGAAAACAAGGATGAGAATTTTGAAATCGAGGCATTGCTTAACCTGGAGCCAATGTAGGTCAGCCAGCACTGGGGTGATGGATGAATGGAACTTGGTGCGAGTTAGGACATGAGCAGTTGAGTTTTGGATGGCATCAAGTTTATGTAGGGTAGAATGTGGGAAGCCAGTCAAGAGTGTGTTGGAATAGTCAAGTCTAGAGGTAACAAAAACATGGATGAGGGTTTCAGCAGTGGATGAGCTGAGGCAAGGATGGAGACAGTTGATGTTACGGAGATGGAAATAGGCGAATATGTGGTCGTAAGCTCATGTCATGGTCAAATATGAAACTAAGGCTGCAAACAGTCTGGTTCAGTCTCAGACAGATGTTAGGGAGAGGGATGGCATCAGTGGCTAGGGAAAACTATAAATTTGTTTAAAACAACGAATCAACCTAGCTAGACAATAAATATCATTTTTTTACCCCATTGTTGCCTACAAAATAGGAGTGATGACAATTCACAAAGTAATTTATTGGTTATGCAGTAATTTGGGAATCCAGGAGATGTGGCTGGCACTACATTAATGCAAGTACTTCTCTTCCTTACATTCTTTCTTTTGCTTTTCATGAAGAAATTGACAAAAGATGGGGCATACTTCCAAGGTTGCCGATGACCATCTGATTCCTCACCCACTACACCATGCATGAGTCCAGACAGCAAGGCTTAGATCTTTCAATGCAGTGGGAATCTTGCTGGATCAGTGGCATTTCAGCTTTTGGGTCTGCCCATCTCCCAGCGTCCCAGCCCCAGAACATCTTCCAGCTTATTTGAACCTTAGTAACAGGCTCCTGGGATATTTCCAGTCCCATACGGGTCACCTGCATTGGTTTGGGATCCATCTCTGTGTTCAATTCATGATGGCCGGCCGCTGCAATGCGATGTCTATCCACTTTTGTTGTATAACTCAATTGTGGCATCAGCAAGACTTAAAAAGAGCTCAAGTTGGTTTGCGAGTATTTTGTAAAGGTACTTCAGACTTTTATTGATTGATTCCAGAAAGCACTCTCTACTTCTGATATTCTTAGCCATGTTCTCCAAACATTAGACATTTACTGGGTAGGAGATCTATGCTTGTGTATAAATATACTTGCACCAATCTCTTTCCTGGTAGGCAGTGTGCTGTTTGCAACCAAGTAATACAACTGGTTTTATTAGTTGTGCCTTGAACGCTGCAGTCTGATCAGCATGGGAGTTTAACTGCAGTATAAGAGAAGCTCTGAAGACCTTACTGACCTCTTCCAGAAATAACAGAATCTTGGGATTTTACCTCCGCTTGCGGTGACAGCACGATTGGTTATCCTATTACAATAACCGCAACAAAATCATGGGGGGGTGGGGGGAAGAGATTCTGGGCAGATGCACAGTTGGCTTAGAAACATTTGTTATCCTGGAAACTTCGATTGTCAATGTCAATTTCTAACATTTTATTACATTTAAAATTTATAACGGCCGCACTTGTTGGACTCACCGCCCGTTGCCGCCGGGTTTTCTGGGCGATCTCCCCTCCGAGCGAGTTTGGTGGAGACCTTCTGCCGGCGGGGAGGGATGACCACTGGGGACCGCCCGCTGACGTCCGCTGGCGCGCAACTCACGTAAGTGTCCTCCCACCCGCCGAGCTGCCAGTTTGGTCCAGGCGGGAGTCCGCTGCAGCAGGGGGAAGGACCGCCGCGTGGAGGCAGGTCTAACCTCAACGGTAAGTATGAAGACCTGCAAAAAAAGGTTAGTATACGTCCTGTATTAATTTTTTTCCAGCGATTCCAGTGGATGGGGTCCCCTGAAGGTTTTGCAGTGTTTTTTTTTATTTTTTGAAAATTTTTTTTTTTGTATGTTGCCCCCCCCCCCACCCCCCTCCATCCCCACCCTCCCTGGGCCTGACTCAATCCTCGGCGGTACTTTGTCAAGGATTGCATTTGCCGCTGAGATTGCGAGGTCCCGCCCACTGCCGCCCAGATTCATGGCGTCTGTCGTTTTTTTGCCGCCGGGAGGTCTTTCCAGGACTTTCCCACGAAATTCCCCCCCCCCCCAAAGTACCATCAGGTATCTCAGCGCTCCTTTGGGCGGCACTTGGGTGAAACTTAGCTTCCATCGAGTTCGGGGCCATAGGTTCTGATACTCTGATGAGGTTTACTGTGCAATATCATTTTGGCTTTTAACACACAATTGCTGGTTGCCTAGTATGAGAATGAAAGGGCAATTTTCTACCTTACAGTGGTGAGCTGCCCTTCCTGTTAATTTTAGACATTATGTGCAGAGCAGGACTGAACTGTAAAGAGAACACCCTGATCCTGAAAATACTGTTGGTGGCTGCCATAACTCGCTGCCACAGGGAGGGGTTGAAGCGAATAATATAGATGCATTTAGGGGGAGGCTAGACAAGCATATTAGGGAGAAGAAAATAGAGGGTTATGCTGATAGATTTAGATGAGGAAAGACGGGAGAAGGCTTGAGTGGAGAAAAAATGCCGACATGGACTGGTTGGGCCGAATGGCCCGTTTCTGCGGCGTATATCCTATGTAATCCTTTGTAATTAGCATCCTAAAGGGGCACTGCAGGTTTTCAGGAGGCCAAGGTGGACCCATTCATTTGGTAATTATGGGTTAGTTCCAATTACAGGATGATTAAAAGGATAAGTGAGAGCCAGATGGAAGCAACAATAAAATTTGGATTGTTCCATACATGATCGCAATGCAGGGAGGATGAACTGCAGAACTGACTGTCTTAATTGTCTTAGTCCTCGGGATAGAATCCACCTTTGACCAGGTAGGTTTTTGCAAACCTGACCTATGATTAAACTCATAAATATATAAAATTGAAAGCAAAGGTATCCTTTGAAAAATAACCTTTAATTTGTTTATAACAGAGCAAAAATGTGTATCCTGTTGACTTCAGTGATAGAATGAAAGAAGCCTAGTTCAAATCTCAACCTTGATTGAATTTTAAATTCACTCACCAATTGTAATGTAAAGAGCCATATTTTGCCAGTATTTAAAATATCGGAGTGACTCCTGCCAATGAACCGGAAGCTACCGGATGCCAAACAGAAGCATTTTGCGAATAATTGTCAGGTCCAAAATTTTAAAAATAACGTTCACCACAACAGACGGAGGATCTGAGAACTGCTCTGATTCCCGGCTTACTCACCAGCCCGCTCCTTTCACGGCTTTGTAACATTTTCCCGGCTTTCTCAACAACCCATCTCCATTCTTGGCATTTACATTTTTTTTAACGAACGCATTCCCCTGACGAACCTGCTCTCGCATGCGCAGATCGCTTCCGGATCATTGGCAGCAGTCGCGTCCTTAAAATATATTGTACGGAAATTTAACCGAGGTACTCGTGTACCAGTGCTTAATTCCTCTCTCTGAAATTTGTTTCTCTGCTGTGGTAGAGATGGCATTAAACATTGGTAAATTAGACTCGCGCAGGGTAACTTCAGGGCCATGCCGTTAGACTGATGAATTTATTTTAATGTACAGCCATTATAATGCTCATAAATCAAAGCTAATGAAATCATGGGGGTAAATACCTGTGGGCTTTTCAATTATTCGCTATTTTTCCAGGGTTTCTCAGGTTCTTTTGCTGAAATTATGCTGGATGAACAGGAGAAAGCCCATGGTGATCACACCCCTTTCACGGTGATCCTGCCCCCTCCCCCACGGTGATCCCACAGTCCCTCCCCCACGGTGATCCCACAGTCCCTCCCCCATGGTGATCCCACAGTCCCTCCCCCACAGTGATCCCACAGTCCCTCCCCCACGGTGATCCCACAGTCCCTCCCCCACAGTGATCCCACAGTCCCTCCCCCACGGTGATCCCGCCCCCTCCCCCACGGTGATCCCGCCCCCTCCCCCACGGTGATCCCACATCCTCTACCCCACGGTGATCCCACAGTCCCTCCCCCACGGTGATCCCGCCCCCTCTCCCACGGTGATCCCGCCCCCTCCCCCACGGTGATTCCGCCCCCTCACCCACGGTGATCCCGCCTCCTCCCCCACGGTGATCCCGCCCCCTCCCCCATAGTGATCCCGCCCCCTCCCCCACGGTGATCCCACAGTCCCTCCCCCACGGTGATCCCACAGTCCCTCCCCCACGGTGATCCCACAGTCCCTCCCCCACGGTGATCCCGCCCCCTCCCCCACGGTGATCCCACAGTCCCTCCCCCACAGTGATCCCGCCCCCTCCCCCACGGTGATCCCACAGTCCCTCCCCCACGGTGATCCCGCCCCCTCCCCCACGGTGATCCCACAGTCCCTCCCCCACAGTGATCCCGCCCCCTCCCCCACGGTGATCCCGCCCCCTCCCCCATAGTGATCCCGCCCCCTCCCCCACGGTGATCCCACAGTCCCTCCCCCACGGTGATCCCACAGTCCCTCCCCCACGGTGATCCCACAGTCCCTCCCCCACGGTGATCCCGCCCCCTCCCCCACGGTGATCCCACAGTCCCTCCCCCACAGTGATCCCGCCCCCTCCCCCACGGTGATCCCGCCCCCTCCCCCACAGTGATCCCGCACCCTCCCCCACGGTGATCCCACAGTCCCTCCCCCACAGTGATCCCGCCCCCTCCCCCATGGTGATCCCACAGTCCCTCCCCCACGGTGATCCCACAGTCCCTCCCCCACGGTGATCCCGCCCCCTCCCCCACGGTGATCCCGCCCCCTCCCCCACGGTGATCCCGCACCCTCCCCCACAGTGATCCCGCCCCCTCCCCCACAGTGATCCCGCCCCCTCACCCACGGTGATCCCGCCCCCTCCCCCACGGTGATCCCACAGTCCCTCCCCCACGGTGATCCCGCCCCCTCCCCCACGGTGATCCCACATCCTCTACCCCACGGTGATCCCGCCCCCTCCCCCACGGTGATCCCGCCCCCTCACCCACGGTGATCCCGCCTCCTCCCCCACGGTGATCCCGCCCCCTCCCCCATAGTGATCCCGCCCCCTCCCCCACGGTGATCCCACAGTCCCTCCCCCACGGTGATCCCGCCTCCTCCCCCACGGTGATCCCGCCCCCTCCCCCACAGTGATCCCGCCCCCTCCCCCACAGTGATCCCACAGTCCCTCCCCCACGGTGATCCCGCCCTCTCCCCCACAGTGATCCCGCCCCCTCCCCCACGGTGATCCCACAGTCCCTCCCCCACGGTGATCCCGCCCCCTCACCCACGGTGATCCCGCCCCCTCCCCCACAGTGATCCCGCCCCCTCACCCACAGTGATCCCGCCCCCTCACCCACAGTAATCCCACTCTCTCCCCCACGATGATCCCACATCCTTTACCCCACGGTGAACTCACTCCCTCCCCCAAGATCCCAAGATGATCCCACACCCCCTCCGCCTCGTGATCCCACACCCCCTCACCCACAGGGATCCTGCCTGCTCCCCACGATGATTGACCCTGATTGAAAGTTCATCACCATATAATTTTAAAATCAACTGTTTGCAAGTTGTTAATTTTAGTTTGCAAATCATTAATTATGAAGAACAGGTATCTTGCTGTTTTCATCCTTTTGACAAAAAACTTTGCCCTTTACTTTATATCTATGGACATTGTGTGACCAAAACAAAATGACTAGCTTTGCTTTTCAATTAAGGGCCTGAAATTTATCGACATACTGCCCGCTTAGCGCCAAAATATACAAGTTTCATCAAAAAACAGGTATCTATTGCCGTCAGACCGCTCGGCGGAAGATTCATCATTGACATATCGCTGAGCGGTATGCACACCGTCCGCCATGAAAAACCGCCCGCATACCACCCAAAAAGTGCAAGTTTGATGATAAATGGCCGACATACCACCAGAGCTGCAAACCATCCTTGAGAAGATGGTTTTAATCGATCTTAATTGGGCGGGAATGGGCGGTAGTGTTTGGTGCCGCCATTTTGAAATCGGTAACAGTTAGCAAAAGTAGCCCTTCAGTATTCAGAGGTGAACAGTGACTTTACATTGGGATTTACAGTGGGAAAGGTATTTATATTGCTACTGAGTACATTATTAAGATAGTAGGCATTTGAGTTTATATTTTTTTCATTGAAAAATCATTTGCGTATCTTAGGATATTTGAGAAGATTCTGGAGATTTAAAAACAATGCGGCCTGTACTATCTCAGCCTGTATTGCTGACTACCTGGCTAATGCAGGATCCAGATGGGAGAAGGTTTATTGAGCAGAGTTATCAGGGTAATTGAGGAGGTCACAGACTGATGAGGTGGAGGAGGTCTTACCCTCAAAAGGATTTTCAGGGAGAAGCACTCATACTTGGACCTGACCGATCGACAGTGCGTTCGAAGGCTGCGCTTCCAAAAAGAGATGATCAATGAGATTTGCCAGCTCATTAAGGCAGACCTGCAGCCCAGTACCACCAACATTACTGCACTCTCTGTCGAGGTGAAGGTGACTGCGGCACTTTCCTTTTATGCATGCGGCTCTTTTCAGGCATCAATTAGAGACATATGCTGTGTTTCTCAGCATGTTACTCATTGCCGCTGGCCTGTGACAGACGCACCGTATCCTGGGACGCGCCTATCTGTCTTGCTGCGATGGATATTTGCTGCACCAACCTCCATCACTGCGGCAAAGGCACTGGGGGTGCGTTGCTGAACACTGCTTGGTCCTGCAGAATCTGAGGAGGCATGGAAGAATCCCCTGAATATAGAGCCAGTGGTGGAGGATGTTCCAGCTGGCCCACATGGAACTGATGTATTCACCCCCACCTCCACCTCCACTGGCTCCAGGATGAGTGGCTCTTCCTCTTCCTCTTCCTCCTCTCTGGCAGGGGTGAAATCGGAAGAGGGCTGGTTGACACCAGGAGTGGAGGCAGTGGGTCTGTCGTCGGGTCTCTGCAGAGTCTGGTCTGAATCCTCCGAGTCTGGAAGTACAAAACAACATTTAAGTGCTTGGCACCAGGGGAGGGGTCAGGGTTACATAAGTACGTGAGTACAGTGATGTAGCACAGTCTTACTTAAATGTCCACCACTGCTACATTACTGCATTACATATCACAGACAGACAATACATATATACATATACATATGCATTGTGTTACATGCCCCCAACATTGCAGTACATCACATGAGCCGAACATTGCAGTGCAATAAACTTACATTACATTACATCAGGCCAACATTACATTTACATTACAGGACCGCAACACAGACTGGGAATTGTATTGAACTGACCAGCCTGTGTGAGTGGGTCAGCTCCAACATCATTGGTGGCATGGTTGCTATCCCCGACCAGCGACAGGGCACGGATCTCAATTTCCGTCAATGGTTTTTGTGTTGGGGGTCCTCCCCCCGTACGCCGCTGATCCACTGCTATTGCAGATGCCTTCTCCTGTCAAAAGTAAAGTAAATGAAAGTAAAATCTTCAATCCATTTAACATTGCGCACACACAGGTTCACACACACACACACACACACACACACATCAAAACACACAAACACATCAAAGCACAAATATATCGCTGTAACCTTGGGATAAGTAACATCATCCGTGTGACACTGAACCTACATTTACATGGTACATGGCAGATGGGGGGTGCATAAATAAAATTATTACTTACTCTTGCTACCCTCACCGGGTCGTTCCACCTCTTACGACATCTTTCCCCGGTGCGCACCATGGTACTTGTGGAGGACACAGCCTTCCCAATCCCATCCCATATTTTGTTGTATAGCTTTGGGGGGCGGGGGGGTGCTTTCCATGACCACCCTTCATAGGCCCCAAGTCTCCACATGATTTGCTCCTGATTTTTAGGAGCAACTGGTGGAGAACGAAGTAGCTTAGAAATCGGAATTCTCCACATTTAAGTTTTCTGTAGTTCTTGTCAGGTAGAACAGTTTCACTTTGGAACAGAATTTTTTTTTCAAAAGGGGGCGTGTCCGGCCACTGACGCTTGATTTGAAAGTTTCCACAGTGAAAACATACTCCAAACTAACTTAGAATGGAGTAAGTGAAGATTTTTGTAGGCTTGAAAAAACCTTGTCTACACATTAAAAAAATCAGGCGCAGGTTACAAATTAGGCGTCGGGAATGAGGTGGGGGGGGGGGAGGGGGGCGAGGTGGGTGAAGGGAAGTCATTACATTCTACAATAAATCCTTAGTTATACTTATACAAATATTATACAAATAAATCCAACCTGAATAAAAATTTATAAGCAAAGAAAAGATTAAATAAACCATGTTCCTACCTGTGTGAAAGTGCTTCAGGCAGGCCTTTCAGGCAGCGGTTTGCCATCGGGACCGACGGACGGCAGGGGGAGGAGGGAGAAGGCTGCAGGAAGCCTCAATACTTGAGGCAGCCGTTTGCCGTTGGGCCCGACGGATGGCAGGGGGAGAAAGCTGCAAGAAGCCTCAGTGCTGATCATGGAAGGGCAATGTGGTTTTATTAAAAAATGTTAAAAATTGAACAGCTACAAAGAATTTGAATAGTCTCAAACATCTTTAATTACCCGACTCCATGGGTTAAGTTACGAGGAGAGATTACACAAATTAGGGTTGTATTCCCTCGAATTTGGAAGATTATGGAGTGATCTGATCGAAGTTTTCAAGATATTAAGGGAAACGGATAGGGTAGATAGAGAGAAACTATTTCCATTGGTTGGGGAATCTAGGACTAGGGGCATAGTCTAAAAATTAGAGCCAGACCTTTCAGGAGTGAAATTAGGAAGCACTTCTACACACAGAGGGTGGTAGAAGTTTGGAACTCTCTCCCGCAAATGGCAATTAATGCTGGATCAAAATCTGAGATTGATAGCTTTTTGTTTACCAAAGGTATTAGGGATGTGGGCCAAAGGTCACAACTAGCCATGAACAGGCTCGCGGGCTGAATGGCCTACTCCTGTTCCTATGGTTCTCAGTTCTGAAAATTGATACATGGATACAGTGAATGTAAACCTAAAAAGTTTGGTCTGAACATGGCAAAAATATACATGTATTGAAGTATCAGAACCCAAAAGATTTTGTAATTGAAAATTAAATGACATGAAATGAATTACTATAAGCATGTAATTAGTAATGATATTGATTCCTTGCAGAGAAAACAAGTAACTCTAATTGAAATACCAATTGCCTGCCTCCCTGTACTGGTAATTTTGATTGCCATTATTTTTACAGAGTAATTGCTTTAAGTGCACAGCATTAACAAATGAACTTGGAACTAAATACGCGAACATACCTGAAGCTTTCACAGAGTAAATATCGCAGATGTGAGACACCTACATTAGTAAACCGAACCAACTTTTTTGTCACATTAATAAAAGTATCTGCAGCTTGAGGAGCTTCGGCTCCATGTTGATGAGCTGTTCTGTTGGGATGGACTCCACTTGAACCATGCTGGCACTAGTATCCTAACGAATTGGATATCTAGGACTGTAGAGAGGGCTGTAAACTAAATAGTGGGGGGGAGGTTCAGGTGAGCGGAAATTTAAAAAGTCAAAGAGCAAGGAGAAGACAATAGAGCAGGGTAGCGGTGGGGGAAATGATAACCAAAGTGTGATAGGAAGGGACAGAATGTATAAAAATAAGAGTGTATCAGAAAATGGGAAAAATTATTTAAAAAAATAAATAAAAGCTCTTTATCTGAATGCACGCAGCATTCGTAACAAGAGAGATGAGTTGACGGCACAAATAGATAAAAATGAGTATGATCTGATAGCCATTACAGAGATGTGGTTGCAAAGTGACCAATGCTGGGAACTGAATATTCAGAGGTATTTGACAATTCGGAAGGATAGACAGAAAGGAAAAGGAGGTGGGGTAGCTTTGTTAATAAAGAATGAGATCAGTGCAGTAGTGAGAAACGATATTGGCTCAGAATCAAGATATAGAATCAGTTTGGGTGGAGATCTGAAAGGGGAAGAAGTTACTGGTGAGTGTAATCTATAAGTCCCCTAACAGTAGCTAAACTGTTGGACGAAGTATAAATAAAGAAATAATGGAGGCTTGTGAGAACGGTAGGCAATAATCATGGGC
The DNA here is from genome assembly GCF_044704955.1 of Pristiophorus japonicus. NCBI lineage: Eukaryota > Metazoa > Chordata > Chondrichthyes > Pristiophoridae > Pristiophorus > Pristiophorus japonicus. The sequence continues at coordinate 179,967,724 of NC_091988.1, read as the reverse complement.
GATTTTAATCCCTTGAGGAAGAGTTCATAGAGTGTATAGATGGTTTCCTTGAACAGTACATTGTGGAACCAACCAGGGAGTAGGCTATCTTGGACCTGGTACTGTGTAATGAGACAGGATTAATAAATGATCTCATAGTAAAGGATCCTCTAGGAAAGAGTCACCATTGTATAGTTGAATTTCAAATTTAGTTGGAGTGTGAGAAAGTTGCATCTCAAACCAGTGTCCAAATCTTAAATAAAGGTGATTACAAAGGTATGAATGCAGAGTTGGCTAAAGTGGACTGGGAAAAAAAATTAAAGTGTAAGACGGTTGACAATCAGTGGCAGACAATTAAGGAGATATTTCATAACTCTCAACAAAAATATATTCCAGTGAGAAGGAAAGACTGTAAGAGAAGGGAGAAGCATCCGTGGTTAACTAAAGAAGTAAAGGCAGGTATCAAATTGAAAAAGTGGCATACAATGTTGCCAAGATTAGTGGGAGGCCAGAGGATTGGGAATTTTTAAAAAAATCAGCAAAGGACGACTAAAAAAATTATAAAGCGAGGAAAGATAGAGTATGAGAGTAAACTAGCAAGAAATATAAAAACAGATAGTAAAAGCTTCTACAGGTATATAAAAAGGAAGAGAGTAGCTAAAGTAAACATTGGTCCCTTAGAGGATGAGACTGGGGAATTAATAATGGGAAATAGGGAAATGGTAGAGACTTTGAACAAATATTTTGTATCGGTCATCGCGGTAGAAGACACTAAAAACATCCCAATAATAGATAATCAAGGAGCTATCGGGAGGGACGAATTTAAAACAATCACTATCACTAAAGAAAATGTACTTGGTAAAATAATGGGACTAAAGGTGGACAAGTCCCCTGGACCTGATGGCCTGCATCCTAGGGTCTTAAAAGAAGTGGCTACAGAGATAGTGGATGCATTGGTTGTAATCTACCAAAATTCAGATGATTCAGCCATGAACTTATTAAATGGCAGAGCAGACTCAAGTGGCCAGGTGGCCTACTCCTGCTCCTATTTCTTATGTTCTTATGTTTTTATTCCCTGGATTCTGGAGAGGTCCCAGCGGATTGGAAAACTGCAAATGTAATGGCTCCATTTCACAAAGGAGGCAGACAGAAAGCAGGAAACTATAGACCAGTTAGTCTAATATTTGTCATTGGTAAAATGCTGGGATTCATCATTAGGGAAGCAGTAGCAGGATAGTTGGAAAAGCATAATACAGTCAAGCAGAGTTAACATGGTCTTATGAAAGGGAAAACATGTTTGACAAATTTGCTGGAGTTCTTTGAGGATGTAACGAGTAGGGTGGATAAGGGGGAACCAGTGGATGTGGTGTATTTGGATTTCCAGAAGGCAATCGATAAGGTGTCATATAAAAGGTTACTGCACAAGATAAAAGTTCATGGGGTTGGGGGTAATGTATTAGCATGGATAGAAGATTGGCTAACTAACAGAAAACAGAGAGTCGGGATAAATTGGTTGTTTTCCGGTTGGCAGACAGTGACTAATGGGGTGCCGCAGGGATCGGTGCTGGGTCCTCAACTATTTACAATCTATATTAATGACTTGGATGAAGGGACCGAGTGTAATGTAAACAAGTTTGCTGATGATACAAAGATGGGTGGGAAAGCAAGTTGTGAGGAGGACACAAAAAATTTACAAAGGGATATAGACAGGCTAAGTGAGTGGGCAAACATTTAGCAGATGGAGTATAATTTGGGAACGTGTGAGGTTATCCAATTTGGCAGGAAAAATAAAAAAGCAAATTATTGTTTAAATGGAGAGAAGCTACAAAATGCTGCAGTACAGAGGGACCAGGGGGTTCTTGGACATGAAACACAAAAAGTTAGTATGCAGCTACAGCAAATAATCAGGAAGGCAAATGGAATGTTGGCCTTTATTGCAAGGGGAGTGGATTATAAAAGCAGGGAAATGCTGTTACAACAGTACAGATTATTGGTGAGATTATATCTAGAGTACTGTGTATTGTTTTGGTCTCCTTATTTAAGGAAGGATATATTTGCATTGGAGGCAGTTCAAAGAAGGTTCACTTGGTTGATTCTGGAGATGAGGGGTTGACTTATGAAGAAAGGATGAGCAGATTGGAGTTTAGAAGAATGAGATATGATCTTATTGAAACATATAAGATACTGAGCGGCTCGATAATGTAGATGCAGAGAGGAAGTTTCCACTTGTGGGGTAATCCCAAACTAGGGGGCATAGTTTAAGAATAAAGGGTCGCCCATTTAGAACTGAGATGAGGAGAAATTTCTTCTCTGAGAGTTGTAAATCTGTGGAATTCTCTGCCCCAGAGAATTGTGGAGGCTGCGTCATTGAATATATGTAAGGTGGAGATGGACAAATTTTTGAGCGATAAGGCAGTGAAGAGTTATGGGGAGTGGGCAGGGAAATGGAGCTGAGCACAAGGTCACATCAGCCATGATCTTATCAAATGGCGAAGCAGGCTCGAGAGGACAAATGGCCTACTCCAAATTCTTAATTTCTTATGTAAAAGCGGAATTTCGATCTTAACACCACTCCATCCATCTCGGCGGTAAGGGACACTCATGCGGTGGGTGCGCCCCGTTTCCGGGGGAGGGCAATTTCAGCCCCCATGCTCCTTGCACTGACCAGTTATGCCTGGCAGCTTGCCTTGAAATCTTCCTGTTGCCTGGTGCACCTCCTGCTCCTGACCTCTTCCACTAAAACCTTCGAAACAGTGTCCATCTGGGGGGAAGGGGCGTGGGGACTTGAAGCTTCCTCTGTGCCTGTCCACAGATAATTGCCAACAACCAAAGTGCACCTCCCCTTTAAGAGGTGCAGGCTGCCTTTAGTATCAGGATCTTGCCAAATTGACGCCTGCAATCAGGGAACTGCTATCAACTGCGTGAGTCGCACCGGCAGCCAGCATATCATTTTATTTTATGAGTTGCACGAATTTGAGGTCGTCTTTGTGGCCATGTGATTGGGCACGCACTCTGAGAGCAACCTCCATTCTTTGCGCGAAAAGTAATTTCTACCCCTGTAACTTTTAGTTTAATCGCAGTGAAGCAAAAACTTAGTCTCATTCTATCTTCATACAACTTTTAATTAACGTGGCATCTTCAACTGTTATTTTATTTGACTGACGTAATCTAATGCTGAGCCATATCAAGGACAATTTGACTGAGTTTGTGCTGATGAAATGTCACTATTAGGAATTAATGTGTGCCAATTTTCCCTCTTTTTAAATCGCTTTAGGTCAACATGAAACAGATATGCCAAGGTAGAGAAACCTTTGAATAATCCAAACATGTATTCATGAAAATTAATTTATAGGGTTAATTAATTACTTTAAAGAAATATTTAAAAGTTGATCATTATCTATGCATTATTTTGCCAGCATTAGTGAGTTCAGTGTGCTGTATCATTAAGGCAGAAACACCTATTACACCAATATAGCAATGTGGTGCCAAGAAAGAAGAGTAGTCTGCTCAATTTAATACTTATTCTCGCAGGCTGCTGTGATAAGCTACGTCAAGCTGTAGTTTATCTATTATTCAGTAGCAAAAATTTTACAAAACATTGTGAAAAATCAATACAAATATTTGTGATCAACATGTATCATTGCTTAAAATAATAAAGCAGCAGATGTTCAGTCAGTGCAGAAATGCCTTTTAAGGCTAAGATATTCAAAACCAATGAAGCATCCAAAATATATTCGCATTTATACTTGAAGATTTTTCAGTTTCCAACATTTACGCCTGCTGTTTCATTTTCACTTTATACTGCAGGATGCCTACTGATATCTAATGTGAGTGGAAGTAGTACATTCAACTCGAGTGAAATTTCTGTTTTCTTCCTATGTGGGACATTTTAGCTTCCTTTGCATATTTTAAGTTTTCCCAACTGATTTCTAAGAACTTGGCCCCTGAAGTGGTGTCATGTGATACTAACATACAATTGCTTAATGCATTCATCTGAAATCCTATCATATTGGTAAACCATAGACCTTACAAGCTATTAGTAAAAAAAAAAGTCCTGATGAATTTAACTCCTTCAATCTAATTCCTTATTAAGCATCCTCCTCGAGATTCACTTTCCACATCTAGGGGATTTGTGGATGTCTAAATTTGGCTCACTTGCATTGACTTACATTAACAGATGCGTATTATGTTAACTTTTACCTAACCAACCATCTTTCAGAGAACCATCACACTCTACTGATTGAATGAGTTAACCTGTTCTTGCCAAAGCCATCAAAGTTTAAGTCAGAAAATGAAATCATTAACCAACATCTTCAATTTAATTTTCAAGACTGAGATCAATAATTTTTGTTGGGTAAAGGTATCAAGGTATATGGAGCAAAGATGGTTAAATGGAGTTGAATTAGAAACAAGCCATGATCTGATTGAATGGCGGAACTGGCTTGGAGATGCTGAATGCCCTGCAGCTATGCCTATTCCTATGTGTTGTGTCCTTAGATGCTCTAGTAATTACTCTACAAGGCAATGTGTTGTATTTGAACTGTAGTGACCTTAGTCCTTTATTGGTTAACTCCAGAGTAAGGATCACACCTGGTGGCCTGTCTTTTATACTAGGCCAGGCACACCTATACAGGTAACCTACCAGTCTCCCACTGCTGTGCCCTCTGGTGGCACACCTTGTGATAGTACCATCAGTAGCCATGTAGGATACATGACATCACTCTCCCCTGAGCCTTTAGTGCAAATCGCCTCTTCATTGACTGCTCTCGGCGTTGTTTGTTTTGGGATCCTGACTGGTCCCAGTCCCCTTTGGGGGAACTGTGGCGGGTGACCCTTCGTTTACGGGTATGGCCTTGATGGCGATGGGGTCTGGGGGCTGTGCCTTAGCACAGTCTGCTCCTTCAGGTTCATGGCAGTTGGTGCCATCGGGTGTCTGAGAGGTGGAGCCAACCAGGGGCATGGTATCGATACCAGTGCCATTGTCCTGCTAAGGTCGCTTGCTCTGCAGCTCGCGTGTATTGGCTGCTTGTGGCCACACTCCATGGTGCATGACTCTGTTCCCAGGGATGCAGGCTACAGCATTGCGTAGCTCGTTGGACCTGTGTGCCTGATTGGTGTCTGCCCACTGCATTGGCTGTGTGCAGTTGAAATCCTGCATCGCACCACTTTTCATTACTTATGATGGACACTCTGTGGGTCTGATCGCGAGCGCGTGACTTTTCCTCGCTGGTTGCATGTGCACAATTCAGAGCATCAGTTACACATTTTACATAATCGCGTGACTTTTCCTCGCTGGTTGCATGTACACGATTCAGATTATCAGTTACACATTTTACATGATCAATTACACATTTTGTCTCTGACTTACAATTACTACTACATTGCTTGAGTGTGTGAAACTGTCCCTTTAATTGTAGTGGGTTGCAGGCCTCCTTTAAGAGAGCCTTGCTTTCTTTACCCCAATCCGCTTCTCCGTTTGGTGCCACGTGTTGCTCCATCAGCGCTGCACCTCGTGGTGTGGCCGCGGCCGTCTTTGTCTTCAGCGCATCACCTCGTGGTTTGGGCGCCATCTTTCCTCCATCCACGATGTCGACTGCAGTGATCCTCTTCTCCCCGGAGTCCTGCCACTGGAGCCTGGAAAATGTGTTCGGGTCGTCTCAGCTGGATCATCTCCACGCAGTCGTGCTGAGTGGTCTGTGTCTCAGGTGCCGTGCTGGTCTGCTCTCTGGTGCCGGGTCCGCCCTCAGGTGAGGGCTTGCTTTGCCTCTGAGCGCAGAGGACATCGATCGCTGGAGGGGTGAAGTCTTCCCACTTCCAATGGATCTTCTCCATCCATCTTCTGCCAAACAGCGTTGGTCCATCACCTGCAACAATCCACAGAGGTAACTTGTGCACCGTGCCATCATGGAGTACCTTTACATTCGCGCTACCAACAACTGGGATGATTTCATCGGTGTAGGTGCGCAGTTTTGCCAGAACCGGGACCAACTTGGGTCGTTCAGCTTGATTGTCCCATAGCCTCTCAAAGGCTTCTTGATTCACCACTGATTGGCTCGCCCCGTGTCCACTTCCATGAAGACAGGAATGCCAATTATCTCGACTTCCATCTTTAGCGGGGAACACTCTGTGCTACAGGTAAACATGCTATATATCTCCCCATGGGGCTGGGCTGCTTCTTTACCTATCGATTCATAATCCGCGCTGGATTCCTGGCCATCTGCAGACTCTTCATCGACACAGTGAGTCATATTTCTCTTACACATACGTTGGAGGTGGCCCTTTGTGCTGCAGCCTTTGCATACGTAGTCTTTAAAGCGGCACTGGTGAGCCCTGTGATTCCCTCCGCAATGCCAGCATGGTGCTACTCGATTAGCCCCCCTCGGCTGACTCTGAGTCAAGGGACTCGGGGGCCTGTTCTCTCTTCCCTGAGAGGGTTCGCGCTCTACAGTCCAGCCCCTAAACGGCGTTACTCTGTGCACAGTAACTGCCAGGTTTGAGTCCTGAGGGTGAGTCATCTGCCGCAGGTTGAGGTCATGAATGCCTGGCTCACAGAGATGGCCTTCTGCAGTGTAACTGTGGTATCCACCGACAGTAGATTATGAAGAAGGCCCTCATGGCCAATACCAATGACAAAATGTCCCACAGTGCTTCGTTGAGGTGGGTGCCGAACTCACACAGTGCCGCCAGCCTCCTGAGGTCTGCGGCGTATTTCACGATTTCCTGGCCTTCGGTCCATTGGTGGGTATAGAACCGGTGTCTGGCTGTGAGGATGCTCTCCTTGGGCTTGAGTTACTCATGGATCAGGGTTACGAGCTCCTTGTACGTCTTGGTCATTGTCTTTGCTGGTGTCAGCAAGTCCCTGACGAGGCCATAGACGGTGGACCCACAACTGGTTAGCAAGATAGCTCTGCGCTTATCAGCCAGTGTGGCCGAGTCGTCTCCTGCCAGGTCGTTTGCTGTGAAGAAATGTTCCAGCCTCTCCACAAAGGCGTCCCAATCATCACCATCGGCGAACTGCTGCAACGTACCAAGGGTAGCCATTTTCGCGTGAAAGTTCGTAATCTCGTCGGCAATTGTTGTGTCCTTAGATACTCTAATAATGACTCCACGAAGCAATGTGTTGTACTTGAACTGTAGTGACCGTAGTCCTTTATTCGTTAATTCCAGAGTGAGGATCACACCTGGTGGCCTGCCTTTTATCCTAGGCCAGGCACACCTGTGCAGGTAACCTACAAGTCTCCCACTGCTGTGCCCTCTGGTGGCACACCTTGTGATAGTACCAACAGTAGCCATGTAGGATACACAACACTATGTAACATTTACTTATTAACATTTATGATAAAACAAAGTACAGTATTTTAATAGTAAACATTAAAATTACACAAAATACTTAAGCAGATGTTTTAACTGATAGAATTAATAAACTTAAGGTATAATGGAAATCTCAGCATCTGTGGTTTACATAATACAAAATTTCATCAAGTTCAATACTCAAAATTGGCATAAAGTTAAGTTAATTTGTGGTTAACTCCTTGTATAGCTTATATTTTTAGCAACTTAAAGAAGTCTTCTATACTTGTTAAAAGTCTAGTTAATTCAGTTTATTCTGACAAGCTGGTTACCTTTTACCAATTCTTGGATCTTACATAATGTCATACTCCTGAATTGATGTGGTCGAGTTGATGGTTCTAGCATGTTCGTCTTATCCTCCTGGGTCATCAGTGCAGAAATATGTCATTTACATGCATGTATACATTCTCTCGCGGTAAAACCCCAAATCTTGATACATTAATTTACAGGGAGGCCTCTCTTTACATACAAGTGTCATGGGTAAATGAGTGCCTTTTTTCTGACTGGATTTCTGAACTTGTCTTCAGATCTTTCCAAGCTTCTCTGACCTGTCACCTCTTTTTCAGATACTTCCATCAATCTGAAAATGTATGAATCATCTGCTTTTACTGTCAAAGCACCCTCTTTTGATATATTTAACATACACAAAGTAAACTCTTTCACCCACCTTCCATAGCATCTCTTAGCCAATTTGGCTTATTGTAATGATTTTCACTTTAGAGGTCGATCATATTAAATAGGAAACTGCCAAACACTTTTGATCAATCAATCTTTATTTTTATAAAAAAATAAAATAAGGCATGCCAGCTGCATAATTTCTCAGCCTTCAATAACAACAAAACCAAGTATGGTCAGATAAATGTGCCATTTGTGAGTCACTCCCAACACGTAGTACGTCTATGCTCCTGGCCTCAGTAACGGTCTACTAGCTCTGGGTGTGAAGGTTTTTTTCCTCAGTGCTATCGTGAAGTACCCTTGATTCTTAGCATTAACCTCTCTGTTTTCCCAGAATTCAGCAAAATAACTGAAATCCATGTTTAGGGCACGTTGACTGCAAAATATCCTCCTTATTGTTATGCGGGTTATTGATGTGTTTCTTCTTGCAAGGTGCATAAGTTCGGGAATCCATGTCACGTATATCACTCCACCAATAGCCACAGCCTTGGCTCAGTGGGTAACACTGTCACCTCTAAGTTAGAAGGTTGTGGCTTCAGGTCCCACATCAGAAGTCACTGTCTTTCAGATGAGACGTTAAATGGAGGTCGCGTCTTCCCTCACAGGTGGACGTAAATGATCTCTCGACACTATTCTAAGAAGAGTAGGCTTGTGGTTCTTGTTGTCATGGCCAATATTTATCCCTCAACCGATAAAATAAATTATCTGGTCATTATCACATTGATGTTTTTGGCATCTTGTTGTATGCCAATTGACTGCGGTGTTTCCTACATTACAACAGTGGCTACATTTCAAAAGTATTTAATTGGTTGTAAAATGATATGGAACATCCTGCAGCCATGAAAGGTGCTATATAAATGCAAATATTTCCTTCCTATCGTCCATCCGCTCGCCTGACTGATCGAACCAACCAAAACCAAATAAAGACACAGTTACCATGATACATGAGATTACATCAATGTGGAATGCATAAGTGGAACAGCCAAGGCATTTCTCAGCTAGCAGGAGAATAAATATATTGGTAAAATCATGTGAAAATTAAAATATCAAATTAGAAGTCAGAAAAACAATCAATGGATTAATATATGTGTGGGTTAAGTCTTATTCAGTGAATGTTTTTTCTTGAAGACTGATTCCAGCTTTTTAGGAGAACTGAAGTGTGTTCCTGTGGAGCTCATACCTTGATCTATATTATTATTAATACAATGGTAACTAGAAGGCACCAGTTACTCAGCCCAATGATTATGGGCCGATGAGTCCTGGGCTAATATGGCCACATCATCAGCTTCAATGTAAAAGTTGGTGCCTATAGATTTTGGTCACCTACTCAACAGTGTGCAATTCCTTGAGGTTCAGCGAATGCTTGCAGTAATTTGTTAAAAGAACTTTCCAGCCTCTAAACAACATCAACCATTTTGATCTGCAGTTAATACTGCACTACATCCTTTGGGTGTATGGTAACATTCCCAAATTGGACATCGGGTTATTGCACACTTGTTATTTTTAGCTAAGCATTTGTATAGCTGTTGAGAAAAGCTAAGTGTAAGATCGTCAGTAAAATACTGAAAAAATGTGCCAGTGTGTGAAATGTATTTACTAACACGGAAAAAGAGAAAATGGAGGTAGAAGATCAGGTATATGAGGCACAAGGGAAAATGCTAATGGATGTACTAAAAAGAATAAACTGAAAAAAAAGCCAGATACTTTAGGAGAGGTAATAATTGAGGCAAAATGGAAACCGGTCAAAAGCAAACAAAAAATAGAAATATATAAAGCAGAGATAGCATAAAAGCAGGGGATGATAAATTGATGATGGATGACTAAATGAGTGAGACTCTAGTTTAATGGCTGTGGGTGAGAGGTTAAGATCATCAGCAGAGTTAGCAGCTGTGAAGGTAACAGTGGGTTACTAAATAGGTGAGTGACTCTGTGGACCACATATTGGGTAGCTGAGTGATTTCGTGAGTGAAACATGAACTTCAGATGATTAGTTCATTGAATGAGTAATCGTGCAGCACAGGCAATCTGAATAATGTCTACTTGTCACTTTCATAGCTATTGAGACCACATTTATTACATTTAAATTTACAAAAATTTAGAGGCTAATTTATTTGCATTTGAATCAAAGCTTTAATTCAACAGTAATCTGAAACAGTATAGAATACTGACTATTATGTCAAAATTATACCCAGAGCTGCAATATGCAGTGTGATTATGCTTCTACATTAGTCTATTGTAAATGGATAGCAATACATTAAATTTGAATGTGTATTGAGCTATATAAGGACATATTATCTGCTTTTGAACTTTAATGATGCAATTTGGGGATAAATGCAGTTTTATTTTCTGGATTAAATTTGTCGCCAAATTTTCTGTGCCCAGAGAATTTAAATGCTGATGAGATCATTTGTTCTGTGCACAGTAAAATACTTTCTGTAAATTCCACTTCAAACAATTTTATATAAAGCCAAATTCCAAAATCATGCTTGCTCACTTGCACTCAATATAACAATAGTATGATTTTATAAAATAAGGACATTTTGATCTCTCTTATTTGTTAAGACAACTAGAGAAATGAATATGACATACAACTACAATGCCATTTTGGATTAAGTAGACTAATAACTTAGAGCTCTGGATTATTTGTGGAAGATATATATATACACATACACAGGTGTATATATAGATATATATATATATAGATATACATATATATATATATATATATATATATATATGTACAATTTTGGTTCAAAGTTGTATAATGTTTATAAGAACATAAGAAATAGGAACAGGAGTAGGCCATACGGCCCCTTGAGCCTGCTCCGCCATTCAATAAGATCTGATCATGGACTCAGCTCCACTTTCCCGCCCGTTCCCCATAACCCCTTATCTCCTTAACATTTAAGAAACTGTCTATTTCTGTCTTAAATTTATGTAAGATGTGTGATATTAATTAAATATGGGAGCACTAGATAATTGAAATTCCTTCTGAAAACTTAAATTTCTAACCCTTTTTTTGGGTGTCCTTCATCAAGTCCTCCATATGTGCTCAATGGATTAAAGATGCAGGAAAGATCAAGGACATTGGAGTGGAGTAAATATTTTCAGCTGAAGAACCAGCTCCAGTATAATGGGCTCAATAGTTTCTTCCTGCACTGCAATTTCTATGTTTTTAATGACTTTTATTGATGAAATGATATCACATTGCACCACAATAAATAATATATTCTCCTTTTATAATTTTAGTTCTTTTCAGTGTTATTCTCCTCATAGGCATGCCTCAATCTCGTTCAGTTGAGATTACAACAGATGTATTCGTTCCAATCATCCAGTCTTAGTACCCACGACTTGTGTGAATCTTCATCACTTTAGAAGTTTCCTAATTTGCAGTTCGATATCTTTTTGCTAACACTACACAGAAGGACCTATGTGATACTTTGCACACAACCGGTCCCCTACATTTAGGGTCTCTAGTGGGAACATGTAACTTTAGGCTGGGGTTAAACACTCTACTCTGCTATGAAAATTGTATTTGGCAATCTTTCTAAGCAAAGCAAAAAGTGTAATGAAAAGAATTTCCATGTAACGTCTAAGGGACTTTCTAATTTTAGCAGCCTTGATTTCTTCATTTTCAGATGAGTCTGTGAGAAATATGCCATCTCTATTCACGTTAATAATCAGGATCGACTATAAATCCAGTCTGGTGGATATATTGTGTGTAATCAGAGTTTAAGATGGAATATATTAGTTATATAGCAAAAACATACAACCGGAACAGGTAGTTGATACCGATTCCAATCGAACAAACGGCAGGCACACGTAAGCAGTTCTTTAGCTTGCAGTCTCTTTCTCTATCTAGAGCTTCCTTCAACAAAGCATGGGATGACTCTTGAAGAGTGTTCGACCAGCTCGACTTCTGGTCCACCCTTCCCTCACACCGTCTGTGACTACAAGCTTCCGGGAGGTCACTTTTAACCCATTTTTAGAGGTGGACCTGACCCTGGATATGGACAAGACCTTTTGACCTATAGAGGTTCCCCATAAACCTTAATATTCAATAAGATTTCTAGTTCTTTGTCTCGATCCTTGTTTCAATATCACGTCTTAAACATGTCTTATGATTCTGGCCATATGTCATTGTTTATACCTTATCGAAGTCACTTTTCTGTAGAATTCCTTTAATATCTCTCTGTTTATACTAACCCAGGGTTTCTTCCTGTGGAAAACGTTTCATCTAGCTTGTCCCTATTCTCTGTTTGATCCCATGAGGCCAAACCAGAAAAATGCTTGCCCCAGAGCCGCTATCTCTTTTACGACAAA